>NC_044572.1:26062500-26687500 GCF_901933205.1 Camarhynchus parvulus | reverse complement strand
AGAATAGCCAGCCAAAGTGTGAAAATAACAGAAAGACTATGCTGGGTGTATTCAGCTCTGAAGTTTCATTCCAGGATCCTTCATCTGGAGAGTGCATGCAATGACTCTGCAGGAGTGGACCTGTTCAGATTGGTGATATAATAAAGTAAGCAGTGAAACTTAAGTGGAGAAGCGCTCCCACCAGGATGATTTTATGACACCCTATTAGGCAGTGCAAGATGGTGTAGATCTCATATCACAGTTTCTAACTCAGTGTATGATGTCATTAACTAAGATAGAAAAGCTGTTCTTCTGATTTAAAAGAGTTTGGATGCATGAAGCAAGAGCTATAAAGCAACCTGAGAATAAAGAAGGAAACAAACTATTATTATTATGTGAGAAATAGTAGAGAAAGTAATAAAAAATGCCTTCACTGTGCAGTCACAGAGATAGGCTTCGAGTAGCAGAAGCAGAAATAAGTTTGAAGTATGGCTGCACATGTACAGAAGAGTCTGTCTGAGCTGCCTGAACTGCAATTTGCCTGTCAGCCTCTCTGGAGTACTGGTACCAAAGCAGGTTTCAAGTCAACCCTTAGTTCTGATAGGAGGTCTGAAGCAGGAAACTGGTGCACAGCCATCAGTGAGGAGTCCAATAAAGGAGCAGAGAGCACAGGCTGAGAAATCAGCATCACCTCCCTAAGTTCTTTTGGGCCGAAGTTGAAGTTAAAAAGAGGAATGGAACCTCTGGCTCACTTTTTGAGAAGAGCTGACCTTGTGCCCAAAGAAGGATCCAGCGCCTTCTGAGGAACAGCTGAGGGACAGCTCCTTCCACTCTCCCTTCCTTTTGGTTTTCGGTTCAGCAAAAAACATGACTTAATGGTATAAACCATTTAGCAAAAGACATGTAAGAATTACAGAAATCCACTTCAATAGCACTCCTGGGTGTGGCTTGAAATGTCTACTCTCATAATCACAGCATCCCAAGGAAGCACAAATAAAATGCATCTATTTCAAATTTTTTTCGCTGGTGGCTCCTGTGTCATTTATTTTCAGGGTAGATACCATTTCCACCACATACCTTGTTGTCAAATACCCAGGCAGAGAAAACAGAGTACTTAGCCATGTGATGTTAGAATTGCAATTATAAAACAGCTGATTTGTCTCTGATGTGAATGTTGCTAGGGAAGAAATTGTAATCAAACAGCCCCATATGGACAACAGAGATTTGGATCAAACAGAAAAGAGAGAGTGACTAACAAGAAGTGATGAGTGTACATTATGGTTATTCTGGAACCAGAGAGAAATTTACCCCTATGTCTAAAGTTGTTGAAGCTGGGGAACCTTCAGTACAAAAATAATTAATTGCTAACAGAGAATAGCAAGACTCTCATTTCTCAAAACCTTTGCAAACATAGGCCAAAACCAGCAATACTTCTACATCTCAGGAGAGTTCAAATTTTTGCTTTTTAAGAGCTTATTATTTGGTTTAAAGTGCATTACAAAACTCTAGACATTGAAAATCTAGCGGTAGGATCAGCAGCAAGGAAAAAATAGCTTGTTGCTTAATATTAATAAACAAAAAGGCACTTTAGTTATGTTACAGGAGTTTATGCCTTAGGGCAGCTGTCAATCAAGTCATGTTTTATGTCTCAGCATCTTGCTATTAAAAACAATCAAGGTTACCATGGAAACTGCAATTTTATCACATGCTACATTTCCAGACCTTCAGCTCCAGAACATGCTATTAAATAAATATTTCTGACCGAGCTGTATTCGTGACATTCTTAATATTATGAAGGGAATATTTTTAACTCACAGTCAAACTGTGCCAGTTAAGCATATTTTTATTTTTGCTTTTTGCAATATACAATAAAGACTATATTAATGAATATATAAGACCTTATTCACTCCCCAAATCTTCAACTGCACAAAATAAAATGGAAAAAAAAAAGCTTCCCTTTTATATTTAGAATAAAAACATAATTATTTTAGTTCACAACATGTAAAATTATTACATTTTAAATATACTTCTTCTTTCATTTGGTTCCCCTGCAAATTAGGTAGATAATGGCTTAAATAATTACAGGATTTATGATTATATTTTTAGAAGAATGCTAAGTGTATTAAAATTCATTATTACTATACATTTAGTTTATATCCGTGGTTGCTCTCTTTTCAGGCTTGTAAAGCAAAAAGAGTTTAGCTCTTTGGTTCCTTTTTTTTGGAAGATAATTTCTGTTATTAATAATAACACTGCATAGTTGCAAATATATGAAGTGTAGTCACGACTTGATTATTTCAGGTATATAAAGTGTACATAAAGGTATATAAAACTCAGTAACAGTTATTTGGCAGAATGAGTAACGCAGCAAAAATCTAAAGTGCTACTGAAACAGGGATTATAACTCTTACGAAGAAGACACCCAGCAAATACGTGCCCTACAAAGGTAATAGCAGGATTTCTCCTAGTCAGTTGACTGTCATATTTAGTTGTGAGAGTAAATAAGAGTCAGCCTATGAACTGATTGAAGAAATAAAGTTTATAAGCGCAGAGTTTTGAATATGGACACAGTATTTGATTTGGAATACCTCATGCTTATCAAAGTAATTGAACATAGTGATATTTTTATTTTAGAACCAATGCTAATTTGTTGAAAAAGAAAGCAGGAGCTTTCATGAACTTACATCTCAGATTCTTCCATTCACAAGAAATGCAAGTGACAAAATGCAAGAAATACAAGAAACAAAAATAGCATAATTAAACAAATGGACTGGGCATATAGAGGTATGAAATGAAGGAATATTTAAAAAAAACAAACTAGCCCAATAAATATTTCAATAGTGAATTCTGGCCAAATTCTACATTTCCATAATTTTAAAATTGGCAGCCCTCCTGACACATTTCCCCCATGGAGCTTACACTCTTACTCTGCAGTCTACTGTATATAATAATTTGTCCCACAGGACAGCATAGTCTTCATATAAATACATCATTTATATTTCAATGGAAATGAGATTTATTTCAATTACAGTTCTACTTTTATGACTAGCAATACTTATTTATTGGATGCCAGTATTAAACAGAGGGCAGTAAAAATTGCATAACATTAGTGATTCTATTTGAAGACAATGTACTTTGTGTTTGCCTTTATTTGTATACATCTAAATTGTGGCTACTGAATAGTGATAAATAACAATAAACTATAAACTTAAATTAAGACCTGCAGTGTTGTGAGTGAATGATCCTTTTACATAGCAGACAAATGCTGAGATGGACTGAACAGTCTGCCTTGTTCATTTCAAAGGTGTTAGTCCACTTAATATGCACAGAAAACCATACTGAACCATGCCCTTCTTTTGTTTTAGTCAGAATTTTTGGATAAAAATGGAATGGAGCAGGTTCAGACCAATCCCTCATTTCTAAATTTTTACTTACAAGGCAGAGAAATCCTATATAATTTAGGGAAAACTGTTTTGTTTTTTTTTTTTTGCATAGATGTGCTTAAGCTGGATCTCTCTGTAATTTTCTGCGACACTGAAACTCCATGTTTCTGAACATGAATTGCCTCTGTTATCGGGCCTAAAGAAAACAGAAGCCTTCATAGACTTGTTATTCCATACATTCTTTTTGGAAAGCCCATGTGTGATACTGACTTTGCCCATTCCCCCTTGCTTGGGAGGTCCAGAGCTTTGCAAACAGGCAGTTCTAACAAAAACCAACACAAATGTTTTTCATGGAACCCCAACCGCTGATTATTTTTATAATTTAGGCTGTTCAAATTCTGACAGTTTCCCATTTACTGTGTGAGTGTACCAGAGTGTGATCTGGTCCCAACATGATCTCTCATTTACCAGAGTGATCTGGTCCCTACCAACAGATGGGTACCATACCTGATGCCTGCCTCTCACACTGCAGCATGTGCTGAGCAGTGAATTACAATCAGTCAGGAATATTTAGATGAAGAGTTTTCTTTTCCAAAGCCCCATCTTTCTCTCTCCTACCTCCCCTCCATTCTCACTTAATATACTTCTCCTCCATCTTCATGCTGTGTAGTTTTTTACTAACACTGCCCAGATGTGGTTTAAATGGATCCAGCAAGCCCATGTTTCCATGGGGTTACCTCTGTTCCCTTTGCTGACACCTTTCCTGCACAAACAGCAGACTGCACTGCTGCTGCCACTGCTTGGGTCTGAGAAACAATTTCACACTGAGGATTTGCTTCTTTTTCTCTCCAGCCTGCTTGACAGTGATGCATGAGGAGGCTTCTGTGAGAAGTGTTGGCCTCCTCCATCTCCCCACTGACACAGCCATTACTTCTGGCTTTGTCACAGCTTACAGAAGATCACAGCAGAGCTGAGGATTTTGCCTTGGTGACCGCTGTTTCTCTCTGATACTCTGCTCTAAGTGGAATCATTGAACCCTATTTTCCTATGGTAACATCACGCCTTTCTTTCAATTTTCTGGTAAATAACTATTCCATCTTCTGCTTGGATGTGTACATACATGAGGTCTAAATAAAGAGAAAAGGAAGAAAGGCAGAAACACAAGCATCTTACACTGACAACCAGAGAGCAGCCTGTTCTTCAGATGTCTTGCCTATCTTATGACAAGCAAGATTCTGCTTTAACTTCTGGCTAAGCAGGAAATAGGATTTTTGTCTGCTGGAAGCAGTAATCATGAAGTTTTTGTGGGAGTATGGATGAAGATCTCTGAGGTTACATTTGTTCATTTAACGGTATTGCTGACCCAGGAGAGGATTGCCAAAGAAATTAAGTTAATAATATCAGAGGGAAGAAAATAAATTTACCAAATGCAGGACTGGGATAATGCCTGCTCTTGCTAGCTCTGCCTCATGTCTCCTGTCTGACACTGGGCAAGTGACCCACTGAGGTATCAACTACAATGGTGGCAATGAATATTTCACCACATGGGAAAAAACTTGGAGCAGATAGTGCAGAAAGATACAGAGTATCTAGGATACATTACTGATAGAAAAATTTGTACAAAACTTCTTTGCAATATAAAAGTTGATTTCAAATGAAAATCCTTCATTTAGATACAAAATTATATATATATGTATATTATATATAATTTACATTCAATTTACATATAATTTACACATATTATATATATAATTTATAATTTTATATATTACATATATAATTTACATACGTAAATTATATGTATAACAGTGAAAATTATCTGTATATTTTTAATAAAACAGAAATCTAGAAAGTCCTCTTTTTCATCACAGAAAACTTGTTATCAATAAAAAGGTAAAAATAAATATTTTAGATAAAATAAATGCCTTCTTTTATTACTTATTTTTGGTCCAGATCTCATTATTTTTCTTTCCCTACCCTAATTTTTATCTATTCCTTCTTCTTTAGTTTTTGATCTCTAGGCTCAAGGCCTCCTGACTAACTCTGGATGCTGAAGAAGACTTCCTGTCTTTCACAAGTGAGTAAGAAGAATAATAGATAATGAATATGAGGGTGATATTTTTACAGAGAAAGAGATGAGAGAGTATGTACCATCTTCAGCACATGGGAATTTTGCTTTGATTTGTGGTTCCCCACAGGTGTTTGGATACCACATCTAACCATATCGAGACATGCTTAATTTCAGACAGAAAAGCTATATTATAGTTAAGCAGATTCTGTGCAAAATGGATGGTGCAAGGCAATATATGAATATATAACTAATTTTAAGTGTCTAACTCCCTTAAACTCCCTTAAAATCTGTCTGTGAGTTATATACAAGGTTAGGTTTTAGGCAGACAGATACCACTATTTTTGCCTTTACTTATTGTTTAGCCTTTGACCTTCAATAACGGACTTGATGGAGAAAATAGAGTACATCAGAAATAAGAAAAAAAAGTTATTCTATATTTAAATACATCCAGGATCAAAATAAAATACCAGCTGGTATTTTCATTGTCAGAGTAACACCATTTTTATTTTTTTCTCCAAGCATCTGCTGCGTCAGCAAACAGAACTGCAGTTCTACAGTATAGCTGAAAGTAAATCCCAAATAATTTCTTTATTCTAGAGACATGAATATTAATACGACTATATAAACCAAAACACAGAAAAAAAGAAGCAGAGTCCAAAGCAGAGCCCAATCTTTGACAGCCTTTGGGTAGCATATTTAGTCCAGTGCACTCAGTCGCATATTTGAGTTTTAACTCTTTTATTTCTCTATTAAGGTTAGCTAAACCTTGGTGCCTCAAAGAGATTGGAGTTTTTTTATTGTAATTATGGGCGAGAGAGCACTGACCCACAGCAAGCAGCTTTGGCAAACACAGAATATGTATCAGAGGCTTTAAGGGATTAGCAATCCACAGACAAGACGTTTCTCAAAACATGTGAAACATTGGCTGAGGAACAGTGCAAAGAATCACCTGGAAATATTTCCTACTGGAAAAGAAAAAGTCCACATGCGAAAGTATTGCCCTAAACAAGAGCAAGCAGTTTATGTGGTGGAGAAATCTGAGGCCATCTTTACTCACAACATCTGTACCCCAATGCTCCATAAAACACAGGCTAAAATATCACAAAATCTCTTTTGCTTTCTCCCTCTCTTTAAAACAAATAAGCAAACAGGCCCATCTGCTGCCTTTTGTTGATGCTGAAGAACACTTAAGGCAGCTGAGAGTGGAATATTTTCTTTCATTATTGGGTAGAATTCTATCCACGTATTTACTGTACAGTTAAAATTAAACACAAGAATGCAAAAGGAGTCCTAGCCAGCCTGAATTTCATCTGCATAAGAGGGTGTAAAAGTGGTGCTTGAAAGAGCAGTACTCTAGGGAGGGTGAAACTGGAAAGTTACCCACGAATATAAGTGAATAGGTTTACTGTACCAATCAAGCATGCTGGCAACAAGGACCACCTGCCAGAATAATCTTTCTCTCTGAGACTCTCCTAAGGAACTAAATCACCTGCTTAAAGTTTTATTTAAGTGAAATGGTGCAGAAAAGCAAACACAGTGTAACTTGTCAGCAGGTCCTCAAGGGAAGGGCTATTTGTTGCTTGCCCAACTCACCAGACTATGAGCAATACCTTTTCACCAAGTCTGAAGGAAGTTTGTGTTGCCTAGTAATTCTTCCCTCCTACACATAAGCACATAGAGTGGCTTATAAGTCAAGTCTAAAAAATTATGGTTTTGGCCATAGACACGTTTGTTATGGGAGAACAGGCATGGTTGTGACGGCTGCCCATGCACCTAAGATACCTCCAGCCCTTGAAGTAAGTGAAGCACAAGTAGTCACATATTTTTGTTTGTTTGGTGGTGTCCTGAATGAATGTTGTACTGAACATTGTTTTATGATTACTGTACTAATCATTGTTTATTTGTTTATGTGTTTGTGTACTGTCTGTTCCAGTTTCATTCATCCAGATACAGATACATAATATAAAATAGTTTCAGTATTGAAAAGTCAAGCAGTATAATTTTCATTCTCTGGTTAGAAAACTGTAGATGGAAACTTCAGTGTCTCACCTCAATCAACATAACAAGCTGTAACCCCGCTAGGACATACTCATTTTTTGTTCCATTCTAATACCATATAGAAAGATTTCTCTTTGTCCACATTGCAGCTGCTTTAGGAAAAATAGCTGACTTTAGGCAATAATTTGAGACAGCAAAAAAGTCAGCAGTTACTCAGAAATTATTAAAAATATGTGACTGTTTTCTTTCTATTCTGGTGCTTGTATTCACATCATAAGATATTTTGAGTGCAGAGTCCCTGTACTGTAATATGGCTTAAAGTTGCACAATCCTTATTCCATGTCCTCAGACTGAAAATTTTTCGTACCACTTGGCACCTACATTAAAAGCTCACTAAAGAAAGGTTTCAAGCAGTGCATTGTGTCTTGTACAGCCTTACTTACAACTACTCAGCTCTGAGCGCCAGATTTTGTCATTTTCATTCACAGTAAATTTTCCCTTTACTATATGAATTGCTCCATCGGTTTCACAAGCTTTGAAGTAAAAGATTGAAAGTAATAGAATTAAGTTCAGTATCTTCTGGGCTGCACTAATTCCAGGAATGATGAAGATACCATTTTTCTCCCTCTATCATTCCCTGCCTGGGTCAAAGCAGATAGTCATAAGAGAAAAACAAAGTTATTTTTCACCCACCAGAATTTATTTATGAGTATGGTGATATTTGAGGCATGTATAGGTCTCGATTTTTTTGTGTATATTTGGACCCCATGCTTGGGAGCCTTAATTAGTCAGGAAAGGAAGGACTTGAAGTCCAGGTAAGTCTTTTGCCTAAAATATGTTTCCTTCTATGTCACAGAGGTAGGTAGAATATAAGATGCTTATTTTTTAACAAGATCTTTAAAAAGCCATCGTTGTTTCCTTTGCACTTTTTTTTCCCCACATAATATCCCGTCAAAATGTAGCAAAACAAAATAAGCAACCTCCATTAAACTTGCATTTACTGACTGAAATCAATGTAACATGTGCTGTAACATGTTTACAAAGATCTCTGGGTGGCCACAGTAGAACTCCAGTGTAACAATTAAACCAATTAAAACTAAATCCTGTACAGCATCTGAAAAAAAAAATAAAGGGGGAAAAAAGAAAACTAGGCCAGATATTTAGATATAACAAGGCTTTTAGCACTGTAAAGCTATATTTTTATCTAAAAAATAATTGTACACCATCAAACACAGCCTCTGAATGCACACGAATGGCTACTCTGATGTTTTCAATTCCCATTTTTTAAATGTAACTTCCTTAATTTGTTGATAACTTGAAGTTTATAATTCACAACAGAAAGGCAGACCTTTTCCTTAGAGAAAGAAAACTACATGCAGGATACTCATGTATGTGAGTGGACATGTATATACATCATGCTGGAGGCAAAAAATAAAATAATTCCTCTGGCCTTGACTTAAACTGCGCAGTATTGTCTCTTTAATGACTAGAGAAATTGTTCCTGGAGTAGCTCAGTGAGCTGGGGTAGCTTGTACACAATAGTCTTCAGAAAACAAGAGGCAATATTCCTTGCTTTCCAAAAGAGTCCAGCATCTTCTCAAAAAAAATTTGATTTCATTAATGTGAAAAGTGTAAAATGACAACCAAGTGTCTTTTTTTTGATGACTGAGTGCTGTGGTGTTTCAAAGCCCAGTGAATGAAAACTACATCAAAATACAGGAAATTATTTTCTGAAGTAAAAATTATCCAGAAATTGTGACTATGTCAGAGGAAGCTGAGTATGTTCAGAGCTCAGGAAAATTCATCCTTTTCTTTGACCATTAATGTCTCAGTAGTTCAAATTTATTGCATAAAGTCATGGGTGATACTTATCACATCTATTTTATAGTTTTACTTTGTACACTGCTTGCAAAGTAAGAGAAAATTCTAAATTAGTGTTCCAGCTTCTATTTTTTAAAATTTATTATCTAGGGTAACCTTTACAATTACAAGGCTTCTGCCTCTGACATCTGCTGGATCAATGACCATTAAGGTGACAGAAAAAGAAAATTTCCTGTCTATATTCCCCACACACAAAGTAATACAGCTGATGGCACAAAAGATATGCACTATAAAATTCTTAGGGCCCCTAGATGGCAGTCAATAGAGGGATTAGAAATGACTTGTTCCTTCTACTTCAGAAAATGAGTAGCAGGGACACCTCTGTGAGTTCCTCTTGGGACGTTCTGATAGTGATTCCTTAATTCCATGTCTTCAGACTGGCTTATTGCCTTCACTTTGTTGTGTATTTTTTTGTAAATTCCTGCCTGGTGCTACCCCTGTTGTCATTTCTACAAGCATGTTTACTGCTATACCACAATGTACAGTTGTAAATGCAGCAATTGCAGCAGTGGAAATGGAAGGAATCAAAGGAATTGATGCTGCACAGGACTGTTCATGTTTGCTATTCTCTGCAAAATGCAGCTCACACAGTAGATGTGCCCTGGAATGAAGACAGTGGATTTATGTGAACTTGCTGGTGATATCATTCTGCCAAGGACAAGGTGTCTGGGCCTGCTGAAATGCCCAAACCACTGGGGCTCTGGCAGAACCCCACCAACCATCCTTCCCTCCATCACACCCCTCAGATGTCACTAATGCTTAGTCTCTTTGCTCTAAATCTCTCTTTCTGAGTAAGTGTGGAAATAATTTCAAGTCCTCAACTTTCTTATCAGTCAGAAATATGATTTCTCACCTTAAGAATGCATAACCAAAAAGCATGATTTTTAGGGCTGCTGTAAGAAGAAATGCAGAGTCCAGTGATCTTTGCTCACTCCTACTCCCTTGCATAAAGAAATTTCTTTGTCCCATAAAACCTAATTTTTTAAATTGGACTGTATTATAAAGCATTTTAGAGTATAGGAGCTCATGTCTCTTTCTTATGTCTTTTATAGTAAATGAGCTCTTGTGATAAAATTCTAGCTTCTGCTAAGCATAAAATGTGATTTGATACTTAAACTGAGCAAAAGCAATTTAATTTTCAGTGTCTTTGAGAAAGCAGAACAAGATCAGTGTGCCTGAGAGTTATTAGAAAAGCATGCCTTTAAATTAGTATCTTTGGTTGGGATCTGAAAAGTTTTGTTAGATTTCATTAAAATTAGTTTGACTCATTTGTTTAACTTCTGGCCTGTTGGGCTAGATGCCTTACATTAAGCTTGAATATCCTTGAGCCACATTCCAAGGTCCTTATCAAAGATCCAGCTCAAAAATATGTTAATAAACTGTGTGCTTCTATATTGCAACAGTGGAAATTTGTGAGCATTAAGACCAAGTGAAATTTGAAGGAATTTAAGCAGCTGGGTTCAGTCTTGCTCCCATGCTGAAATAATTGCTTCAGCTGGGAGCAGGACTGAATAACTGTTAGGAACTAACAGCTTACAGCAATACAACTGCTACAGCTAAAGGCAGAAATGGTGGATTCTCTGCAAAAACTGAGAGAAAATAGCAGTATTTGGTTCCCCTGTTTAATCAACTAGATTTGGTTTACTTGCTGTAAGAAAAGATCGAATATTTTCTAAGCAAATTTTCTTTTGTGTACCTCTTTGTGCATTGCTTTTATTATCTTATACACAAATATAACTCATTATTAGGGTTAATTCAAATGGAGCTCACTGTGGTCCATACGTAGTCAGAAACAACGACCTTTGTGTACACTTCAAAACATCATACACTAAAATGCCATGATGAATCCAGATAATTTCATGGAGAAAGGTTTAGCTTTTGACAGCATTTTAAAAGATCTCTTTCCCAGTCAGGTGAAAAGAAAAAGCTATACTATAATTATTGTTTTCCCCATATAGATCTGTATGATTTCCATTAGAAAGGCTACAGAGAAAATGCTGTGGCTATTAGATTGCCAGTTCTGGCCTGAAGAGGTCCATTTTCACATCCCTAAGCAGCCTTGGATCTTCACTTCTAGGCAGGACTCTGTTAAGATACTATTGTAGGTTATTTTATTTTATTGTCATCTATTGATTTTACTTGGAATTAAATAACTTATAAACCTTGGATTTGGCTTTCCTGGGAGAGTTCCATCTACTGACAGCCATCTTGCCAGGCATGTAATCTGAACTGAGTAATTTAGATCTGTGTTTCCTGTAGTCTACTGAGAGAAAGAGAAAAGAATTTCCAGAAGCTTTTTTATCAAAAATATGTATTTAGAGTAGTGAAAAAACTCTTCTCTAGAAGGAATGTTTTTCTATCTCAGTGTGCTACAGAGGAAGGCTAAATTATTAGCGCAGACTCAGGGGTTGACTGTTCAACAATTAGCTATATGTGATGAATGAAAACAGCTCTATCCAAATATCCATTTGTCAAATAGGAACAGTACTAAAAGTTTCACTAAACATTTAACATTCATCTCTCACTAATTAAAACATTTCTTGTGACGATCTCACACAGGAGATTACGTTTTTGAGATATACCAGCAAAAGGAAAAGCATTTTTTCATGGTTGAAAGCCTGATCACCTGGTCAATTAGAATACCTCCTTCCTGGAAGAAGGCCTAATCACATTGAAATAGCATAACAATGTTGACCTGTTTGGCTGCCTTTCTGGCTTAATAAAAAAAGCTTTCTTTTATATTTTATTTTATACCTGAAAGACTGTTTACCCCATGTTAAAATTCATAGTGATTTTCTATGTCATGCTGAAAGCTACATATTAATACAATGTCCTTAGTAGCTAAAGTAACAAAATGAGTCATAAAAGAGTCTAATGGAAGAGTTATTATCTATGCACTTCTTTTCTTAAGCCTCAAGGCCCGTCCAATATATATCCAATATTTCAAAATTATATTCCAGACCTAGTGGAATGAAGTCACATTCGCACAATGGTTGAGATTGGAAGTCATCTCTGAAGATTATCTAGCCTAACCCCCTGAGAAAGTAGATTCACCTAGAGCAGGATTATGTCTTAGTGAGTTTTTAACATCTCCAGGGAATGAGACTCTACAACCTCTCTGAGTAGCCTGTTCCAATGCTCTCCAACCACCCTCACAGTAAAGGTTTTCCTCATATATAGACATAACTTTTTGTTTTTCTGTTTGTAACCATTGACCCTTATCCTGTCACTGGGAACCCCTGAAAAGAGTCTGGCCTCATCCTCTTGGCACCCACTTTTAGATATTTGTATACAGTAATGCGGCCCCCTCTCAGTCATCTCCTGTCTAAACAGCCCCTGCTCTCTCAACCTTCCCTCATAAGAGAGAGATGCTCCAAAGCCTCACCATCTTCAAAATCCTCCAATTGACCCACTCTAATAGTTCATTGTCTTGTACTGAGGGGCCCAGAGCTGCACACAGCTCTCCAGATGCGGCCTCCCTGGGCTGAGTAGAGGGTCAGGACCACTTCCCTCGACCTGCTGTCAGTGCTCTTCCCAATGCACTCCAGGACACCATTGGCCTCCTGGGCCACAAGGGCACTGCAGGCTCATGGTTTACATGTCCACGAAAATCTCCAGTTCCTTCTCCACCTGCTCTCCAGCAGGTCATGCCCCAGCCTGTACTGGTGCTGAGGGTTATTCTTCCCCAGGTACAGGACCCCTTTGTAGAACTGCATTAGGTTCCTCTCTGCCCAAGTCTCCATCCAACCTGTCCAGGTCTGCCTGAATAGGAGCACAGCCTTTGGGCCGCTCCTCCAGCTTTCTATCATCAGCAAACTTGCTGAGGGAGCACTTTGTCCCTTCACCAAGTTCAATGATACGTTGAACAAGACTGGATCCAGTACTGACCCCTGGGGACACTGCTGTGTCCCTGTGCCATGGATCCCAACCCTCTGAGCTCGGCCATTGAGCCAGTTCTTAATCCATGCCATTGTCCACTTATTTAACTCATTCCTCCTGTCCTTATCTATAAGGATGTTATGTGAGAGAGTGTCAAAAGCCTTGTTGAAGCCAAGGGAGACAAAATCCACTGCTCTCCCTTCATCTGCCTGCAAGTAATGCCATCACAGAAGGCTATCAGACTGGTCAAGCATGATTTTGCCTTTGATTAATCCACAATGACTACTCCTGATAACATTCTTTTTCTCCCTATGCTTAGAGTTGACACCCAGAATGACCTGTTGGACCACTTTTCAAGAGTTGGAGGTGAGGCTGATTGGCAGGTTGTTTTCTGGGTCTTCCATGTTACCCCTTTTCAAGACTGGAATGACGCTGGCTTTCCTCCACACACACATCTCCTGTTCTCCATGACCTTGCAAAGATGATGGAGATTGGCTTAGCAATGCCATCTGCCAGCTCCCTCAGCCCTCATGGGTACCTCTCATTGGGGCCCATGGCTTCGTGCATGGCAGATTTGCCTAAATGTTTTCTAACCTGATATTCCTTAACCAAGGGAAAGTCTTCATTTCTCCAGAATTTCTCTTGTCTCTAGGGCCTGGAATTGCTGAAGACTTATCTTAGCAGTAAAGACTGAAGCAAAGAGGGCATTCAGTAGCTGTGTCTTCTCTGTATCCTCCATCAACTGGGCACCCACCTGATCCTAAAACAGATAGGATTTAATGCAGGTGAAAAAGTACATTTACTGCCACACATTCTGATGTTGTGAATAATATTAATAAAGTTTTTAAGCACTGAGTACAGAACTAGTACTGGTGGTGAAAGCAAGATGTTCACTCAAAATAGTCTGCTGAAAACTTAAATTGCAGCTTAATAGCCAGGGATTATTTTTCTTTTTTCAATCTTTAGGGGTTGGATAAGCCCACATCCTAGTACTCCTACTTGTATTATGCTTCTACTCCTACTTGTATGCTACTCCTACTTGTAGTGTGCTGAATTGATTGGATCTTTTTATACAAATACAACAAAACAGAACAAAAACTACTCCACCTACATAAGTCTGTCACCCATTGTAAAAGAAAAGAAAAAAATATGGAATGTTTTGAGATTCAGTTGCTGACAAATTCTTTAATTTGATTTAATGAAATAAAAATTGAATAAAAAGATGAAGCTTCAACAAAGTAGCCTATGTTTTTTGATTATAGAACTTGCTTATAAACTAAACAAAAGGAACTTAAATTTAGATTTCTTTAATATGCCAAGTAAGCTATCTCTCTTTCAAATAAGCATTAAATATAGAGCTAGAAGACTTGGGGATGTAGTCCCTCTTATAGTGACCATGTAACAAAGTTATTTTCATGAAATCACATTGCCCAGGGATGCTGTGAATGCCTTATCCCTGGAAGTGTTTGGAGTCATCCTCTTTTTTATATATTCTGCCTTCCTAATTTTGAGATGGCTACAGCAGCACTGATTCTCTTACAGGATTAAATATAAAACTTTCAAAAATAGTCTTTCTATATTTACTATTGTTCTTATTAATATCAGTTCCTCCCAGCTGCTTTTTTCCTTCCTCAATAGTATTGCTTATATTTACTTCTAGATTCACGTTTTTCTGTATTTTCTTTTTCTTGCTAAAACTCAAAGTAGCTAGCACATTAACATTTCACAGCTTTTCTCCAAACTTGTTTTGTGTGTTGGAGGTAAGCTAGATTTGCTGAGCTTGATGAGGCTCTCTGAATTCTCAGCGGTCTGCAATAATTTTGGGGTTTGTTTCGCTAACTCAGTACAAGCCTTCTCTTCATGTCAAAGAAACTGAATCAGCACCAGAGAAACAATATTATTTATCAATGCAGAAATAGTTATAAAGACCTGGAATAGATTCAACTGCCCACTGGAACACAAAGTCATACAGATAAAGAAAAAAGGAAGCTATGACTGGTGGAGCAGATTGTGCTGGCAAGAAAATTACTGATAAAAAACCAAAGGGCAGTCAGTGGAGGAGAGAGCTTTGATCGAATATCTGCTCCGTAATTTTGAATTGGTACTTAGATTTTGAGATAGATAGCAATATGCTGAAGGTGGATCAGAACTATATTGCTATCCTGCTGTCTTCTAGGGGAGACAGCAATCTTAATTAATTAATACCAATCTATTTTTAATAGAGTGCTTCTGAGCCACATTTTAGTAACAAATGTTACACACCAGAAGATAAAACATAGCCCTATCTGATATATGTGGAGCCTCAGCTGTACATATTTGACCCCTATTTTACACAGTTGCGGCTCATTGATTCTTTCTTTTAAACTCCTGGACTGAGCACTCAGCAATCGTTGGACCACCCATACATCTTCTGAGCTGATTTAGTCTATGAACTGTAACCCTGCTACAGGGCTGTAATGTTTCTGGCACCTACAATGCTGGCTGCTTGTCATTATGACATATAACCTAGAAGATGTACTTAAGAACAAATAACCTCAGAAGTGTTAACATGCCATCAGTCTTTTCCGCTAAAGCAAAGACAGGGCTTGGGACCATCCAAAAATGAATAAATGAGCAAATTCACATACTATCCTGGTAGCCACCAAAGTTCAGGTTTGGAACCAAAAGTGTCAGAGAAAGAAAGAAACTTAAGATCTTAATGGCTCAAAATCTCCATTCATTTTATCTGATGAAATGCTTCAAAGCTACAGAAGCCATTTTTTCTTGCTTTTACTTGAAATATATGTATTCTTTTACACTGAATGTCTGCAATTGCAGTATGAATCTGATGATGAACAAGCTTAAATTATAAATATTTTCCTTTTCCAAGGTTTATTAGAAGTGCCAGTATGAACATTGACTGTTTGAAATAGAGCATCCTAATTTAATGTAATAGAGCTTTCTAAAAGGTCAGGCAGAACATTTTACACTGAAAATTAAAATATAGATAGCACTAGAGATGGAGTTACTGTTTATCCCTCTTCAGTCCTGTTCTTAATAAAATTGCATTGAATTTTTTATAATACATCAAAAAGTCAACATGAAACAGTTCACACAGTATTAAATATATCAACAATATAAAGCTGGGTCAGATAATGGCAGAATTAAACAAAGACGAAAGGTAACAATACTGGCTTCAATTAATGTAGTGAATTAATGAATGATCTCTATTACTCTACTCATGTTCATTAAACAAGTATAATAGGCTTCTGAATTGTCCATATGAACTCAGAGAGTCTATTCAATCAAAATTACCTATGCTTTCTGTCAATCCCTTGCTGATTATTCATCATCAGAAGCATACATAACTAGCCCTATGGCATTTTCAGTCACTGAAGGCTCAGGCATACAGTGTTACCAGGATTGTGTCTGTGAACACAAACTACCCAAATTGACTAAGCCCCCATCTTATAGAGTGTCTAGGGGGTGTATTTACACACATAAATAACATATTGGTCCTTATTAGTTGCCTGTAGGGCAATTTTCCCGCCATGTACTCTTCCAGTTTTTTAGAGCAATAATGTGATTTCAAGTATGGACTCCCATAGGTAGTAACAATGGTGGTCTTGAAGATAAGTAACTTCTTTCAATCCAAGAAAGCACCTCCTAGAGAAAGCAGGAAGATGGAAATACGACAAAACTGCACTTTTCTGAGTTAGCAGCAATAAGGTGGAGGTGTCCCAGCAGTTGCCAGTGGTTTCTAGAACTGCAAGTAAGTGCTTGCAAAGGAAGGGAGAGTCGCTTATTCAAATTATGTTGTCTTAAAAGGAAGCATCACTGTTTTGCTCATGTTTATCCAACTGGTTTCTCACAAGCCACAGAAGCAGGATTGTTTTGCCTGTTTTGCTTTCATTTGCTTGAGTTAGGTGATCACAGTTCAGCCTTAACCTTCTTATGTTTTTCTTGCTGTTTCTGAGCTGAAAATAATAAATCTTTCCCAATAGCTTATACAAGACAGCCCTGTGGTTTTCTTTTAAGATGGTACATTTGTTTTGTGCTATTTTATGACAGGAGTATTGGAATGAGGTAAAAGCACTAAACTCATGTTAAAATGTTTCTGTAGGAAAAATGGTTGCATTTATTAGGATTAATAGACTACTTATACTGGAAACTAAAATCCTCTTTATTCACATGCAATATAGTGTACAGGTAACCAAAATCCAATCTTCTTAATCCTCAGTGAAGCAGCTTTTTCCCTGACTTCAGCGACAGTTCAATTTCTGTTATGCTAACCATATGCTCCTGATTGATTATCAGTTATATTTAATTATTCAGAGTTACAGATGGCAGTTTTGTGAGGCAAACTGCTGATCTCTGGAGGCCCTGTGTGCTGATGCCTCTGCCTCTGCAGTTACAACTTTTGAGTCCCTGAGGTTGAGAAAACCAGGTAATTTAACCACTTCTGTAAGGTGTATTGGCCTATCCAAGCAGGAGAGAATGAAAGGATTCTGTTATTAAGCTAGTGGACTAAATACATAGAGATGGAAGAGAGGATATTAAGATAAATGCTCTGAAACAACCTTTCTTGCCAGCAATTAATGCCACTCTTTCTCCTTTGAAAGAAACATTTCAGTTGTGCTCCAATTTTTTGCTCCAATTTTTTTCCTCAATCAACTTTTTCCTGTTCTCTGCATTTGAAGGTTATTTTTGCTATAGCAGAGAAGCATGTCCTTCATTCCATACCAGTAGGATCTTACTTCTGAAATTTCTTAGGCCCTGTTGTCATGTGTTGGAATCCCAGTGTGCCCTACAGAACAAAAAATGGTGGGCAAAGAAAGATGGCTCATAACCATTTGTACCAGAGTGGAAAGTACGTAGCCTGCGGAAAACAAAAAAGAAAATATTCCATTTTCTTTTCTCCATAGGTTAGTAGTCAAAAAATCCCAAATTTTAAAAATGACCCCTGTTCCTTTTTTGGTCATCTGTACCACAGAGACAGCAGGAGAGAATCCACCAGCACTTTTTTCCCCTACAATTTTCTTGAGAGAGGTTTTTTGTTTTCAATTCACCTGATAGTGCAGTCCCAGCAGAATGCACCTAACAAATCATAGTGAGTGTCTGCACCTTGCTATGTATCAAAGTCCCTTAATGTGCCAACAAAGTTCTTCAAGGTCAAGAAAGCAGTTTATCAACCTCTTATATCTCTTATAGGAGACAATAAATTTATTCTACTGTTGGAATCCATGAATAATTCAGATGCTCTGTGAGATAAACACTATTGCTTAGGATGCTCTGCATGTCATTGTCAACTAGTACCAAATACTGTCATTGCTCCATGTACTCTGTTCTTTTTAGTTTCCTCTCAGCTCAGGAAAATGCAGTGCTGTATGGCTTGCATTTTTTTCTGTGTCCTTTAGCTCCTTAAAGTTTGATTTTTCCTATTACATCTGTCCATGAATGAATAGGTTGGGAAAATGAATGTCTTGAATAACTGTTTGTTCCCTTCTCTCTTAGTTTCTAAGAGGCCTAAAATTTTATTTTGTAAATAAAAAAAAGTTGTCTTTTAAAGGCCTCTGCATTCCTTATTCCTATTAAGAAAGAAAGGAAAATATCCTCCCTAACTAATTTGATAGTGATCACTTTGGGATATTTCTTATTTCTAGTTAGCTTAAGCATATGTATAGGATTTAATATATACATAAGTCTAGCTAATCTTATAAGAACTTTATACATCCATTTAAAATATCTAATGAAATATTTAACTCACTTATTACAAAACCATTTTGAGTTTTATTCCATTTTAAGACAAGGAGTAGGGGTGAGTAGGCTCACTCCTACTGAGTCAAATGAAATTTCAGTTATATGATCTATGAGACAAGGAATATGAAAAAATTAGGATTTTTTTTTTTTAACTAACAGAATTTTGAAAGCCAAAGATGGTATTGGACTTCTGGTACTCTCTTGTACTCTCCCCTTGATCATGACCTTAATATAAAAGTAAAAGTAATAAAACAACCGATATCTCTGCTGGTATTATATATTTTTCTGTCAGATCTCAATGTTTGAATCTATAACTAACCAAGAGAACTATCATTTGAAACTTTAATTGATAGAGACATTTGGCTTTTAAACTTGGGAAAGTGATGGATATAACATATTTATAGACAGGACAATTATATGCCTGAGTCCATATCTGCTGACAATAACAACTATTAAAATTCAGTCTATGACCTACCATGTATTCCACCATATTTTAAAATAAACTTAGCCCCATTTCACCTGAAAATGCATCTTTTCAGAGTAACTTAACATAATACTAACACTCTCTTCAAAAGCTTCAGACTTGTAACTGTGATAGGAAGCTTTGTATTAGAAAATGTGACTATGGCCAGTTTTATGCAATGTGAAGTAAATATGGTTACACTGATCCTTGCACACATAGATACTTAAACACATAGATACTTTGCATAAGGAGTTTTACAAAGAGAAATAAGTTTATATCTCCTGGTAATTTTTTCAAACAGCAATTAAATTAATGGCAGCTTTCCAGTAAAAGTAAGCAAGTCAAAATATCTCAAAATTGAAAACGTAACAGGAATGATTTGGCCTCAAAACAAAAAAGTTAAAAGAAAGAATTGTTTTAGCTTTCCTTTAATGACTTCACTGAGGACACACTGCTTTGTGCAGCAATTCCCAATAAATTATTGCCAATTTAGTAGACTATTATTTTTTTTTTTTTGCAATAGCAAAACTATAAAAGGAAAAGGGATTGTTTTAATTTGGTAGATTTTCTGGTCATTCCAATGTTTATATAACATAAAGACTTCTTTAAAGGAGCTTTTTTATTTGTTTCTGCGCTTGCTTTGTGCCATCAGATTCATAAAGAAAGAACTGGTGTCTATTGTGTAACTAATTGAATCATATCTTTTAAGAGAATGTTTCCTAGACTGAACATATGGATGTAAAATAAATGTTTTGTCAAGCCTGTAGCACACTATGAGCCGGCAGTGTGCCCTGCAGCCAGGAGGGCCAACACTATCCTGGGGTGCATGAGGAAGAGTGTGGCCAGATCAAGGGAGGTGACCTCTCCCTCTAATCATCCCTGGTGAGGCCACACCTGGACTACTGTGTCCAGTTCTGGGCTCCTCATAAAAAAGAGAAAAGGAGCCACTGGAGAGGATCCAGTGAAGGGCACAAAGATTATTAAGATGACTAAGAGACTGGAGAATTTCTCTTATGAGGAGAGACTGAGAAATCTGGGCCTGATTAGTCTGGAGGAGACTGAGAGGAGATCTCATCAATATAATTATCTCAAGGCGGGTGCAAGAGGAGGGTGCCAGCATCTTTTCAGTGGTGCCCATGATAGGACAAGGAGCAATGGCCATAAACTAAAACACAAGATCCACCTCAACATGAGGGAGAACTTCTTTATACTTCTTTATACTTCCAGGGCACTGGAACAGGCTATCCAGGGAGGTTATGGACTTTCCCTCTCTGGAGATGTTCAAAACCCACCTGGACATGTTCCTATGTAACCTGCTCTAGGTGACCCTGCCTGGGCAGGAGGGTTGAACTAAATGATTTTCAGAGGTCTCTTCCAACCCCAAAAAATCTGTGATTTTGTTATTAATTTCAAATGCTGCCTTCAAACAATCATAAGAAAGAAAAGAGTAGTCTTTTCTGTTCCACAGTGTCTTACAATATGATGTTTGCATTAAGCACTAGATAAAAATTGAAAGGCAGTTATCAAGAAGATTGGATTTTCTCTGCTTCTAGAGCAAAACTTAAAAGACTCATTAACTACGACACATTCATCCTATATGAATAAAAGCTTTTCTCATTTTAGCTTAAATGGTTTTCCTATTCTACCTTAAAGCACTTTGCTACCTCAAAGTCCTCTTAAACCTAATTCTATTTTTGTTGAGTTGATTGAAAATTATTTGACTTTTTTCAACTAAAATAGTTTAAATTAAACAAAATATTTGTTTAATGTGAAATAAATACTATTATTCAGGTTGTATTTGTTTGGTTGATTTTTTCTTAGACACAGAGCATATCCAGAATTTTTAATGAATTTTTTGTGTGCATTTAAAAATTCTCAAAATGAATTGAATGTTAGTTGAAAAATATATTAAGAATTTTCCTTAATAATTCTCCCAAGTGATTTTGAGCATACTTTTTTCATTTATAGTATATGTACTGTGCTAGTAATCTGAAAAATCATCACTAAACCTCACAAATTCAGGCTAATTTCTGACCAATATCAATTTACAATAATAGTGTGTTTTCACAAATATTCCACTAGAATGAAAAAAAATACCAAAATGTTTGGTGAGAGATGAAATCCAGCCTCAGATTTCTGGGACAGTGACTCAAAGGCACAAAATCTTACCTCTAATTTATAAGTTTAACAGTCCAGCCTCTGCTCACTTGCAGCTGAGACACTGCAATTCATGTAAAAGGGAGATGCCTCTTTTCACCACCCCCTGTTAAGCCTTTCCTGAGGCATGAGGAGTAAAAGAGGCAGGTGAAAAACCCCTGGAGCTGTTGCTTCCAATCAGCCCATATGGAGAACATACACCCCAAGTGAGCTGGGACACTTGTCAAGAACCAGAGTAAAATCCTTTCTGCCTCTTACTTTGTAATAATATCTTTTTTTTACTCCCCAGTAAAAAGGCCTCTTCAGTTACTGAGAGAATAATTAAGCATGCTGTAGATCTAACAGGTATGAAAGGTTCTCAGGCAGCCTTTCCTACAGTGTGTTTCAGATGGTAACCTCCAAATGTTCCTGGATGGATTTTTTGCCTTCCTAAGACTGATGTAGTCCTTCAGCCACAGTAAATTCATGGACAATGCCTTGTTACCTATACTTTGTTGCTGGACCTAGGACATATTTTACACTTGCTGTAATTGGGCTTCATTTTATTTGTGTTGCTCTAGTAGAACACAGTTAAATATGCTGTACACTGTTAAATAAGAGTATGCAGTATTTATTAACTGCTGCAAGAAGTGTTAATAAAATGAGTGAAAGTATCAGAGGTCTATACAAAAGATATTTTTTATATAATTAGGTCTCTTTCAGAATTGACAAAATAATGCCAACAAAACCCCAGTGACTATTTAAATAATAGATTTCCTACAGCATGAAGGGTTTCCCTGTAAACCTGCTTTATCTGTGCAATGTAAACAGTATCTGCATATTTTCATCTTTAGTATGGTTGTAAAGTAATGTTTCTTTTATATGAGTCTTATCTTCCAGCTGTAAATTTGATAGTTACTGCAGGCTATACCACTGACATTAGTTTTAATGATGTGAGACTCCAATAACTCCTAAAGAGTTTAAGATTAATGCAAAAGAACTTAACTTTGTGAGTCATGACTTACTTTTATTAGTGACTCTGCAGTTTGATTTAGATTGAGACTGGGAGAGAGTATTATTTGCCCATAGAAATGAGAGGCTGTTCATTTTATTATATCACCCATAAGTAATATGTCAGATTTTAATTTCAATAGGGATTCAAATATTTAGGGGCAAGTAGGGTGAAAACTCTTGCAGACTGCACAGGACCCAAATAGAACTCGTTCAAACTGTAGAAGAGGGGCTTTGTGGGAGGATCTGATCACCAGTTTCAGACCTACGCTTCAAAAAGCAAAAGGAAATCTCAAGTACCGGAGACAGAAAATCACAAAAAAAAATTTATTTGCTTTGTTGGTTCAACAGCAGAGAATAGAGTGTGCTGTTACATCAGATAAGGACATTGTCAAGCTGAAGCCTGATCATTTCTTTGTACCCACCTAAGCAGACCATTGGAAAGTACCTCCCTACTTTATATTTTCAGGTAATGAGAATAAGGCTGTCAGGAACTAAGGTAAGGAGAGGAGAGAATGAATGGTTTTCATATTGAAGGTGTCTGAAGTGGCTGTGATACTGACAAAAGAATGAAATTTAATGTGAATAAATTGTTACACTGCATAGCAGCAGCTATATTAACTACCTTTAAAAGACATGTTCATCATGTTTCTAGGGATCTCAGAAAACTGAAATTGACCTCACTACCAGGACAATCCATACAGTCTTCAAAGCAAAATTGAAACCATTACGTTTTTATAGACAGAGAGAAAAATACCCAGCAAGGGTATTCTTTCCTGTCAAATAAAATACCAAAACTTATGAATGAACCAATGATGATGCCTCTCTGAATTATTTAATGATGATAAATAGCAAATAGCATCAAATAATTCTGAAAAAGACCAAAGTGTCTAAAAAATTTTCAGTATAAACCTTCCATTTTTTGATTAATTTTATTCCTGCAGCAGTTAATAACTATTTTGATGATACAAAAACAGTGGTACCACTGATGATTTATTAGCCTTTCTTACTATCAGGGTTCAGAGAAGAGTAAACAAAATTATATTAAAAGAGATCAATGTAAAAGAATGGGATCAATAATTTGGGATTGTAAAATGTTAAAAAGGGACAAAGTAACATTAGATCCATCCTGAATGATAGGCACAGGGAAGATAAATATTTTTTTGTTTCTTCATTCTCAGGAAATTCAGATATGAGATTTTTTGACAATGTTAAAATGAAAAATAAATTAAAAAGATAAAATATAATAACTGAACACTCTTTCTAATATCGTTTTTATTATTTAATTTGGTCTTGCATTTTGTAGACTGAAGAATGTTCCATCTCTTTTAGTTCCTCTTTCATATGGAACAACAGCTTTGACTTCTGCTAAATGACAAGAGGATCTCACCTAGTCAGAAAAAAAAGCAGAATAACTCCTTGACCTGAATTAAAAACATAACCAGTGCATGACATCAGGATAGATTTTACTGTGACCAGGCTATGATTGAAACACAAAGTTTTACAAAAACATGTCCCAAGTTCTTGGCATGCTTTCTTAACATACAAAATAAAGAAGCTCCTAAGGAAGAGAGACCTGTGTGATGAAATAAGCAACATTGCCCAATAAATGACAGTTCTCTCAGAACTGGGTTCATTAGCAACCCAACAAAACACCAAGCAAGGCCACAAATGCTTTAATCCCTTTCAGTTTCAGCAAAAAGTAGGCTCTAAATACCCATAAAAAGCAGGCATTTTTTAATAGGTTTAAAGTGGAACCACTCACTGAATAAAAAAATGAAGAATGAGGATAGTATTTCTAAGGCATTCCTGGAGAAGTGCTGGCATTCCTATTTCACAGCAGGGAATCTGAGGTGTAGAGAAATCACTGATCTAAAGTTACTAATGCTTCAGAGAATGCAAGCTGTGTAAAACCTCTCATGGATTTCATATTTGCTGCTTTCTGGAGCTGAAAACCAGAGTCACATCCATCCTTTTCCTCTTTCCTGTTTCTTGCATCTCCAGCCAGATCTCCTTTATGTTCACTCTTTTATATTCAAGGACAAAGAATTTTAGTGATGACTGACACCTTGCCAGAAGTACCTGCCCTTTTAATAGATGTTCTTCATAATTTGGGAATTGGATTGGGAACAACCATATTTTCAGAAGTTATTTGAGATTAACCACTGCAAGAGTTTTATCTTTAGACTGGTTTAGTATATCCCTCAGCTCAAAGAGGGAACAATAAAAATGAAATATTGACCTGAGTATCAAATTCATTATTGACAATTTACTACTAGATTAAGAATGTATTTTTCTTGTATTTCTGATATTCTACTTCATTTGTTAGCTGTGTTTAAGTTGAATAAATCCTGTTTGTTTATGCCACCTAGTCACAGCATTGCTTGTAAATAGAAGTTATTTAAAGGAATTTAAAAAATCTTATTTTGCTGTTTTGGAAACAAACTTCATTAAATACACAGAAATCAAGATCTAGTTATAAAATCTACCTCTCTTTCTAATATAGCTCAAGATTGTGTAAAGGACTGTGGATTCCACATAACTTAAATGAACTCAAGGGAGAAGCATTTCTTAGTGAGGGTTTTACAATCTGACTTTCAGTAAAAGCTGAGCAGAAGGAGTTTTTTAAAAAAAATCAACATAGTGACCAGAAAAAAAGAAATCCTATTTTTTAATGACGTAGATTAGAAATTATCATTTGATGATGTACTCTTAGGTTTTTGCTTATTAAAGAACCTTACTGACTTTGATAATCAACTTAGTAATTTCTAATTTCTTTCCTGTTAGCCATGTCACACACATATATTTGCATCAATGCATTGTTATATATGCTTTATGATAAGATCCATGTACTCTTTATATCCTATGTATTGTGTCTTTACAGCTGCCTGTAAGGTTCATGAAGCACACAGACTCCAGGTTTTGCAGTAGATAACAACTGAAATAAAAATATTTAGGCAAAAGTTTTTGTGTAGTCAAGTGCAATGCTTATTCTGAGTGATGAAACCACACTCAGAAGTCCTCTGGGCTGCCTCTGGATAAAGAAGGCAAAATGTTGAGCCTTTTATAATCCATTTGTTTTTTGTTATTTTTAAATTCATATTAGAAAATTCCTAGAAAGAGCAAGATTTTTTTTAATATTAATTTTTTCTTCATCTCATGCAAGATGTAGGATAAAAACTGCCCTCAAAATATAGATCAGCTTTAAAAACTATAGAATTTTGCAACACTGTAGAATACTTTTGCATATTTCCATTTAAAATTTATTTGACTCTGAATGAGAACCTAACCTAACAAAGGAGGAGAGAATTCCTCTTTCTGTAGGAGCCCCATTTTATCTATACTTCTACAAAGAGCAAACCATACAGCAAACTCACTAGAAGATTTATGCTATTTAAATCTGTAAACATCTTTCTTCTTTAAACAACACAGAAGGAAATTGTAAGTTTGGTGACCAAGTTAATTAAAACACAGCATGACATCAAAGGAAAGCTGGCACAAAATATGTTTGGTTTCAAACCCTGTGCAACAAGTCAGTATAAATTTGGCTTGGAAAATTTGCAGAATATTTACAGGCCAACCTTACACAATGTATGAATAAACAGCTCAAGTATTGTTACATTCTTCATCTGACACAAGCACAGTTTACCAACTTTGCCATGCTGAAAAATGGTTATTTCACATGATTAATACAGGCAAAGTAGGTAAGAGTAACTGATGGGAAATGCTGGATTTTGAATTACAAGTATGATGTTTGATGTTATGAATGGACCTTACGATCCCAAAGAAATAAAGACACCTCTGTTCACTAACTCAGTGAAATTCCTTTTCTCTTTACTTCAACTTCTGCATTAGAGACATTCAAGTGTCTGAAAATTCTTGCTTTTTTTAACAAGTGAAAGGGTGTAGTGCAGCAGGTATGTATGAGTGACAGGACCCAGCTTTGGACCTATTGAATAAGTTCCCTTTCAAAGGTTAACCTCTAAAATACACTAGAAATACAGCATGAAAACTCAGTAAAGTGAATTTCTGCATGAGGACAAAAGAAGAAGTCGAAGATGTTCCTTCCTAAATCAGACAGAAGTTATTAGTGAGTTGGCATTGCAAGCAGTAGTGATCTGTCCTCTACTAATTTTATTCATATAAATGAATTGAATAATGCTTCTGAAAGCAAGATTTTCATGTGATTCTAAATTAGGAAGAATAATAATTAATGAGGAACAATGCAGACAGTAACAGGACTAATAGATGACAAATGTAGTTCAATGCAGCTTAATGCAGAATAATGAATCTGGTAGTAAAGTAAAAAAAAAAAAAGAGAGAGAAACTGTTACCACCTGCAAGCTCAAACACACGCACCACACAAGAACAAAATAAATGAACCAAACAAAGAAAGGAAAACAAAGTGGAAGGTATGTCCTTTCCTAAAAAGAATCCTTTGCCAGGCTTAAACATCAGGATTACCAAAGGATAAGAAAAAGGTTAAAGTTTGGACAAACTCACAAGAAAGATATGTAAAAGATGATGATTATCACACTTAAAAAAGGGCTGTTTTTGCAGTTCTGTTCCTGACTTCTCCACTCATTCTGGACCCTACAGAGCTTGCTTGCCAGGCACTGAGCACATGCATCGATAGTTACATTGATGTACAGACAACAAGTGTTGCAGAAATTTGTACCTTATTCTGCAGTTGGTGAGATTGCTATTTCCAAACAGTTTCAATCCACCTTCTGCTGTCTCTCTTCAGTTAGCCTGGTAGCCATGGTTTCCAAAGGTTCCCTGTCAACACAACACTACTGGAAGTTATTTTTATGAGTATATGTAGTGTTTATAAACCCCACTGGCACGTCTGCTCTCCAAAAGGCAATTCACAAAGGAGCAACAGTTTTGCTTTTTATTTTTATAAATTCATTTGTATGCCATTAAAAAATCCTTTGTGTGAATGACTTTTTATAATTAATCTTCTCAAGTTACTACTATCATGTTAATGAGACCAGTATTCCCCAGCACTGGAAAATTGATGTTAATGTTGCTTATTTAATCTTGACAATTTTAAGCTGTAAGAGGCTGAGAGCATTTCATCTGAAAGCTGCCTGGTGTGTTGATAGGACATTCAGATTCACTGTTTTCCCCTGAATCATAAAGCAATTTGGAAAGCACCACTGCATTGTAAAACATGATCTTTATCACAAGCAACTGAGCTGTAGCTCCTCTGTGTTATGATTTTGGGATGGCATGGACATTCAAAGCTCTAACGCAGCGCATCACTTTGATACGTGCTTAACATTAAGCAACTGAGTATTTCTTTTGATGTGGATATCATCGTTCAGTTTCTTAAAGAATTAGTCCTCCTCAACTGATTTCAATTCTTTTGATGTGTCCTTTTCAAGAGTTACCTATTTTGCTTGGGAAACACTCTGTTTCCTTAAACTTTCTTTTTACTGTTGCTCTTTCCTGATAGGAGATAATGGATACTATTGCAATTCTTACTCTTCTTTCCTTAAAATTACTGGGGTTTCTCCTATTTCTCTTATTTTGTACACAAATAATATTAATTGTATTGCATTCTATTTTTTCCAAAACAAAGCTTACTCACTGCTTTGAAAGATTAACTTCTACTTTTCTAAAAACATCAAATATCCATTATGAAAATATTTGCATGTACTTCTTCTTAAGAAGACACTTTTGTTTATTCTAAAAATAATTTTTTACTTTCTATTCCGTCTTTCACTTACCTATTTTTTTTTTTTAATTGAAGATCAACTGGCTCAAAGTGCCATTTTTCATGTGCCTTGCAGAGTTGTTGTGCTGAGCTCTTTGAGTGACAATATGCTTCTTTCAAACACTGGACCCTGAATATCAAGGCCAATGAAAGCTATTTCGGTCAGATGGGAAGGAAAATTGCCTTGATTTTGTTCCAAGCAGTCAATTAAGAGATGATAAATTGGAATCCATGTAAAGCTGGAAACCATAACTCTCAGATGTGTTATGCACTCTGAAGTGTAAAACGCCTGATAATAATAATAAATACAATTACTTATTGTAAAACAATGGAAATCAGCATATGCTTTATAAGAATGATGTGATTTCAAAGCTGGAATTTGTTTGGAAATTCTCATTTAATCTTGTGAAATTAATAATTGTCTCACCTTTTCTATGTAATATTTAAGACATCTGTCCCATATAATATAAAAGTAATATTTTAGTGCTTTAACATATGTCATTTCCATAATTTCCATGTATAGTGTTTGAACTTGCAGCAAGCAGCACCACTAGAGAAGCTGCAGGGAAATAATGTGGTTTTCTGCTACACTAGGTGGCTGATCCAAATCATCCAGTTTATCAGAAGCCAGATTAATTAATAGCTTTTCTTAGTTGTATTGGCTACATCTTGCAGCTAAAATTTAAATCCTAACTCCTACTACTCATCATAAAACATGTTATGAATGAAGGGCAGTATTTTTCTGAGTGAATTTGCCGATTTTCAGGCACTGCAAAAAGAGGAAATGTCTTTACGTTCATGCAGAGTTCTGATGTGGGAAATCCACTTTCAGATCTTGCTTGCTTTATATTTACAGACTGTTTTATTTTACTCTTCTCGTGTGGAATAAACTGTGAATCTTTAAGTTCCAGTTGGTAAGTTCATTGTTAATGCCACTACATCCATGGATGTTCTTTGTCAAAAAGTAGGAACAAAATGATTGCTCATGGAAATTGTATTTCCTCATAAACTCTTCTTCCAGATTATTTTGGACTAACACCATCATGCACAGCAAAATGGCACAGTTCAGAAAATCACTGCAGCTGTAGGCACAGAACACAGCTTGGAGGCTGCTAGCTATCATGCATTCTAAATTTTACTTAAGGGTTTCACTGATGTCTATTGCTAAGTGAATATTCATCACCTTGTAGGTATAAAAGTTTTCACAGCCATTGCAGTTTGTAACCAATGGATACCTTCTTTTGATTAAAACAAACTAACAAACAAAAGCTATTTCAGGACACCTACACAATGATGTTCATGAGATATGACCTAAGTGAATACTATTGAACATTGTATAGCACAGGGAATGTTGGGAAGGTAATTTAATTATTCTGATTACCTACTTAAGTAACCTTCTTTAATAGCCAAATAATGGAATTTGCTTATTGACAAAATTGAACATTAACTTTGACTTTTTCTGGTCAGAGTTTGAAAAAGAAGCAAGTGGAAGGTCTGGGATATCCGTGCAATCAAGGGTTTTTCTCTTTTTTTTTTTAATTTTGTTTTTTATTTTCCTTGCTATGCTGCACTCTGGAGTAACACTTTGGTACATGCTAACTAAAAAGTGTAGTAAAACCAAAAATTATTATTGAATATATTTGAAAATTAATATATTTGACTTTTCATGTGATTATCAAATAATATGTGCTTTAGAATTAATTTCCACTTTTTTTTTTCAATATTTTCAATTTGTTTTTGCTCACAGGTTTGTGAATCTATTAAAATTCAGTCTTTTAATATTTCTCTTCCAATTGCTTGACATCTTAAATGGATAAAAGACACACAGTCAGGGACTATCGTGTTTTTATGAAGTATGATCTTTTCTTTCCACCTGAAGTTGATCTTCATTACCTGTTTCTGAAAGAAAAATGGGCAGTGCTTTAATTGGAGCACAAGGAAGTGCAACTGCAGAGAAACACTTAGGAAACAGAGGGTATCTGTTAATCACAATTAGAAAGAATAAAAGATTTAGCTTAAGGTCATTCAGAGAAAGGATAAAAATTACTTGTTTTAACCTCTCAGTTGTGGATCAGAGTGAATGCGCTATTTTAGATGAAAAGTCCTTTGGATAATTCTAAAAAACAATTTAACCCTTTGTTTTAAATTCTTGCATGAGAATAGGTCAGAAGCTGTTTATTTGAGCTATAGCTGGAATGCAATTTTTCTCACCTGGAGGGGCAGATGAGGGAGCAGGACAGCAGAGGGACCACTTTCCTCTGCAATGGTCTTTGCTCCTAGTTTAAGCAGGTGGAGTCACATGGAACTAATGCATTACGTCTTTAATTTGACTGGCAGCGCTGTGAACAAATGATACAATATTGGAGACTTGTGAACATTAACGTGGTTGAAGTCCAAGAGCGAGTTACTAACTGGCTTCTTTGAAATTCTTCTGCAATTAAATGTATTTAGGAGCTGAAACCCTATGAACCAGCAACAGCCTCTGCAGCACTGCTTGTCTCCCTGTGTGATAAAATTTAAGAGCTGTTCTTACGTCTAGAAGTGAAAGATTGCCTACCTGTTAACAGGCATGGCTTTTTTGAAAGAAACCTTCAAAACAGAATGTGCATGAAATAAGATATGCATATACATTTTGAAGATCTGAGGTCTTAAACTGAAAGTTTTAGCAAAGAATTAATAATCATTTGAGTTCTTTTCCCAAGATTGTACAGGACTTAGTTTAAAAATGCCATGATGTGTTCTCTACATCAGCTTTAATTATATATGAAATTGTGGAAGGACATAGAGGGGAAAAGTGTCTTCATTTCAAGCCAGTTAATATTCCTGTCATCTTGTACATGTTGCTTTTTAGATTTTGTTGCCCTCACTGTGAGATTTCTAATTTAGAAAGAGAATTTTCATTTCAATGTCAGACTATTCCAGATAGTAGGCAGTCCCTTCTGCAGTAATTGAAATTAAAATAATTAATGAATGTGATTTATTAATTTTCATAACTGTGAAAATGTTTATCTGCATTTTCATCAATTAAAGACACATTTGAAGGATGATGAATCAAAACCTGTATCCTCAAAAAGTAGAATTTTGAAAGATGTATGAATATTGATTTTATCATCTTTGCTGTGAGGTCTTTATACTTTCATTATGGTTTATTGATGTATCTGTTCAGTAATACTTACTGCAAAAAAAAAAAGAGAAGAAAAATGTCTCATGCCCTGTGTTGGATTTTTACTGTTCTTAAAATGAAAAATATTCCTTTATGTACACTTCCTGTAAGAAAGTTTTTAGGAAGGGGCAAGATCCACAGTTCAAATTCTACAATCCCAGAAGTTTGGTGAAGGTATCAGACAGAGAGAAAAATTTATCTGTAATGTTTGAATTCCTACTTTTACACTGGTAACCACGAGTAAGTATTCCTAGGAGACCCAAGCCAGAATACTTTCTCAGAATTTATGAATATATGGCAAGTAACTGGGAGAGCAATGAAATTTCCAATGCCTATTTCTTGTCAAAATAATATATAGAAAACCAAATTCTAAGCTAATCTATTGTGGCAATCCTGTGACCTTTCCCCAGAGCATGCCCTGTAAGGCCAAAGCCATTTCTGTAAGTCTGGAATTGGACAATTACCTTTTTTTCAACCAGTAAATGCTGACTCTGGGACTTGTCTCCCATTAATCTTATGTTTACCAGATGGCATGTGCATATTTATTTCATAATAGTCACTATACATGCAGGAAAATGATCTGTCTACCATTTCTTATGGTTAAAAATGTCTTTCAGCTGTCATTTGTTTAAGTCTCTCAGTGACCCAGTGGATTATTGCACTTAAATCCTTTTAGCTCTGGAGACATGGATTCAAGTTGTTTGTATGAGTTGACAAGGAAAATGTGTTGGCCTCAAAATATTTCATACCAGATGTTTATACAAAGCAACAATCATCTCCATAATTCAGCATGATTAATAATCTCTGTTCAGAAAAGCAGTCTTAGATACAAAGCAACAAGATACAGTTCAGATTCTAACTGAAGTGCCACAGAGTCTCACAGGAAGGATAGTGGGAGAAAAAAAAATAATAGAAAGAAATTTTCTAATAAAAATATATTTTACTTCAATTAAATTTTATTAGAGGGTCTCGACTTCACAGGACTTTTTCTGGGAAAATTCCCATAAAGAAAAGACAGAATTTTACCTGGAGACAATTTTGTCTGTTTGTCCCTGTATTTTTTGTGACTTGGGGCTAAAGTGAAGAAAGCACAATAATCATATTTGTACAGCCATTAAAATTTCAGAAATTCTCTATTACTAAGTGTGTGGGGGGTACAATTATCTGAAAAACCACACCAAATATGCATTTTTAAGAATAGCCTAAAAAACAAAAGACACTTGTCATGTGAAGGCACAATCTCTAAAAAACAAAAATCATGTTCTATTTATTTTAAATAGCATCTTAATTTTCTGAGTCAAATAAGTAAAAGGGACTTCAACTAAACCCCTCATTTTCTGGTCACAGTCAAGTGTTTAGAGTATAACTACATGATTTGTTCCTTCCATCAGGTATTTGGACATCTAAATCCTCCAATTATTTACACCTTTAATTAGTTTCCATTGTGAAATTAGAGGTTGCATTGAAAAATATGAACACAACAAAAAAAAATGAAGGATGCCAAATAAAGATATTCTATGCTAAGGTGTCAAAATAGACTAAAATGGTTATTGTTCAACTATGACATCAAGCAAACAGCAACTGGTAGTTTCATACCAGATTCAATCCATTAAGTAGAAATGGTGTGTGAAGAACATGGGAAGAACAAGGTTGACCAAAGCAATTTTTATAAATAGTAATCAAAAAAGTTTATTTTCGTTCTTTGAATACTTTGCAGACTACTGCTTTATGCATGATAAAATGTAGTGAGAGCTATGCTGTGCTAGGCTCTATGCAAGCAAGAAGTATAAATACTGAGGAAGTTTAGAAGATGTAGACAACCAAAAATGCAGAAAATATTTGTGTAACTTCATGGATTTATTATGTAAACTTTCTCCTATTTAGAGTTTAAAAACCTGTCCATTTTCCTGGAATTTATAATCCCATTCTCATTTTACTAAATTTTATTGAATTTTATTTTTCATAGTTAGTTACTTTTCCCTGCCCACACCAAAATTTTATAGTGAAAAACTCGTGTTTTGCCAATTTGCTGTCAGGAAATAGGTTTTCTGAGTTTGGTTTTAAATGTATACTAAGCTTACAAAAAATGTATATGCTTCACTGTGAAAACCTTCCAAATAGTCTATAGAGACATATCAAATAAAGATATTTATGTGCAAGGTCAAATGAAAAAGCAGCTATATGTGTGCAATTTCATTGGCATAGATGTAGTGGAAGGACTAACAAAAAATTAAGAAACTCCCTTTTATTTAATTGATTTTTTAAATGCCAAGTTAAGATTGTTATGAAGTATTTAATTATGAAAAATTATGTCTTTTTTTGTCTTAATATTCTAGGCTCTTTTTGTCATGTGGTAAATACGGTAAGAATTGGACAGCTAGACTAACTGAAGATGACAACAGGGGAAAGAACAAAGAAAAAAGTCTGTTGTAATTTAATTTTAAAAGGTACCATCATTTATTTTCAGTTGGCATTCAATTTTCAATACACTCATTTTAAAATGCATTACTGTTTAGTTTTGAATGTTATGGTAATTTGGGAATTGACTTAGCTTTTCTCAGAGTTGGAGATTTGAGGCATATTAATGAACATAAGTTTCAGATGACAAATGGTGCTTGAAGTTCCCATGTCTTTTAATTCATTTTTTATTAGAACATGGATGTTTTTCTGAAATATAGATGGCATTTGCCAGGCAAAATGGTCATCTGATTTCAACATACAATGTGATGCTTCAGTGAAGTTTGAACTTTAGAGTGATTTAAAATTCATTGGTAATAGTGCTATAAAGGCCGTGTTCCCCGGCTCGAAATGCAATAAACTGCAGGATAGTATCCCCTTTGCAGCCACACTGAACAGTCACTCTATTTCATTTAGGGCATTTCTTTTTTTTAATTCACTAACCTGTGAATTCCAGCTGTGCTTCATCATGCTTGCATTGTCAGAAGCAGGTGCTGGTGCATAAGGATTTTATTAAGGGAGGGAAATTGAGTGGCACAAGCTGAATGGTATTTGTTTAGAACACACTAGATATTTACCCATTATAAAGCATACACATGCAGATTAAAAGGAATTCTTCAGAAGATAACTTCATTTTGTTATATATTTACAAATCCAAGCTTATGTTTATAACAGCCAATCTGGATCAGTTCACACGAAATGATTGAAAGCAAAGCATTAAAAAAATGAATTTTTCACACTCAGTTTTTCTTCCTACTAATCTCATAAATTCTTACAATTAAAAATATTTTCCAGATTCCCAATGCTTCCAGAATGCATAAATACACAAGATGGTAGAGGTCTTTACTGAGATCCCCTTTGTTTTTCAAGAAGGGCAAACCCAAGCTCCAGTAATATGCACAAGGTGAAATTCACCAGTTATATTACGTTTAAAATTGTTTGTCTATACTGTTGCTCATCAGTTGACATTAAATATAGATGCCTCATTTTTCCACACTGGATATACAAATTACCTTTTTGCTTAGAGTGCTACATGACTTCTCTGTGCTTAAATCTTCTCATGAATCCTGTACTTGCTGGTGTATAATGATAAAAATACTCATCACTCCTTGCTAGAGCTCTAACAGTTTCAGGAAGTGCAACTTTAAATATGTGCATCAGGGAGCAGCAAGAAGAGAGCTGTTCCTCAAGAGCAGATAGGATCTGAGGGTGGATTCTGATAGAATAGGTGGCTCTGGCTGGGAGTGTCCTCACCCATGGGATGAGGTCTGACAGGGGCCAGCCCTGCAGGCAGTGCTGGGTGCTGGCCATGGGGTCCACCAGGAGGCACAGACAAATCAGTGGTGGTCTGCTCTGGGGTCATCCCCAGAAATCCAGCCTGGAGGAAAAGCAGATGGGGACAGACACGAGGCCAAAGACAAAGCTGCAAAATGAGGCCAAAGCCCATGCAGGAGACAGGGATGCTGACAGCATATCTTCAAGTGGTCCAGGAAAAACACACAGGGCCTGGGTCTCTGCATGGTGCAGGGCCAGAGGCAGTGGACAAAACAAGACTCAGGTGGTGACTCACATCGCTTCTCCTTGCACTCTCAAAGTGTTTTATTTAGCTGATAGACAATCACATTCTAATTTATCACAAATGAAAAATTTGCTCCATTTTTTAAAAATAATTTAAGCCTCTGTTACATCCGTATTAATATCTGAATGTATGTCTATTTCTCCATCTTTCTATAAGTTACCTGTTACCATTTGAGCACATTGTTCTTGAAGGCATAAATGCCAAATGGCTCATCAACTCAAATCATTACCTGACAATGAGACAGGAAATTTTATAATGTTCCAGCATTTCCTCTTCAATTATTTTACCCAATGACATAAGTGTACCTTTCAGAAATTATTTTGCCTCTTTTACTCCTTAAGAAAATATTTTAAAATTGTTGATGCTTTCTGAGGACTTCTTGATGTGCAGGAATTAATGGCACCCTGAGATAAAAAAGACACAAGCTATAGCCATGTTTGTGGCCAAGAAGAATGTGGATTCTGGCAGTGGTATGCTATTACATTTGCAGTACATTTCATTTCACTTGGCATGGGCATTACAAGGATATTTGATGCCTATAGTGGTGTTTTAGGGTTTTTTTCTTAAATTTTAATCCTACGGATAGCTGTGCAATGAAACCTGAAAACTGACTAGTAATAATTTACTTTGTACTGAATCACTGAATACCTGAATAATTGAATTCAAAAACTATTGAAAAGAATGAAAACTGTTCTTTGGAGTTGGACAGTGCCTCTTGATATTCAAGGCTGCTAGTTGATGTCAGGCACAAGATGGAAAAGTCTTTTAAAGCAAAGAAAACATTTCCACCCATCAATGTTTATGGAAAAATTTCTCATTAACTGAAGTTGATAGTTTCATATGCACACTGAACAGGAAAAGGAAACTATATATTGCCTGTTCAAATAAAGTCTTTAGTATTATTGATTTGCTGTGATACAAACTCAGGTGAGTATGAAATTTGTTTAGGACCGCAGCATACAATCAAATTAAATTCTCCTTAATCACTTGCAAATGCTCTGTTGACTCTGATTATTTTGAAGGAATTATTTATGTGACTTTCCTATATTTGATACCATGAGAAACAAACAAGAAAACCAAGACTTCTCTGTAATAAAGGAGCACTGAGAATCTGAGACAAAGATACTGAATAATTACACTGAAAGTGTTTTATTAGATGTCATTAATTTCAATTTCTTTTACGGAAGTCAACATATAGGATACTTTATAGCATGGCACGCTATAAAATTTTATAGAGTTGACATCTTACTCTATGCCAAAACATCAAAGAATTAGGTGTTTTGTTGTAAAGGTGTCAGCAACATGTATTCAGCTGAAGTTTCTGAGGTGGTAGATCCAAGATCCTAAAGTTTAATGGTCCTTCCAGATCCTGAAGTTTAATGCCCAGTAATTCAGAAGGACTTGACCATCCAAGTCAAGAGAATGGCTCAGTGTGTTGGATGTCAGCATTCCTGCACAACCCAGGTTATCCCCGCTGTGCCAAGCAGTGACCACAGCTGCAGATGGATCTGCTCAAAGCCACAGGTTGTGATGCCAACTTTACCTGCATGAATCATGAATATCTGCCAATTATTTTCTAGAATTGCCTTTCTAGACACATATCTCTCTTTACAGGAAAATGGCTCAGCAATAAGATACAGGCTGTACTGTGGACAAATAAAGGTGAGATGCTCTCCTCCAGCTTTCAAAGTATTGCTGGGCAAAATCAAGATCCAAGAGAAAAGCAAGCTGGAAAAATTTATACTTTTAATTCTTATAGCAAAGAGAAAAACATTTTTACACACAAAAGTTTTCTATCTGCAAAAAAAGGGGCACAGCATGCAAATTCAGGCCTAAGAATTTATTTTTAATTTAATTAATGGTTTAGGAATCCAATAGACAAAGAAAAAATCTCCCTTATCAGTACAACTCCAATAACATTTCTAGTGTCAATTATGTCATTATTGCAGAAAAACCTCATCCACAGCTACAACAGTTACACTTTCAAATGCCATTTTCTCTGATATTGCACTCACCCCACCAAAGGTTTTCTGGACCCTAAAATTTACAAGCAAGCTTCACTGAACAATTGTGTGCATGTGGATGGGGATGGGGGATGTATTTTAGAGAATCATCGTCATGAGTTCCTTGATACAAGGGCTCTGATATTCCTGATGAAGGTTTCTGCCTCAGCCTCCATGTTCACTTGTTCTTTCCTTGTTGCTTCCCTGGAAGGTTTTAACTGTCTAACTGGCTAAATACATATTATTTATCAGCAAGTCCTCCAGTGGCCTTCACCTTTGGATGCAAAACTTCTAAACAGGTAGTGCTAGTATACATATCATCTGAATTATTTTCATGTTTTAAAATCCAGGAGTTTTTATTTAAGAACTATTTGGCCAGTTGTGTGTGTGAAACCTCTTTTTATGCTATAGCTATAGAAAATGCAAACAATATCTATTTTGCCAGCCTCCTATGTCCTTTCCCTTCAAGCTAGACGTTCAAGAACATAGTTAAACTGTAGATCAAGCAGTACATGAGCCTAATTACAATATAATGGTAGAATTCATCTAAGAATAAAATGAGCATTACAGTGAAAGGGGTATGAAATAGCCATATAAACACTTCTAATGCTCATTAATTTTCATATTAACAAAGCCATTGTTTTCCAAAGCATAATAGTTCAAAAAGCAAAAACAAACCAAAAACAAAACCAGAAAACAAAAACAAATAAACAATCACACAAAACCCCAAACAAACCCCAAAAAAACAAACAAAAAAATACCCCCAAAACCCAGGAAGCAATATTATACAACATTTGAATAATTTTGATTTGCTTTCGGATAAATAGATTTTTTTAATTGCCCTGTAGCAAGATTCCTAAAAGTTAGTGCTTTAAGTTTAATGTACGAATGATTTCAGAAGCCTTGTTTTATAGTAGGAGTACATGAGCTTTAAATTCTTGTTGTAGCACTCACTTTGGTTGTAAATTTAAAATTTCACAGTTGCTCTTGAAAATGCCATTACGTGAATTCAAGTACATTATGCACCCTTAGATACCTGCTTCACAATAACAAACTTAGTAGACTATATTTTTCCCTTATTACAGCATAGCAGGAATGCAAAAAGGCATTACCTGAAGACACCCTGTGCTGCTTTACACTTAGCAAGTTCTTGAATTGCCAGTGGGATGATTCAAGACAATAGGGGTTTTGTAAAAGATGTTTATTCCAAAATCTTACATGTAATGGACAAATGAAAAATTCCCCATAAGAACAGAGCAACAGGTTGAAACCAAATATCTGTCTGTTCTAGTATAATTCTTCAGAGGTGGTCAAATTAGTTGTACAGAGAATAATATGAGTAAATATAGAGATATTTATTCTTTATTTCATATAATAATTTAATTTATTACCTCTTCTTCTTGTATTGTGAATAATTACTCCCTGTGTTACCCACAATCACAGACTATTATACTCCTCTCAAGCTGTTTCTTTTCCAGGCTGAATAGTCTCAATCTATCCCACCGCTAAAATAATTTCAGTGATCACCATCATTGCTATCTGTACCTTTTCTGATTGTACTTTATGATTTCTGATATTGAACAAACAGGATTTTACTGTATTAAAAGTCATATGTAGAACAAAGTATTAAATTGCAAATATTTGTCTCATAGTCCTTTCCTACCAACCCACGGGGCTCAGATTGTTTGTTGTTAGGGTTGTTTTATCAATACTGAGATTTTGTCTCTATAAAATTATCTAATATTACTCCAAATTCTGTCTCCTGAATTGTAATGTTATTCTGAACAAACCTCTAAGTAATGAACTGCAATATTTTCAGACATAACTATTTCTATGTAATTTTTTCATGTTCTCTTATCTGTATCTGATATTTATTGTATTTGTAAATTATCTAGTTTTGTTGCATTGTGTATTTGTAACTACACAAATAAATGTGAATAAAAATATTGTAATTGTATTTTTAAGGGCCCCAGATGTGATTCTCCTAGGCCTCAAAATCTCTTTTGACCAAAATTATACCCACTCTAGAAATAACACCAACATGGTTATAAAGTGGTTTAACTTAGACTATATTCACATTCATATTGAAACTCCTGAGAGAACAATTCAAAAGGCTTTCATTTGCACAGCTTAGCTGTTGCTAGAATATGGAGTTGTGTAAACATTTACCAACTCATAGGCTGGTCGACCCACACCCAGGTTTGCATGACCAGAGCAAATTCTCTTCTTGGCTATGGATTATAATACTTGCTGCATACTTGCCCTGCTATTCTGTATTTAGTTCCCCTTCACAATTAACAGGAGTTATAATTTACAGTAAAATTAAAATGAGTTGTAATTTAGGATGAAATTTGTGGGACTGTCATGCTGTTGAGAAACTATGTCATAAAACTCTACACAGTGACTAACTGTATATCACAAAAGCATCATACATTAAAAAATGGATTAATTAAATAGTTTTTTGTTTCTTCAAGTAAGGAAAATGCTCCTAGAACATTGTATTCCTTCATGATGCAAAAGATTGGTGATACAGAGAAACAGAATTTTCCCATGAATTTTACTTAGGTATCCAAAGTCCACAGAATAAAACCCCTCTGCAGTAGTGTGGCTGCAATACAATAAAGAAAGAAAATCTTAACCCTCCACCATGATACATTGCCCCACTTACTCAAAATATCTGTTGAGAAAAGACACATCGTGGATTTTTGGTTTTTGATCTTGTAAGGTCTTACTCCTAAACAAAGAATTTTTCCAGTTTCCTAGTTTGTTAGAAACTAGAAATCAGAGTATCAGATTATATCACTGCCCAGTGCAGCTATGAGACACGACAGATATGCAAACATGTTTTTATTCTTCTCCATAGTAATGATAGACACTCATCTACAATACCCATAAGTGTCAAGATCTCTTTCCTTTTCCTTCCTTTAGTTACTTTCCCATCTCTAACTGTTCCTAAACTTCTGTCCCAAGCTACCAGAGGAACTCAGCTGCAATAGCAAAGCATTGAATTCAATATTCATGCCTTATAGAAAAAGGATCCTATGAAAGAATACAAGATGAAGGGTCAGAAACAATGTGATCAGTTTAGCCTTTTCATAATATTCAATAATAAAAGGTTCCTTTTAATTTATTCCAACTAAAAAAATAGCACATTACATGTGGAATTACTGTGAAAATCATGTTTAAATTGAATGAAATTCAGCCTCACAGTTTTGTAGAATTACAGATTATCTTCTGATTTGCCCCAAGGCATTTCTGTTAAAATCAGTTGCTGCTAATTCCTTGCTTTGTGCTACAGAGTCTGCATTTTGGATGATTAAAAATCTTCTCTGTTGGAGAATTTACTTTTATTTCATTAGGCAGTATGTTAAAGGAAATAGGAGACTCTTTTTGTTGAGGATGAAGCCCTGAGGGGAATGTTCTGAATTTCTGAGAAACTTTTAGATTTTTGGGGATGGGAGGAAAGGGAAATTGCTGTTGCTTTTGTTGTTGTGAATTAAATTCTCTGGAGATTTTCTTTGTAAAAACAGAATATCTAATGCAGATTTTTGAATTTGTCTAGTGCAGTTCTTTAATAAAACAGATGCAATAATTAAACAAATTTACTCAAAATTCAGAAAGACTGATCAATCACAGATTTTCAAAGCAGGAAAACAGAAGTTAAGGTTCTGACATATGCCAAAGATTTTAAGCTCAGCATTTAGAGCTGAGATTCTGCACTGGACCCCTTAGAGCAAGTTATGTTTTATGATCAGTCTCACTCAGCACTACAGCTGTTCTTTCACAGTATTTTATGACACCTTAGCTGCTCTTCAGATATCAAATACAACAGCCAGGGTTGACCTCAGAAGAAAATGATATAACCTCAAAGTACATTGCTGCACTATGTTTGAGCCCATTAACTGAAACCGTGGACCTGTTGCTCTGTCATTTGTAACGTCAGTCATCCTGATCAGAGCTCTGAATGCAGCACATTGCAGCTCCCTTTGGACCTCTTCTCCCAATTTCCTTCCTGTGGAAACCATGGTATGAGGAGAGGAGCAAAATAAACTACCCATGTCACATTCTCCAGTGAGTCAATACACATCTGGGAGATGCAGTGAGTCAATATACATCTGGGAGATGCATGTCACCAGAGACTGGGAGGGTCATTCCAGACTGAGTCATTTGGACACAGCTTTAGAGAGCCCTGAACAACAGTCTGAGTGACAGCATACCCCTGTGAGCACCAACAAGGTCCAGCATCTCATAAATGCCCACATTGCTTCCTGTTGCACCCAAAACTTTTGCCTTGTGTCCTACCATATATGTTGTGAAACAGCCCTTGGAAGCAGTTTCATAGGTATCATTTTCAGTCCCTTCTCCAGAAAATCCTGTAACCAGAAGCTGGCAGACAATTACCAAAGACACTGCAAGCACAAGGCAATAAAGTATTTTGCTTCAGTTTCCTGCAAACAGAGCCATTTTTGTGACAGTAGATTCTATGCCTCTGCACCTAAACAATGCAGTACCCTAAATAAAATGCTCATCCACAGAAAGGAAAAACAACTGACCTAATTTCTTTGCAATAGTAAATAAGGAAATATGAACTCAGTGATATCCTGCTAGAAGTATCTCTGCTGACATAAATGCAATTGCCTTCTAGTGTAATTTCTTTTTCTTTCTTTCTAAGAATAAGCAGTTTTCCAGCATGATAGTAGTGAACAGTATAGAACAGTATATTTGTCCGATAACAACAATAGGTTAATTCTGTTTCAGAGTTTTTATTCTATAATTTTTCCCATGTAAAGCAAACTTAAGCCTTCTGTTAATGATCATATTTTTTTAGTTACTAGACCAGTGGCCAGTGTTCTTGCCACAAGGTTGGAGAGGCTGATAAGAATCACTCAGGGAAAAAAAAAAGAGCTTAGAATAGTTTGGAAGAAGACAAAGATTTTTGTGTCCTGTATTTTTTAGACTGAGCTTTCTATCCTCCAGTTGCCTGATGAGACTTGTTTCAAATGTTATCTGTCCCCTACCCTTGGACAATAATAAAGCCATATAAAAATGTGCCCCTTGGAAAGGGGAAAGGCTTCCTGAGTACACAGCATCAGAAAAACATAGTTATGAACACTGTGACAGTTGCCCCCTGCACACACACCCTACATGAGCTTCATGGGCTCCAAAGTTCTGCTTATCATTGATAGAGTGCCTCATTCACCTGCTCTGCTGGAGTATAAATAAGATTTCTTGGGTTGAAAGAAAAGGTTAATATGCAATACATAAACAACACCAGAATCTCAGCTTACAGAAAATTGCCTTCTATGCTAGTTGAGTGGAACACAAATTGAGTTTCTGAGTAAATGCCTACTGTTCGAGGAGAGAGAAGTCAAATTGTCAATAATACAAAGGGTTAAATCACAGTGCAAAGACTGAAAGCACTGCTCATGGCAACACATATTATGAGAGAAGGATACCAAGATTCAGCACCTAAAAGGAAGATGAAAGTGAAAGAAACTTCCTAAAATATAGATAATTAAATACATTTCAGATATTCTTTTAATGCTATATTATACTGATTTGCTTTGAGCATGTAAAGAAAGTTTTAGTAAGATTTAAAGAAAAAAGCTTTTCTCAACTTATTTTTTCTTACTCAAATATTGATCAGAATAAGGTTCTAAACTTTTTTTTATTGTTAAAAATAGGATAACTTTCAAACTCTTCCGGCTCTTACACATTTTTGGAAATGAAGCTTGTCATTTCAAGATTAAGGCTGTAATGATTGTCTGCTACAAATGCAGTGAGCAAAGCAAAGGACAAGGAGAAGCTTGCTGCAAGTCAGACCTGTTATGAAGTAGAACTCTGGTTGAAATAACATGTTGTTTTCTCTTAAAAAAAAAACCATGCTGGTTCCTTCATCATTGCAGTTCCTGAAATCAAAGCTCTAGAAGAATCCCAGGAGACCTACACATTCTAGCAGTCTGCTAAAATCCTTTATTGAGACTTGATCAGCTCTTACTCTTACACAGACTTAGTTTTCTTACAGCACTTCTTGTTCTTCTATTCATATCTCCTGACATTTGGTGAGTAAAGAGCTCTATAAAGAAAAGCTTTAAGTTTATTTTGGACTGCAAGAGTTTTCTTTTGCCATCCAAAACAAACAACCAAAACCTCCCACAAACCCCCCCACCCAACTGCTCCAATCTGTAAACCAGAATAAATAAAATACTTGAACACCTTTATATTCATTATGTCACTTATTTTGTGCCTTCATTTCCATCTTATAGACCCTACAGAAGTACTTGAAGCATAGGGCTGAGCATGAAGGTTCACTGTGCCATAAGGGAAGTTTGAATTATCCAGAAGAATGGACTAGAGCTGTGTGAGAAGAGGCACAGCAATATAGCTGAAATCATTCCCATTTCTGAAGGTCATGCACCTGAAGCATAGTTGATAAAAACCTTCCACATTCTAAAATCTGAATGCTTTATAGAGAGTCTTTATACCTATACATAATTGTTGTAGCACCTGAGGGCACCTGAGGAAGGTCTTCTGACAGACATGCTGGGTTTAAGTAATGTACTAATAGAGTTATTGGAATTTTTTTTTTGCTCAAGATCTAGGAGGTACTCATACTTAGTGTTTGCTCAATGTTTTAGAGAATTGGAGTCATAGCCTGAGAGGGAGAATAAGGAAACATGTCCATACCTATATTGCCTGGTAATCATTCAGAACTTTAACTTTTAGACCAGCTCTTGAGAGTAAATGTAGACCAGAGTTACCAAGACACCACTGTTTTGTCTCTTCCCCGTGGAATGGCTCCTACAAACTTCCTTGAACAGTGACCTAGTTTGTTATAAATAGAGTGGAAGGGTGCCTTAAGGGTAAAGGTATTATAGCCTGGGGAAGCTGGTAAAGTCCCTTATACTGCATAATTAGAGATTATTAAAGCATTCTTTGTATGATCAGAGTAGTTCCTTATCCAACTACTTTTTCATATTTTGTGAGAGAATACTCACAGTGATGGCATTAACAGTGCTGAAAACCAGTATTCTATTGTTTTGCAGAAATAAAAGGTCATGCTCAAATTGAAGTAGCAAAGGACAGTACACTTGGAAAAGCCTTCTAGTCTGTTGGCTAATTTTTTCCAAATGTTTTCTTTATGTTTTCTTTATTGCTCAGTGTGTCTTTGTGGTTTGCACTAAAGAAACAATAGCAACATTTTTCTCAACATTGCATGTTGGTTCTGCAGCTTTTCCTCACAAGGCATGGCACATTTGTTTGAAAGGAAATATCTGAGAATGTCCACTAAAGTGAATAGCATGGCCATAAAATGGATTTTTTCATATCCATTTACGTATATCAGTTCTGTGTGCAACATTTTTCATTTCCTACCAATATTACTGACATTTTTGTCTTTTTTATGTTGTCCTGCCTAAGACAAAACTGGGAAGTATCAGGATAAATTCCTGCTTTGCAAAATTCTGACAAACATCTTGAGCCTTTGACTTGCATATATGTGCATTATGCACCAGGCTAATGGAGTAATCAGTCTGCTGGAGCTGTTCCAGCTGCATAGGATCATCTACACTAGAAGAGACTTACGCTAGTCCAAGACTATTGGCAAACATTCTGAGTCATGGGAAAACAGAGGTGTGAGCAAGTCTTTTTTACATCCTCATGGCAGTTGCAACTTTTATCACAGCCTGTCATTAAAAGAAGAGGTGTTTATTTATGTCAAGTCATTTACCTTGTGCAGGACAGATTGACAGTCATACACCAGAAGACTTGCTAAACTCATATAGAAGTCAACTGTTATGGGCTTAAAATGAGTGTTCTGAGAAAAACGAATTTTTTTAAGACTATAATTATATTCTTTAGAATTTTAGAATGTTATATTGTGGCTTAAAACTGTGGAAAAATAAAAACATTGGCTAAACTGGTAAATTATTTTAAGAGTTTCTGTTTTGCTAATTAGTATTTTCCATTGGCTTTAAACTGAAAAATTTCCATTCAGTTCTACAGTAGAGTTACTGCCCTTAACAACAGCAATATGTTTTCTCACTTACCTTCCTGACATTCAGTTTATATTGTAGGTTGGTGCTGCTTGTGTAGTTTTAAAATAACCTTGTCTACCTCTTCTACAGCAGATGTGCAGCTGTGCCTGCTATATAAAATGAGAGATATTCCAACACATGAAAATATGCATGTCCTCAGTCCACTGCAATCAGGGCTAATAGAACACAGCTCTGATCCTGAAATCTTAGTGTCACAATATTATACCTGGTTATTATTATACCTTGATGTGCAGGTCAGTCTGGGAGCAGAATTATGTCTTCTGGCTAATGGCTAGTATCTTGTTAATTCAAACCATCAGCAGAAGAACTTGCATCAGTCTTAGACTACAAACAAGTTTCCACCATAACTCCCAATTTTTAAGAATTTATGTTCATGGAAGAAAACTCTGCTTTTAGAATATTTTCTAGTTTTCTCCCTTCAAAAATATTTTTTTCAACTACTATCCAGCAAAATCCCCTTTACCTACTTTAATTCACCTGTAATTTTAAAATAATGCAAATCAACAGTTCCCAGTGTAAATTTTACGGCTATTTCCTACTTTAATTCTAACAAAGGTAACTGCACTTGAAGCTTGAAAAATGAGACAGACATAATTTTCTTGGAGTAATGAGATCCTGGGATGAAATTTACCATCCTCAGTCTCTACCCAACAGATAATTTCAGGTTTTTTTAGAGTAAAATCCATTTATCTGTTCAAGGGTGCCTTTGGTGATTGTGCTGTGAAGTAATATAACCTTCTCTTTAAAAGGGTGGTAGCAGTAAGTACTATGAAGTTTCCATTGAGTAACAATACTTCTGCTTCATTAAAAAAAATGTTTTTGAAAATTACAGTCCTTTGAAAAAGGCTTTTTGAGCACAAGTAGTAGAAAAAATACTATTTTGTAGTCACTGTAAGGGTGTTTAATATGCAGTACAGCCCATACATTCTAAATTATAGAGAACAATCATGACCAGAATAGTAATTTTCCTACACTTCTGTTGCAGTGTAACATCCAAAACTCAAGCACCTCATCCCAGTGAGATGGTCTGAGGTAATGATGGCCCTATGCAACCCAAGAGGTGAGAGGAAGAAGGCAAGTCCAGATCTCTGCAAGTACATGGAGAGCAAGGCTACCTGCCCCTAGGCCGTGAGCTTTCCAATAAGAATGTCCAGCTCAGGTTCCCATCTGGGCAGGGCTGGCATCCAAGCAAGCAACCCTTGGTTACAGAAACAGCATTTTATCTTAACTTTCCTGAAACACCAGAACTCCAGATGGCAAGATTCCTTGAAAGCAAATGGATTCAAGGCACTGAGCCTCCATCTTTTCTACATGCCTCATCAGAAACAAGTGCAGCAGTTATTAAAGCTCCCATTTCTATGATAGAAGTGATTTTGATCTGGCATTGAGGATCCAGATCCTCAAAGTCAAAATTTATTTCAGCCTCTACAGAATTTTCTGGACCTGAAGCCTACATTTTCTCTATGCCATGGTGTTCATTGTGACCAAAGGGAATGCACACTCCAAAATGGATCTTGCAGTTCCCGGAGGGGATTTCTTGATGACTTTTTTTTATTTATTCAAGCACCCATGCTGCATATTCAGAATTAGTTCAGATGCATATTTGGATTTCTTTCCTGGCCATTACACTTCTAATTGTCACCACAGACTTCAAGCACCACTATTCCTTTGGTTACTGGTGTATTGCTAGGGTTGTCTCTAGTATCAGCCAGAGCTGAAGTAACCTGGTACCAAGAATAGAACTGGCAACAAGAGGGAAAACAGGCCAGATGCTTTGATTCATCAGTTGTATCAAATTATCTTATGTAAGTAAGGCTCCAAGCCTTGTAAAATTATGGGCTCTCTTTCATAGGCAAAATCCCCACAACTGAGATTCTAAAGTCACAGAAGTGTTTCTGTGAGACTGCACTCAAAAAAATATTTCAGGAACACACAAGTGTTGGGTGAGAACTCAGGAAGGAGGCTAATAGAGGAGTGAGACATACTCTGTCCAAATAAATCCTGGGGGTGATCCTGCTGTAATTATGAGCTTCTCTGCTAACAGATGTTCACATTCAGAATCTGCCTGACTGTGGGTAAGAGAAGAGATTAACATTTGCCAAACAGTGACCTTGTGTTTTATATGGCTTTCCAAAATCCACCAGCCTCAGAACAATCAATAGCAGTACTAAATAGGACAAAAAAATGAAAAGCAGATAAGCATTTCCAGAGATGCAAGCTATATCCATTAAATTTTAATTAAATGAAAACTGCTTTAAGAGCTAGAGACTTTTTGGGTTTTTTTTTTTTTTTTTTTTTTTTTTTTGGTCACAGTTAGCTTTGACAGGGGCAATTACTTTTCTATTTTTGAAAAGATACTTGATCTCATAACAAAGTTTTCCTGAGTTCATTTAATTTGGTTGTTGACCTGATTGGCACAGCACACAGTTTGAGACAAGTTAACAGAAGAATTTAAGCAAATTCACGGAAGCTTATTTTGAGTTTGATTGGCAGTGACATTTTGCTTTTAGAAGAGAAATAAGAAAAGTTCATATGACAATGCATTTGTTTTTATACAGAAAAAAATGTACTTTTTTTTCTCCATTAACAATCTATTAACAATCTAGGTATCTTTTAAGGTGCACAAGGTCATAGTTTATAGCCTTAAAAAGTAAGTGTGGCTAACAGGTAATAGGGAACAGAGCACAGTCAAAAGGATTAAAGATAAAGATTGGTGAAAGAAGATAAAAGAGGTTCGTGGGCTCTTGGGGGATATTAAGAGTTAGGAGAATGGGTTTTTTTTTATGGTTACCTAAAACTAATTAGGTAGGAGAAATAATTTTATCTGGATTTTCATTAGTTACTAAAAATTATGTTAGAATTCTGTGTAGATGAAAGAGAAGGCTAGTGGCTGCTATGCAATTCCTTCTGCATCTTGGGATGATTTCCAGTAATTATTAGAACAGCTTTTATATGTTAGTTGATCAAAGGACTGTTCTTAAAGGAAGCAAAGAGTACAGACTGAAATTAAGGAGGGTTTAGAGAACATATTTTGTGAGGAACAGCTGACAAAACTGGGGTTGCTCAGTCTGGAGAAGCAGGGGAGGCTCAGGGGGACCTTATCGCTCTCTAAAACTGCCTGAAATGAGATTTTAGTGGGGAGAGGGAGGAAGGGGGTGGTCAGTCTCTTCTTCCAGGTCTCAACTGAAAGGACAAGAGAAAATGTAAAAAAATTTGCACCAGGGGAGGTCCAGATTACACATTAGAAAAAAAAATCACAGAAAGAGTTGTAGGCTTTGGAATAAGTTGGTCAGGGAGGTGGTAGAGTTGCCATCCCTGGAAATTTTCAAGAGGTGAATGGATGTGGCCCTTGGGAATATGGTTTAGGGGTGATTGTGGTGGTGCTGATGGTGCTGTGGGGGGCTTAAATGTTGGACTAGATGATCGTGAAGGTCTCTTCCATAGATGATTCTGTGATTATGTAATTCTGGAAAAGTGAAAAGAGACCAATTCAAAATTTGAATTTATATTTTAGTAACTATTCCAGTTTAAACACACAAATAACTTACTTGAATTTTAGGATCTTCACTCTACTACAAACTCAGCTCATTGTATTATGCATCCTTTGGATGGATGGCTTAGCATGCAGGATGGCGGACTGGCCCTTACAGAAAAGTCTTCAGCCTGAGTATAAATGTGATGGCAAAACATAAGCCTCACACTTGCTGGTTTCTGTCAAACTCCAGTGATTCTGCTTCATATACTGAATATACATCGATCCTTTCCTAGAAAAGACTTCCCTAACACTGGAAATATGCCAGTATTCTGGCACATGTAATCTTCTTTATCTACATGGAAATTCTTTCTTGTATGCTTTAGTCAATGAAATGTTTAGTAGCATTGACCCAAAGAAAATTATAGTTGTTTCTAACATGCAGGCAAGATAGATTCACTCAAACTTCATTAAGGTTTTCAGTTCCACCCTGAAGGAAAATATCAAACATGTCTTAAGTCAATTAAATAGATTCCTTGTGTGACATGATTTTAATATATGAGTATCTCAAATATCTCAAAAAGAAAGAGACTCAATGCATGTGTAGCAAAGCTTCAGGATCAAGACTCAGATTTATTAGTCATCTTTCAATACCTAGAGACCAATTCAATTTGTTAGAGCTGGATATCATTGCCATTTTACACAGAATCCTGGGTTTTAAATCAAGGCCAGCATAGCATCTAACCTTGGAGTGCAAAAGAATTTATAGTATTGCTGGAAGGACCATGTCTCACAGGGATTTAAATCTTTGGAAGAATCCATTCTGATATTTTTTCCCCTAGAGGTGTAAAAGAGAACAGCTACTACTATGTTTAACAGATTAAGCAATAAAATCACATGTGCAGCAAGAGTGATCCACACAGCAGAATTATTATATGTATCTTAAAAATTTATCCTAAATTAGTATTTTACACTAAGAGAATCCTGTGTGGTGTTCTAATCTGTTTTATGGGACTGATGTTTGTTCTCTGCCATGTTTTAATTTGCTTTTCTTGTGTGTGGATGCTTTAGGAAGAATACTAATAGTTTTGAATTAAAACTTTTAGAGCAGAAATTACACCATGACACATTATATATACTGCACCAGATGTACATGGAGTACATAAATTTTGTGTGTGTATGTGTGTGTGTTCATGCATTTCATAGATACACATGCATCTCTCAGGATGGTACAAGCAGACACTCTTAAGAGCTGTGTTTTGATTGTTTTCATTTCTGTCAAAATGCAACCAACCAAGCTGAAATTTGTCATACCCTAGGCTTATATGTTTCATTTTAGCAAAAAATAGTTAAATCCTATCTCAAAACTGGGTAGAAAGACTAGCACACAGTTTTTCTTATATTGCAAAATTCTGACAGTCCATCTTTGATGGGGTCAAGCATTGCAAAGCCCTGAAGAATTTTGAAGTTCACCAAAGATGTGTTTTTGCCACCTTGTGAACATCTGCCTACATTTGGGTAAAATAGCAAACTTTCAAAGCAATAATGTTTGTAAATTCTCACTGAAAACATTTTTTTAGCTGTAATTCTTGATTTTTTCCATGTGTTGAACATGTCCTACTCTAATGCTGCATGAGATTTCCCTTTCCTCCCAGCTCTGAGCCCCTGCAGCTGGTGTCAGATCCTGGTGCTTGATCTAAAAAGCACTACCTGTAGGATTGTGCCCTAAACACTATTGGTGCCATTCCTGCCTCATCCAAAGCACGCAAAGTATCTGTAAAAATCTTCCTGGGGAAAGTGGGATTGCAAAATAAGCTGTGCCAGGATTGACAGGGGCTGTCTTCAGGGAGGGAAAGGAGGCAAAGGAGTAGGGGGACTGCTGGCTGTCTGAGGAAGAGGAGGGTGGGAGTGAAAAATGAGGAGTGAGGCTTGAAGTGTCTGAAGAGTTGGGTGAGAAGAAGAGGGTGAGAGATATGAGAAGGAGGTTGTTCAGGAGCTGCAGTGAGAAGCCAAGGAGGAGATGTGGACAAGAGTCATGGTGGGTGAGACATAAATTAGGTAAGCACAGGAAGAGAGAAGATGGATAGCAGGTTGAGTCTTGTCAAAAGACCAGGATTTTGACAAGAGAGCCATGCCAAAAGCTGAAGAGGTGTGTAAGGACAGATTAGACCTACGCAGGTGAGATCCACAGGCGTCAGTGGATCCAAGAAAGATAAGTGTGGCTGAAACTGAAATTCTTTATATTTCTGTATCCTATACAATGCAATGCAAAAAAGCATCTAGAGATACCTGTGTTAGTTATCACTGATATATGAAAGAACTAGGTTAAAAAAAGCAGCAGTAGGCTTTGTGTTCTGAAACTCTCTTACACAAGCCAAACATTACATTTCTACATGTACTTAGGGTGTGGGCATCTCCTTAACATTTTACATGCAAAATAACGAACTTGCCTGTTCAAAAGGAACTGATAGTTAAGCACAAAAAAATTAAGTAATTAGATTTTTCTTCTAATCTTTGATTAAAGAATTACAGAAGAAAAGTACTATCCTCTTAGCTGAATTGCAAATCAAAATAGCCTAGATGATACTTTAGATGGAGAATATACGCATTAATCAGGTGGAATTTAGAGACCAGTGATTAGGATTTAACTTTAAACACCATAATTTTTAGTCATTTTCCTATTTGTTTATTCAATGACGTTATCCAAAGTACGGAATATTAGGAATAAAGCAAAGGAGTACATATTAAAAAAAAAATAAAAAATTGGTTGTTGAGTTGGTTTTTTTGCTGTTTATGCTGGCAGTTGAGCTGATAGAATACCTATTCCTTGTCCTTAAATAATCTCTTCTTATTCTCAAAAATTAAAGTTTCTGAAGACTGGAGACAGCAGAATTTCCTTTAAGCAAATTACATTAGTGATGTTAGTCAAATAAAATAATCAATGTTAATATTTAAAGCTACACCTACCTTGAGCTTGAATAAACAGTGTATGCCTTATTTTTTCATAAGCTTATAGGGTTCCCCACACTGAACAATTAGATTATTCAATGTAATGAATAAATAGATTGTTCTAATGTAAATGAAATATTATTTTTAGGCAAAAGCAAAAAATAAAAAAAAAGAAACAAAAATGCTACTAATGTCAAAAGAGATAGTTAGAGTTTTTATTTATTTATTTATTTATTTTCTGGTATTACTAAGGAAGGCAAAAGGATTTAACCTTGGATCACACAAAACAATGTAAATTCTCCAGATCCTCAAAGATTCACAAACTGGAAGGCAGGAATTTTTCAGAAGATTTCAGAATTAATTCCTGCTGTTTCCATGATTAGTCTGGAATAGAAAAAGCAAGATATATCCATTCCCCAGCATCCTTGGCAATGCAGTGATGACTGTGCTATTGAAATCTAAATAAACTTAAAACTATCCTAAATTAATTATTTCCTTGGAGTCAAAGAGACCCTAAGAAGAGTTTCCACATTTCAAAATCTATTCATTCATTCATTCATTCATTCATTCATTCATTCATTCATTCATTCATTCATTCATTCATAATTTATTTCTCTATCATGTTTAGTTGAATCTACATTTATTAAATTGGACTACTGCATAGATAGCAACAGCTGAAAAACCATATCAAACTGAACACAATAGTGGTGAAGTTTCAGATATTAAACACCAAATAGATTCAGGCACCAAAGGCAGTCAATGTTCTCAATTTCCAAGTGTGTTAAGAGCAGCGTGAGAAAACACTTGGAGCAAGATAAGAGTGCTTCACAGCATCGGGGGTGCTGATTGGCTGGTGATTTGTAAGGTTGAATTGCATGGCAATCTAAATGCATTTTGATTGTAACACAACTTCAAAATTGCCAAGACTTTAAACACTACTGATTATTCTAAATTATTAAATGAGCAATACAAAAATTACCTATGAAGCCAAAATAAGCCTTGATGACTTATATTAGTGGTAACAAAAACATGTTTATATTAGTAAGACTGAGAAATGAACAAGTATTTTGCTTCTGGGACTGAAATTCATAAGAATGTGCAAATGTAAGAGTATTCATGCTTCCTGGAGCATATATATATATGTTTTATATACATAATTTTCACTGTGGAAATGTGGAAGATTGGGAATCATAATCTAAACTTTCCTAACCTTAAATACCTATTCTGTTAGAATATGAAATTGAATGTAAAAATAATATAATAGTGTAAGCTAGATAGAGACTGAAAAGGCTAGAGGCTGTTTCTTCTTCTGGAAAAACACCTTTCCTCAAAAATATTTCTGGGAAGGGATAGGGGGTATTTTATATAGTTTAAATTGCTCTGCTGCTATCTATGTATCTCAAGTACCATTTAGAATTTCTCTGCTTTTTCCAACAAAGATTGCAGTGGGCTGAACAGACAAATTAAAGAACAACTCAGGTTGCTTTTTTGGAGATATTGGAGAAATTTAATAGGACATAATAGCTCTTCTACTGAAGGGGTAAAGCATATCAAAAACTCTGATTAGCCACAAAGTTACTAAGGAAGTCTTGGGTTACACAATATAGAACATGCCATGCAAATTTTTTTTCAACTTCTCCAAAATTTCCCATGATATAAACTGGTTCCAGGACAAGACCTTATTGGTAATAATAGTGATAAGCTAAGCACTTCAATTGTAAGTTTAAACCTCTTCGAAGTTCCATTCACTGAAGAAGGTTAAAGCTTAAAAACTGAATACATGCTGAAGAACTCTTTTTCTAAGTCAGGTTTTTTTTGGTTTTTTTGCAAGGCTGTTACATAATTCAGGGCTTAGACACAGATTTTTGTTGCAAGAGGTTGTTGTGATTTAATTTGTGTTGGTAACTAAGCCCCACACATGGGGGAGACCTCTTCCTTTATTTTATTCCAGGACCTTTGTACAGGCTTAGACTGAACTTAAGACTGTTACTCATTACACAGTCAATGGTGTAAGTTGAGGGACCTTTGCTTCTACCATCATATTTTCAGCTACTCCTGATTTGGTTTCAGGTATTGTATTTGCTGGGCACCCCTGATGGAGGAAGGAATGATGAATCTGACTCCATGTTCTCAGAAGGCTAATTTATTACTTTATTATACTATATTATATTAAAGAATACTATACTAAACTATACTAAAGAAAACAGAAAAGATACTTACTGAATGCTAAAAAGATAATAATGAAAACCCATGATTCTTCCCAGAGTCCTGACCGAGCCTGGCCCCAATTGGCCAGAGTCAAAACAACTCACACTAGAAATCAGTCAGGCAATCACCTTTGGCTAAACAATCTCCAAACACATTCCAGATGAGCACAACACAGGAGAAGCAAATGAGATAAGAATTGTTTTCCTTTTCTCAGAGGCCTCTCAGCTTCCCAGGAGAAAAATCCTGGGTGACAGAATTTTTTCAGAGGATGTAAATGCCACATTCAGGTTGCTTTGAACATCAACAGTACATCAAACATGTTAAAGTATTAGCAATTCCTCCTATTAGCATATGTAGAGAGTTTGTGAATTCTCTTTCTTGTATATTAAAAACATACAGATTGAAACTTCATTTTAAGCAACTAACACTTTTGCAAGGCAGGGTACAATTTATTGATTTTGCAACTGAATTATTCAAGTCACTCATTGGCAGTGAAATTATGCAGCTTCAAAAAAAATCTAAAACCAATACAAAATTCTAAAAGAAAAGTGCCAGGTATACAAAACTGAGTTGTTTAATGAAATTATAATCTTGTCTGCATGTGGAAAATCAGTAATGTCTCAATTGTGAAATAACAAATTATTGATAGTCAGTAGACCTGATTCACAGCTTGGAACAAATCTTACATTTAATCAATAGCAGCTTTTAATTTTCAAAACTTCTACAAATTTGTAAATCTGAAAGAACTTATGACAAGGAAAATTATACCTAAAGCACCTATATTTTTAAAAAGGCTTATATACTGTTTGAAATACTTAGGTTAATGTGGCTTTCAAATATTGAGGATGCCGTTATATTCTAAAGCTCAAGAATTTTCATGCATCTGACAGCTTTCTTGGCAATATTGATAACAGATAGTCACCTAAGTACCAGCCCACTGAGAGGAGAATTTAGCCTTTGGCTGGAAGCACTCAGTTTCCATCACAAATCTTCCTATCTACCCATGTCAAATTGAACAGTGCTGTAGTTGAAATTCTTATGCAATGTGAAATAGGAATTTGCAGATATGGATTTTCTGAGTTTAAAACTACTTTAACTATTTAGAAGTGAAAAAGGTCTAGGATATATCCCCCAGAAATTAGACATTTCATAAAGTTTAATTTTATATTCAAACCTAGTTATTTAAACTTTTTTGTTATTTAGATCTGTAGTATAAGATATCACTAAAGGAGTTTGAGACTCTTTCCAAAGCACAGACCAACAGAACCTCTGCTTCCCAATTTTGAGGAGACTTACCTTGTTTTGTTCATATTAGCTATTTGCTACAACTTCTCAATTTCTCAGTTCTTTTATACCCAAGTACCATGGGCTTTATTTTATGCCCTTTTCCCATGCACTGCGGTGGTTCTTTTGTGTCCCACCCCTCCCATTTGTCTGCAAACTTCTCTTCCCCATTAACATAACACCAAAAGGTAATGAACAGCTCTCATATGGTCCCCTTTTCCACATTATTCTCAAGGTTTCAACTCATGTGTGCTTGAACTCACTTTATTATCTAAAAAATAATGAACTTTATCATGTTTTGATGGAAGCAACAAAACTAAAATTGATTTTAGAATTCTATTTCATTATCTTCTTCAAATGAGATCCCACTATCTCCCTTCTGTGGCTCATTGCAAACAGGCCTGCAGAACATTGCCCAAAACTACAATTTTTTTGCCCTCTGAACAATTTCTTTCTTCTCCTCAAATTTGGGGTAAAATAAAACAAACAAAAAAGCCCCAAAACACATTGGCAAAACAAAAACAAAAATGACAACAAAAAAATCCACAATCAAAAAAGATAACTACTTAATTATCCAGAGAAAAAAAAGAATTTTTAAATGTTAAAAAAATATTTATTAAACAGTTTTTATATGAAAGAAAAAGTGTTTTGTGAGTGACATCTCCATTTGAGGACTATCCATCTGTTTAAAAAGATCTGTTTGTCTGTGAGGACAGAAAGAGAACCCACAGTTTTCCACACAAGATTAGAAAGCATCTTGCCTTTCGCAGTAACTAATAGTGGATGTTTAAAAGAAAGGCAGAAGTCACAGTGAATGCCTCTAGACACGCATTAAATGCTGTAGACTGGGATAAAAGGTGGAAGGAAATTTGTCTCCTGACCTTTGCAGGAATCAGCATACACCTCAACACACAGATGGGTGAGAAATGCAGAATCAATCACCACTATTAACCACATGAATGCTTGATTTTTCAATCTGATGATTGAAATAAAACTTAAAAAAATTTATTTTTTCACAAATTATTTTTAATTTAAATTATATTGTTACATTTTGCTGAAAATTGAAAGCTTTTCAAAGGAAATATAATTGGAGTAATAAACATATATGCTTATTCTAAAAATAGCTGAAAAGAAAAGCTTCAATTTTAATGAAAATATCATGTCCCTTTTTTACTATTCAAAGCCCACAAACTTTTGTGACTTCTTGAACACTACAGAAATTTCAATATTTGCCAAATGAATTTTTCAGTGTAGTTTATAAGATAGAGACACAAAACTTGGTTACTTTGAAAATTTAATTCAAGGAGGTGTTATGTGTTTGAAAAGAGAGAATTTGAAAAAAAATAAGATTTTTTTGGGCTTGGTTTTATTCATTAAAAGAAATTCTTCTCTTCTTTTTCTTTTTAAAGTGTTTCATCTTTCTACCATAGTCTCTTTTCAATCAGAGAAATAAAGATATTGTAAATTTCAGGAGAAAAAGTCCATTCAATCTTGAAAAAAAACAGCACTTTATTCCAATTCAAAGAGTACAGATGACATTTTTATTTAATTCTTTTCCTTTCAATTGGAGTAAGGAACTCACAAAATACTTTTAAGGGATATTAAGAAAAGTCCTAAAGTTAAAAGGCAATAAATGGCAAAAGCAAGGGAATTGATGAGTTGGGGAAAAAAAAGTATTAAAATAAAATAAAGTAATTTAAATAAAAATAACTGAAATGCTTCTCAGTTACAGAAATCATTGTCATTCAGCATACCAAACACATATTCCTTGTAATAATTTGAATTCTAAGTTGTTCACGTTATGAAAATACCTGTCTGATTTCAACATCACCATTCTGAAGCAAAAGACAAGAAGACTTTTTTACATGTAAAATTGACAGAGAAAACACCATGTCTAAATAAGAAATAATTGCATGTACTAAATTTTTAATCTTTTGGGATGGACTCAAAGAAATCAGATGTGGCTTGAGTTAGCCAATAATGGTAACTTATTACTGATTAGTTTTATTTCCATATCTCTGCTTCAGGTGGGGATCCCTGCAGAAAGAAGATGACTTGGGGTTTCAGAAGCTGAAGATGGGTGAATATTTTTCTTTTTAAACACTAGATAGCTAGTGAGCGTTTTTCTTCTCTAAATTTGAGGGCCAGAAGAAAAGAAGACAGGAAAAAATTGAGTAACCTGATGATATTTATGTATTTAGTATAAAAATTTCATTGCTTGCCAAAAACTACAAGGAGTACAAGCACAATTTAAAAAGTATAACCTTTAACTATAATGGGGTGCAATAATAAATCATCACTAAGGAAAACAAACTCTAGAATTTCTGTTAAGGCAGGAATGTAAATAATATTGAATATTGAGAAAGTTACCTACCTGAAGTTTAACTAGATAGTTATGATAACAAGAGAAGATGCGGAAATCTTTCCTCTCTGGTATTCAGATGCTGAGATTCAGGGCACTCCAAAAGTTCTTGTGGCTGTTTAAGCTACTACAGGAGCCACGCACTATATTTTACCACTTCCACAGAAGAATTTGCTAAAGAGAACACAAGAGTCCATAGAATCCATAGTGCATGTGCTTCCATGCTGGGTCTGGCACCTTAATGCAAATCCAGTTTAATTGTATTTTTAAGCCAAGGCATGAAATTCAATCCAAGACTCCTACTGATGTGAAGGCAGGTGTTCCCTTCTGACAGTTTTACCATGGAAATAGAAACCTCAAGCAGAAAAAAAAAGTAAGTAGCAGCAGTGATACCATCTTTATTTCAGCAGGACTCACCAGAGTTCATCTGTCAGTGTTGTTAGTTCCCCAAGTAGAGATCAAAAGAAGCAATTAGAATTCTTTCCATCAGATTTCTCTTTTCAGATAGTATTTCTAATGGGAACTTTGCAACAACACTTTAAATACCTTTCATCTTATTTTCAGATTTAAAAGATTAAGTGTTCTTCCATTTATCAGAAAATCAGGATCTTTTGTGTCTGTAAAGAAATTCCTGAAGCCAAATTAAGACATATAACCAGAATGCTTTCTACTCTGTTAAGTAGGATAAGATTCAACATGATTGTCACCAAATGAGTCCCTACTGGGGCACCCAGAAGCAAATGTGCCCCAAGAATATCTTTTTTATGAACAGTTAACTCACCAGAATAAATCCATGCCCATATACATATTTTTTTTTAATCTGATCTAACCCCTGGTTACATGTAAAACATTTTATTTTCCCTGTAATTTCAGTGTTGGCTTTTTTTCCTTCAATGAATCATCTGCTTTTTGCTAACAGTATTGTCAAAGATTTCTTAGGTGTCATGCAGTACACTACATTTTGATGATACATCAGCTTGCTTCTGCTTACAGCATCTGATGTTACAAGAGATATGAAACATGACATGACCAATGAGACCTGATAAAATCTGTTACAATCCAAAGCATTGCTCTGAAACCCGAAATGACCTTTTCTTCATTATTTTGCAACATTTTGTTGCTTGTACATTCACAGTATAACATTTTTTTTTGTTAATTTAAAAGGGTGGCATTAAAGCAATATAAAAAAGTTTATATTGAGGAAAGCACGGGTCCAAAATATTGCTAACACTGATACAATTCTAAGAAAACAGGACTTCATATGTAAAGTGTGAAAAGAAACCAAGAAACCAAGATGAAAAAATCAAATAATGAATAAACATAATCCACTATAGTTTTAAAAATAATTATTAGCTAAAAATGTTACTTGAGAAGGTGAGAAATATTACTTGAGAAATCTGAGTGTAAAATGTGCTAATAAATGTTAATGACCCCTGTGAGCTGGACAGCATACATATGTGTGTGAGCACACACACACACACACACACATATGTATATTTATATATATGTTTTATATATATATATATATATATATATTATATATTTGCATACACACTATGAACAAAATTCTAAATGCTTAGGTCCGCATGGATAAATGAAAAGATTAAATGAAACCAGGAGAACGGGAATGAGGGAAGAGAAATCTCTGAGAAGAAGAAGAGAACAAACGAGAGTATCTTGATTCAGTAGAGATATATATTATTGTATATAGCCAAGAAATACAAGAATTGCCTCTGTTTGGAAAATTATCAGGGATTATCAGGGATTGCACATGTACCAATGCCTAAGGGAATTCAGCTGAGATTGTAGTTCAAAAGACTTAGAAAGGAACCTAAAAAATATTTTAAAATTATCACATTCCTATTTACTAGATGGTCTTCATATTTTGTCATGGAAAATGTCATCATATATAAGAAATGCATTTTAAGATTCTTTGTATTAATTATCTTTATTAATATGTATTTATGTAAGTATTAAGTTGGGTGACAGTTACAACCATTATTAGGTTGTGGGTGAAAAACTGAACTTAAATAAATCATTCAAAAATCAACTGTGCTTAACTTGTAATATAGTTTCTTTGTAATTTCTTACCCAGAAATTACATTAAATATTTTATGCTTCATCATCAATCTACTTTTCAGCATCTGCAAAATTCAAATGCATCCAATTATATTAATTTCATTGGAAAACAGTTGAAATGAAAGAGGTATTTTAATAATATTTTGCATATTATTTTCAAAACTATATTCATGAAAGTTAAAATAATGTGAAGTATAATATTACTCATTCATACTTTGTTGTTTTGCCATTGCTTTTAAGCAATTTAAAGTATTAAAATTTTACTAAGGAACTTAATTACAGTGTAAGTTTATGCTCATGGTAATAGCACACAGCATGTAACTTGATTTCTTGAACACTTCAAAAATAGAAGGGTCCATATTTCTATTAGCCATAAAGTTTTTGTTACAGAATCTGTGCATATTTATTTTGTAAGTTTTTTGATGTTGCTTAGATGTCTCTTTTTAAATTACATCAGTTGACACTGGTAGGAATTATATAAAGAGAGAATTAGATCTTTATTGAATTAATGCCTGATCTTGCTAACACTTAATTTTGGTCCTGAATTAATCAGAACTTGAATGAGACTTTTACAACAAATTTTTAAAAGCACCTTTTGATCTCCAGAAGCAAAATTTTATTCTGCTTTACAAAAACTGTGAAGATCTCATGTGATACCAAGCTGACATAAGGTCCTCCCTGACAATGAATACAGATCCACATTGGATTCATGTTCAGTAATCCAACTTTTGTATTCCCGTTCTACAAAAAAAGCTATTATATGGCAGAGAAGACCTTTGTAGACATGAAAATTTTGCTATCAGGCTAAAGTGGAAAAAGGCAAAAATGTGCTATTTAAGTTTTCCACGAGATATTCAGGATGGGATGTAGCTGACATAACATTAGTTTAAATGGAATATAGTACTGTGTTTCTAAGATTCTGCTCAGGATCCAGTTCAGAAATATGAATGAAGAGCATCACTGAACAGCTAAATAAAACAGGGTCAAGAAACAAACCTCAGTTCCAGGGCCAAGTGGTACAGATTAACTTATCCATAATGTTTGGAATGAGTTCTCCCTAAAACACACTGATCTTATTTGCACTACATTATTCTAGGTTGTAAATCCCCCTTGGCCCTAGGAAAGAAGCTATCATTTCTATTTTTAATCAATTTAAAGTGCTTAAGATTACATTGTATGTTACTGGAATGGTGATTTAGCTCCTGTGAGGTGGAACTATATGTGTTAAACCCAGGGAATTGCATATTCTTGTGTTGGGTATGAAAAGTCTGCTGGGAGGGTGCTGGTATAGCCTTGTGTGGTGTTACTCCTGTTGCATCTTGGTAGAAGAATATGGAATAAACTGTTCCCATGATCCTGTTCTTCCTTCTTCTTGGTAAAAGCTGGCTGTCACAGGACAAATCAGAATAGTATGGGATATTAACTGAGCTCTATATCAGGGGCAGAGTATTCCTTCCTAACACCTCACAGGCTGCAGAAGATATCCTTACCCTCACTCTTCCTCATGGCTAGAGTGTATAACTTTTCCTGTAGAATAGGCAAACTCCTTGGAGTGGCAATATGTGACTTTTTTTACTACTTTAGGACATTTCCACAGCTCAACCTGCCTTCTGGCCAGCTGCATGCTCATCACTGCAGGTCTCAGTTTTACACTTCTCACTGCTCTTGTTCCAGTGAAAGGAGCTGGAAGTTATTATTACATGCCACTAAGGCATTTCCATTTTCTGTGATTTCTGAGATGTCTCATTTTATGCTTTGTTCCATTTCAGATAATGTGTTTCTCAGATTTATTTTTATGCTGTTCCAATTTTTCATTTCTTGTTATTATGAAGATAGTTTTGAAAAATAATAATAAAATGTGTGCCCATTTGTGAAGACTGATCACGACACTTGCTACCTACTAAAAATAAGGTTGTGTGTGAATCCCAGAAGTACTGTCACAAGTGTGCTGTCACAGTTTATTGACTAATAAGCAAAGAATTGAAGTCTTGATTAGCTTTATTTGTTGGTTTCTTGAAAGAGAGAGATAGGAAGTACTGAACAGATTAATTAAATTTTGCTGGGGAATCCAAACTTTGGGACGCTGTCATTTTGATTGATAGCTGTGTAAAAGAAGAGGTGTTCTGAAAATAAAAAGTCATGAATTGGCACTTTTGTGACACATTAATATAATACTAAGTTCTTCATTTTAACTGCTTCCATTCTTTTTTCTAATATAAATATCAATTTCAGCATCCAGAAAGAACTTCTTGAATGTTTATGAAGCAAGGGTTAAACAGGATGTGAAGGGCTTTCAGAATAAGCAAACAAAATGCTTATTAAGAAGATATGTGTATATATATCAGTCAAACTGTTTTAGGTCATAGATAACAGATTGTTTTACCCTTGTGATTGAGAAAATATTTGAAAATTATAAGAAAATTTAAATTGGTATAATTTACAACATATAGAAGATAAAGCAATGGGAACAGGTTTAGACAGTGCTAGCTTACATTTTTATAAAATATGACCTCAAGAACAGTGGAAGATTGAACAAAATTTTCACATTCCCATCAAGTTTGGAAATTCAAGGTTACAGTTCAATTATGTTCAAAGCTTACTATTCATTTAAGTTATTAGTTATTATTATTCTGTGATCTTGTGTTTTAAGCTACAGGTCATTTTTTTTATATGAAAAACTCCAGGTCTGAGCCTTTCAGACAGATTGACATATTAAGCTCTTTCATTACTCTATCATATAAATATTTCCTCTGAGAGGAGTTGAGAGAGGACAAGAATTAAACCAGGAATGTTAAAAGAGATGTCCTGAATTATTGTTCTGTAAATACTCAAACATTTGTCCTTATGTGACAAGAAATAAATTAAAGAATTGCAAATTCATAAATTTGTGGAAGAAACTGCTATACCCTTTTCTCAGAGGCACTTTTAAAAAAAAGTCTATTGTAAAGCACTACAAAATAATTTCTTTATCCAAAAGCTCTGAAGCAGTTATTAAACCAGCTGTTTTCAAAAGTACACAAATCTGCTAAGTTGCAGTTGGGTAACTGTTAAATGTTAAAGCAGTGAATGATCAGCATGTAGCAGATGGCCTGGGAATGGGTTAGAAAATGGCAATGTTAATACCACCAGACTGAGATGTTCATTTGTGCTGTGGTATGTGCAGACTGGGTGAATAATGAAGGCTCTGTAATAATTGTGTAAATCCCAACATTATTAAATCGATTCAGCTGGGGTTACTTAATATATGTGAAGCACTTGATGTACTTTGAGAAACACCTCCTCTTTTTGCTAAAGCTGTTCTCATTAACTCATACTGCTTTATTTGCTGTGACCTCAGTGTTCCTGTTTAGTAATGAGTGGAATAAAAATTAGAAATCCACTTTAACTCTCAATATGAGAGAGAGGAAAATATTCCAGAAACTAAACACCTATCCCACTGTTTTTGCAGATTGGCCATTATTTGAATTGTACATCTTATATTTTAAAATAGGATTTTAAAATTAAATTTAAAATTAAATTTCTCAGAACAGGAACAGGAGAAAGAAAATCACAACACAGTCAGCTGATAAAAGTTGTTTTAAGGAGGTCGAATAAATGAGTACACAAAAATCAATAACCCAAATAAGTATTTTGCTCCAACAGCTTATCAAAGCTTGTTCATGTGTGTGTAATGCTAAAAGGCAGAATATTTTTTATTATTAGAGAGGACACAGATCAGGAGTAATGCACCAAGAATATCCCATGTGACAGCCCCCAGAGGATGATCACCTATGATATGGAGGTAAAACATAGACCAAAAATAAGCAAAAAGTCAAGACATTGTAAACATGCTACAAGCAGCTGCCTGGCTAGCAGATAGTCCCTGGAGTAGCATACTTGCATATGTGCAGGTGTTAGAACATTTAAAAACTGTTACCCACCTACAGGAGGTAGTACCTGTGAACTGAGAATTCTGTTTACCTCTCAGCTTTTACCAGATGAGGTGGAAGTTGAAGGTTATTAATACAATATTATTTTTCAACACCATGGGTAATATGTTGCTTTAACTGTGCCTGATGGGACTTACATTGACATCTATGCCAGGGCTGATGCCCAGACAACAGCCTTCTGCAGTATGAGACACCATGCATGATTAGCAGTCAAGGAAGCTGGAAACATAAATTCTGCCAATTCCTGTCATTAGCTATTGCATATACATTAGGGGAAAAAAATAAAGGAAAGGAAGACTTTATTAGCATTATTTCCATCTTATAATGACCCATAATACAGTCCTCAGAAAAAAAAAAACCTTTAAGAGATGTCTATTAATAGTTCTGTTTGAAAATACTGGACAGTAAGGCACTTAAACAGATTTATGCAAAAAACCAAAAGGCACAGATACAGAACAGTTTTATAAAATCACAGCAGAATGCTTGGGAAAGGGGGACCGGAGAGAAGAGAAAAGACAAGGAAAAGAGGGAGGAAGGAAAATTAAAAGTTTTTTGGAAGGGATTTAAAAAAGGAAAAAAATTTACTTTTCCCATTCCTCCCCACAATGAATATTTCATTTCAAGGTAGGGGGTTGTAATTTTTATAATTTTATTTTAATTAGGGGTGGTTTAAGGGGTCATTTCACAGTCAAAGAAGAAGGGGAGTCAGACATTTTGGATGGAAATTCCCATAAGAAGATTGAGAAGGTAGAGAACATAATTCTCTGCACTGGTCAACAGTTTTTGGTGGTTTTTGCTCAGAGGAAAATGCGGATTTTGACAGATCTCACAGGCACTTAAAAAGGATGCCCCATCGCCAGAAGTGTTCAAGGCTGGGTTGGATGGAGGTTTGAGCAACTTGGTCTGGTGGAAGGTGTCCCTGCCCATGGTAGGGGGGTTGGAACTAGGTGATCTTTAAGGTCCCTTCCAACCCAAACCAAATTCTACTGTTTCATGATAACTGAAAGATCTAGAGACATGGCCTTTTACTTATCTGCCAATCAGCAGTATATTGCTACACAAAAAACATGCAATATGGAAGATGGCAGTAAATTCCAATGTCATCTTACTGCTAAAATTCCAAACGTCTGTGAGAAATAAGCAGCCTAATATTCCCCTTCCTCAGCCATGTATTATTTTGCAGAAGAGAAATCAATCTACTTATTTTGTAGAAACTGATCCCAGTCCTTGCATTTGAGTAAAACAGTTTTTCTTTACATGACAGTGAAAAACTGAGGCTGGTTAGAATTAATACTACAGAAAAAATCCTATTTTGCTCTCAGACACGTTGTTATAACCCTGCAAATGCTGTACATGTCACCCGAAGTGTCACTTGCTTAGCTAAGGACAGAATTCCTCACTCAGACTGCAGGATAAAAAGGGACTGCAGAGATTTTTAGGATCTCTGTGTTTTGCTTAGCTTCGCAGTATGGTACAGCCTATGGGAAACTTAATGAATTTCCATAGCTCATTTGTCGCCATTAATTAGATTTAAGGATATGCCAAATTTTACAGGGGTAATAAAGTGATCCTTCCACAGTCCTCTTCTCAACTCCAGTTGCTACCAGGGTAAAAAGTGGGTTTGATACAAAAGTTCTACCAGGACATCATTATTCTATACCAGTCTTCAAATTGTGTTTTCACATTCCTGTGAAAAGAGAGGGCCTGGACAAATCTACATAATCCTCAGTTACTCTCATCAGAATGTAAAGAAATAGTTGTGCATAAAACAGCAGCAAGAAACACAAAGTTTAATTTTAAGGTCTTCAAAGATTGCTTCTGTAATAGCTGCAGAGTCTGAGCTATGTCCATCGTGTCTATCACAGAAGAGACAAGCTAAATGGCACCCCATAGTGGGTGTGTACACTGGATTTTATTTAAGAGCCAACAGGAATAGTGCTTCTACTCTACTTCATGCTCTCAACTTCCCCAGCATTACCCAGTCTTGCCTTCCCATCAATGAGATTGCTGGTAGTCTGGGAAAGCTGGTCTGGAAGACCTGTTGATTGCATGCAGTCCAACTGTTTGCAGTTCCAACTTCCCAGTTTATATGCAGAAGCACCATGCACCATCAGCTTCCCAACTGTTTCTTTTGACAAATGTATATTGTGTAGCTCTACGCTTCTGAGAGTCTCATGTGTGTAACTTCTGCTTAGTCAGGCCATACCTGCAGTACAAAGCCAGCCCAGACTGGCTGTAGCTCACCAGGGTAGGCTTGAGCTTGAGAATTCAAAGGCTCAGTTTGAGACATTCCTGCATGTGCACATACACTCACAATTATCTGCAACACATCATAATGGCAGACTGAGTGATTTAGTCTGTATGTCTATAAGATATACACATGTAGAGTGTATGCAGTGGGGAAGAAAATGCCCTGCTGCAAAACAGACAGGACAAATCCACAGCAGATGCCTCAGGGGTTAACACATAGTGACTTATTAAATAGTTTCAATTCATCTAAACATATTTTTTACTTTCAGTGTGTCTCTAAAAACTTGCTTATGAGGAGGAGCAATAGAATTGGACCTGCTATGAAACACAATTATTCAGATGTGTACTGTTTATGATCTTCTCTTGAAATTGAAGTACAAAAAATGGCCAACATATTGATTGAACTTAAAAAAAATCCCAGAGCATATTACTGGTTGTAAAAGCAGAGAGCACTTAGTTTTTGTTTGCTTCACTCATTTTCCCTATTCATCCTGTTTCCAGATCATTAATGAAGACTAAAAACAGTCCCAAATTGCACCATTTAGCAAACTCTGTATTTTATATTTCCATGTTTAGAAAACACTCTTTATTTTATCAGTACCAATCCATAACAGTAGTTTGCCTCTTATCCCAAAATATCTGTATTTTCACGTAGCTTTTAGCTTTTTATGAGGAGTATGATCACAGCATTTCTGAATAAAAATAAATTATGTCTCTCTGTTCCTGTTTACTTATGGTTTTGCTGACCAACTTGACAATATCTATCAAATAGGTTGGAGTCATATTTTTCCCCTTTCTATAAGTGATTTTGTTTCAGTCTTATCATATCGTGTTGCAGTATTTCAAAGAAAGTTTACAAAAGAACCTAAAGTCTTAGTGTGAAGTATGTATTTTACTCAAATACATGAAATAAGAGGGTTTACATAATGGAAGAGCATTAGCTGTGTTAGGCAGGCAATTGAGTAGAATAATGGTGGTTGAAACTTTTAAAGTTTATCTATATTCATGCAGATATTTTACAGTTTCAGAATTCATTATTTGTTTCAAACCTTTGTTGGAAAGCTGTCATAATATTCACAGTCATTTTGAGAGTAAGGTAAAATGTTACATTCCATAACATCTGAGTGCCATGCATTTTTTAAAAATTAACTTATTTTTGTAAGTGGCACGCAAATGCAATTCTTCAGTTCCTTCAGAGATTTGTGTGGACTGAGTTTTTGTGGCTTTTTCCTAGGAAAACTAGAAATATGTCTGAAACATCTGAAGTAGTCTCATAATCAAAATGTCATTTGAAAAAGAGAAGGTAGTGGAGCGTTGGTGAATGTGATTGCATGGGTGTTCAAACAGGAGGGTAAAAGGAACTGAGTCCAGTCAATTTCAATTCTGAAAAAGTCTGCAAAAGATAATCAATGAAATTATTTGCAAGTGTATGGATGACAGTAAGATGATGAACTGCAGCCAAGAACAAATTGAGCCAAATTTGCATGTTTGTGCTTGTTTTTGGCCAAGACAGAGTTAATTTTTCTTTATAGTAGCAGATATGGGGTTTGTTTTGCATTTGTACTGGAAATGGTGTTGGTAATTCAGAGATGTTTTAGCTGTTGCTGAGCAGTACTTACACAGAGTCAAGGCCTTTTCTGCTTTTCACCCCACCCCATAAGTGAGCTGAGTGTGCACAAGGATTAGAGAGGAGGCACAGTTGGGACAGCTGATCCCAGATGACCAACAGGACATTCCATATCATATATTATCATGCCCAGAATATGAACTAGGGAGAAGAAGAAGGAAGGAAGAGGCAGAGGAGGAACACTCACAGTAATTTTGTTTAAGTAATGGTTACATTTGATGGATCCCTGCTCTCCTGGAGATGGTTGAACACCTTCCTGCCTGTGGGAAAGTGTGAAGGAATTCTTTATTTTGTTTTGTTTGTGTATGTCTTTTACTTTACCTATTAAACTGTCCTCATCTCAACCCACAAATTTTCCGATTTTTACTCCTCTCATTTTCCACCCGTTCCAATGGCAGAGAGTGAGTGACTGTATGGGGCTTAGTTACCAACTGGAACTAAATCACAACAATGATAAAGGAACAGGTGTTAGGGTAGGAAAGAACTAATAGAAATTCAGTGACTTTAATCTATTAAATCATGTCTCACAAAACATTCCCATAAGTAAGCTGTGGGGGAAAATTCTGGATTAAACTTCTGTTCTCTTGCAGCAAAACAGGTTGGACCACTCAATCCATAAAATAAGCTTCCAAAAACTGACTTTAACATAGAAGACTGTGTCAAGCAAAATTCTAAATATTATAATAGTTTTCAGAATTTTCATTTGTAATCTTTCTGAAGGAATACAAAATTGCCTTGCTTCAGAAATTATACAAAGCCAAATGAGGATATGCCAAGGACAGTGCTACAATTAGGAAAGCATAATCAAATTTGAGATATGGTCTAGAAAGAGTTCTAGCTTATTTTCTATGAAAATAAATCAACTGCATGAGTGCTGTCTGGTAGCATTTCTTCAGAAAGTGGAAATGAGCTTTTCTGTATCATAAGTTGAATACAAGACAATAAGGCCACAGCACTGCGGAGTGGGAAACTTGCATAGTGGAATAAATAAATATGAGGACAGTCTATAAAATAGGAGAAGAAATTTTTTCACTCCCTGCAGCTCAGCTGAACTACAGAATTGTCTTCTGAAACATGTTTCAATGAAGATGTGAACTGGTTATGCCTGTGATAGAGGAGACAATGATCAAGCTCTACAGAACATGACCTAGATACTGAAAAAAATTGAGCTAATTAAGCTAAAAAAAAGAAGGTTATTTAATTAGAATGGAAAGGAATATATAATCTCAAAGGTCCACCTTATAATGTTTATAGTAATGGTCAAAAACAGAATCTCAAAGTAGGTACAAGGAAAGATCCCAAACCTTCTCAACCTTAAACTATTTTCAAGTGATGGACTTCCTGAGCTGGGGGTAGTTTTCATGTGTCTAATAGAGTTTTGAAAGACTGGGACAGTGATAAAGAAAAAAAGTCTGTTCTCCATGCATGGCAGATAGGACTGTGAGTAATGGACTTGAACTACATCAACAAAAATTTAGGTTACATTTGCAAAAGAAAATCTAGTGGTAATGGATAACAAAGTACAAAACCAATTTTAGCTGAGGAGCTTGTGGAGTTTTCCATGTTATCAATCACTAAGAAGAGACCAGCACTCTATGGGATTCATATAAGAATCTGTAACAAGTAGCACATCCTATGTGGTGGCAAAAAGGAGAATAAAATCGCTCATGCTCCTCTGTATCCCTGTCTTTCTGTAGTTCTATTCCTGACAAATTTTTTTTTTTTTTTTTTTTACATTCTTACAGTGATAGTGACTGCTGTTTCTTTCCTAAGACACCAATTCCAAATTAGGTAGCTCCCTTAGCAACTAACTACACTATGAATCAACAATTTTAGTCTTTCCTATGAATTATTATAGGAAATTCTGGTTGGAATACTTTTTTTATATTTAGATATTTCATTTTTCCAGGTAACTTTTTAATTTCTTTCCTCATAGGTTTTCGTCTATCAGTTTTCCTTTATAAATGAAATAGGAAATTTGTGCATATGTCATTTACTTTCTGCATTTCAGAGTAAACATCAGAAAAAGCTCTTTTAATTAGTGTGTTTTTATACGCAATGAAAATGCCACACTGAAAGTAAATGCAGCCATCTCCCTGGCTGGCAAACAATTCTAGGAGCAAATAACTTCTGTGTAGAGTGCAGTATTAAGTCTGTGCAATACTTAGTGATGTGGTCACGTGCTGCCTTTTTTATTTCAATTTAATTCTATGTTCATTCAACTAAACCTGTCATTTAAATCTTCTGTTCAAATAATCAGGCAGAGAAGTGTATGAGCAATTCATGACCCTTGAAAGGCAACAGAAGAGTAGCAGATAACATTTTCATAAAACTTGTTCCCTTTCACTCTACTCATAGTAAAATCCCTGAGTGTGTGAAAACATAGATCTCTGTATTGTCAAATAATTTCAGATAAACAAGAAGTTTCTTACTCACTAACAATCCAGATCAAAATTAAAGCTCTTAATTTGTAGGTGAAAATGTATTGAACAAGTGCTAACAAAAAGGTCTCACTCAGCTTTTAATGAAAAAAGGCAAAATTTCTTAAACTGCCATAAACAAGATAGATACATAGCTAGATAGATAGATAACAATTTCTTTATAAAAAATATAAAACTGCCAGTATTACTAAACTAACACAGTGTATTGCTCAGAAGGGATGTCCATGTCAATCAAGGTCAAATCTACAAGCTTAGTCTTCTTATCAATATATTCAGTAAGTTTTCAAAATCTGGAAAAATACCTACTTTTGAGAAGCCTAGGCTGTAATACTAGCCTTGATGATCTGAGCTACAAACACCACTAACTTAATAAAACTGAATTTAATTACAAGCCTTTTCACTCTACATTAAAATTAATCAGTACTTCCTTTGTGTTTCTCCTCTTCTGCATAACATGTGGGTCCAGATGGTTCTCAAAGACTGTAATTTCTAGGGATTTTGAGCAACACATTTGTATTCTGTAATAGAAGGCATTTGATCCTTTATTTGATGTTGGTTCTCAGAAAATCCCTACCTTTAAAAATTCATGAGAGGATTGGGGTGGTAATCTAAGCAGCTGGTCATTTTCCTGTTCAGGTCTTTTAAATCTAGCCAAAAAAAACCCCAACAAAACCAAGAGAGAAAAGATTTTTAAACAGGTTCATGGTTTCCTGGTCCTAATAAAGATAATAGACTGTGAAATTTCATCTATAGAATTTAAAATGTCAAGAATCTCAGCTAATGAAAACAACAATTGACTACGGGGATAGTTATATTACCTGATCTGTTGAAGCAAAAAACCTCACTTAACTGAAGAGGGTTTGTCTCCACAACTTAAATCCAGGTTGTTTATGAGTAAATGGATGAGCCAGGGGGTTGTGAGACAGATTAGACAGACCTTTTCTGCTTAGCTAAGTGGTCTGATAAGACCCAAATCAGTACAGAGTGATGGCCAATATTACTTGATGCGCAGTGTGGCATATAGAAAATTGGCTCAATGTTTAATCCTAGTTCAGCAAGATCAATTGTTCATTTTACAAGAATGATCAATTGTTCAACTGGTAGCTGATCAGGATAAAAAACACAATCCAAGCTTATGAAAAGAACAAATAATTCTTTATATTTAAGCATACCTTTGCTGAGAAGAAAAGTATTTTTGATGGGATACTTGTGCTTTCATCACTTGCGTCATGTCTGGAAACAGAAATGCAAAAAGCAGTTATACCATAGGAATATGTGCAAGTGCAAACACTAAATCCTGCAAAAGGGCTTGTTTATTTTAAAGCATGAATTAACTGTGTGAAAAATGATGTGCACATCTATATGCACTTGTGTATCTTAATATTATATATTTTATCCATTATAAATAATTGAAATAAAAGGTCTTATAAAATACATGGTAAATGTGGGAACTCTGAATCTAGTTCAGTAATATGACATTATATTGGAGATAATTTCTTATTAAATGAATATGAGGTTCTCCGCAAGTAGAACTTAATTTGTGAGTAAAGTTATCTGTTTACTCAGATGCATGGGTGGGAGAGGGATGGAAAATATGTATTACATAATATCATGGTAAGATATTATTGTCTGTTTAGATAATATCTAAATACATAAGCTTTACACATCATGCAAATATGAAGAGAGTTTAAGCTGAGTTTTTAGAGTCAGTCCTAAGGCTATGCTATATTTGAATAGCTTTTCAGTCACAAATGAAAATAAAGATGCAAAGCACTAAAATATATAAAGAATCATATAAATTTACTTTATATTAGAATATCTCATAAATATGTGCATTTCTTTCCTAAAAAGAACATTTTAATAAATTTTATATCTCAATACTTTTTTAACTTTTTAGCTTTTAAAACGTTAGCTTTTGTTTCAGAATTCCCTATGAAAATTTTATTTTCATGCTTTTCTCTCATTTCATCTTTAGTTCATTGTTTCTCTCAGTCCTTGTCTTATCCATATTTTGACAATGATTTATTTTCGTCTTTGCTATCAGGAAAATGCAAGGGATTTTGACCTGTTAGGTTGCAGGCTTGGGTATTTTGGGTTTTATTTATTTATTTAGTGGCAGATGCTGTGGCAGCATGCAGCAAATTCAAGTGGAAACACAGGGAGAGGAGGAAGAAAGGAAAAAGATCATCATTTGGGTTAACAGTGATTGCCATAAACATGCATGTGGTACAGCTCTCTCCAAATCTAATTACTGACGTGAATAGCAGGAGTAGAATCCTCTGATAGGTTGGTTCAAAAGCACCCAGGGAATTTGTATGAAAGGACAGCATTTGCCAAATCATCATCTGTGTCCCTTTTCTCAGAGAGCTCTGTGGGAAATATCTGAATTGTAAACATGAGTGGATTATCAGCTTTCATGGTATCATTGCATTGCACCTTTCCCCCAGCAAAGAGAATGAATGACTGACTGTCTTAATAATGATCTCTGGTGAAAGATGGTAGTGCTCATGGATTAGATGGAATTTAACATGTCAGAGAGAACATTTCCTAAGTAAAAATAAAAACTGACTTCCAAGGAGAATGCATGGAAGTTACTGTATTTCAGTTTTAGTGAATTCAAGTGATTAAGACAGCAATTTGCACTGGATAAGGAAACCTATTTAAAAATTGCAAAACAGAATTTAAGGACCTGGGTGCTAAGGGTTAAAATTCAGGGGCATTTAAACTGGTTAAATTTAAAGGATTTGCTTCCAAAGAGTGTAACACACATCCAATTTAGATTGTCACAGCTGAAAAAAACAAAACAAAACAAAACAAAAAAAAAAACCTAAATCCACAAAAAAGTGGGAAATAAAACCAATTTGCTTTTGTGGCTGAGGAGACAGGAAAGGGAAGATAATTTTTAGCTGGGCTATAAAGAGTTAAATGCAAAATTATGAGCAGCAATAATAAAAATACCCATGGAAATATGCTGGCATGAGTGTGAGTTTTGGTGCTTTGCCTGTTTTGCTCAGAATGACATGAATAGGTGAAGTATGTAAACATCCAGCAGCCTCTGAAAATCAGAACCCTCCAGTAAAGTGCTGAGGATCTTTTTCTTTTTGTTGGTTTTTAAATCAGCCTCCCATAAATTCACATTACAGTACCATTTAGCAACAAACAGAACAGGGGTCAATGCAATCAGTCACAGGGTCAGAGATTTGAAATGGTGCAAGACACAGACTGCAGGAGCACAAGAGCTGCAGCAAGGAAGTCTTCTAGGAGACACAGTGGGCTGCTCCCAGCTTCTGACCAGATAAGCCCCTAGCAGGGAAATGAGACACCACCATCAGCATTATTGGGAACAGCAACTTTTGAAAACCAGCATCTCCTTGGTGCTGATATTTCAATGCAAACTTAATTTGAGAACTCTTATTTGAGAAAGAAAAATGCATGCTGGCATACTCTTGCCGTCCTTGGCTTAAAGGATTTCTAGCACAATACTGAGAATTTCCCTAAAGACACAGAGACCCGTGTAAGGGGAAGGACATGCCTCTGTGCTCTTTTCCTAGTAAATTCAGTAAATAATCTTCACATTCTGTAATGCTGGTGACAATGTGAGAAGAGCTGGCAGAGAAAGGAGAGAGTATGAGAGGAATAAAGGAAGAAAGGGAAGGGAAGGGAAGGGAAGGGAAGGGAAGGGAAGGGAAGGGAAGGGAAGGGAAGGGAAGGGAAGGGAAGGGAAGGGAAGGGAAGGGAAGGGAAGGGAAGGGAAGGGAAGGGAAGGGAAGGGAAGGGAAGGGAAGGGAAGGGAAGGGAAGGACACATAAGTGAACTTTGGAAATAGATGGTTTTGAAAAATATTCTGTCTTGTTACAGTGATAGTGGTAGAAATAGTGATAAAAAAGGAACTCAGACTACAAGTGTTTCTTGTTGCTTTTGTTTTCATGGACTGTGACATTTCTAAGTTGAATTTCAATATATACGCTTCACTTGTTTCTTGATAAGAAAGACTATAAAATTCCTTTTCCTTTCATAGATACAATGTAAACAGATTTTGTAGATCACCTCTCTTTCAAAACAGACTTTTCTTAAATTTCCTTGGCTGAATTATCATAATGTGGCAAAGCACATCTAGCTACAGCTGTCAAGCTGTGTAACATTGCTTTCTGTAACATGACAGTGCATGGCTGATGTGACAGGAGAATGAATAGAGCAACACAAAGTGTCCAAACAGGAATTTTATCGTGAAAACATTGTCTTTGCTGAATGCCATTAAAGAAAACACATATCTAATCCCTTGTGCAATTTGCTTCATCTTCAGTCCCAAATGCAAAATGGCTGTATTGAGCTGCAGCTATCTGAAGGTGTTTAATAGACTGTGCTTTTCTTTGCAAATAATTGTATTCTGGCACACAATTATTAACTACGTTTATAGCAACTGAATTAGTCAGGAAGTTTCCTGTAACAAGTTGATTTTAGGCCAAATGCATTTCAGACTAGGAGCTCACAAACACTGAGACAGCTTGAGAAGCCAATCTCTCCACACCATCCTGTTTTAATAGTTTAGTTTATTCAGCTTCATAAAGGTTATTTCTCATCCTTATGCTCAGGAAAGCATGGTACCTATAAAGAACTGGATTTATCAAAATAAGTAGGAGAGTGTTGAGTACAGCAGAGGCATCATAAGATAGAGGGGATTTATATTTTAACAGCAACTCTTCACAATATTTTTGTCATCACCTCCTATTTCATCTCCAGAGCTCATGTGGGTCTGTGTAGATTGAGCCTGTCTTTAAATCAAAATTAAACAAAGAGGATTCTTTCTGCTTTATGGACAGATGGCAGTTTATTACAGGTATTCTCAAATGGTTTCTCTATGCTTATGTGGACATATGTCAATGAAAAGTGAGTTGCAGTCAGAGTGGACTCTTGACTGGAGACTATATACCAGTCTCTTTACTGATATACAAAAACATTAATAAATTACTTTTCTCACAGTATGGGGACTTTTCCATTATGATAAAAGTACTAGATTAAATTAAGTCATTATATGTCAATAGACCAAATATTGTGGGATCAATTCAATAATGATTCATCTTTGACACATTTGTAATACAACACTTTCAAACTATCCTCTAGCTCTTAGGATCCCAGTACAGAAGTCTTGGAAGACATGAAAATAATTAAACCTAAATCCGTTCTCTGGTGCATAGTGAATCGCAAATAATTTGAAGCGGACTCTTGGTCAGGAAGCATATACTGGTATAAGCTGAATTGCAAATGCTCAGAAAAGTGTTTCTGTTCTTCACAGAGACAGCAATTGCAAGCTTTGAGGAAATGCAATGCTCAGTTGCTCAACTGCAGCTTGGTAGTTTAAAGAGAAGCTCAAGTAAATCTCCTCAACCGTCCTCTGAGAGAGAACAGGGAAATGGAGCAGTAGAAAATAAACACTTAAAAACTAATCTGACCAGCTTTCACTGATGAATAAATTTATGTGGAATTGCCCATTAAAGCTTCAGTCTTACTAATTGCTGAGCATTCTTTCTTTTTTCCAGCAAAGCACTTAGGCATGTACTTGAACTTAAACATAACCATTCTTTGGGATTTGCTTGACTGACCCATTTTACTCACTGCTTCATGGTATCAAACACAAAAGTGTGATCTGTGAATTTAGTTCCTTGCCATTTTCCCTTAAAACCCTTAAAATTACCTGCTCATTAAGTTTACACTCTGTGAAGCTAAAGTGCAAATATTTATTGGACAAAGTAATCTCTTTGCTGCTTGCTGAAGGACAGCAATAAAATGATACCATTTCTTCTAATCTATTTAATATCTGACCTAATAAAATGATAGACTATGATAAAAAAAAACAAAACAGAAACACCCCAAACTCCTTAGCAATCTACATTTTTCCGTGCATATTTTTTATTTCATACTCCAATAGACAGGTGTTGAATACCAGAGGCTGTTATGAAATTGTTCTGCTTCCAGACAAAACAAATATGAGGAACAGAATTTGTGGTTATGATGCTGTGCTTAGTATATCTAAATAAGTGAGGAAGTGAGGAATCTGGCAATTACAGATCTGGACAAATACTTACATTTGCATTAACTTGTTGAAGATAGTTCCAAGTATAAGGAAACTCATTTTTATTTTCCAAATAATTCTAAAAGACTGCTAATCCAGAGTAAAGCAATGATGTGGGCAGTCAACATTTATTATCCTTCAAATAGTCCTATTGACAAGAACATGTTAAACTTTTTTTTTAATTACAGGCAAATATTCATGCTTCACTCAATACAGTGCAAGATCCAATATTAGGATGTGTGAAAGCAATGGCTAAAGTTTTCTTTAGTGTTTACATATCAACAATTCCAATTATACCTTTCATGTGGATTTTTTTTTTTTTTTTGTTACAGGTAGCTCTCCCTCCAAGAAGAAGAGCATAATAGCAAATCATATTTGGAGTTCAGACCAGATGTCCTGAACTTTATCATCTGGTGATATTCACTGAGACAAATGTATTTCCTTGATGATTCTCTTTTCTTCTCAAGTATGTCTTGGAAATACTACACCTTGTTGTGAGCAGAGGACTATACTGTACTCCAAAGATCTTTTGCATCCTAGTTGCTTACTTAAAATTCTAAAACGTTTTACCTGGAGTTCATTGGGACTTTGATAAATTTTCAAGAGGTCGGTGGATTTTCAACATTTTGGCTTTTCTACACACAGAGAGATAGAACCTGTTGTTCTAACAGAATGTCTTCCCTGGGACTACTAAGTGTACACACCAGGAAGAGTATCACAGAGATGTGATAAAAATGGCAGGAAGTGGTGAATCTATGGCAAAAGTTATCATGAGACTAAGGACTAGAAATGTAGCCACATCTCACAGCTAAGGTTCTGCCAAAGTCCAGAGGGCAATGTGCAGAACTTGGCCTAACATAAAAAAATCTCTGTGAACATTAATGGACCAAAAAATTAAAGTCCTGACAAAGTATTTACTGGCAAATAAGCAGTGAGTTCATCCTCTCCTGGAAGAGACAGCACAAGGAAGGCAGACAGAATTCTTTAAGAGACCTCTGACAAAATTTTTGATCTTTTCTTATCAAAGGTTTGTCAAGAACATTTTCCAGGTTGGTAATGTAAACATTTTGCAAGTCAAAATGAAGCTTCAGTCTCAACCCACCTCTTCCCAAATTCCATGCTATGGAAGTAGTAGTTTGTCTTCCTTCATTGGCAAGGTTTCTTAAATGTTGTCCCTCTTTTTCCATTTTCACTCTCCAGTATTCTGTGGATGAGATGGGCTCACAGTAGAGAAGGCTTCAGAGCCCTCAAATTCTCCCCTGTATGTAACCTCTGAAAACTGGTGCATAAATGTTCAGGCTTTCCTGCTGTGCAAAAGTTCATCTGTATGCTTCTGGTGTGGGGAAATAGCTATAATACACAGAATTCACCTACATTGATTTTAATTTGAAAATAGGAAGTTCCTCAGAAATTACCACAAAAACTGTAAATAGCAACTGATTCAAAATTTCACCTACAACAACAAGATCCTTCTTAAAAGGTCAGTCCTAGATGGGCAAAAAGTCACTGTTAGGATATTTTAACAAAAAGCTTCTTGAGCATTTCATGATCTGTGTATATCACCTTATACTGCAGAAGTGGGTACATTTCATGGATTTTGTTAAAAAATGTAGAGGCAAATAGGTGATGTATTGCCAGAATTTTAATATTGAAGTTGGTAAAGGAATGTAAACTTCTATTTGCACTATCTGGCACTTTTTTGCAGTATATTCATCAAAAACATGGAGCAGATAAAAGCAGAGTAAGAGTCTATAAATGTCTTTCTATTACTTGCATTTCTGGGAAGCTGAAGAACAGAGCACAATAGCTGCTTCCCAAGCCAAACAGAAAAAACACTGTAATTTCCAATGAGTTATTGAACCCTTACACTGCAAGTAAATTTAGAGCAAAAGTGCAAACTACTGCTTTTAGAAAGCCTGTTTTGGTCTCACTGGCTGAACAATCTCTCTTTCACTGATCTGGGAAAAAGGGTCTGACTGTATTGCTTTGGTATCCTTGGACATCAAGAATGGACAGCATTTTAGACAAAATGCCCTCTATTTTATAGGACAAATATTACAACATTCTGAGTTGCCTGATAGTCTGACACCAGCAGTGACATGAGAATAGTGAAATAAGCCATATAAATATTCAAGAAGAGAGCATTTGCCTTAATACTTAATTTAGCTTTTTTTCCCTACTAAGAGTACGTACAGACCTGCTATCAGAGAAGCAATTTACTTGAAAGCCACGCTTCCTAATGTTCTCATTTTGATTTTGTGTTTGCAGATCAAAGAGGAAATCTACCCATACGAAACTTTCTCAATTTATCACCTTGGTGGATTTCACATTTATTAAATTCTTATCCATTTGAGCCTATGCAAAATTCAATTTATAATTACCACCATTATGTGTCATGCATAAGCTATGGCTTGACTTTTTTTGATGTCATAGATGGTGCAGTAGGTACAATAGGTCTTAAGAACTCAACTTTCTCACAATATAATTTGTATATATTGTGCTTAATTTGACCTTACAGTTCATATGTCAAAGCAAATTATATACCTATTAAGAAAAAAACAGAATTTATTATTTCAGCTGGTTTTTAACTTCTTCCATGAATTATGGAATATCATGAAGATATTTTCCTAGTAGGAGAAAAAAATAAAAACACGCTTGGAGGAAAATGGAAAGGCAGCGGGAAGCATAAGAGAAAATGGCAAAATGTTAAAAATTACTGGATCTGGTTGCCTTCATTTCTTTTTTGTTCCAAGGAGAAGAAAAAGCTTACTTTTTGAAGCATTTAAAATGTCTAAAATTACCTAAAAACATGACTCATCCACTTATTTATGCTCTTAGTATTTTGAGCATCTGTGAGGTTTTAATTCCATTTTTTTTTTCTGGATTCCTCCATGAAGCGGAAAGGGTTTTTTTCTGATATGAAAAAAATGAGAAGTTTTAAACCCCACATTACTGGAATAAGAGAACATGTTGTAGGAAGATGGCAAATAGCAGCCATAAATCATTTTCTTCAGAGGCAGGGAAAGCACTTTTCCACATTTTTAAAGATACATTATTAACTTGATTGGCTTGACCTAGTAGCACAATCCCTAGTTTACTCTAATTGGTTACTTTATCTGACAAAGCAAAAAGGAACAGCATTTTCCTGATAGTTTGAATTATTAAGTAGTTTAATTTCACATGTGCATTTTTGCAATAGATAGACTGCTGGAAAAACAAATGCTACTGTGAACACAAGCACATCATAAATGGTCACTAATTGCAACTTTTAAGCTCGATATAAATTCTTAAGGAAAATGCATTGACAGTTTTCCTTAATCACACTGATTATGTGCAATATATATTTTGGAACAGTCACATACATTACATGAAAAAGCAGGAAGAAGAAAGTTGTTAGGAAATAACACGAAACTTTTATTTGCCCATTGACTTTGCCTTTTGAGGAATGACCTCAAAGCAGCAATGGCATATCCTATCTGTAAAAAAAGTTTAAATTAATCTGCATCCAATATAGATGATAGAATCATCTTGACCTGCATGATAACATTTCCAGTAAAAAACTGTCTTCCTTGTTTCCCTGTCCTACTATGAAGTTTGCTTCTGCAAGATGCATTGACCACACTGTCTCAGCTACTGGCGATCTTCAACCAAATATCTGCAGCAGCTGTGCATCCCTTTGGGATAAGAAGAATATCAGAGGGATCAAAGTAGTGATATTCCATTCCAGTGAAGTGCAATGCAATGAAAATATCAAAATACATTAATATTTTAAAATACTGAAATTACCATTCCAGCGATAATGAACTATTAACCACTGCAAAGATATTCTAACAAGAAAAACGGTCCCATGGTGGTTTCCGATTCCACTGAAACTAAGAAAGAAGTTAATTACTGAAATTCTAATGAATGACAGTTTTCATCTGGCCAGACTAAAGGAAGGGATATGTATCTTTAGTACTTGTTGCTCTCAGGGAGTCTCTATCTGATAAAAGAAAGACAGACATTAAAAATAACAGAGAAATATTTGGAGTTACTGTATTAGAACTTCCAGAATACTATAGATAAGGGCTAGAAATATAAAAAAATAACAAAGAGGAAAGAAAAACAAATGTGACTTAAGAATTAAATGATGGCTATTCCTTACCACCTCAGTACATTTCTATGCAAAATGCATAAGGATGAGGATCCTCTGGATAAATACAAAACCCACAAACTTTCAAATGGATCTGTGTGAATTACAATGCAAAATAATAATTTATTAAAAATTTATTAAAATAATAATATTTTAATATTAATAATGATTGTAATAAAATATTCCAGAAGAATGTGATAATTAAATCTGAGCTCATATGCTTGAAAACAAAAAAGCATGAGAATGTAGAAAAAAATCCAGAGAGGCTGAGACACAAACTGAGTTTCAATTAGAAAGGAACACAAAAGGCAACATGAAATAGTTCTATAAATACACTGTAAATAAAAGCAAAACAAAGAGAAGAATAATTCCATTATCAAGTGTGAGACAGAGCAAATAATAGCACAGAAAAAAAGCTAAAATATTCAGCACCTTTCAGTTTATTTAATCCTTACCAAAACATTAAAATGTGACTAGCTACTGGGCTTTATTTAGAAGATAGAAACACAATGTGAATCAGAATGGACTGAAAAATATGCAGTTAGAACAGTCTGAATTTTTAGGGTCATATGTTTTTCTGAATCAATCTCTAAGGCTTTACTGTGATCCCCAATGACTGAAGGAAAGGAATATTAGGAACTGTCTTTAGTAGAAGGGGAAAACTCAGAAATTCTCTTCCTTTTCATCTCAAGAAAGAGTGAGGGTAAAATTATTAAATAATCAAACAAATACCTGAAAATACTAAAGTAGGAGAAAAGAATTAAACTTGATTTGACAAGAGCAAATTATATTAAATTTTTCAAAGTCCTTTCTTTGATATAATACAGTGAGTATGGGAAAAATTCTTGTTTGGATATTGAAAATGTGCGATGCTTTTGGTATTATTCAAATGGCTTAGGTCCTAAAAAAGCTAGATAGATATTGGTATAGATGTAACTTACATCAGTGGTGTTTTTACAACAAAGGGACTGGTTCATGTACAACAAATTTGAGCAGTAAGTCTCAAAAAGAATTATCAATATGTCTCTGTCAAAATGGGAAAGGATTTATTGTAAGCCAAGTTCCACTTAACAGTTTCAGCAATTTGGATGTCAGAGTGACATTTTTGCAGGAAACTGCAAGGAACAAGACTTGCAAGCTCTTTGAGAATATGATCATAAATCAAAATGATCTTGGATAATTGGAAGGAAAGCAAGAAATAGACAAGAGCAAATTAAATGAAAGCATGAGCAAAGATCCACAGTTCAGAGAGTATTTAAATGGACTCATATAAAATGAGACCTGTACAGGAGTACAGAAAAGAATCTGAGGGTTGTAATGTCTTTGAAATTAAATATGAGTCAGCTACATGTTTCCATTGCGAAAACATTAAATGGGCAATGCAGGTCAGAGCTTTAGCAATAGCAGTATCCTGTGTAGGACATGGAAAATAATTATTGCCTCCTATTAGTCCTGATGAAACTGGCAATAAGTTGATGTACACTCATTTCTAGGAAAAAATAAAAAAAGCTTTTTAATTGTTTGGATGATGGAACACTGGAGCAGCCTAAATCAAACTGTTGTGAAATCTCCCTCATTTTTTCTATTTATTGCTTTGAAATGAAGAAAGAACAAAATAATGGTTTTATTCTACTGTTTGTTTAAACCAGCATGTTGGATCTATTTCTTTTTTTTAAGCAAGTATTTGTTCAGTGAACTTAAGGCATAAGCTTTCAATGGATACCAAAATTTATGGATATTATAATCTATTTTTGTCCCCTGTAAGATTAACTAGAATGCTTTTTAGTCTTGCATTTCCTTTAGGCTACTCAGGCCTTGTATATAAGTACATAGAATTCATTTTCCACAAAGCTTTCTTAACATCCTTAGCCTCTCAATAGATTTGATTATTGTAGGATCATACTTCCTTAAGAAAAAAATATTAAAATCAAGTACATATCCTTTTATAAACCAAAACAATAGTCTCTATGCAGATCTTTGTTTTCACAGCTTCACAAAAGATAACATTTTATTAGCATTTGCAATTAAGTTTAATGATTAAATGAAGAAACCCAAGCTTGGTAAAAAATTATTTTATTGGTTTCATACAATAGCTATGTAAAATTTTGAATAGTGTTATATAATTAAAGTTTGAATCCTCCTAGATGTACACCTTTGACCAAATTCATCAGGGTTAGATATAACAAAATTAAAGAAGACTAAATGCTGTACAAATGTAATTTTGTAGGACAGAAATGTCTTCCTCTTCCAAAGATTTCATCAGTACTTCAGCTATATGGATAGTGGGTGTTCATAAAAAGAGGTTTGGCTTTTTTTTTTCTTTTCTTTAGCTTTTGCCTTTTGAATACCTACTGAATACTTGCAATACTGAAGTGTTCTGCTAGGAGGGATCCTCACTTTATTGTAATGCAAACTGTGGAATAAGCAATGTTATTCAAACATTACATTGTTAAGTACATTACCATGACCTCACAGGTGCAGTAATGTTTGTGTCTCTTCAGTTACAGTCTGCATTTACAGTGATGAACTCTGAAGGCCAGAGAACTATTAATTCCCTTATAAAACGTGCAATGTGACTCATACATTTTATTTGTTTTTTAGAAATTCCAATAGTATAGTTGGCATATGCCAACTATGTAATAAGTCTTAGTTTTAATTTTTTTTCTTGTTAAGAGGTTTTAAACATTAAACTTTTAAAAGAAGCTCAATTTGGACTTTAAATACGAAGTTTTACTTCATAGTCAAGTAAGGGGTTTAATGATTTCAAATTAAAAGGGAAGTTAGAGAAAAGTATTAAGTGAATGAAATTTATTAATACAAAGATATATATTTAATTTAAAAATTGTGTCAAGAAAGTACTTTGACACTTTAGTTTATTTCTTTTTATACTATAGTTTCACAAACCAGATAAAATTATGCCATGAGTATTACATACTGAATGTCAGGGGCAAATGAGAGGCAGAGATAACTCATCTTTAGGTGATAAAAGGTGGTATCCAGACAATGAAACCCAGGTGATGGCACAGATTTTTTTTGTATACTCCAAAAGCAATCTCTACTACAGCCTGCATTTGCAGTCAAAGTAATAGGCCTCACCACATTACTTTGTGTAGTTAATAGCATGCTGTTAGGAAAGATGTTTTTCATAGAGGTTATATGTTATTAATTAATCATTGAAATATACTGCTACTTTCATCTACAATATTCCAAGTTATTTAATTATTAGCTAGTTGGGAAATGTCCATGCATCCATTTAAATTCAAACTGTTATTTATCTAGCATACAATCATAGCTGTATCCAATCTAAGTTAAAAATGCGTTGAAATGCACTGAAGACACTTTATTTAAAGTGTTACCAAATATGTTACAGGAAGTAAAGCTGTGTAATTACTTAAGGGATCATATTTATAGCACTGGAGTATCCCAAGCATTAAATGGCTTTTGTAGTTGATTAAATGTTGAAGTGATTCTGAGGTAGAACTGCCAACGCTGCCAATGTGCAACCCATACATTTTCCTCCCAGTCTGTGAAATGCTGTGCTGGCTTCCTTTAGGGCTGTCCAACACTATCCCTTGAAACAGCAACGAATGATGGAAATTAGGGTTTACTCGCAATGTGTGGAGGATTCAGAAAGTAGTATGAGAGATTAAAGAGCATATAATGAAAAATTAGAAATCAGGAGGAAATAGCATCATGGAGGGGAGGACTGATGTACAATGCTGGAAAAAGATAGCTAAGGAGGAAAAAAGTTAGAGGTGAAAAGGGCAGGGAGTGGAAAAACAAAGTGGATTTTATTTAATCTTGAAAATATTGTCTAGGTACCTCACAAGAGGGTAGGGTCACATAAGAAAAGATTCTAAAATAAACTTTATGAGCTCTGTAAAGACTGTAAATCAGTGGAGGTGGTTGCATCTTTATGTAGTCATGAATCAAATAATGAGTTTTTTGCATGATCACAGTGCAGTCTGGGTATCATCCTCAGCAAGAACACCCACAGACAGTGCAGCTGAACGAAATGCTATTGGGCAACTCAACAATAGGGCTACGTATGGTCAAGGAAAAGAGAAAGATATACCAGAGAACATACAAAACCTTCAAATAAATTATTAGGGGACAGTAGTGACCACTGATTGGACAACACTACCAGGTCTTCTGTGGTATGTCTCTTGCCTTCCTCACACAAAATTTGTGAGTGAATGGTATTTTTCTTGTTCTTACACATTAGTTCAGTAAGTCCATACATAGTCTGTTTATTCAGATTTTACACACAGAAAAAAAAAAAAAAAAGGAAAGGAAAGATACCTTGAGACAAAATTTTAAAACTGCATTTTTTAATGTCTGCTTCATATTAGGAACTCCCTTCTGACTCTTCTAATATTGTATTTGGAAATAACTGTTCTATGTATAGAATTATAGCATTTCCAAATGTCTTTTGGGGAAAAAGGCAAATAGACTGCATGAAAATGAAGGATACAAGAATACTATAAAAAATTAGGAACTTGTTCAAAGGTGCTCTTTTACAATGGAGGAAATTAAATATGCAAATATATTATTATCACAGAGGTATTTAACAAACAAATGAGTAGGAAAAAAACATTCTTTGTTTAGAAGACACCTGTGAGTTCTATCTGAAAAATGACAATGCTGAGAAATGCAGATGGTTGAATTTTGCCTTCTCTCATTTACTTCTCTTACACATTAATTACATAGGGGGGAGGAGGCAAGAATGTTGTCTGTAAAAACACAATATTATTTAAATACACACCTCGAAATTTACATACAATTTAAATATTTATGTTAAATGCCTAAATAAAAGCATGAAAGACATTTTTGCCTCTCACTCTTTTAATGTGCTTTGTCTGCTCCTCAAAGCCATAGGAACTGCTAGAAATCCCATCTAAAAGATTTTTCACGGAAAATTTAAGCAGTTACACACTTTTGTTGCTGCTTTTTTAATGCTTCTTGACATGGTAGCTCCTGAGAATCATGACATGTGCTCAGAAAAAATTATTACATATACATAAATGATTTTCAAAAGAACACTATTTGCTTTTACTTTTTAAGCCAACTATTGCTGGTCATAATTTCATATTTCAGTCAAAATAATTTCATTTTCCTCTAAGATCTCAATTCAGAGATTAACTTTTTCACACAGCCAACTCTGGATTAAGAGAAAAATTCCTCGTGTTTTAACTGGTGGACTGAAGTTGTCCCACAAAGGGTCTCTAGGAATGTTAAAACAGCCAAGATCTACTCATTCTTCCATAAAACCTAATCTTTGAGAAAGTATGATGATGTTACTATCAGTTCTGTTCTTCGAGAAAATATTTTAATACAAAAATGGGTTGCATCTATTGGCCTTTAAACTTCAAGGAGCCATTCAAAACTGGAAAGAGAATGGCAGAAAACAACATTCTTTTTATATTTGAAGACCATCTCATGTCCATTTAGCAATCAATAAACAATGGGAATACAAGGATGGTGTTTCAATCTAAGAGTGCAAATTTTATAAGCAGAAGAAAATGTTCCACAAGAAGTACTTACAGCTATTAGCTATTGTCACTGCTGTTTTGTTAATGGCTTTTAGAGGAAACCTTCTGCATGAATACATTAGATTGGTTTAGCATTTGTCTAACCACAGTTTTTGTTATAAAATGGGAAATTGGGATGGTAGTAAAGACAAACGACTACATGAGAATATTTTAAACAGTAGGGACATGAACTTTTGAGGACAGAGTGTCTCTTGAGCTCACCAAGCAAATGGTTAAAGAAATGAGGACAGGGTCAATATAATTATGTTTTGAGAAAAAAATTCAGCATAGCCAAGTTAAATAATCAACAGAGAAGTTTCAAAATCCCAGGTAGGCAGGCAGAGCTTGACAGACATCAAACTGGAAGGTACAAAAGAAAAGCTATCTACAATAATGACTGCATTCCTCAGAAAGGTACAGCTAGACATTTCTTATACCTGTCAGTTCTTTAGATTTTTTCTAATGTCAGAAGACAAGTGCAAAATTCTTTCCAAACATTTGTATATAACACAAACACATTGGTTTGAGAGGAGTTGCCATACATACTTACTGTGCCAAGTAAAATGTTGCAGACATTTTACTCCCTCCATATTTTATACCAATAAAAGAGACCAATGACTAAAATAAGAACTGGGGCTCTTTGTCTTTACATGCGAAAATCTCAATTTTTTTTTACACTTAATAAATATGTCTTTTATATACATCCTTATGTTGTCATTAAACATCATTTGAATTCAGGCCTTTGCTGTGATAGAGGTTCTAATGACAGTGCTGGAAATTCATTTCAAGAGAAGCCACAAGAAGGAATTGTCAGACTAGACATTGGGTAAGCAGAGTCCTGGATAGCCTATATATATCTTTCAGAAACAAATATTAAATGGGGTTGGCCAGGTATAAAGTGATGGATCAGGAAATAAGCAGTGAAACAGGGCTGGGCCAGAACTTGTGAGATAAATTTAAGGAATTTAAATTTCATCACTGAGATTACCATGAGTATGAAGGAGATATGGGAAAGCAAGACAGGAGATTTAGCAACTTCTGGAAATATTAACTTGTGATGAAATCTCACAAAGCAAAATTAGTTTGATAGTCTATTCTGTTTCTTGCTTTGTACTTCAACAAAATATCACAGGCCTTTCTTGGGAAGGCAGGATGGAGGGGAATATCTGCTGAGAACCATAGGTACTAAATTCATCTCAGTGTGATATTTGTAATTTGTTTTCACAAGCATTCAATACATCCACAGGTTTAGAGGTTTTGTTTGGTATGTTTTTTGTTTTGTTTTGTTTTGGGTTTTTTTAAAGAGAAGAAAGGAAAGAAAGAGAACCATTTGCAAGAAAAAACCGTACCCTATTTCAGAAATAATGTTTGCTGGCAAACAAGTACAGTATGTGCTCTAAAACAGTTTAATCTAATACAATATAAACTGAATTACTTCTTGAATTGCCACCTTCCAAAAGAAACAAGTAATAGTTCAGAGGATGAAAATTACTGATCGATTCTGCTGATTATATACATTTATTGTAGGTTGTGCTATAAATGTACCAGACATGGAATAAGCCAAGTCTTTCATTCTACAAAAAACCACAAAATCCTCAACAAAACCAACACAAAACACATCAATTTTTTCTAGTCCACTGGAAACATATTTTTTCATAGAAATAAACACATTTAGCAACCTTTTCTTTTTCTCTTTTATTTTGATAAAATAAAAGGTACATAGCAGGGTGTCGTGTAACAAACTGTCTCTTGAAATTGCAACAGGACACTCTATATGCCTAGTGGCCATTTAATTTAATGGGATTTTTATTAGAATACACATACTGGTTTATTTAAACCACAGGGGTCTTTGCAAGTAAAAGCACAATCTGAACATTGAAAAAGAACAATCACACATTTTATTTTCAAAATTTAATAGATTGCATTTTGATTCAACTTTTTAAATTGTTTTTGTCCTAACTATTTTATGAAATTTCACTTCTGTTGCAGTATAAAATATAATTCGGTTCTTTAATTGTCACTGCATAACAGTACAATTGCTTTGAGAATATCAAGAGACTTTACAACTAAAGGACATTATCTTTGCATCACAAGCAAGTAAACTTTAAATCCCAAAAATTCTCTTTGTTTTCTTACTTGAGGGAACATTTCTATTTACTTCATATTTTCACATTGTAATATTTATACACATGGAGGCAGAAAAAAGGCTGTACATGGATGACCACAAAAATATGAAATATCTATCTTTACAGTTTTTAGACTTCTGAATCTACTTTATTTGACTGCTGTTCCAGTTAATTAGTTATAGCTATATTTTAGAAATAGCTATATTATTAATGAGATTAATTCACATTGTGATGACAAGTTTTGCATTTAAATCCATTAATAATTTCATTTCTTTTAAGTGAAACATCAAAAACTGCAACACAAAATTTTGGGGTTGCAGTATGGACATTACAAAGTTAAAAAACATCTCACAGGAAAAGTAATGTTTTACTGATAAACGCTTCTTATACCTAGGGATCATTTGAAGTTCAAAAAATATTCTTGTTCTTATCTGAAGTAGGCATTTTTCATATTGTAAAGCACAGTTTAAACAAACTGCTATTTGTAAAAAGTAACCAATAAGAAGTAAAAAAAAAAAAAATATTAGTACCAACATCTATAGGGTGGTTAAAAATATTCCAGCCAAGAACATGGAATAAATAGATGTCGACAGGATGGTAGCAGTATACAATTATTTTCTTAGCTCAAGGGAAAATTGGCTAAGAACATACAGAGCAACAATGTACATTAAAAAACATTATCAGGGCTACACAGTCAAGCATTCAAGATTGTTAGAATTTCATGCTGCCACAAATGAAGTGTTACTGTGTTTTGAAAAACCAGTACCAAATACCCAGCCTGCATTAACAAACATGGAAAGCTTCCAGTGCTAATCAGTACTCGACCTAGGCTGTTTGTGTTACTTCCACAAACAAAAGGAATGAACAATTCCCTTCATAATGGATTATGAATGCATCAAATACTAGTAGTGACCAAATATTAAATAAAATTATTATTTAATCACAGTTTAATACTAAAAAAAGGATGAGCATTCTTTTCTTTTTCTATGGGCCTCTATATGGTGTTTCTACCATGCATATATTTAATATTTTTTATTTTCTATGATTCTGTGATTCTGTATGATTAGTAGAAAGATTTGCTTTTCATACTGAACATGTAAATTCAAACACTTGCAAAGGTATTTATATGATCTAAAGTAGTTGCTTTGTCATCTCCCTGCTCCAAAAATAGAAGTAATTTAGCAAAACAAGGACCAGTTGGATCTTTGAGAGGCAGGTTACCACTCCTCTCTACAAACAATGAATAATCAGCTACAAGTATTCAAAAGGAATGATTTACTAATAGCAGATGAATTTCAAACTGTTGGCTGACATTGCAAGAACTCACAAATAGCAATTAATAATTGCATTAAAATTGGACTAGAAATCTTTATTGATTAAAAGACTTATAATGAGAAAAATGGCTAAATTGACAAAGAGTAGTGGGCATGCCTCTGAGCTCATTTTTGTGGGATTAATTCTACTGATTTTATTAAGTCAGTAGGTTTGTTTGTTGGTTGTTTCAAATTTACAACAGTCTACCTGAATAGAGAAGAAAAGTAATTTTTATAGGCAAGATAGTAAATTTCTGTTTAAAATATAAAGAGGAATCAATGTGTAAAGGCCACATGTCACAAAAAAAGGCTAAGCAATGAGCTCAAGTAACAGGCAAACATTACATTATTAGTTAATGAGATTACCTTAAAATGAAAATATGTTATTCCAAATTAAATTACATAATTCAAACAGTCTTGTTTCAAGTTCTGTGACTTAGTCTATGGAAGTGAAGAACTGGTGCACAGCCTCATTTGATTTTAGGAGGTGTGACACTGGAGACTGAATACAATTTTGCTACTAAACCATAAGAGGGAAGATGATGTCCTGCTTCACAATGTTTTACTTTCCCATATTGCTTAAAACTGCAGAAGACAGGGTTTATTCTGTACGATTTATTCTGTATTATAAAAACAGAGCAAGCATCATTCTGGGATCATCATAGACTAGTTTGATGTTTGGAACTTGTAATATGATTCTTACAGCATGGTTTCCTTTTGAAGATAGGAAACCATGGGTGTACAAGAATTATGCAACTCCTTTCTGTTTTGAGAAAAAGCCATGTCCTTGGCTGATTCCAGAATGTGAAGGCTAACAAGGTCACTCAGAGCCACACTGTCCTTTCTTACTGATCTATGCTTCATCCACTGAAAATATAGTCCAGTATTCTGTCACAATGTTCAAATTTAAATCTCTCAAACCAATGTAAATAACAGGAAGTTATGAAGAGGAAATTAAAAACTATAGACCACACTGAAAAAGGAATTTACAAGTGATTGAACATCTAATCACAAGACACTGCAGAAGAGAGCATATGTTACTGTCAGTAAATCTGAGAGGTTTATAATTCATGTTCAAGTTTATAATCGGGCGTTGTAAAGACAAAAAAAAGGAAAATAATTGTAATTGTACATTTTAATGAAAACTGCAGGTATCAAACCACTGGATATTAGAGGTAGAGATAGCAGATATTACAGATTAAATCATCTTCTTTTCTACTAGTTATCACTTTGAATGTGCCAAAAGCCAGTTCTCTGATGCTGCCAGTCTTACAAAATCACAAATCATAGCTTTTCCCTCAAAATCATGAGTTGATTTCAAAAATTGGGAGATTTTATGTTGGCATATGTTTTCTTCCCTGGTAAGATATTAACACTTGAACACATATGAAGAAATCCCGTCCTCTCCCGGAAGAAAGAGTAAATTACCTCAGAGAAAGCTTTTTTTATACATAGAGAAGGAGATAAGGAAAAAACTTGGTATCAGTGAAAATAGAATTGTCAAAGCAGAAAATCTGCTTTCAGCCAGCAACATTCTAGCTTTATACAAGGGCTACAACTTACAAATTGTAAAATCCTCAGTTGCTTCATTTTTATCATCTGATTAAAAAAAAAAAAAAGACAACATTCAGTCTTCCATTGTTCCTCCTCAAAAGGCTCATGTAAGACAGAATAATGTCAGTTCCAAGAAATCTAGAAATGTATTTCAATTGTACATCTATAGGAAAGGAATGATATTAAAGAAATAATACTATAAGAAATTCAGAGTGCTAGCAGGTAAAAGATACACAAAGCATTGTGTGATCACGTCTTCAGGACAGAAAATCCTGACTGGGACTATTGCACTTAGCTATACTTAATTCAGTGTAAAAAAATCAGTGAGGTTTAAAAGCTTCATACAGAGTCTCTAATTGAATTTAGGTGAAGCAAAACTAATGTACTGTTTGGCATATCTGAATCACCCTTCCTAAAAGAAGCATTTTACTTTTTCCTATGGTTTTTGAGCAAGGATTCTGCTCACAGCCTGTAACCTGTGCTAAACAAGTGTGTTGATGGGAATACATGTGAGTTAGAGGCACTGTCCTACCCAAAACCACTCATTCACCTCTGGCACACACCATGGCCGGCCCCTCAGACACAGAGCTGTCTTGAAGCGGTGCTGTGTAGGAGGCCACAGACTCTAAGCCCTGGACTGATCACTGATCACATCTGATCCTTACCTCTCCATGAGCAATCCTGTTGGTTTTGAGCTCCAGAGCACAAATAGGAACCAAGTAAAGTGGGAGGCTTTTTGCACAACCTCCTGAATTCTATGGAATACGCAAACCAAAATATTTTTTTAAAAGCTACTTCTATTCAATACTGAGAATATACTTCCTTTCTCAGAATATAATTAGATGCATGCTCATACTATGCAACATACTTTCTATTTAAAGGTTATGTACTCGATTTTAGGGCAAAAGAAAAACTTAGCAATTATATCTAATTAACAGAATTAATTTTTTGCATTTTGCCAGCAACACATGTAGCACATCAGTACACCAAATAGAACTGTAGATAGGTAAGTAGACACATAGATAACAGATAGACAGAAAAACAGATAGGCAGAAACAACTTTCACTAGACCAGGTTGCTCAAAGGAACACCCAACCTGGCCTTGAACACATCCAGGGATGGGACATTCACAACTTCTCTGGGCAACATATTCTAGTGTATTATAAAGCATTTCTTCTTAATATCTAATCTAAAAATACCCTTGTTGTGTTTGAAGCCTTTGCTCCTCATCCTTACATTATGTGCAATTGTAAAAAATCCCTTTATGGGTTTTCTTGCAAGCCTCCTTTAAGTACTGGAAGGCTGCCCTGAGGTCTTCTCAGAACCTTCTCTTCAGGCTGAACAAATAAAATTCTCTCATCTTGCCTTTATAAAAGGCCTTTATGTGTGCCAGCCCTCTAACTATCTTCATGGTCCTCCTTGGGACTCACTCCACCAGGTCCACATACTTTTTTGTTGGGGTCCAGAGCTGGATGCAGTATTTCAGGTGGGATCTCAGGTGAGTGATGTAGAAGGGAGGGGGAATATTCTCTCTTGGCACCCTGCCCACACTTCTTTTGATGCAGCTCGTGACGCATTTGGCTTTCTGGGCTGCAGGTGCTCACCAGTGGGTCATTTTGAGCTTCTTGTTAACTGACACCCACAAGTCCTTCTTCTCAGGGATGCTCTAATTCCACTCTTTGCCCAGCCTTTATTTTTGCTTGGGACTTCCTTGACTAATGTGCAGGGCCTTGCACTTGGTTTTGCTGAATTCTCTGAGGTTTGAACTGACTCACCTCTCAAGCTTGTGAAGGTCCTTCTGGATCCCTTGCCTCCAGCATGTCAATGACACCACACACCCCTGTGTCTTCAGCAAAGCTGCTGAGGATGCACTCAATCCCACCCTCCATAACACCCATGAAGATGTTAAATAGCAACACCCCCCAATACCAACCCCAAAGGAACACCACTCCTCACTAGTCTCCACTCAGCCATCAAGCCACTGACGAGAACTCCCTGAGTGCAGCCATCCAATTCCCTTTCCACAAAGTGGCCCATCCATCAAATCCATGTGTGTCCAGTTTAGAGACAAGGATGTCATGCAGGACAATGTCAAATGCTTTACCCAAGTCCAGGCAGATGACGTTGGTTGCTCTTATCCACCAATGTTGTAAACCTTCTGAACATCAAACTGATCAGTGCTTTTTCAGTCTTCACTGCTAGCAAGTATAGATCACTGCCTGAAACTTGTGAAATACTGTTTTCAGCTTTTCTTGTTCTATTGCTTGAGTGTCTACAAAGGGTTGCTTGTCTGTGCAAGTGCTATTAGTTGCCATGACAGTATTTGTGCTATCAATAAAGCAGCAGTTAGTTTGAAATCTCCTGTTCCCAATAGGTGCTTGGTGCTCGCTATAAAACATGCAAAGACAGAGTCTGTCTTTCATGGTTCAGATCTCCAGAAAAAAATCAGATACAGGGCCACCAATTATTCTTAACATGCCCAGCTACTGTCTTTAATTTTGTAAGGCAAAACCTTTCTATAATTCTTTGATTCTGTGATATTTCACATAAGCAGCGGTGAGAAACTTGATTTCCTTATGGGGAAGGAACACAGAGAAAGACAGAAAGATTGAACACTTGAACCCTACCACATAAGGAGCTGAAGGGTTCTGTTTAAGATCAGTTCTGCTTTGAGGAGGTCAGCACAGACAAGTTCCAGATGTCTCCTCCAACCTAGAATACTCTGTGATTCAATGACTCAGTTGATGGATTCCTTCAAAAATTACTCAGGGTCTTCTTTTAGTCAGATTTAGAGGGTGTTTTCAGAGGGTAGGGGACACTGGCACGCTCAGCGTGACGAGAGGGCTATCTCTGGTTTTATGTAAACACCAGTTTATAACAATAAGGAAAGGGAAAGTGTAGCTCAAAGGAACACCTTGAAGAGTTGAGTCTCTCATTTTCAATATCATTCAAAAACAACCAAAGCAGACTAATGCAAAACTAATTCATGGAGAAGCTTCCCATAGATATGCACACAGGTAGAGGAAAGCTTTGTTCTCTAGAATGCAAAGGGCAATGACAGGAAAAATTGTCACCTGATGACAGAGGATGTGGTACAGCTCATAAAATGATTTCACATTAAGCAGATATAATGCCCATCTAAGAATCTGAAACACTCAAAATTCATTTTAGTGCTTAACACTATCAATCGGAACTATTGCACAAAGAGCATCTGTAGGCAGGACTGAAAAAAACAACATAAGGTCCAAGAGATAGTTCCATTTTCCTGAATCGTTATAAATATTATGCTATGGAAGGAGGGTAGCTACGTAACTACTGAATAAGTGATAAGATAAATAAGCAATATATGAACTACAGGGCTATTATTAATGAAATAATTCAGTTTTGAATATGTTGCAGAGCTTTCTCTCTGTGCTTTGTTCTGTTTGGTTTTAATATGGGGGAAAAGTACAAATGACAGAACTAGCAATATCTATTTCTATAAAAAAGTATACATAATTTAGAACACAATTTTGATAACAAAATGCATTTGCAGGTCTCTTTTTAAATTTGTTTCATACTTCTTTGTATAAGCGGTGGGAGACATAGAATTTGATATAATTAAAACTATAAATAGTAAGACTTGCTTCTTAAAAGTACTGAAGATTTGAATTCAAGGGCTATTTTCTTCAGTTTTCACTCATTTGTTGACTAGGCAGAAGAACAGCTAACATTTATCTTGCTTTTAGATCTTATACCATTTATTGCAAAAATGCCTGTGGAAAGAAAGAACCAAGAACTGCTATGACTAATCCCCAAAAGACATCATAGGGTGCATCAGTTGTCCCTGATTTTTGGCCTTTTTGCCTGTTGACATTTACTGTTCCATTTAGAGCCATTAGGAAACTGGCTTCTGGTACAGTGAATGTCCTCTGTGACAAGAGACCAGGACAAATCTAAAAATTCTTTGTTGTAAATGAGCAGATTTTGGAATCCACAGGTTGTTAAAAAATAACCAATGACAAGTAGGTCCTTTTTGGATCATCAGCTTTCCACTTATACCAGAAGAATTGCACATTAACACCCTAAAGACACCCTTTACTTCCAGAAGTTAGACAAGATGGAGAAAACTGAATTATCAGATAATGCAAATTAATATTGAACAAAATGTAAATCAAAGTAGCTTTTATTTAACACTTACTAAAATTAATTTGAGTTAGATGAGTAAAAACTAATGTGACCTGAATTAAACTATATAGAACCAAAATCCCTGCATCTCCAGATCACCAACTGATAAGAACTGCACTTCTGAGAATCCAGAGACTTCAGCACAAACCCTACCCTGGAGTTAGACTCTAAATCAAACAGCAAAGTCATTGTGATTCTGGATCTCAAGCTTGATCCAGATCTGCTTCTCCTTCAGCTCCATAGAAAGTGACCAAAGAATAAACAATTTTTTTTCAGAATGAAGAATTGTTTTGTAATGGAGAAAGTATGCTGGGACTAGTTCCCAGACCTGACACAGCCTCTGTTCTGACTTTAATATCTCTATTATTCATTTCTTTATCTATAAAGAAAAGACAATAATCCTTCTGTTCTCCCATTCCTTGTCTGACTTGCTTCCCTGAAGTGTCGGATCTTTGGAACAGCAACTGATTTCATTTGAGTATATCTTCTGGTCCTTCCATATCTACATTTTAATCAAAGCTGAGGAGACAGAGGTTCTTTCAATACAACCAATTAAAGAAAAATCCCTGAGTGTTTTTTTGGGAATAGAATCGTATCTGAAACCTAACAATGTAATACTGAAAAGCTTTCATGATAAAATCACTGTATATAATGTCCACTTTGGAACAAAAAGAAGTGTTGGAGGAAGGGGTAAGTGGTGAATAAAATAGTGGCAAAATATTTTGCTGAAGCTTAAGTTAACAACCTAATTACTTGAAATAATTTATATGAAAATACCATGTTTTACTGAGTATATGGACATGTGAGGTCCTCCATCCTTTTAGATAGGAAAGTATCCTAGATGCTTTTCCTACATAGCAAGTTAGACAGATTACCCCACTTCTACTGGCAAACTGTCTTAAACTAATTTAAATTAATTGCAACATTAACATGTGTGCAGATTAATTGATGCACAAAAAAATATCATTAAATATACCAAAAGTTATCAAAGTGCTTTGTTCAAGACTGTCTGAAAAGAAGTATGAAGGGAAACTACGCTGAGAACCTGCAAGGCAGCATGAAGACTGACTGAAAAAGATTCCTGGATCATTTCTCAAAATGATACCAAAATGATTCCCAAAACCATACCTGTCATGGGGGACATTAAGTACTGATACAGCTGTTGGATAAAAACAAAACTAATCAAGCATGCATCATCATAGAGGGCAATTTTTTGATCCAGAAAGGAGAGGATTAAACTAGCTATCTCAAGAAGGAACTAATAGAAATTGTGAAAAATAGTGACATTCAATACTTTTTGACCACAAGCTGCTTCAATTTAACAAACTAAGCAATGTTCTCCCTGAACAAACCAATATAAAATACTGTCTTTTCTAAGCACAAAGTGACATAACTGAGATGGTTAGTAGTAACTCAATGTTCAAAGGCCATAGCAGTAATAGATTGATCAGGACACTATTTCAGAAGCTTAAATCCCAGAAATATTTGCTGAAATAAATATATTTGGAAACAGTTTATGTAAGATGTAAGGCAATTGAAAAAATATTATAACACAAGGGTCAAGAGAGTAAGGAAGATATCTGCAGATCTGACAACTGGACAAAGAAAAATAAGTGAAATTTAGTTCATCAATAAATAAGGAGTGGGATTAAATAAATTATATGAACATGTCATCCTAAGGCTCAATTTAGGAGAAAGAAGTGATACTGATAAACAAAATGAATAAAACAGCTTTGAACATTTAGTAGGTAATAATGACTTTGAACACAGATTCTAGGGATTCAAGGACTCTACTAAGAAACCTATTGAACCACTAAAAATTGTTTAAGCCATAGAGAATTAGAAAATATTAGAAAAAGCAAACCTAACAGTAATCATACAAAAAAGGAATATAGAGAAGATTAATCTTTAGGAGCCATGCATTTAACTCCTTTGTTTAGGGAAACATATATAATGTAAGAAGTGTAGGAAAATCATAGGAAGAAGCCTAGAATTTTATAGTGTCATTTGAAGAGACACAGATAATTACACACCCTCTTCAGCCTCGTCACTCAGGCAATATATCTAGTAACAAATTAAAAGAGACAGTCACAGTTTGTCTCTTGCAATGAGCATTCAATATCCCTCCTCTCTTTTCTGCAAATCCATGCATCGCCCTCTGTTCATCCACCTATGTTCTCTGCCTGTAGAACAACAAAAGATGGATGTGGGGAAATGTCTTCCCAAAACTTTCCACCTCAAATGTGCAGTCTCAATGGAGCATCACCAAATATCCCACCTTTCCCTAGGCTGAGTAGACTAATAAGTTTTAGGTAGCATCAACTAACTAAAAGACCAATACGCAATAACATTCTATGAGAGAACAACCTAGAAACAAACACTGATGAAAGACTTCAAGTCATGATGAACAGTAAATTATGTATATGTTTCTAAAGCAAATTTGCAACAAGGAGAAGTCAATATGATTTGGGAAATGTTTGAAGGGACAGATGGGTTAAAAGCTGGCTGGACGGCTGGACCCAGAGTGGTAGCGAATGGTACTACATCCAGTTGGTGTCCAATCACTGGTGGTATTCCCCAGAGCTCAGCATTGGATCTGCTCCTGTTTAATATCTTTACTCAAGATCTGAATAAAGAGATGAAGAGCGCCCTTATTAAACAGGGCAGGAGTTAATCTGCTGGGAGGTAGTAAGGCTCTGCAGAGGGACAGACGAGATCAATGGGTTGAGACTAATGGTATGAAGGTCATCAAGTCCATGCTGGATCCTGCACTAGAGAAGGACCTGGGGGTGCTGGTTGCCAACCATGAGGCAGCACGTGCCCAGGTGGCCAAGAAGGCCAGTGACACCCTCACATCAACTGCGTGGCCAGCAGGACTAGAGAAGAGATTGTCACCCAGCACTGGTGAAGCCACACCCCAAATCCTATGTCCAGTTCTGAGCCCCTCACTACAAGGAAAACACTGAGGTGTTGGAGAGAGCCCAGAGAAGGAAAATGGAGCACATGAAGGGTCTAGAGAGTAAGTCCTATAAGGAGTGGCTGAGGGAGCTGCAGGTGTTCAGCCTGGAGGAATAGAGACTCAGGGGAGACATTATTGCTCTCTACAGCTGCCTGAAAGAAGGCTGTAGCTATCTGAGGGTCACCCTCTTCTCCCAGGAAACCAGCAACAGGACAATAGGAAATGGCCTCAATCTGGGCCAGGGGAGGTTCACTTTGGGCAACAGGAAGAATTTCTTCATGGCAAAGGTTCTCAAACATTAACATGGACTGAGCAGGGTAGTGGTGGGGTCACCATCCCTGTTCAAGAAATGACTGATAATGACAGAGTGCTGTAGTTTAGTTAAAAGTGCTAGTGTCAAAGGTAGGACTTGATGATCTTGGAGGTCTTTTCCAACCTAATGATTTCATGGCTCTATGGTCCTAGGATTCTATAGCATGACAAAGACATAAACAGTCACTCTTTGAGGTTTGAATACCAAATTGCACCTAAAATACTGTGGGCAGGCTTCTTAGGAGTATATAGATAAGTTGAAAGGAATTCAGAAAGGAGCATCAAAAGTCATGCTGCTATTGCAGAAATTCTCATCTTATTAAAGAGCCAAAATGCTGGTATATAAAAGCAAGAGCTTTTAAATAATAAAAGAGTATATGCATCAGACAAGAGCAGAGACTCCCAGGATGAAAGGCCTTATACATGGGTCAGCAAGATGAGCTTCAAAACTTGACTTTTGAGCAGATGCACTTGTTTATGTCCAGAAAAGAGGCAGAACTCCAGATAATAGACAACTCGAACTATACCAGAGGGGAGAAAAAAAAAAAGAAACATGCTTTGAAGCACACTATGATTTGGCAAAAGGAAAATAGCCCTATTTTATGTGTCAGTATTCCTTTTTCTTCTTCATCAGATGGGTAATATTAAGGGCAATATAAAATGCAGTATGCAACATAGTAATAAAGAAGAATAATGAAGAAGTTTCCCTTGTTTTTATTTCTTTTCATTAGATGACTACCAAAAAAAAACCAACAAACCTCTTTTTCGCTTTAAACAAAGTTCCTAAGGAGTAAAGGTCTGTTCTGTTCTTTTTGACAAATACATGTATTTAAATCTTATGCAATCATTTTGTTTTATAAATTAATAGCAAGAACAAGTAACATCAGGAGTCAATGTGTACTTTGGTAAACATATTGAGAAAAGAGCAGAAAAAAACCAGAATAAATAATAACAAGAGTAGATAGCAAATTTACCTAAGATTTTTGGAATTAAAAAATGGGGGAGAATGGAAGGAAATATCTAAGGTTTCTAAATATCTTTAAGAAGTTACAAAAGAAATATTCACAACATTTTTTTAAAAAGATTAATATAAGGAAGACAGATAAATATCAACAAACAAAGGTGAAAGGAAGATGAAAAACAGGCCAAGTAGAATATAATTTAAAAACTATATTAAGCAGAGAGATAGCAGAAGATAATGTCAAAACAGAGTCAACAAATAACGAAAAGGCTGAGAAAACTGGCCAGACAGAATGCAGCTGCAATGCTGTTGTTGCATCTTCTGAGCCTGCTCTGTATGAAGGAAAATTTTTGAAGACGGTATACTAAAATGTCAATTTGAAACTGGAGCAAAATTATTGAGAACCAATTGATAAATGTCTTTTTCATCTCTAATCTTTGCTCTGAGAAAAGTTAAAATTTATTTATCACATATACAGCATGAAAGGTAGATATTTTGTTGAAAGAACAAAAAAGGAATTTGAGAGAGAAAACAGAAAGCAACCATAAAAAAAGTTCCCAGAAGGTAGAATAAAATTAAACCCTCATTAATATTTTTATTCCTGAAATAAAAGATTTTTTTTCCAATACTTAAAGCCACTATATCTTATAATTGGAGAACTCTGTCAAAATAATGCTTTTTCTCCTTTTCATAAACCTAGTGGATTCCAATTTGGTTAATTTCAAATCAAACTGGACACATGCCATGGAAAAATTAGTGCTAATGAATTCCTAGCTTGAATGCACCATCTCTGAAATTTTAGCACATTTTAAGAAAAGATCAACATGCATTAATCAAGCAACATAGGACTATTTCATTTCTCCTTTTTTTTTGTTCTCAAAGGGCCAGCAAATTCAATAACAATTGGGAGACTCAGAAATACCTCACACATTAGCAATCACTCCTTGTCAATAACTGAATATAAACCAGAATGCTTGGGTCTCTGCATTGTTATTACACTTGTTTACAAAGTCATATGACTTCAAGTTTCTTAACATGTGGCTTGATTTCATGAAGACACATTTTTCTTTGAAGCACTTATATTTCTGCAATCAATGCTCTTTTTTGCTTAAGTGACCATTAACTTTATCAGCATTACTGCAGCTGAAGAAATTTGTTGCAGATACTTTAGCTGTAGGATCAGCAGAATTTGGAAATACAGATTAGAGCTCACTTCCCTCTAATCATGAATGCGTAATTCAAAATTACCTTTGGACAAAAGGGAGGAAAACAATACTGGATATTCATAGGCATAGAACAACCTCCTTATGCAGCAGGAACATATGTGTCATAGGAATTACCAGTCAAGAAATAATTTTCCCACTGTCTTCCCTTCTCACATCTTTCTTGCAGCAACTACTGACCAAGGCTTCCATTCTGAACATTATCAGTAGCTGTAATGTCAGGGTAGAGTTGCCCAATTTTACATCGAATTAGCATTGTCCTTGCTAAAGCTGTAGGTTTCAAGTAGCACTTTGTCCACCAATTATTAATGAATAATTTTTCAGTACAGGTGGGTAGGAAATACTTTCCTACTGCGTGAGATTTCATTTTCCTTTATTCCAAATCTAGATGAAAAATAATATTATCCAAATTTTATCAATTGCTCCAGCAGAATATATTTCAACTATACAGGCTGTTTAGTTTCATTTTGATCCATTATGATCCATTATATTATCTAAATACCATCCATTTTTCAAACAAAAAAAATTATATTTTTGAACAAAGAATTTACTTTATGATATACTTATTGCAAATTCTTTGTAATGTTCCATATGTCCCATAAACTCTTTCATTTGGTAGACAACATTCTCCCTACAATGATAAGCAGGAACACTTTGGCTCTCTGTTTTTCAGACCACTGCCCATTTACTTTCATCTGCACCAGCCCAGGGTAAACACTGTCTTGTTGTCAGTCTATAAAGTAATTTCTGAAAGATTTGTTTAGTGTGGTTCATTACCATGAAACTTAGTGTGGCTGGTATTGCAAAGATTATGTGCAAATGAGAGCATCTGTAATTCTAATGCTCACAGTTTAGCTCTGTTTTTGTTGTTAACCAGACTCACTAGCATTTTTAACTCAGAATATTATTTGTTGAATTGAAAGTGTTGCAACCGATGATCACTGTTGGGTATAATAAAAAATTCCCAATTTGATAGAATTAGCTGAGAAACTAGGTTCAATTTCCCTGTATTATTGCTTTGGGTACAAAATTGCCAGAGAATGGAATAATACTCTGTTCCAACAGTACACATCCAATGTCATAGTATCCACCCTACTACCATATATGTCACCATATCAGAGGCTCTTCCAAAACAAATAATTTGAGGAAAAATTTAAGTGCTTGGCTACATAATCACTGGCACTGTTTCAGAGTTCCTATGTGTGAATACTGACCTGAAAAAGAAATGAATAGGACATTTTAGGCGGACTAGAAGTTCTAGAATTCTTTTAGGGCCTGTGGGAAAATGAGACGACAGAGAGAATTAAAATGTTTGGGTTTATAATCACCTTTCTTAAAATTCAGCAAGATATTTGTCCCTTTTTCTAATGAAATGAACAAATAGGAGAGAGAGGATTGATAAATGTCAATTTAGAAATACAGATTTGTTAAGAAATGCTATTTTCAGGCTGAGGCCCTTATGGTTATTTGCAGGAATAACTCAGCAGTACCTGTTTGTATGCTTAACACTGATTAGAGAAAGTCTGAAGCCCCCAAACAGGTGAGGAATCCCCACAATACTGATATCTCTGTAGGCTTGTTAGAGTTTCACCCTGAAATACTGGTTATAGATATTCCTTTACGCATGTGGAATGAAGCACAGTAATTGAGTCCTCATGTGTATAGCAATTAGCAAACCAACTCTAATTTGAAGTGTAATTCAGACTTGATTCTCCTTGTACTATTATATAATGGAAAAATTTCAATTCTCCATATTGATGTTCAAAACCAAGTCACTACAATAGATAGCTATAGATCATGCAAGAATAAATTGGAAGCTAATCCTACACCTTGAGAATAATTGCTACTTAGCTCAGTTGCTTGATTTTTTAATATACTTTAGGATAAGAATATTGATTTGGACAATAAATTTGCATTTACAAACAGTTTAAGTATTTAAAATTTGCAGATTAATTTTGAACAAATCCTATTTTTCTCATACATCAAAGTACATGATTTTTTTTATAAATTGTGCGAAAAGGAGACCCAAGGATAGAGATTAATCATCTGAGGAATGTCATCTCTTTTTGTGGACTCTGGAGGTAATACCAATGACTACCTAATACTAGGTATCACACCTCTGGATGGAAACTGTCAGGTAAAATGGATCCTGTTCAAATTAAATCTTTTTCCTTGAAAAAAGCCTGATCTTTTCTACTAAATTTCTGACTAGAACAATTTTTTTAAGAACACCAAATTTTATACTGAATTTGCATTGCAGGGAAAAAAGCATTTTCCTGTAGTTCAGTTTGACCTAAAGCTATGTCTTCTTGAACTTCAGCTGTTGCACTTTTACTTTTTTCCTGCATGAATTCTTCGATATGGATTTTTATATTAAAAAATATATTATGAGGTTAAAAATAAATTTAAAATGAAAACCTAAACATTGGGTTATAAAAATTTTAAAAGTTTTCAACATTTTCATTTCCACCTTTCAAAACAGTATTTTAGAAAAAATAAAGTATATTATGAAATACATTTTGATTAAATAGAATGTTCAACTTCATCCCTAGAGCAGGCATGAATTTTCAATCATGTTTTACACATCATGGTTTGTTTGCTGGAAGCTCATAAGTTAAACTCCAGAGATGACAGAGGCACACTGAACACCCTGAACCTTGAAAGGAACACCCAAATTCTTGAATTCACAGTCAGACAGAACTGTGGAATTAGGATTTTTAAATATATGAAATTTCCCTTTATTGCATACATAAAATTCTGTTTTACAAGAATTAAAATGGATATAATATAGTTTATTTTGTTATATTAAATACATTGATTTAAAGAAAAAAACTCAAATATTTATGCAGTTCTGGCCTACTTAGCATAAAGGCCAGAACCCAAGACACAGAAAATTATATAGTACATATTGACAGCCTGAATTATATTCTGACAAACTTAGTTGAACTGTGGTTTTGTTCTGGTTAAAAATATATTTGGGGGCAGGAGGAGGAGTATATAAATAACATCTCAGAATTGAAACTGGAATGAATTTCTCTTTCTAAAAGAAACATACAGTATTTTGCAAGGTAAATATAACTGTCATGCTCTTCTTCTGAGTAAGGAAAAAATGAGGTGTATTTGAATTGGTTTATTTGTTACCATGCACTGAAATCTGCTACTGCTTTTTCAGAACTGCAAAATACTACTTTTTCATGTTCATCTGTTATAGCATGGTAGTCACGCAGTTAGTGGGGATACAATTCTGTGTCAGCAGACACAATGTGCTTCTTGGAACTCCACAGAATCTAACCAGATCCTGAACATAAAATACTTTGTGAGATTTGTATATTGCCATCTGAAGTGAAAGTATTTAAGCTCTGTTCTTTCACAAACCCTCAGCTCTGTTGAGACAAGATATCTGACTCAGGTGAGAGTTCAGGAAGTCTTAAGCATGTTGCATTTTCATCTATTATTTTATCTACTAATTTTCATCAAGATTTCTTTTTCTTCAGGCTTTAACATATTCATTTTCTGTCTTTCATTTGTTCATTTGGGTTTTTTAAAGCAGTCTATGACTTCTATACAAACATTAATATTTTACTGAAAAACAGAATTAAACATCTTTTCTTCTCCTCCATAGTGCCCTTTTCACCGTCTCATGATAAAGAAGACCACTGAACCAGTACAGTTAATCACCCTCTTTTTATTCTTATTACAAAACAGAAAAAACTTTCACCCAAAACCTGCAAAAAGAAAATGTTTTGCAGAACATACATGGGAAGCCAACTGTGGGGACCCTGGGGGGCATCCCCTAGGATAGGGAGAGACAAGAAGCTTCCCTCAAAAAGCTGTTAAGATCCCATTGGCTCCTTCCCCCGTTCCTATGTCTGCTCCTATGTCCCTGAGCCACCCCCTCCCTATTCCCTGATTGGCCCTGATCTTTGGACTGCCCCGAGGACAGGTGTACCCCTGGGAGGGAGAAACCTGGACCTTCCTTGTGAGTGTGCCTTGGACTCTGAACATGTCACTTTACTAGCAGCAATTCAGACTGCAACAGTCAATCCCTAAGCAATGTCTGGCTAAAGAGAGCTAAAATATATATTATTACAAAGCCAAGTACTTTAATGATACCTCTCTTATTGTTACACAAACAGGCTCTTGTATCTTGTGTACATTTCCTTTTCCAAAGACAGAAATGGCAGCAGAGCTTATACAGAACCTGGTAAGCAACAGACTAAGGCGCTGACCTTCACTTCACCACATTAACAAATTAGAGTAGGAAGACACAGATTCTTCTGATCTGCAAATTAACACCTGACTTACTACATGAAGACCTCCCTCCAGCCATTTTCAGCTATAACCTAGTAAGCCTTTATCAACCCTTTCTTCTTTTTTATTTCATTCACTTATAATCAATCTTTGAGCAAAAATTTTAATTTAGATACCCAAAGCATTCCTTCCTTTATTGCAGAAAGTGATTAATTTGCTCGAAAGCATTAAAAAAAAAAAGGTAACAGTTAAGTCTTCAGTAGTGTGCTAAGTGGAATGTATATAAACCAGAAAGGATTATTGTCTCTTCAGGAATGCAGCTATTTCACAACTCTTTCATTGGCACATTCATATTACCCACTTTTGAGTCTAAAGTCAAGATGGCTACAACATTACTCCTATTGTCTTTCAAGATTTGAACTTGACAGTAGACCATGTTGGCAATGGTAAATGTAAAGGACATCATGAAAAATCAGCAGCTACTTACAGATTAAGGCAGGCTCTGAGTAAATCTGAGGAATAATATTTTGGAAAATTCCACCCTTGAATTCTGCTAGAAATACTTGAACCTGATGCATCATTTTCATCTTTAATGAGTATATAACTTTTTTCTGTCTAATGATTGCAGCTTATTTAATACAGAAATTTCTATCCATAAAATCATATACTGAGATTCCTAACATATTAAGATTCGTTATTTTTTTTTTTTTTAGGACATCAAGCACTGTTCTTCATGGTGTATTTATTGCTATGTCATTGCATTGTAATAGAGTCAAAAAAACCCAACAGACCGAAAAAACAACAGTTCTAAACCTTTTCCTGTAAGGAAGTAAACTATGTTACACCACTGATTGTTCACAGAGTGGCAGATACAGTAGATCACATGCACTGCTAATCCATGTTTTCCTGGTGACAACGGGGAAGCTGGACTTAGAAGAAATCTAACAAAATTCAAACAGAAGGATATGGCCAAGGTCACTGAGTACCAAAGGTATTTAAGTTAGTTAATTAACTATGCCCTAATTAACTATGCCCTAAATAATATTTGGAAAACATTCATTTATTTGTATGAAAAACAAACTTCTCAACATACCACCCCTGCTATCACCTATTTTACTCAGTTGAATCAAGACACTGGAAAATTATCTTAGCTGTACAGCTTCATGTACTCTGATTGTACACAGAACTGAATGAGATACAGCCTTTGTTCTTCCTTGTGCAGCCCCTTTTGATTCTTTAGCTACAAACACAGCTTATTCAGTCATTTTCCTAGCCCAGGAATACTTTTTCAAACAAAGTTTCCAGATCAAGAGCCAAGATCTCAAAATCAAGCCTTTTATTTTTTTTTTTCCTTCTCTGCTTCTGTTTGAGATATCAACTCTGAGAGAAAAGTCTCTTGTGTGGGAATTAATCTGGAAATTCTGCTGATGATAGACAAGATAAAACAGAGCACAGCTCCTCCATTTGCAACTACATTGATCGGCAGTACTGACAAGATAAATGTGTTTCTGTCACCAAGCTAGACAGGGTGCTCAGAAGACACATAAGAAGAAGATCTCTTCAGGACATAAATACAAGTACATAAAGTTGATTTTTCTGACTACATTCACAGGAAAGGTTTCCTCCTCAAGAGTTATGATTAGCAGTTGAGAATATGCTTTTCCTAAAGCAGGCCAGTGAGTATTTTGTATTCACACTTTGATTGGTCCCCCCAAATACAACAAGGAAAACAGAATTTTGCTAAATACAAGAAAGTTTTCATCACACGCTAGATTTATTTTCAGTAAAAGAAAACTTTCTTTAAAGCTGCCAAAATGACAGTGATAAAAAGTGAGCAAAATCAGTTTAAAAATAAATAATAAAATTGTGAGAATCAGCTGTCTGTGGGTGACAGATTTGTAGGGTTGTCTGTGTCTGCCCCAATCTGGGCAACCCACTCACAAGCCATAGTCCTCAGAGACAAATCTCTTCTGGCAGGGGGTACTTCTACAGCAGCATCTCCAACCATGGCTCTTTCTGGACCTCCTTAGCTTTCTGTTCCACTTTCCCTTGAAATAGTCCTGTTTGAACACACACCCTTTTATAAACTAAGCATGATCATAACTTTAATATCCTTGAATTGTAAACTCAAGCTTTCCTCTAAGAGGAGAGGGCTAAGATTTTTTTCAGTGTGCGCACACAGAGCACACCTCCACCCCTCACCCCTGGAGATGACACTGTTTGGGTTAAGATTACCGCAGTTTGAGTAAGCTTGCCTCATAACCTCCCCCTTTAGTCTCTGTAAAACGCCAAGCCCAGAAGTTTACAAGGCTGGTCAGACATCGGTGGCGATCAGCCCTCAGCTCCTGCCCCGAGGTGCCGGCTGCCCTGCAGGTGCAGGGTGGCCCGGGCGGACGGCGGCGGGAGCACACGGTGCGCGCCCGGCCCCGGCCCCGGCCCCGGCCCCGGCCCCGGCCCCGGCCCCGGCCCCGGCCCCGGCCCCGGCCCCGGCCCCGGCCCCGGCCCCGGCCCCGGCCCCGCGGGATCTCAGCACCCGGGCTGGCGCTGCCGAGCTCGGCCCTTCCCAGGACGGGCACGGCCCACTGGTGCTGCCGCGGGCAAACTTCCCCGGGTCCAGAGCTTTCGCCGCTTTAACCCACTGCCGAGTAACATAAACTTTTTATTCGCGACTCTGGTACTGAGGAAAACAAACAGTGGGAAACACCTTTCCTTCTCCTTCCTGAGGCTCCACTTCAATCGTGTCCCCGTCCTCCCTCCCTGACTCCAACCCCTCGGTGGGGCGAGGGCGGGCGATGCCGCGAAAGGTGCCGCTGCACGGAGCGGCTGTGCCCCCGGCTCTGTGCCCCCTCCGCAGCCCCGCATCTCCCGCTCCTCTGCCCTGGCTTGGCTCCAGCCCTGCCTGCCCGTGCCTAAGGTACCCCTCTCCCAGCTCCTCGCGTCCTCCTCGCTGTGCACCCGCTGCTGTGCCTGATGGAGAAAGCCCCTGACGGAGGTAGGGAGCTCCCCGCAGGGCTGGAACCAGCGCAGGGAGGGTGAGAGCCAGCGCCGGGTACCGGGCACCGGGTGCCTTCGGTCCAGCCCGCTGCCAGGGACCCGGTGCCTCCCTTGCCGGGCCCGGGGCTTTCGTCAGAGGTGCCGCCGTCTAGCGGCGCTGGTTAGTTCTGGCTCCTCGGGGAATAAAGTGCCGCCAGGCAGAGATGCAGGCTGTGACGGATGAAATGAATTCTAGGTCAAACATAATTGCACTTTTCCCCTCCCTTCAACTCCCCCGCCAAAAAGAAAAAGAAAAGAAAAAACTAAACAAAACCCCACCAAAACAAACAAACAAACAAACAAACCTCACCAAAACAAACAAGCAAAACCATAAACCAAAGCGTCAAAACCTTTCATTTTCAATTATGGAACTTGGTCTTAATGCAGGAAAGCACCGTGACGCTTTAACCTGGTGTATCGTGGCATAAGTTTAAAAACCTATTATGGTGAGTAAGGGCTGTTCTTGAACCTTGGCCTGGGGCTAGCTTGGAGCAGGGGCAGCTTGGCTGAGCCTCTGCAAATGGGTTTTGCAGGGGGCCCTGCACTAGGGTGGTCCCTGCTCACCTCCCATCCCCGTCAGAAAGCCGGGAAGATTCTGGCAGAGAAAGGATTTCTAGAACCAGGCTGTTAATGCAGTAGGGTTTTTACTGCAGGTAGGATTGAGAGGGACACAAAAAAACCCCTAAAAATTAAAAAAAAAAACAACAACAACAAAAAAACCCAAAAAACACGCCAAAAAACCCTGACAGACAAGGATCATTACAGAGCTCAGTATGAAGAAAACAGGTGTAAATTCTTACTTGCCTACAAGCTGAGGGCAAAGGAGTCGCAGTAGAGAAACCAGAACACATCTTGATGTTCCCTGCCCCATCAGAGAAAGGAAAGGCTACTTAAGTAGCAATGTTAACTGTAAGGGTAGTCACAGCTCATGCTGAGGTACCAATGACTGTAGTAGAAATGATTTTTACTTGGGCTTGTTCTCATGAGAAGTGCCCATTAGCAGGTGGAGAACAGTCAGTGAGTTGCACTCAGCTCTGAGAGCATCTTCTGGTTCAATTCTCTATCAAGTCTTTGTATTCTGACAGTACTTTGCAATATGAAAGAAATATATGAATATGTCAGAGGATTTGCTTTAAAAGCATGTTCCCAATCTGCCCTGAAACATTAATGTGGGTATTCCCTTTCTAGGCCAAAATTGAAGTATAAAATCAATGTCTTACTTTCTATTGACTTCAGTGGTCTACCATTAGGACCACAGTAAAAACATATTAAGTAGCATTGCATATATTAAGATTTTTGCCAACAAGATGTGTATCCAGCTGGCCTGACCGGGATCATTTCTGTGCTGCACAGGAGAAGAGACTTGGCAGCGGAGTCCTCACAGCAGCTCTGGGTCCTCTTGACTGGCAGTGACAAACTCCACAACCTGTAGCAGTCATCAGATGTTAGGATTGCAATTTGGATAAAAATCTTGCTTTCTTCAGTCTCCATAGATCTTAGGCCACATATCTTGCCTGGTGTTCAGGTTTTTTTTTGGTTAGGTGTTTTTTTGTTTGGTTGTTTATTGTTGGGTTTTTTTGGGGGGGAAGGAGGTGTTGTATGTTATTACATGTGTCCTTGAAATATATGTTTGCAATTTGTTCTCCTGAGCAACTAATAGAAAAAGAGCTGGTATATGTGATAAAATGCAATCTTGCTGCCATCTTCATTGTGTTACAACAAAGGATCTTTGCTGACAGTCAGCTGGGCTTTGATTTTTCCAAGTTCAAGACTTTTAGTCCTGACATAATGTATTTCTTAATTTTACTGCTGGGAATAGTGTTTTAGAAACAATGTTCTCTGTTTTCAATACAGGGGTTTTAACCTTGTCACCCCTTTAACCCTTGTTTTATATTTTGGTTTTAGTGCCTACACACACATTTCCTGTCATAATAACTCTAATCTTAGCAATTTTGTTGCTAATTTCTTCACTCTCAAATAGCAATGCCCTGTCTTCCTGCTGTGGAAGTGCATCCTTAAGAGCTGCAGATGACATTAAACCTTAGCCAGCTTAGGCAGCGCTCCAGATTGTTGGCATGGCACATCAGTGTTACCAGCTCCTGTGTCTCCTTCCTGTAGTGCCTGATGAAATGGAAGATGGGTCAAATGAAGGGAAATAACAGCTCATGTTCCTGTAATCTTCTCCCATCAGTTGTACAGCAGTGCTCACCCCATTAACTTCAGCCTTATTTATCCTACTTTAAAATGTTATAGAAAAATCAAGTCTGTATGGTCTCTTTTGAATGGTTTTTATTATTTATAAGTTCAACGCTCTCCAGTTATAGACCAGATGATTAGCTGGTGAATTCAGTACAAATTTACTGGCCTAAAGCAAGTTTCTTTGAAGCTAATGAGGATCCAGCTCAGACAAATATAATCTTTTGGCTTTAAAGTCCTATGTATCAGCATGTATCTGTGAGATGAGTAAAAGAGTTGAGTGCCATATTAAAAATAAACCAGTGTTTATTTGCTTCAGGAATTTGATGTCTGGGAGTGAGAGAAAAAATAAGGTCCACTGTGGAGCTTTCCATTGCATTTTAAATTTAAAAAGGGAGATGCAACAAAATACGTATTTTAAGATCAACTCTCACAGAGCTAAATTTAGCAAATAAATACTCCAAAATATCAAGGCTAGTGCTGCTTTCCAGTAAATATTATTGAAAAACTGGAAAAATTAATATACTTTCTACTTATTTTGAAGATAGAAATTTCTCCTATTAAGGCAGCATTTACTGTTGTGAGCTAACTAGGTCTTCTTCTAAGAATGCTGTAGCCATATTTCCTGGTATAGCCTATCTACACTACAAAGCTTTGGCAAGACAGGTCTTTCTTCACTTAAATATCCAGTTTGCCTGTGCCTAACTGTTGGCCTCTGTTGAGAGATGATTAGACAGACAATGTATGCCAGGGAACATCAACATATCTCAGAATTAATTTATGATCTTTTTTCTTGGATTATATTGGGAAATAAAATTGTAAGCTTGGCTGCCTGAGGTGGGTAGGATCATATGTTGGGATCAAAAGCCTGATTATGATTAAGGTAATTCAAAGAATGCCTGTCTATAAAAGGAATGGTCTTCTCCTTTTCCTCCTAATAAAATACTGCATGTTCACGTTGTACTTTCTTTACATGTACCCCTACTCCCAGACTGAATTCTTATTGAATTTAAAGTGGGAGTATCTCTCTATCTAATTGTTACTTTCTCAATGGCAGAATTATTTATTTAATCTTCTGTTCTGATGAACAAAGCAAAAACCAGTTCCTTGTACCTTAACAAATACAGGATTTTAAATTATTAAGTGCTCACCCAAGTACCTAGGTTTCCTCAGAATTTGTCACTGAAGCAGAATACTTGCCTTATTTTAAACTCTACTAAGAACAGTCTATTTTTATTAATGTCCATTGCTTAATCAATCTGATCTTCCCACTGAAATTAAATTGCTAAACTGTTGTTGATAGCAATGATATCAGGATCAGACCTATGTAGTAGTTTTGTCATTCTTAAAAGGTTTGGTTTGGAAGTGAAAAGCTATTTTGTCAGTGGATGTTCAAGAGCAGCACAAGAAGAAAATATCTAAATATAAGACTCCATTTAAGTGTGCCAGTCTGCACTGAAAAGATTCACCTGATTTTGGTTTTTAAACAGAAGTGGCATCAGTGTGCTGGTGGTTGCTTCAGCCACTGGGATGAGGTGGTTGCTCCAGAGCCAGGCTGAAATGCCTCATATGGACAGAAAGAGAGGGCAGCATGATTGCTTCCTAACTGCTCCTTGCTTAATAACCATCCTTCTCTCTGACTCCTCAGGGTGCTTGGCCTCATTACGATTTAATTTGCTGTTTCCACAGATGTGTTTTCATTACATGAAATAAAATAAATCAGTGATCTCCTACACCTCATGGATTTATGTGACCCCTTCAAAGTAGATTTTTCTGTTAACAGAAACTAAAAATCTAGATATTTCCTTGCCAATTTTTCTCTGACCTCAAAAAAGGAGATGATTGAAAATGTCTCATCATAAATTACAAAAGGGATTATAACACATTGACAATCAACATAGAAAAAGAATTTAAATAACTGAAACAATCTTAATCAGATTTTGCATCTTATTTACTGAAGCACATACAGCATCTGCAGCACTTTAGATCATACCAGAATCACTTCAGATAGATTCCAAACTTCACATAAATGAAGCTTCTCTTTAGAAATGACAGCTCTAGAACAAAGGTTTTTGATAGTGTCTTAGTTTTAGGAAAATTTTGCAGAAAATTTTCTTGTCTAATTCTGTCCTGATTCTTATTTTCTTTCTATTAAAGCTAATAAGAAGCAAAAAAAAAAAAAAATTAAACTATTAAATGTAAAGTTTGTGCCTTTTGAATACATAAGCATACATTTGAAAGAGGGGATCAACAATTCCCTTCAAGTGTTTAATTCTTCAAAAGAGTAATCATTTCTCCACATAACTTTCAACCATATTTTATCATTACATTTGTTTTAGGCTGAACTGAACTGAAACAATTTCTTGGAATAGAGAATTTCAATGTTATATATATACACCTATACAGCTGTGCCTTGGAAAAAGACATTTACTTGTATTTTGTATGCTTGACAAATTCAAAGTGTGGAATTCAGAAATACATAACACATGGACCATCTCACATTGTCAGGCCAACAGAACTAATTCTGTTTCATGTACTTAGTCATAAATAGCAGGTTACATCTGAGACATGCAGCCACCTTTCTTTGCCAGAAGTGATGTGTTATCTTTATTTTTTGCTCAGATTTGCTGCTAAAAACAAATGAAAGGAAGTGCCATTGTATGGAATTTGCATTTAGTAGCACGAGTCTCAACCATGAGGTGAGACTTACTGTAAACCTTTGCCTGTGATGAGAAAACAAACTGAACTTGGCTACCACTGAACATAGGAAATCTAAAAATGTCCAATTCCTTATAAAGACTAGGAATCACTTACTTTCAGATTTGTACCCAGTATTTTGAGGACTGCACAGAGTATGAGACCCTGCGCCATCTGCTTCAGTATCAGGTCCCCTGAATGGCCTACTTTCTTTCCACCCTGCTGCCTACCCTTCACCTTATTTCTGTGGAGTGCTACCACTACTCAGATTTTACTTTCTGATAGTCATCTATCCCCAAAGAATTATCTTTTTCACATCAGTTCTGTGGACATCAAAGGACTCACACAGTCACTAAAAGTTTGCAGTCAATATTTATAGCTTTATCATAATACCTAGAGGTATCCTAACCATCAGGGAAGAATAATAAATTCACTTATATTTACTGATTACTTGTTGACTACTACATTTAATCCTTGAAGGAATAAAAGACTGGGGATGTTCACAGTATTTTCTTAAACTGTTAGCAACATTTAAACAAATCAAAAACATTTAAACAAAACCAAGAACAAAACAAAGAAACCACCCCCCCCAATCATTCAAACCAGTCTATTGCACAGGGCAGATTTTTTTAGGTTACTTCTAGGTCCAGTCTGGAACAGAGAAGGATTGGGAAGACCTTGTTGCAGTCTTTCAATACTTAAAAAGAACTTGTAGGAATGATGGAAAAAGAGTTGATACCAGAGTCTCTAGTGATGGGACAAGGGGTAGTGGTTTTAAACTGAAAGAGGATAGATTTGGATTGGGTATAAGGAAGAAATTCTGTGCAATAAAGGTGACAAGCTTGGAAGAAGCTGCCCAGAGCATTTGTGGATGCCCCATGGCCCATGCCCCATTCCTGGAAACATTCACAGTAGGATTGGATGGGGCTTTGATCAACCTGGTGCAGTGAGAGATGTCTCTGCCCCCCTGCCAGGGGGGTTGGACCGTAGGATCTTTAGAAAGTCCCTTCCAACTCAAGTCATTCTTATCATTGGGTATGATAAGAATGGAATATAGAATTGGAATTGTTTCGTCATGGAGAAACAGACTCTTTCATAACAGTATCCCAATCTGAGGTTATATTTAGTCTTCTATTTTAGTATAAAATAGTGAGAAAACCTTAAAAAGATAAATGAGAGCATCTTCTTCTCATAGCCCTTGTTAAGAAAAATAATAGACTGATACTGGTTATCTATGAAGAGATTCTCATCTAAGGTTTTGAGAATTTTGAGACAGTAAAATATCACATGCCTGATCAGAACTTCCAGGTCCTCCCATTTATTTCACAGAATCACAGAGTTAATCTTCTTTTCCATCCTAGGTTGGAAAAGAAATTTGGGATCATTGAGTCCAACCTATGACCTAATACCACACTGTCAACTAGAACATGGCATTAAGTGCCACATCCAGTCTTTTTTTAAATACCTCCAAGGTCAGTGACTCCACCACCTTCCTGGACAGCCCATTCCAGTGTTCAATCACTCTTTCTGTAAAGGATGTTCTTCTAATGTCCGGCCTAAACTTCCCCTGATGCAGCTTAAGACTGTGTCCTCTTGTCTTGTCACTGGTTGCCTGGGAGAAAAGATTGACCTCCACCTGGCTATCACCTCCTTTCAGGCAGTCGTGGAGAGTGATAAGGTCACCCCTGAGCTTCCTTTTCTCCAGGCTAAACAAGCCCAGTTCCCAGTCACTCCTTATATGCCTTCTATCCCAGACCCTTCCCCAGCCTTGTTGCCCTCTCTGGATGTGTTCAAGCATCTCAATGTTCTTCCCAAACTGAGGGGCTCAGAACTGGACACAGCACTCAAGGTGTGGCCTCTCCAGTGCCAAGTACTGCTGGCCACACTATTCCTGACACAGGCCAGGATGCCACTGGCCTTCTTGGCCACCAGGGCAAACTGCTGGCTAATGTTCAGTCTGTTGTCAGCCCAGGTCCCTTTCTTCCTGGGCGCTGTCCATCCACTCTATGCCCAGCCTGTAGTGCTGCACGGGGTTGCTGTGACCAAAGTGCAAGAGCTGGCATGTGGTTTTGCTAAACCTCATATTGTTGGATTTAGCCCATCTGTACAGCTGGTCCAGATCACTCTGCAGAACCTTCCTGCACTCCAGGACTTGGTGTCATCTGCAAATTTACTGATGGAGGATCCCCAGTAATCCAGATCATCAATAGAGATATTAAACAGAATGGGGCCCAACACTGATCCCTGGGGGGACACCATCAGTGAGTGGCCCCCAGCTGGATGTAACACCATTCATCACCAGTCTCTGGGCTTGGCTGTCCAGCCAGTTCCTAGCCCAGTGAAGAATAAAAATATCCAAGCCATTGCCTTTTCCAGGAGTATGCTGCATCAAAGGGTTTGCTGAAGTCCAGGTATCCACTCCAGTCATCTACAGCCTCCCCCTCTGCCACCAGGAGGGTCACCTGGTCATAAATGGAGATATTTGAACAGTTTGGTCAATCATGTTTTAGGAGTCCTCGATCTTCCCTGAGGAAGTAATAAATAATAAGATATGCCAGCAAAATCTTGACACTAGAAATTCCCAGTGTGGTTCTACTGTTATGCAATGTCTATCCAACAGTAAATTATGCATCAGCTTCTTCATATGGTTGTCTAATTAGGCTCTTTGCATTTTGAAAGGGAAAGAATTTTGGTTCCTAAATGCCATGTAATATTTGGTTTGTTTGTTTTAATCAGTATTGAGAGAAACTGCACTGTCCTGACCTCCCTCTTAATCAATCACTATTTCCTTGCCATTTTCCTGTCAACTCACTGTAACTGCTGTATTAGATTATTAGAGAAGCTGCGGTCTCAACATACTGAGGTGTCAGTCTCAAAATGATCTATGCTTTAGAAAGTCATATCTAAGAGGGGTTATACTGCAGTAAGAGTCAGAATGACTGCTTTATTTTTCACTACTTGAATGATACAGTGTACTTGGATAGAAAATGCTTTGTGGCCTATCAGATACTCATTAATAACACTATTTCAAGTCAGACATCTCCTTCTTTTTTGTTCTTTACACTCAATTTCCAAATAAGTGCCCAGTTTAAATTTGCAATTTGCAGTTAAGGGTTTGAACACAGTGCTGGAGGTATGGGATGCTGTGTACATTCTGGTACTTGAGAAGCAAGACATACTTCCAGGTTTGTATCCACTGTAAAAATGTAGAACTGTTGCAATATAATGTAAACAAAAAGAATGAAGAGCAAACAGTCATGAACATCTGCTGTGGTTTTCAGGGCCATAAGTTTCACTTCAGCATATATTTGAAATTAGTCATACATCAGACCTCTTCCAGGGGAAGACTAATGGTAATAATTAAGCTGATAATGCAGTTTTATATCCTCTGTCTGATGAATCTCATCAATTGAATGACAGTGAAACTCACATTAAAAATATAAGAACTTATGGATGCGTTGTAGAAAACCAGAGTTCCCCCAGGGAACTTGCATTTAGTTTAATTTATTCCCAGTTAATATAAATTTCTAATCACTGATCTGTAATTGAGGCAAAAAAAGAGATGTAAACAGTTAAACACCTTTACTCCCCTGCTTCCTAGGCTCAGCTTAAGCTGAGCACCTCTCCTGATCCCTTTCTTTTCTCAACTTCTTTGTTTTCACTGTGGGTTAAACTCAGACCATCCAACTTCCTTTGAATGTCCCATGCATGAAGTCGGAGTGGTGTGTAAGAGTTTCTTACTGCTGCTACTTGCTCTGTCCCAGTCATTCCCACTCCTCTGTGCTTCTCAGTGTACAGCCTTCATGGGCTGCAGTACCCTGGGGTTTCCCTCTTTCCATTGGGGCACTCCTCTTCTGCATGAAGTGCCTCCTCCCAAGAGCACGTCTCCTGCTATGGGCCTCCAAGTGCTTGTCCCCCATGGGTCTTCCCCAAGAGTGGCTCCTCACATCTGGTGCTTCCTCGCATCCCTGGTCCTCCTTTTCCTCCTGATACCAGTACAGTGTGGCCTCCTCCCAACCCTGCAGCCCCCTGCTATCCCCATCCTGTCAGGTGTGCCCAGTGTAGTTTGCCAAGCTAAATATAATCAGTTGGTTTTGGAAACAATTGTAAACACATTATTTTACCAGACTGACACATGGCTTGAGTGTGCAGTTGTGCATTACCAGTGCCTGCTGAAAGGTTTAATGGGTGTGACTGGAGTGATGAAAACCAGGCTGCCAACTCACAGACCTGAGCAGACAACGAAGGGAAAGAACCAGGTCTGCCCTCACACATACCTCAGACAGCTGGATCCCTACCCCACTGTGCATTGTTCTGTAATTTCTAAGGTAGTTTCTGAAGTAGGATTCTTACATTTGTTCTTTCAGCTAAATTAATGCCATGATTTCCAGTTCTGGAGTACACGTTACAGAGCTTAGAAATAGCCTCTCTCCCTTGATTAGAAATTATTTTATCTTTAGGGTATGAGAGCCATTCCTCCACTCAGCATCCCTCAGGTGTAGTGCTAAGGGTTCAGTGGACAGGCAAGTCTCTTTCTGCCTTTGATGCACCTTGTCTAGCACAGGTTAACATGGGGTCTATTTCAGGAAGGTCTGCTGTAGAAACTCCTCTTTTCAGCATTTTCTTTCTCACCCTCTGAATGGGAGGCTCGTTCATGCTTTTGAATATGTATATTTAGGTCTTTCCTCTGTTCATCTTACATATAAAAGGTGGGAAACGTAACTTCTATGTGGAGGAGACATGCAGCATTTTTATGCTGTTTATTAGCATGCAATTTATCTCCCTAGTCAGGAATCATTTTCTTATTGTTTGTTTCAAATTAAAATGATACTTTTTGTAATACAAATCAGGAGTAAATCAAAATGAACTCCTTTTAGTGATTAGTGATCATACCATATCTTGTCTGTATCATACATTTCAATTTTTTTGTGATCAGTAATAGGTACAATGCTGATTTCTTCTGCTTACCATTTCATTTCTAGGGAAAAACAGAATTCCAATTTTGTGATTTTATAAGTTAACCCCCTTCTAGCTTCCAAGTATTTTAGGAAGAGTTTCATTGAAATTCAGTTAAAAAATGAATGTAATTTACTCCTAGTTGATAATAAGAGATCATCTGGCTTCAGCAAGGCTCGCGTGACTGAGTTTAATAAAACATTTGATGAAATCTTGATTGGATCACACAAAGCTTGGTATTTGGGAAACATCAAGTGTGATTTGTGCTTTTGTATCATTCTAACCCTAATGTCCCTTCTTGCTGAATGAAATAATCAGCTTAAATGTATGTACACTAATGATGTGTTTGTCATGAAAACACAGCACACAATTCCTTCATCAGTGTCATGGGAAAGCACAATGGATTTAATTCAGTGCTAGTTGCAAAATATTTTTGTGGTGGGATGTTCTTAAACGGCAAGAGATATTTGAAAAGCTCTTCTGAGTATAATTTATACAGACAATAGAGTGATAAGCAGGGTCTCATAGTAGATGCCCTTATTCTTCTCATTTTACATTTGTTTTAACTTTTGGAGTTGGGAAAAATAATATACAATTGGCTATAATGGGATATGGTCTGAAGTAGGGTTAAAATCACCGTCATTCTTATGTGACTCTCCTTGAAACAAATTTCTTGCTGCAGTAGTCATGCATGTATCTTGTGAAATGTCTGGTAGGTTAACGTCCCCACCTCCTTGTCTTCTGTGCTGGGTAGAGCTAATTTTCTTCTCAGTAGCTAGTATAGGTTGTGTTTTGGATTTGTGCCAAATAATATTTAGATGCTTTTGTTATTGCTGTGCAGGGTTTACACAGAGCCAAAGCCTTTTCTTCTCTTCATATTGCCACACTGGCAAGGAAGTTGGGTTTCATGGGAGTTTGAGATGAGACAGAGCTGGGACAGGTGACCAAAATTCACCAAAGGGATATTACAAACTTTGGGATGTCATGCAGAGTATATAAAGCAATGGGGAAGAAAGAGCACCTTGGGGGGACATTTACATGATGGCATTTGTCTTCCCGAGTAACAATTACATGTGATGGGGCTCTGCTCTCATGGCGATGGCTGAGCACCTGCCTGCCCATGGGAAGCAGTGAATTAATTCTTTGTTTTCCTTTGCTTGTGTGTGCAGCTTTTGCTTCCTTATTATACTCTTCTTATCTCAACCTACACATTTTAATTTGATTCTCCTCCCCATTCCACTGGGTTGGAGGGAAGGGAGAAGGAGGTTGAGTGAGAGGCTGTGTGGTGCCCAGTTTCCAGCTGGGCTTAAAAACACAACACCTTCCATGGAGGCAAAGCTTCATGCTAATATGAAACACTTTTCTCCCGTTGTAAGTTGTTAATTTCAAAGGCACATTTGCATCAGATGTGAAAACAAAAATTGAAATCTTATAAAATGTTCTGAGATAGTACTGTTTTCATTGAAGAGCATCACCTCATTAAAATTAAACAGCTAGATTTCAATAACACTTCTTTAAAAAAGCTGAAATCATTTCAATGAAGTCAAAATGTTTTAACTGATGAAACTGAAATGTTTTCTTTGATGAAACATTGTGACTTTTCATTTCAGAATATTTGTTCAAGAAATTTGCTATGACATTTTATGTTACTCAGTTGCAAGATAATCTGGCAAAGTCAAAATTTTACCTTTCAGTGCCATCAAGCCATCAAGCCAAGAGATTATTTTCTTTTTATTTTTCCATTTTTTTTTTAAATTCAAATTCATAGAGTCTGGAAGAAGATTAAGATAAGATTCTAATAGTACAAATATATGTATTCATTTGTTGTGAACACCTCTCTAGAGTGGATATTAATCTTGTCATCTGTTAGCTGCAGTGTTCGAAAAGTTTTCATTTTCTTTGTGATCCAAATAAATTAGACTGGAATATCTATTTTACATTATATTCCCTGTATTTAAAATATTTTTTTACATCTTAATTTTGGATTGAGGTGCTTGTTTCCTGGCAGATCCTCTTTGCTCATTGCATCCTGTAAGAAATATTTTATTATACAACTTTTATGACTGCAACAACAGATAACTACAAAGTAAATTAGAATTGATAACAGTCTCAAGAAACATCTTTTTTTAAAAAATTGAAATCTATTATGATTCTAGGGAGGAAATGCCAGGCCTCTAAGTTGTCAATTTTGTTAATTTTGTTATTCTTGTTGATTTGTTGCTAACCCTGTTCAGTTGTTGCTTACATTTGTTTTTGTTTTTTAACTTACTCTGTAGACCTTCAAAATTGTGAATGTATTTCTTCTTGGATGGCATGTTGGCAACAGATACTGCTGTCTTCCTGTAGTTTATGAGAATATTTTTCAAACTGAGAGTGCAAATGTGAAGTCCTGGTGTCTCAATAGTTTCTTTTCCAGAAGACTATTAGGAAGAAAGACTGGGCTGAAGCAAAAATATCTTCTTTTTTCTTTTTCTGGGAGGAGACATTCTGAAGTGGAATACTTGAAGGAAGGAAACAACATTGCATCTTGTGTGAACTGTTACCATTTAGTGCTTACAAAGCTTTGCATGGATTTTTAAAATTGGAATAACATTTCGTTGAAAGTTCTGATTTAGAATTTTCTTCATGTGTCAGAAGCATCAAAAAGCTATGAAGTGGCAGGTTGTAGGTGGGAATGAGGTGAGAGCTTACATTAGTGAACCACAATGCATGAAGAACACTCAGAATTTCCTGTATTTATAACTTCTGACTTTAAATGTACAAAGGATGTGATTTGGATCCACATTTCATATAACATTTGAATTAGCTCTGGATCTAGTGTCTGATATAATATTTATAATTGTTTGTGTTTCTCAAATCCATACTTGTATATAATTTGCAGTTAATGTATCTACTGTTACTGCCGTGTAGAAGGTCTAGACAGTGATTTGGATTTTATTGCCCTAATTTTTATACAAACCAAAAAGGTGTCATATTGGATAATTAACTTTTCCTTTACAATGCTCCTGCACCTTTTAGCAACTGAAATTGTTGAAAGCTTGATATAGAAACTAGTAACCACTAAAATTAATGAGAGGGTCTGTCTTATGGAGGGGTGTTTCAGCCTCTACATCTTCAAGTAAATTTAGTATTAAGATTTGCAATGTATTTGATCATGTAACTTGATAGTCACTTAGATCCGCATTTGAATGGTTTGGTTAATACTCATAGAAACACACAGATAAAGGAAATGTCATCAGAACAGAAAATCTGTCACCAGAAAGATTTATAGTGAATATAGAAGCCTCTGGAAACCCTCCAGCACACTATTTACAATACTAGAATGCATGTCCACTTATGTTAGAGTTCATGTTTCATATTCTTTCTCTAGTTATTTGACAGTAGCAATGTTTTCCTGCTGTGAAATACCATAAAGTACCAAATTATTTATATTTGCTGTATTCCTAGAGTTAGAAAATTATTTAGAGGAAAGAGATGGATTCAAAGACAAAATATCTGATTTTTAGGCTGTAAAACATCATTATAGGCTGTATAAAATATGGTGTAAAAATAAATACATCTTGCTACATTCAGACACTAATTTTTTTAAAAAATATTTTTCAAGGGGTTATCTTTTTATTTTAGCCTTTCTGCTTTAGCTTCTTCACATCTATTGCTGATTTTACACCCACAAAATGGATTAGAAGGAATAATAAAAAAAAATGCAAACATATGCAAAATATTCCTCTGGAAAATACCAACTGCAAGATAGCCTCTAGCCCGGTACATGAATCTGAAAATATGAACAGTAGCTAAAAGCTAAGAGCTTTCTCAAACGACAGGTATCTCACCAAAGTCAGAGTATTCCCTAGTCAAAAAGGAGTCTGGAGAACAAACTGAAATTTTATTATCTGGACAGCAGTAATCATTTGGCAAATAGCAGCATTTGATTTCTAAAGTAACCTGGGATTCAGAGACATTTTCTATATGTTTGGTACTGTCCAAGTACATTTTTTCTAACCTTTCCACTATTTCTAACTCTTTCCACTATTTTAAGCTTTCCTCCTTTGGGGATAGAGTTTAGCACTTGTAAGTAAACCAGTGATTTCACAGGCGCATCAAACTGTAACTGCCATTTAGGATTTGCTGTAAAAAAAGGCATGATTGTGCATGAGCTTTTATTTGTTATGCACCACAATGGTTAAAATTATTATCTGGTTTCACTGTCTTTGAAATAATTTTTATCATAAATTCTAGAGCCAAGAATGCAAAAATTGGTCTAGAGAGAACAAGAATATTAGGGGAGGACCAAGCAGTACAAAGAAACAGCAGTGCAGAAAAAGAGTCAAATAAAAGCCAAACTTGGAATGCAGTAATAATTATTGATTTTACAGATGAAATTTACTGCATCCTTGGTGGAAATATTTTCCTCAGTTTATTCCTTGATTTAGTTCCTAGTGACTTAAAAGGCATTACCACTGCATTGTGTTTTTGTACACGAAAATATTGTACAATATGTCTTATATATCACTGTAAGTGTATTGCTGAATACAGAGTTAAGAATATGTAAAGATTTGGGGTAAGAGTTGTACCAACACATGCACTGTTACTATTATGTACTCACCTGGAATAAGCAAAAGCCATTGATATAATAAGGAAAACCTAATGCAGAGAAGAACAGTAGGGACTGGTGTGTACATGCATGTTGAGAAAGGAAAACTAGATGAAGAAGTTAAAATTTGTTGATGTTATGAAAAATGAACAGTGCAGGGCTGCTTAAATGTTATATGACTGTGTTGCTTGACTGGTAAGTCAGGACCCTGGTTTCCAAACTACAGTAAATAGAATATAATGTAGCCTAGGAAAAATGCAAACTTTCCTTGGCTGAACAAGAGTTACAGTAATACTCAAAATTAGTTCTGTTAAGACAGGTAGATACTGCAAAAAAATTCAAAAAGGTGCCTGTAAAAACACAGGAAAGAAATAGAAAACATAAAAGTAGGACAAGGCTTAGTTGTATGTGCCAGCCCATGCTGAGCAATAGCAATTACTGGGGAAAAAAAGAGAGGATTTCCTGTGTATGAAAGATATGACAATTTTTGCTTAGAGTAAGCAAAAAATCAGCAATGTAAAAAAGAATCACATACTCTACTATATAAATACATGTACAGATAAATATAACATGTATCTACTCAAGAATTTTCCTAGCAGCCTCAAAATAATAGTCATAAAGGCAGGGGTGAGGCTGACTGGCACAACATCAGAGAGAGCCCAGATGGGACAGATGTTGGAGGGGGAGCAGTGTTGTTGCAGTGCCATGGTCCCTTTGGCACACCTTTTGCATCCCCAGTGTCCCTGGAGCTGTAGGCTTTGTGGCTCCCTTGACCCTAATCCTAAGTCTAGTCCTCACTTTCCTGGCTAATGTTGTTACCCTTTTCCAGTTTTCCATTCTGTATTTCCAAGGTAATGAAATTAATAATTTAATTTTTAGATTGGTTCCTGGCTTTTTTATCATTTGGGGATTTTATTTGTATATTTCCCTTATCTTTGCTTTTATTATTTGTATGTAAAAAATGAGGAAGGATCTGCAAGCAAAATTATGGCAGACTCTTAATCCATGTAACTCTTCGGAGAGATCCAAAAAACTGGTAGGGCAGACACTGATACTTGTTCTGCTCTATCTGCTGTAAACAAATGTGAAAAAACTTCCCATCTTTTGTTTCCATCTCACACATTCTTTTGGGGAATTTTGAGGTGTTTTAGAGGAGGTTCATATATTTCCATTGAAATTCAAAAGAAATAGGGGTTAGTCTAATAGGGCTAAAGGAAAAGTAGATCTCATGACTGTGTTCAGGAGATTATACGAATTAATAACAGAAAATCAGAAACCCCCAAAGAAATGCTGAAAAATCCTAATAATTCTTCTGTCAAGGGAGATACTTGTTTTTTCCCCGAAGCTTTTATATCTTTGGTTACTTCATTTTTATCATTCAAGGTAGCAAGCAGATTTTTTTATAGGAAAATATAGCAAGATTTTGCAGTTGCTTAAAGATTTGATTCTATACCTCGTCCTAATGAAGATTAATGTGAATAAAGTGTCAAAGGGCATTTCAAATTGCAAGAAGAATATAATTTGTTCTATCAATCATCAGTTTATGTCAGTAAATATGTGTGACGTGGTATAGATCTTGAAATTTGTCACATGCTTTAATACTGTTGTTCATTTTTTAGACTAATCAGTAGTCATATTTCACATACTTCTTGTTGATGCCAGCAACTACTTCTAAAAGTGGTTTCTAGGTAGTGATATCAAGCTCTAGTCTCGAAGTTCCTTTGAACTACAGAGGTTTGATTCAGATTCTTGTTACAGCTTTATATCAATGACTTCACCTTTCAGTCGCTCTTGCAAACATCTTGAATATCCTGTTTCTATATGCTCTGAAAGTGAGAAACTGTCAGTAATCAACTCTATAAAATAATTTAAAAGTGATTATTTTATAGACTCATAAGCATGAGATTTAGGAAGTAACATAGAAAGTCTTTCTTTTATTTCATGCATCTTTTCTGATAGCATTTAAAATGTCAGTGTTTGAATGGAAATGGGGTATAGTACCTCTGTGTTGTCAGCAGTCTGTCACGACAATTATCTTGTCATGGAACCTGAGAAAAAAGGCTCTTAAAAACCTGTCTTTATAAGCAATCCAGAAAGTCAGGGATACCCTTTTTTTAATATGACTCTACATATCCTCCTAGGATTCTTTTTCAACTCTCTGGGGCCTCACTGGTTGGTATTATTTATTGAATTATTTCACCAGTAATATAGTTGTTTGTTTCTCAGTATAAATTCTACATTTGTGAAATAAATAAAGCAACCTCAAGGAAGTTTAAAATCTCTTTTTCTTTAATCCTGTAAATTGTTCTTTGGCCAGTAAATGAGAATGATGACATTTAAATTCCAATATTTAGTTTCTAACCATCTACTATATTTTTCTTTTTTTACTTTTTCTTTTCTTTTTCCCCTTTTTTGCTATAGATTCAAATTATATCTAAGCAGGTGGATCCCAAGGTTGTCCACACAGTGATGAGCTAACTTAACAGGGCAGTTGGGAAAGTTCCAACTTTTGATGAAACAGCAGGTGAATCAAGTGGTTACAGAAAATCCTGGGGTACTTTGCCTGGTCGCTGCTGTGCTTAATTTAGACTATCCAGAGGGGATAACTGTAAAGCAAATAATTTTAAAATTCTTACCCTTATTCCTTTGTGTGCTCTTTGCCAGGTTCATAGCATGTCAATTGAACTTGGAATTCAGCTGCTTTTGACTAACCCCTTTGAAAAGCTGCAAATTGTCAAGTCATTTAGAAATATTTATTGTTATAGGCATAGCAGCAGTACATTGAAGCTGAAAAAGAACGCTATTGAAGTGAATGACTGTGCAGATTTGTACTTTCTAAATGTCTTGGATGAAAGCTATAGCCTGGCTGAGAAGAGTCCAGAGCCAATATTCAGAGCCAGTCTCCTCAAATCACCACAACATTAGGAGCAATAGAGCCTCCTCCCGAGTTTGAACTGATAACTGTAAATATTGTGAATTCATCAATTTAGCAAAATACAGAAAAACATTTCTAATTGAAACAAAAGGAGTAATTTAGTAGGAGGTCATTACATTTGTTTTCCGAAAGCATTCTAAAAGCACAGTCCTTCAGTGTACTGCTTTTCACAATTATTTTAATTAATATTTCACAGGAAGATTGAAGAGTTTGATGTGACCCTGTTTCAGACATGAAATATACAGCTGTACCACCTTCTGAGTGTGCATTCACCTGTTACTCTCCTTGCATTTTTTCTGTGTATGGCCAACAGTGTATCTAAATATGGCAAGGATATTGTCTGTTTTGTTTTCAGTGAAGAGTTATAGGAATACCAGTGCAAATATATGAACTTTCAAGTGGTAATTTCACCTCTGTCCTTATTAAAAGAGAAAGCATAGTTCAGAATTCTATTGTATCCCCAGCTGGACAAGTAACCCTTGATTTCAAGTACACATGAATTTCCTTTTTGAGGAAAAACCCTTTCAAGTGTGAGAGGCTAACTGTGATCCTGGTGCCCTCTGTATAAAGGCTACATTTCCAGCAAAATCCAGACATCTCAAGTCTCCACCTTTTTTACTTCTCATGTCTGTTGTCTCCTGTATAATTCATGGCCTTATACATGCCAGGCAAGGCACTCTTTTATTCCAACTCTAATTTTACAGATAATCTTGCCATGTTTTGAAAAATCAGAGTTCCACATCCCAGCTTTTTATGACTTTCTATAATATATAATTCACTTGCATCACATATCTGTCCTAAAGGGGTTTTAACTTAAATAGTTTAATCCATCTTTCTATCATTGTCTTCTTCCATATTCTTCTAGGTGTCTGTCTATATACGTAAGTCTCAAGTGTTTAAGATCCATCATTTTCACTTTTCCACCATCAGTTATAAAAAATAGAAATAAAGCCTTTCAGAAATATTAGCACATTTTATCTTGTGCTAATATTTATTCTTCCTATTTCTTTTTCCTCAGGTTTTTATGCTCTAAAAATGTGTTTTGCATTTCCACTTCTAGCAATTTCTTCTACTAAAACTGCAGTCTTCTTGTTGGTCACATCACAGCTATTACCCATTAGTCTATCTTCTTACCCTCCAGCTTTATCTTTGCTAATAAATTAAAGGCTACTGGGGTACAGACCTAGGCATGGGGACATTCCTGAGCACTGAAACTCTCTTTTGCTTATACATATATTTTTATAATAATTCTTGCCCAGATTCCATCCAGGCCAAATGGGACTGTATTAGCAAATTTCAGAGCACTGCTCTCAAGTTAAGGTGAGCCATGAACATAATATTAAATCCTCTGGTTAATTTGTATGAGACTACCTTCTTGTAGAAAGTACATTTATTGGTATGGACACAGTTTGTTGGTCTCATTGCAAAAGCTCAGTCCCAGACACATTTAATTTACAGGTGTACATAGTCTCACATTGCTTCTCACTGCAATTCATTCTGTAAACAGCCTATATAGGCTCTAATCATATACTTCATCCTATCAAACCTACCAGTTCTTCTATGTAGTTGTTGCCCAGTATTTACCAATTTACTTCTTCTTCATTAGACACATAAATGTCTCCTTACATAAATCTACCTTTCCTTTTTTTCATACTGCTTCACACATTGAGAGGCTTCCCAGATTCTCTTCCAAGCTGCTGTTTTACCCTATTTGCTGTTTTGAATAACCACTTCCCCTGAGTGGAGCTCAGAAGGCACTTTGTTGTCAACATGCTTTCATCACTTCAAAATGCTTCCATCACACATTGCTTCCCTATTTCCTATAACACCATTTGATTAATAATGATTAATACTGGTTTGAATTTCCTCTCCTATTTGGCTTTCCTTTCTCTTTGCCATGAACCTGTCACAAGTGGCATAGAATATGTCTACAGGGGCAACTCTGCAGAGGTACTTCTAAGTGTTTACAGAGTCTCTATACTTGAAGTGATACACTGTAGATTTGAGTGTAATGCTGACATGCCTGAAGTTTTTCTTTTATGATGGAATAGATATGGTATAAACCAGGGCACCCTGTGAGCACCCTTCATGCAGTGCAGACACAAGATCCTCAGACAACCGGTGCTCTCTGCACACATGCGTGGTGTGTGTGTCTAGGACAGGCAGCTGCAGCCAGGCAAATTAATTGCTGGTAAAAACATTGTAAATATAGCTCTGAACCGTAAGTAATCACAGCAAATCAAACCTTGGTCCCTCCTTCTGTGCATTGCACCTGTTTCTTCTATAGTCAGCTCATAGGTGTCAGCTCAATAGCAGGAATCAGTTCATGAGGTTTTGCATTCCAAGTAGAAAATGTAACTGTAGTAAAAACTATAAATAATTAAAATTTATATAGGCCTATGCATGCACAGCTTTTCTTCATTATACATGACAAATCATGAGAAATAAAGAACTGAATTTTGATTTTAAGTCAAGGTCTGTTCTTACCTTGTTTCCAGCAACAGAAGGTGAGTGAAGATTATGTGAACACCATAGGGGTCTCCTAAGATCTCCTAGTTTCAAAAGTTTTGTGAATTGGGGTCCTCCTGAATCAAAGACTGTATCTGGTATTTAGCACTCTCTGACAATTTTTTTCTCTCATCAATGCTTTCAGTCTCCGTTCAAGTTGTGTTTCCACGGTATTCTGAGGAAGAAGCCTTTGCTAACTATCCAGTTTGGATTCTTCTTTAGACCAGTGATTCTTCTTTAGACCTCCAGCCAAAGACAAGTCACTGTGACTTTGAAAGGAACACTAATGAAATCACAAGACTCAGAAGATATAGTTTAGTTTTATTCAGTAGCATACCAAAACCCCATTTTCTGCTGTAGACGCAGTAGAGAAATACATTGTACCCACTACATTGCAGGCTGAAATCTAAAGCAAAAGGTGTCTGTCCTCACAGATGAAAAGATTTCAGGGAGAGTGAGGGAACAAATATAGAGAAACAATTTTTTGACATAAACAACAGAAGGGGAGACAAAGAAAAAGAATGGATGTGCAAGCCCAGATGATTACTATTTTGATTATTTTACATATATTCATAGATGTTTTACTGTGTCAGTGAGCCATTTATGATTTAAACAAAGATAAGGTATATAATCAAATGGAGAAAGGTTTTTGATTTTATTAGTACATAGAAATCCAGTGCAGGTAATTATGCTTAAAGGTATAGCACATAACATCATAGTATTGACATGAAAAATATCCAGCCTGGAAAGGAAAAAAGGAGAGTAGAAAATAGAGTTTAAAAGTCTCCTGTTATCTGTAAAGTGAAGCCAGAAAGTTACCTGTATAAGCATGTGGTGCACTGCCACATTTTGTTGGTCCACAGTGATACCCAGGCCTTGGAGCCAAAATAAAGGAAAATGCCAGTTAATGCAGTGGTTGGCCAGAGTGCCTCCTGAGAGATGCTGTGGCTCAGGCAGTGGAAAGGGTATCTGGTGGGAGTGACTAGCAGGAGCATCTAAGGAAAGAGGTATAACAAGGAGTAGCTTGAAGAATAAAGATCCATGGAGAGAAGTTAGTGATGGCCCCAGAGTAGAGCAAGGAGCAGTCAGAAGAAGGAGAAGCTATGAGAGAGGAAGCAAGCCACAGCGCAGGAAGACCTGACAGTCCTGAACTGGGAGTAGAAGAGAAAGCAACTAGCTATCCTAGCCATGTCATGCACTCAATAGCAAAAAAGTAATGCAAAAAGACAAGCATTCAGTCAATTTATACTTCCTCTTCTTAAATGAGGAAGAGAAAAAAATGGTTTTTTCTCTTCCTCATTTAAATTCATTCACCACTTCCCATGGGCAGGCAGATGTTCAGCCATCCCCAGGAGAGTAGGACTGCATCACATGTAACCATGGCTTGGGAAGAAAATGCTGTCACTCTGAATGTTCCAACTTCCTTCTTCCCCAGCTTTATTTACTAGGCATGATGTCATATGTTGTGGGATATCCCTGTGTTCTTTTGGGCTCACGTGTCCAGGATGTGCCCTTCCCCAGCTTCTTGTGCCCCTCCCATGCCCCCATCCTGCTCACTGGTGGAGCAGTATGAGAAGCAGAAAAGACCTTTTGCTCTGCCCAGCAATAGCTAAAATATGTCTAAATTATCAGCACTGTTTCCAGCACAAATACAAAACATAGCTCCATATTAGCTACTCTGAGGAAAATTAACTCTCTCCCAGTCAAAACCAGCACAGAATAACAGCTCAAGCCACTGTTTAGTAATGGCCTCTTAATGTTTTATCCTTATCTCAACCAGTGATTTCTTCACAGAAAGTTAGGCAGACCTAAAACTACCACAGATGTCTCTCTGGGGTGGAACATCCCCAAGCCACATCACTGTAAGTGAACCACAGAAGTCTCCTCTTTGAAAATCATTAATTTCTTAACTCTAACTGTAATAAGCTTGAAGGATTCGCTATCATCTCTCCATTAGAAATAACTGATGTCGAAGCATTCATGCACATAGTGGATCGTTACCCAGTGATAAAAACAGTCTCTGTTAACACCCAGGACTCATGCATCATACAAATTGAATTATTTCTAAGGGTTAAAAAGAACAAAGCTATGAAGCTTTGACCTGTGGATCGATAAGGAACTTACATCTCCAGCAATGTGTGGCTCTTAATCAAAACCATGGCCGCTCATTTATACCAAAATAAAAGGTCATTGATGCACTTTCAGGGAAAAGATTGACAACTTTCCAAAACTCTTTCATTCTCTGATCCTTAAAATTTTTTAATGAGCAAGAAATGTACAAGAGGAAGTTCTTCTGGCTGAAAAATACAATAAGAACTTAAATAAAAGACAGCAGATATGAAACTGGAAATAAACCTTTCAATCCTTTGACTGACAAAGCTGACATGAACAGAAACCTTTGTATCCATGTTCTCTGTAAGAGCAGTGACAGTCTGAACTCATCTGGTGAATCTGCTAGGAGCTAAATTTTAATACAACAGATAGCTCATCAATCTTAAGGTAAAAACAATGATTAAATTAATGCATTTTTGGACAAATGTTGTTGTTCTACACAGTCTTAATCTAGTTCTATATGTAACCACACTTTATTTTTCACACTATCAGTAAATGTTCAAATAATAACCACAATATTTGTACTGTCTTGACATAATTGCAATATCTTTAAGATAAGTTTTTTTGAAAGTTATGCAGCAATGTCAGTAATGAGTGTCAGATTTATTCTGTTAAGAAAATTTATTAAAAAATGACCTGCCTTCATGTAAACAGAGGAACACATTCCAAACATCTTGTTAGTGTAGTTAGCAATTTTTACTGCGACAACTTTGTCAAACTAAGACTTAAATAAAATTTCATTAATTGTGGAGTAAAATTTGAAAACTGCTAATAGGTCATTCAATTTCCATAAGAACTAAATCTTCAGTCATGCCTGATTCTTGAGCAGTGCAGGTATGTACCAGTGTCATGCAGACTCATTTTTAGCACACAAATTAGCTGCTAATATTATCTAATACAGTAGAGTAATCAAATCACTGAAATAAGAACTCTGTGCACAATTCTTTATCTATTTTACTTAGCCCTGTTTAACCCATAAATTTACTTTTAATAGCAAAAGGTGAAAACAGAGACTTTTGATGTAGTCAGTAAAGGTGCGTTCTTTGACTGCAACAATTTATGCAAAAACACGGTCTGAGCCGCTCTGCGTAAAGAGCTTTGTGTGGCTTTGTTTTGGTAAGGAACAGCCTGTGGATACTTCATCTGACATGTACAACCCTCTCACAGGCCTCATATCTGACAGTCCTATATGGTAGATGCTGAGATAGTAGCATGGCACAGACTACCTTTAAGCTCTAATCCTGACATAATCAGAGTTCACTGTATTACAGGCAAACACTCGCAGTCCAGAAAAAAAAAAATAAAGTTCTTTTAAAATTCTTGCCTTTTTGTATCAGAGCACCTCCTAGTTTTCTATCACTGACTATTTTAGCCTTAGTAAGACAGATCTTATGGGACAATAAACAATCTGACAGTGTCTTAAAGGACAGTGTTTATACATCCATCAGTCTCTGTTCATTGGTGACAACCTTACCATGTCAGCCACCCTCCAAGAAATCCAGGTCTCCTAACCTTATTTCATGTACTAATTTTCTGTAATACTTGACTATGTGGAACAACTCTCTGTGGCAAAGCAGCAATAAATATTCACATTAATCTGCTCTGACTATTCTCTGGGTATGTATTTATGATTGCTTGTTTCAGCTGACAGAAAAGAAAGGGATTTCATTAACATAGTTTAAATTACATCTCCATCATGTCACCAAAACCCACCATCAAACAAAAACATTGCAATATCATTCTTTTCTGTACAAAGTTTGTTAAGAGCTGCTAATCAAGACAAAATAAGTAAAATACTAACAGAATGGAGGAGACTAAAATCCTTTATTTGTTCTTAAACATGTACAAAGAGGTCATAAAACAAGGCAAGACTATCAGTGTCTCACACAGTCATTTGGCAGGAAATTCTGTGAGCTGCTTAAAATATTGTCCTTGTGAATTACTTGTGGCATTTTTCAAAATGGTCCTTTTCTGTTCTCATTTTCTACACCTATCAATTGACCGCTTCAAGGAAAGGCATTTTTTATTGCTATACTCATCCAAGAGAAAGGGAAAAAAAATTAGTGACAGACCTTGAGAGACATAGAAAGCAGCAATAACTTGTGTCACTCTATTTGAGAGCAGATGAATAAAAAGACAGTAAAACCAAGCTGGTAATATTGCCCAGCTGATACATTATGCTAACCACAACCTTATACAGTATTAGTTAATGTAGCTTTCACATAACTTCTGGGAGTTTTAATGTACCCATTTTCCTTTCTGCCTTAGAAGATGAATCAGTGAAATCTCTCCTAAGCTCTCAATATCAGTATGGTAAATTTTGGTGCAGATTTTTCCTCTAGTTGTGAATCTAAATTCCAGACTAATCACATTTATAGGCTGTTATATTTTCTGCATAATATTACTGATTGAATAGATCCAGAATATGAAGGCTCCTCTTTTACCCACTTTTTTCAATACTTCTTTAAAATAATGGCACATGTTTTCCCAGAGTTGCCACTAGATTGGCAGATGGAGCACTGTAGTTGGCCTGTTGGAATCAGCTGGAACCAGCTGTGCCTCACACAGGACAGCCCCTGGCCTCTTACCACAAGGCCACCCCTCCAGCAGACACCCCTGCCACAACCCCCTTGCCACCTATACCCAATTCATGACTATGTGAAGAAAATTTATTATTCTTTCTGTGAGGGCTGGACTCAACAAAAGATTACTCTCCTTTGGGATATATAAACTAATGTTAAAGAGGAGTTCAAATACAAATTAAAACAACACAACAAAGAGGTGAAAAGGGAATCAGTCAGAGAAAAGTAAAATTTAAAAAAGTAAAAATATATTGCTGCCCCAAGGCACATCCATCCCTCAGTGAAAAAATCTCAGATATGTTGTCACCTGCATGAAGTTAGGTTTGGTTGATTTTTAAAAATTTGTAAAGTGATAATTATTTTGCTATCAAGGAGAAATTCTGACTTACCAGATATGATGAATTTGTACGGAAGACTTACCTAGACCCAGTATGTTGAACTTACTGCTCATTTCAGATCAGCAAGGTAGTACATGAGCAGGAAGTTTGATATTCTTGAATGCTTGGCCTACTGTGCTCTGACAGCTTGTGGCCAGGTTGTAAATCAAGTTAAATAAGAATAAACTAATCAAGCATCAAAGAAAGCATTGATTAACTTGGTAAGTAAGTGTAGTCCTTCTGTCCTCTTTTCCTTACTGAGTTTGGATAAAACCTGAGTCAGAACTTGGGCTACCTTCATCTAGACAATATGCCATAAATCTTTAATTTAATATGAGTGTTTGTAGGATTGTATAATGGATGGAAGTGCATAAAAGAAGGTATTGATTAATGACTGTGACAACAAGACCTATAATGGACATTGACAATGCTCTGGAAGGACTTAATGTTGCACACAATGACAAAGTACAACGAGTTGATAAAATAGTTGTCAGCAGAAACAGGGGAGTTCAGACAGAAACATAATGTATTAATTACCTCAAAGACAGGTATCTAAAAAAAAAAGTCTCCAAAAGCAATATTTATTACTTAATAAGATAAATTTATGTCCACACTTTATTTTTGTGTTTTTTTAAACAATGGCCTAAGTGATTTGGTTCTATACAAGCTGTATCATGCTTCAAAAGTTGTAGAAAAATCTTTTCCACTGGGAGCTAAATGTGGTGATTTTTGTCAGGTGTGGTCATGCATAAACTTAATTCATAGCACCACAGCATCAGCGAGCTTAAAGAAGAATTATTTTAAGGTCAAAAATCTTCTAGAAGCACTTCTGTCACGCCAATACATACTGCTAAACCATATAAAGAATGGAAATTTCAAGTGAAACACATGGCTTTGTCCTGAAAAGAAATATTTCTTCTTAAAAATGAAATCCACTTCCTTAGAGTGGAAATTTTGTACTGAGGAGAAAAGGAGAGCAGAATACAAGACCTTCTTTTATTCCCTTATACCTATACAAATTCCCTTTAGTGTCAATGGGCATACAGTGAATAAAGTATAATGAATAGAGTGAAGTATAATGAATAGAGAATAAATCCTATCATGAATGATTTAAAAATATTATTTTGAGCTAATATACTCTGGAAAACCTTCCTGACAGCCCATTGAAAGTTGAAGAAACTGTAGTTATGCCACTCCTGCTCTGTTTCCATTGCCTGAAATGCTTTTTTACTATGCTTAATTGACTCTAATGTTCATAGGGAAAGTGGCAGAAACTCCCCTATGCTGAAATTCACATCTCTAAGGCAGAAAGAACATCAACACTGTTAGTGCCAGTGCTACTTTCTTTGTCAGTTTGATGTGAAAGTTAGGTAGACCACAGCTCCTTAGAAGGCAGAAGGTAATATTGAAAATGTGAACAGCACTAGGAGGCAGATGAGAGCTATAATTTTATTTACAGTCAAAAGAGACATCACTCACTGCCAATGAATGTGATGAGGACCCATGCCTGCTCTGCCTGTTCAGTGCGGAGTCTGAGGACTGTGGTTGGTGTAGATGCCACAAATATATGAGATAAGAAGTGCCAGGTGCCCCATCTCTATCTACCTTTTCACAGAAGCCCTTTCCCCTTCCCAGCAGCCTCAGGGGCCGTTTTCCCTGGATGTCATGCCCTGGAACAGACACTCCCTGACAGTTTAGCAGGAAGAACACCAGCTCCAAAGGCCCTTCCCCTCTCTACACAGGGGACTGTCATGTTTCAGCCACCGTTTTCAGCCAAGGCATCTTGTCTCCATTTTGTGATAGGTAGCTGTTACTTTGTTAAATATCATCCTGCTCTATGACTTGCTGATCACCATTTCTTGGCATCATCATACAACATATCCACATGTTCTCTGAGACTGACTTCCCACTTCCTTTCAACCAGGAAGTGTTCTAAAACAAATATATGTACTTCTGTGTACTATATATATATATATATATATACATATACATATATACATATTTACATCATATTATATTATATATACACATATTTAATTATACATAAATGCACTATTTACATTATATACACGTGTGTATATATATGTGTGGGTGGGTGGGTGTGGGTGGGTGTATTTATGGAACTGTGGAAATTAAATAGATATAGGCATAAAATCATAGGTACAAAATGACTAAAACAGGTTTAATAAGAGCCAATGGAATGGATAATTAAAGTTTAAATACAAATAGCAAGTAATTAAGCAAAAGTAGAAGAAAAATTCAGTGCTGCCACTTTACCAGGTTACGGTACAAGCCATGACATTTCTCAAGTGTGGGGACTTCAAGGGAGTGGATGGGTGGTGAATGGGACAGGGGACAGGGCACAGGCAAGCTGGAATATGTCCAAGGACTGCAGACCCCTTTTATGAGGCTAACAAGACACCCCTGTTGCAAGCTTGGAAAGATGAGCCCCATCCAGTGAGCTGGAGTTAGAGATTCCTGCATTCTGCTGCAGTCCAACAGGATGAACATGAAGTTTTAGTGGGGCAGACTTAGGCCTTTGCATGCTGCTGCAAGCACAGGCAAAGCTGTCTGAAAGAGAAAACCAGAACAAATGCTAACCTTAGAAAAACCTGTATGTACAGACAATAAGAAAAAGGCACAAAGGGACTCTCCCAAATGACTGCTTTCTTTTGGTGTTTGCCCTGACATTTGCTTCTGGCCTTAAAAGTACTTTCACTGGCTGGGACAGTGAAGAGATTTAACATTGGGATGGTCTTCAGTGTCATAATACTAGGTAAAGCGTGCACTTGGCAGTTACAATTCACTGCATAATCTTTTGTTTCCAGAAATTCCAGCAATGCAAATACAGATGTGTGTAAATAATCAAATGCACATTGCAATTAGATCAAAACTGTCTGCACAAAACTTAACTTTGCAGGTTTCTCTGGGTGGCAATAAAATTTATCCAGAATTACTAGATTTATGAGCTGTTGAAGTGGTCTAAACTAGCTAATATATCTCTACGTACAGAGCCACTCAAGAATCCATATGCCAAGATGACATCAATACTAATACCATTAATAAAATACCAATAGGTTCTTTCCTTTCACAGCATAACATCCTGGAACTGAATGCAAACTTTCTTGGTCAGTTATCCTACCTAGAGTCCACCAGTGAAGATTCTTCCTTTCCATGATTGGCAAAGCCTTTTGTAAACTGAGACTCCTACTCCTACTTGATTTGCAACGGAGAGCATCTGGCATGTATCTGAAATAATAATTATCTTCTTCTGACACATTTATGAGTTTTCCCTTCATTAATTTTTATCTGGGAAATATTCACTGCTATGGTAGGGTAGTTTTAGAACAAACACCTGGTTTTTACAACTCTTATCAGAAATTTGCAAGGTTTCAGGCAGGGAACAGCTTAAAATTAATGAAGTGAAAAGCTTAACCCTTTGGGCCTCCTTTTGATGTGTCTCAGCAATACCCTTTCCAGTAGCTTTGAAGGGTAATTTTTTTCCTTTCCTCCATATATGTTACTCTGCCTCAGTGACTCACAGCTCACAAGCTGCCATAACTTTCTGCAAACCAGAGGTAGCAGAAAGTGAAATATTGAAAAGAAGTCATTTCACTGGAAAGATCTGAAACCTTTCCCATGATTCAAAATTTATTCCCAATTCACTGTTTTTCTGAATGCAAACAAAGAATGAATTTAGCATCTTTGAACCCCCTGTGGTCAAGCCTCTATACATTTCCCTGTATCCTGTTAATAAACTAAAACAAAGAAACTTTGGTATTTTTTTAAGATGGTTCACAACATCTGGCAGCAGCCATTAAAGTTATCTAGGCTACCTCCCTTAACTCAGTAAAAGGTACTGTGTGAAAAATGCAAAATAGTTACTGTGTGGGGAGAACAGAATTTACCAAAATTATTTATCAGCTCATAAAATAACAAGCAAATATATTTGTTAAGTGTACTAGGAACAATCTGAATCTGACCAGATAAGCACTTTTTTAACTTCAATCACCATGTAACACATACAAAGACTGCAATGTCTCTTAAAGAGAGAATCCTTGGCAAATAGAAGTATGGAACATATTAAATTGATATAAGTATGTATTTGATATAAGTATGCATTGATTATAATGCATACAGTCTCATAATACAGCCAAATTATGATAGTGTTCAGCTTTCAACTTAATTCCCATATTTATTACGCAAATAAATATATATTATTTCATGAAAAAAAAATCAACAGAATAAACCCTTTGATTTCTTTAACTCAAGCCATCATTTTTAGAATGAAGGTATAAACCATGACAAAACCTGACATTTGAGAAAGGACTGAAAACTGCCTTGGTGACAAAACAGGTTTTCATTATCTCTGAGTCATGGTGCGGGATCTTTCTGAGAGCTGTGAGAGATATTGTGTATCTGGCTTTGAGCAACTCAACATTTTTTTGGCTTTTTTTTGGATAAAATTTCTCAATTTATGTAGCTGAAAGTTTTTGTTTTGACATTTTCAAATGACAAGTTTTGACTTCAAAATGTCTCTTTCCAAAATTTATCTCTGAAAGTCTCATGAAAAAGTAATCGCTGTCTTAGCTCACATGCACACTGTTAATATATTTAGTTTGCACAAGGAGCTGCAGTTCCAGCATGTGCTAATCTTTCTACATCTAATTGTCATGTTAGCTGATCATTTTAACTTTCAGAATTCATTTTTCTCTGTTTCCTATAAAAGAACTAGAAAGAAAAATTTAGAAAAAAAAAAGAAGAATAACCTCTGTAATCAGTTGACACATCTCATGCACTACCAGCACAATAAAAAAACCAAAGCAATGAACACTGCTATTCATAAAGGATTCTTTTAGTCCTATGCAAAGGTGCTTTGTGTCTTCCAAAAAAAAAAAAAATTCAGCCTTTAAATAAGGTTTGCACGTTTCCTGTCCACAGATATGTTGTTATTTTAAATTACAGTCAGAAGAAATTCTCATTATTGTTAAATGAATGAAATTCCACTCATATGCAAGAAGTCTATATTCATATACCAGGGTAAGTCTACCTCTCAAGTCAAATTTATTGGAAAATTTTCTAGCATGAAAAAATCCACTTTTTCCCTACTGTGACATACTTGACTCTCTTTGCAAAAGAAAAAGACACACATTTTGCCTTTTATGTAGGAAATGCAGATGGAAACATACCACTTTTAAGAATTTAAAAGAAAAATAATTAAAAAATCCTAATGTTGCATTAGTTTTTTAATTTAATACATTGGGCATGTAAAATGGTTCATTTTTAAAGCCTACTTCAATGAAAACAAAAATCGAACAGCTTAATGTCATAAATGTAAGTTCCTTGCTTCAACTGTGAACAGAAGAATTTACCCTTAATAGATCTGAACTTTACACCAAAAACTGGAGACATGCATACTTAAAAAACCTAACTTTTAAATTTTATTGTTCCTGTTACTGGACTTGCTTTTAATCATCCTCTTGGTTCACTGAAGTACTCTAAACAGAAATATAAAGTCCTGAACAGGCTGAAGATTGGATAGCACTTATTAAGTTGCTCTTAGGGAATGAGAGGGTTTATCCCCAGCTAATGATTTTCAAACATACTAAATAATTTAGCCAAATCTTTCAGAGATCTTGAATATTTCAGGAACTGTATAGGATCTTATGGAAATTTGACTGTGTGGTTCTATTTTACTTATGCAAACTCTATTAAATGTTTGAACTAATAATTTGGTCACTTTGAATTGAAACATAAGTTGATAATGTCATGCTACAATTCCACCTGCTTATTTTAATACCAGAAATTTACAAGCATAATCCTATTTGCTTGGGATCAAGTCCCAGTGGACTGATTGTGAACCAGCTGTTTTATATATTTATCCTTAATTTGAAAATATAAGAAATAATTTTTTAAGAATGATGTCTACATACAGACATTTTTAAGAATGTCTACATATGTATGATCATATGTATGTTAGTGTTTTGTGAGATGGTTGTGAATAATTATGGAAATAACCATGATCAAATTTTGATTAAAAATTATTATCTCATCTGCAGAAAAAAGGACAAAAATACATTTGTGACAATGGAAAAACCTAAAGATCAGAGAACACTGATTTCTACCTGAACTAGCAGTGTTCATGGCTTGATTAACTGAATGACCTAGTATAATTCCATCACTTCATTTGTCTTTGCAAATCTTTGTTTACACATAGAACAATAAGCTTCTAAAGTTAAGACAGTCAAGTTCCATAAATTAATTTTAATAAAGATCAAACCATAAATGTTCTATTATTTATCTTGTTCTCTTTTATCTTTCTATTTCCATGATAATAAATCAGAGATAGTTGTGAGCATATCTATTCTGCTACATCAGGTGAAAAGATGGTAGAAGATAGTGCAGTTATCTGTTAACCATGGCCTGTAACACAATACTCTTGTGGAGGTTCAGGTAACACCCCCAGTACCCAATCTTATACAAAGTGATAGCAAGATTAAGAAATAAGTCAACACTGAGACAGTTCTCAACCAAAAAACTTGTTTCCAGGAGGCAGGTTAGACTTACAAAGACCTCATCAAAGCTCATCATGCTCAGGCTATCAGTAGTTGACCTAGCTAGATAAATTCTAGGTTTTGAAAAAGCCATGTTGCAGAATGCACTGTAGTACAGGGTGGCACAAACTACTCTTAGAAAAAATAGCATTGCAAGTCTTGCATTTGTTACATATTAATGTGTGTAGCACAGTAGGTCACAACCAAACACATAAACACTAAATCCCTATATGGAGGGAAGGGGGTGCCATCCAGAGTGACCTTGGCAGGCCTGAGAGGTTGACCTGTGTAGAAGTCACGAAGTTCAACAAGGTCAAATGCAAGGTCCTGCACTGGGACAATCCCAAGCACAAATACAGGCTTGGCAGAGAATAGATTGAAAGCAGCCATGTGGAGAAGACCTAGGGGGGTTGGTAGATGACAAGCTGAATGTGATCTGGAAGTGCACACTTGCAGCCCAGAAAGACAACACTATCAAAAGGGTCAAGGAAGGTGATTCTACCCCTGCTGTGCTCCAGTGAGACTGCACATGGCATTCTGTGCCCAGCTCTGGGACCTGCAACATAAGGGCATTCATTATGTGAGTGCAAGTTGTAAAGTCTAGAGGAAGCCACAAAGATAATTGGAGGGCTGGAGCATCTCTCCTAAAAGAAAAGGCTGAGGGAACTGGGATAGTTTAGCCTGAAAAAGAAAAGGCTCTGGGGAGACCTCATGGCAGCTTCCAGTGCTTAAAAGGGGCCTGTAAAAACCAGGAGAGAGACTTTTTGCAAGGGCATGTAGCTGATGGCTTTAAACTGAAAGAGGGTGCATTTAGATTAAATGTTAGGAAGTAATATTGGAATTGTTAGGAACAAGCTGCCCAGAGAAGCTGTGAATGCCCCATCCTTGTAAGTGTTCAAGACCAGGTTGGATGCAACCTTTGAGCAACCTGGTCTAGTGAAAAGTGTCCCTGCCCATCGCAGGGGGACTGGAACAAAATGATCTTTAAGGTCCCTTCCAACTCAATCCATTCAGTGAATCTATGATTTTATATACTTTGCTTACAGAGTGATGAGAGGAGGATGCAAAAGAGTAAATATATAGGAGCTAACAACGTCTGCCAAGAAGAACTACTCTAGCAAGAGCAAAGAGAGATAAAGAGGATTAAGTGTTCAGGGTGCAAGTTCTGGAGATTTTTCCTGCTCAGGTGTCTCAGTAAACTCTATATTAATTTTTTTACAGACTACCAAGGAGACAGATCACAAGAACACATTTTTACAGGGCTCTGTTTCCAATTTAGTTATTGCATTTGGAAACTTCAGAGTTTTCCCTTTGGAGTTTTATAGAAAGGATGGATAACAAAAATCTAAAGTGTTTTGTAACAAGTGCTTCTTTACCATCCTCTCAGCATAAGTCAGCACAGTGACACTCAGCTGCACATAGCTGAAGGCACATACCAACAGAAATAAATACATGTTCCAGAGCACAATTACTGAAATTATAAACTTTGTTTTAATTAGATCTTCTCAAATTTTTTATTTTTTATTAGATTTCTCCTGTCTTCTTTTCTTTCATATTTGTTGTGATTCACTACTTAACATTTTAGAAACAAAATTCTCCTTTGTTCACACACCATTGGAAAAGTGACATTTTTAGAAGCACTGAGTATTGACCCAACTGTGTTTATTCATGCCAATATGAGCCTTACCTCTGACTCTGGTTGAATGGATTTTTTTTATATTTATTGTTTGCCTTTCCTTCTAATTGAAGTTTTTTCAAAAAAAGAGAAAAAATTTTCTGTGAGGGAAACAAGGTTGGAAAGAATGGATTCAACAATTCAGGACTAGAAAAGTAAAGAATTATCAGCTCAGAACAGTGGTAGTATGCATTCTATGAGCCAAGAAATAGCATTAGAAATAAGTGTAAGTGTATTCTTCTGAATATTACTGATTTCCCGCCCTGGTTTCTCTACCCTTTGATGCCAGAGATTCTGCAGGTGATTAGCAAGTCTTCTGCGTCTACTTTCATGGACATCTTTTGCCATTACCATATAAATAGTAATGTTCCAAACCCAATATTTCTTTTGCACAGCAGTAAAATGTCCAAAACAGTGCAAGCCCAGTTTCACTTTGAAACATGTAGATACCACTACATTACAAACCAATATCAGGTTACAAAAAATACAGATGTGTTCAAACTTCCACAGATGTAGTAATGGAAAAAAAATACCCTGAGACATTATAACAACTCTGTTGTCAATAATTTTCTTATTGATCGCAATGAAAAGATACTTTAGTAGCTAATTTATGCTAGGGCTGATGAGGAAAACACCACATGAATGTTGTTCTGAGAGAAAATTTATTTTTCACAAAATTTAAATTTTCAATAAAACTTTGTTTTGAGAAAAAAGTTAATTTATATCTGAAAATGAATTAAGCATTGAATTTTCAATATATTCAGTCTCTAATTTTAATATTTTTCATTGCTGAAAGACCACAAGAGTCCCAACCACATTTCTTTAAAAGTAATAGGCTCTGCTATGTATAGGCTCATTGTCTTGTAGATTTGTGTGTCCCAGAGAAAACTGGGATATACCCAATTAAAAGAACGATGAGCAGTGTCATACCACATTACAAGTCTGCTAAACATATTGTGTGTATACCTTTGCCTGGACTAAAGAAAGTTTCGATTCAAGATTCTCCTCAGTCTTATTTGGAGAAACCTGGCATGAAAAATTGTAATGGGAAAGAGGCTGAGCGCAAATGTTTGCTGCATGTAACATATTCTTGCTCAGGACCACTTCCAATACATTTTCAGTGTGGTTTTTCTTTAAGATAATTCTGCTTTCTCACTCCTTCAAATGTCTGGCTTTGTTCTCAGGAAAAATAAAATACTTTTTGGTGCCTTTAGTTTTGCTTTGGAATAGAATTGTCATACTCATTACAATGTGTTCGGAGCTAAGAAGAAAAGTATGTAACGTTAGGAAATTCCCTAGCAATATGTACAAATAGGATAAAACTCCAGTTATACAAATCTTGAATACTCTTAATTTTAGCAGCAAATATATAAAGCTTTTTCCTCTGTTTTGAAAGGTTATATACTAATCAGATTATGGTTCTCAAATTTATTCTAATCAGAGTTATTGCATTATAACTCTTGATACTTATTTTTAAACCCCAAAGAACTTGTATATACTTAAGTTCCTTTAGAATTTTCTTGTGCCTTATAAATAGGAAATATAAGATTAGCAAAGAAAGGTGTTTCATGAGGTCCATGGGGTGTAGAATTGCTAAAAAAATCTGAGTTACCCCTTATAAAGTAGATTAAACCAAAAAGAAAATTAGGCATATGAATTATGAGGAATAAGCAGAGGAAATGAGGCATATAAAGGGAATAATATTTCATTGATATTAAATATAATTTAGTTTGGGTGGTCGTTTTGGTTTTTTTGGGGTGTTTTTTTCAAGACATCATGAGATGGCTAATAGGAATAAATTTAAGAAATGAAAATTTTCATAATCAGGTGAGAGAAAAATCAACATGCTTAATATACTCAAGCATGGACACAAAGTGTTGACTATACTAGGTTTCTGAAATAATTACAACATGAAAGCAAAGATTCAGTAAAAAGAGTTTAAAATTAAGTCAGGGCGATAACACTGTTATGTAACAATGGAATGACAAAATAGTACCTGCATTTGAGAAACTAATATGAGTTATATGATACCTATAACACACAAGATATTAGTATGTGTCACACAGTAAAGTTTTGTATAGAATGAAGATAAATAGAAGAATAAAATGCTGATTTGCAAGAATGAGTTCATGACAGAATAACTGGGTAGATTTCTCTGAGCAAGTTGGTAGCTTTCTACAGAGACAAAATTTATGTTGGCTGTAGATAACTTGAGTCTATCATTTGATACTGGTGGCCATATGGGAAACAATTAGGAAGCCAGAAATGCTGGTTAATACAAAAATAATGTGCTGAACAAGCAATCAGTTAAATGAAGAGATGTGAGACTAAAGAAAAGATAATTAAACTATTAAACTTTTAATGGTAAATAATCTGGAGTATTATCAGTAAATAAAAATGAAATACAGGAAAACCTGAGTGGCCTGATGGACAAAATCAAAGGAACAAATTTTGAGTTTTCCTTCAGTAGAATTTAGCTGGCCTAATACTCAAATATTAAAGTATCAGGTAAGTACCAAAAGTCATGTCTAGATTCCATCTAAATTCTAAGAATATATATTGCCCTAAGTGGTTTTCTTGCATTTCCAACTACAACTTTTTTTAATTTTACACAGATGAGGCCCTGCTCAATGATGGAGAGATTTTTTCCCCTTTCACTGCAAACCCAATGGCTATCACAATTAACAAATGCATTAATAGCCAGGTCTTTTGAAGGGGATTTGAACTTGAATTCTTCATCTCCTAGAAGAATCCTCTTCTCCCACTTTAAATTATTTTAGGATATCACTTTTGAACTCTCTTAAATGACTATATGAAAGAGATTAAGACAAAGACTTTAGCTGAATCCACCCATATCACAGAATCCTAGAATATCATGAGTTGCAATGGACCCACAAGTATCACTGAAGTGCAATTCCTGTCCATGCACAAGACAACCCCAAAAATCACACCATGTGCCTGGCAGCATGGTCCAAACACTTCTAGAACTCTCTCAAGCTTGGTGCTATGACCACTTACTTGGAGAGCCCTTTCCAGGGTCCAACCAGCTGCTGGGTGAAGAACCTTTTTCTAGCATCCAACCTAAAGCTCCCCTGACACAGGTCCTGTCACTGACCACGAGACAGAAGAGATCAGTGCCTGCCCCTCCTCTTCCCTCTCAAGGAAGTTGTAAGGTGCACTGAGGTGTCCCCTCAGTCTCTTCCAGGCTGAACAGACCAAGTGACCTCTGCTGCTCCTCGCATGGCTTCTCCTTAAGGTTCTCCTTTAGACACTCCCTAACATCTTTGTTTGTATTACACACCCCAAACTGCCCCTAGCACTCAGGGCAAGGCCACCCCAGCTCAGAGCAGAGCAGGACAATCCCCTCCCTTGCCTTGCTGGCTGTGCTGTGCCTGATGCCCCCAGGACAACGGTGGCCCTCCTGGCTGCCAGGGCACTGCTGACTCATGTTTAACTTTCTGTCGACCAGGACTCCCAGGTCCCTTTCTGTGCCACTGCTCTCCAGCCTCTCATTCCCCAGTCTGTCTGTACTTCCAGGGTTGCCCCATCCCAGGTGCAGAATCCGGCCTGCATATATCATATTCACTATACACAGAAGCGGTTGTGATGAAAATGCAGTCCCACTCTCCTTGTTTGCTAGTTTTAAGCAGCTGCAAGCTAAACTGATTTGAGTTGGCCCTTTCTGCTGAGGGCCTGTGCCTTCAGTAGGAAGGGCCAGAAGATGCTGAAACTTCCCTGCATACTGTTATTGAAACTGATGCACTACCTGCAGATTCCTGGATCTGTTTCTGATGTCTCTTCCCTGTTACTGTACTGAAATTAGATGACAATTCTTTAGGAACTGAAGTTCAAAGTGACATAGACTCATCCTGAAGTGACAAGGGGATAAGCAAGAAAACTGATTTGATTTTCTACCCATGGACCACAAGGCATGTGCCATACATAAAGTGTTATAAAATGAAGCCACTCAACCCAAATGCCTTTTCTATGTCTGTGGAAAGGATTATATGAATCCTAGCAAAGAGTACCAAACTTTAACAGTACTTTGTGACTTTATAGTCATCCTAAAGAATGACTACTGTCCCCATATAAGCACAAATATTTGTGAAGCAGGATAGGAGACTACCTTTCCTATGGTAAAGCTGATATTGTCTCTATACTTAGCAGGAGGGAGAGAGGGAAGAAATCTGTAGCTGTGACATTTGTCTTTTAAATGACCTTCTTGTAGTCATATTGAGATATCTGGCTCCGCTGTGGAAGAAAACAAAACAAATTAGTTGTAACAAGAATCAGTGGTGGGGAGTGGGAAATGTGGGCATGGTTTATAGTGTACTACCAAGATTCATTAAATTGGCAGCTTTATCTGATTTCTTTTTCTTCGTTTTAGTAACTACTTCTACTGTTATGTTTGTATTCAGAGATAAATTGCTCTGAGGATAAATTTGGTAATTTAATATTTTTTAGGTTTCTTTCAGAGTGGACTGTTCTTAGGATACTGGATGTTATGTAATCAGCTGTAGTAGAAACAAAGTTTTAGTTAACATCTTTGTAACCCCTTAGCACAATTAACACACAGTTTTCTTGCTGATAGAAGACCAACACCTGTTTCACAGAAAAAGCCTGTAGTGTATATACTTTTGAATTGTTCTGTTTACATCAGTGTGTCCAGTTTTTCTTTCAGTTTCACACTTCTTCCTTATATTGTGTGGTTAAGATAACAGGAATCTTAGTTTAAGAAAGAAAATGTTTTTCTTGGCCTACTTTTGGCAAGTTTGTTTGTTCCTTGCATTTATTCTTATTTATATAAGGAAAGCAATGAATTGTAATAGCATGCCATGTTCCTTTCTAAAATGATCATAGATAATCATTTTTTTCCCAGCAATGAACACAAAATATCTTGAATATTAAAATATACTATGATGACCACAGCCTCTCTGTGATTTACTGGAGAACTCCTGCCTATAACTTTGCTAACTGTTTCTTTTAACATCAAGAAAGTGTCCAGAAAGATAATTTTTATGGTTTTTACCTGTGATCTGTAAAGCCCTATTCCCCTGAAATTGCTTGAACAATTCAAGGGCAGATGATGATGATGATGATTCTCTACTAAAACATGGAATAGCGGCCACACTCAGAGTAGGTTTTGCAATGAATGTGTTTATTTTGCAAATGTGTCCGTGCATGCTGTGTTGTAACAGGCAAGTGGTGCAAATCTCCTACTAAGGAATGCCCCTAAGCCAGAAGGTCTCCAGGATATCTGATGAGTGATCTCCTGTTGCTTTATTTGGCTCTTGCTGGTGCCCATTTCACTGCTGACTGGACAAATGCAATTCAACAATAAAATATTCTTGCCTAGAGGACTTGACACAGATGGGTTTGGTCAGATTAGTCTGTTTAAGGGTAAGGAATCAAGCTCGTGACCTTTTGTATTGATAATGGTATTGTATGTCATATTTTTCACAAAACAGCTGTTCACTGTTTGAGTTTACATTGCACTTCTATTTAATTTTTACTTCTTTGGGTTTTTTAACCTGACACTCCATACAATTACAGATCAGTCTATGGAAGCTGATGATAATATATTATTCTTCTATACCAAATATTAAAAAAACCACATTTTTTTCCTTTTGTCTTTTTGGACAAATGCCACTTTTTACTAACAATTGACTAGTCGTGAAGACTATATAAGCCAATCCTTAAAAATAATTTTATGGTGATTGGATGTAAAATAATTATTATTCCTACCTAAGTGTGGCAAAATGTTATAGAGAAGCAATTCATTAATCACCATGTAATGAGATGGTAAAAACTGGTACACCAAGCCACTTCTCCATTGAAAATAATATAAATTTAGAAATACTTCACTGAAGTCAGTAATCTGATTGAAATTAAATGAGAATAAAGTTGGTATACTGCCATAGACCTCATCTATGTAGTAATGTGGTGGATGACTAAACTCAAAAAGTTTCAGGAGTTTTCAGAATGTAGTTTTTATTGATCATATTATGTATGTTTCATTCTTCTAATTGCCTCTTTTTCTTTTTGGAGTCATCTTGCAAAAGTAATCTTTAAAGTCATATGTAAGCAAACCCAAATACATTCCTGTCTATGGTATCTAGAGAAATATTTTTTTTTAACCATGAGGTAAGAAAATAAATGTGACTCTATAGGGCATCTTTCATAGTGAAAGAAACTTGTGTAAAATTATTTCTTGAATTTCAACATTACAGACTACTACAATTCGTTGCCATGATATTTTATGTTACATCCCTCTTTTTAGCAACCAGAAATTAAGGAAATGAACCCAGGACTAACATTTTAACTGAATATATCAGGACAGCCTAGCCACAACAGTTGGATTGTAAAATAACATCCCATTCCATGTTAAGACTCTGTCAGTCTGGGTGCCTGACTGCAGAAGTCAGTGATCCATCTACAGTAATTGAGGCAAATATCACCACATGATCCTAACCACAGGCCTAGGCTAACCTCATCTAGAGGAGAATGCTAGAATCACTGGAAATTTTGGTAAATACTTCTGTGAGTTGCTCTCTGAGTGTTGGCAAGTGCCTGGGGTATGCAGTAAGGACTTTTTGTCTCTTGGCTACGGGTAATAATTTTGCTCTTGATCGTGTGTCATGTAGGTCAGGAACATAAGTCACCTCAGTAGACAATTATAAGGGGTTATCTCCCAGTACACCATACCAGAGTTTTAGTATGGCCAGGTAGATATACTTGTAAAGTAAAGTAGAACTGAATATAGGTATCTAATAGGTATCTAGTTTAAGAGATTTCAAATGTGCGTGTGCATAGTTCACTAAAAAGGCCAAGTTTTCCCTAATTACTCACTCATTATGAAATATTTACCCAACTCTGAGATATTAGTCAGTGGCTGGCAGAATTTAATCTTCAGAGATGCTAGAACTGTTTTTATGTAGATGCAGCACAAATAACTGGAATGTAAGTTTCCTCACTTTAATGTCTGTACCTCTCAGGACTAAATTGTTACTATAAAGTTGTTTTAAATTAAAACTTGGAAGTTCAAATTGAAATTGTCTTGTATGTTGTAATCAGTTTTTGAAAAATGTAATTGTAGCACAAGATGCCATTTAAATAGTTATTTCCCATGGTGTAATTACCACTGAAGAAGAATAGAGTAGCTAAACTACAGTGAGATTGAATTTACAGCTGCTAATGCAGCTCTGCTTCAGAGCATACTGTTGGCTGAAAGGCAGATGTGAGATCTCCCAAGGTTACAGGTTGTAATCCTCAAAGCCTCCAGCAGATTACTTCCTTCATAACCACACATTTCAAAGAGCTCAGAGGCTTGACTTTAAAACAGAAATAAGTATCCCTCAGAGAAGTCACCAGTACATCATATTCAAGAAATTTCAATATTAAAACTATAAGAATCAACACCTGTTCATAGAAAAATATCCCAAACTTTTGTCTAATCTGACATTTCCCATGGGAAAGGTATGTGTCTCCTGCCTCTTATGACTTTTAATAAAATTCCAAACCCAGATATAAGGAGAGGCTGGAAATACAGTCATAATGAACTATTAGCAGACATGATGAGAGATATGTAGAGATGCCTATGCATCTCTGATTATCTCTGTATCTTCAGATTTGTCTTATCCATTAATAGTACTATGTTTAAATATTTTTTCAGCAGTTCATTTTGATATAACAGCCTCATTGTTCCCTACACTTAAGATCACATAGGCAATCTGTAAGGTGATGAAAAGAACACTGTCTGCATTGTGTTCCACAGCTCTGCTCTATTGACCAGGACCAGAGCAGCTTCTAGGAACCATCCAGCATACAGATGTCCTTTCCCCTGTGCTTACCTTTTGCTTACAAAGGAACACATACACTTTCCTAAAAAGCAGAGTTTCCATAAGCTACAAGAGAATACATGTCAGATAAAAGCACTGCAGCTGCTGAGTATGTTTTTATATATTAAAGCATTTTAAGATTGTGGGTATATTGCAAGTAAATGATTTAACTACATTCAGCTGTCCTGTAAGTTGTTTGTAATTACTGATTTTGCTTTTGAGATGTGCATAATAAAGTTCTCATCGTAGCTCTTTCAAATGCAGCAGGAATGCTGACTCTTCAGTACTTGATAGTTCAATCACACAGGATATCTTCATATTCAAGTGAGAAAAAAATAAAAAAGAAAGATAGAGGCAGCACAAGGTGATGCATGGTATTATTAGTGGCTCAAATTCATTTGCTTTGCAATGATAGCTACAGTCTTTGAAAAATCTTTATATTTTTAATCATATCTCTGGCAGTAGTCACAGCTTTAATATTTCAGTAAGTCTATAAAGTGTTTCTTTCATACATTGATAAATTTTCCTACATAGTCTAGACTAAAAGTTTCCTTCTACTCAAAAATGATATCAAAATATCTTGTCCTAAAGATGTAAGATGCTCAGACTGCATAAAAACAAAGCCAATTTTTCAAGCGTCGGGGTAAGTTAATTTGACATATACTCTGATCTCCAGTAATCTCCCATTTGTACCACACTTTATCACCATGACATTCAAGCAACTGGGTTTTTTCCATTTTCCCCAATAAGGTGGGTTTTTTTCCTTAGTTTCATATAGAATCCAAACATATGCATACATTCCCTATATATGTCTAGCTATTGATAGCATAGCCAAACAAAATAATTTGTGAAGCCCTCTAATTATAATTCGTATACTAAAACTTCCTTTCACAAGAAGTATAAGCAGATAGGCTGACACCAAACAAATTGTGATTCTGCCAACACATTCATCAGGAAATATGTGAAAACATGATTTTATGAAGTAGCAAGAAATTTGGTGGACAAAAAGGTGAGAATTAGAATGGTACTGAAGCCCATAAAAATTACAGTGCTTCCACTCAAGCTGAGAAAAGATCATGAGGAAGACCTCGTCCTGAGCAGCATGCTTAGCTTTGAAGGATTATTTAAACGTTTTTGATTTTTAACTTTCACCTAAATTAATTTCCTGACAGATGATTTCAGCTTTCAAAACATCTCCTCCCACTTCTTTTTTTTGAAGATGAGGGTCTTCTGGTAGAAAAACTTCATCACTACCTCTTTCTAATTCCCCTTCCACTTCCATCTCTTTTGCTCTTTAGATGTCAGTAGAAATATTAATCTTACTTTGATTGGAAAAAAAAGTTTTGTGTTCTATGTGATGAAAACAAACTGTTTCAAACTACAATTGGAATTTTACTTAAATCACCTCAGAACCTGTTCCACAAATGAAAGCACTTTTCAATCTGCTTTAATTTGATGCCAGAATGTACACATAATCTGAATTAATGAGAGGTTTTTTGTGCTTATGAAAAAGACCAGATACACAGACAAATGTCTTTTGTTTACCTGCAGACCATGTTGCAATTAAAATGAGTTTCAGGAGTTAATTTTAAGAGGACAGGAATTAAAATAGAAAGTAAGGCAAATAAATGCCTTCAAAAGTACTTTATTTTCAAAACTCTTCAAAATCTCTGCAAATACAAGATAGCAATTATGAAGACTGCTTTTTATATAAAAGGCAAAGCTTTGTCCGTGTTCAAGCAAGTTTTGCAATCAGATTTTTATACAATATGCCCTTTTCTTAAGAGAAAAATGACTTTTCAACTCTCTGCCCTGTATAAAGAACTTGAATCCCCACCATAGAGAAGTATGAATGGATGAATACAGAAGTATTTGAACCGCTATCTTCCCTTCATGGCACTGTATGGCTTAATCTGTCAGTAAATATATTTTAGAGAGATAAAACACAATGCAAAACTAGGGCAGGGGTTCAATAAATTGAGCTCTAGTTGTTCAGGTTCTTGGTCTGCAAAAGGGTACCCCTGAGCCAAAGTACCAATTTTATGTTCTGATTCCACATCTTTGTCTGGTATCTGGCATGAGGGAGTTCCCTTTCTGTCCTAATATTCTCTGGGCAGAGTAACTGATTGAAAACTTGTTAGAACAGATCACTGTGCTGCTTATGGCCACTTTTGTCCAAGGACTGGTTTATACATGACACAGTAACTATTTATGGGGGAGATAAAAGCAGACTGTGCATCCTCAATAGGCAAACTGTGGTCCATCATAAGCCACTGCTCATCAGAGAAGCAGCAGTCAGTGAAATCAAGCTGTCCCTTTGAAACCAGCACTCAGGCTATCTAAACAACGATTAACACTTAACTACACTGAATCTTCTCTTCAGCTTAGCACTGCTAGAACTTCTTTCAAATCCAGTGAACCAGTATAATCACAACATAGAAGATGGACTTGACCTAAGAAGTGGCTGTAGACACTACTCACTTCAACTGCTTTTCCTTCTCATGTGATGCACCCAGTTTCATACAATTCTACTAAAAAGTAGGATTTGTCTCACATTTATTCCCTTGCTCAAAAATTTAAATATCCAGGTGTCGTAGACATCCTTTTCACTAAAATCCTTTCTTTAGGATTTTTTCCTTCTGGGAAGCTGAGGCCCCAGAAACAAGATGTAAACAAGAGATTGTCTGCTTCTGTGGAATGCAACAGGTCAGTTCTGGATTGGCCCAGACTGAGTGTTTGGAAATAATAGCCAATCCAGAACTGAGCTCTCTCGGACACAGTCCGAGAGAGCAAGGTTTGTGGATCATTCTTTACTTTCTATTCTTAGGTAGCTAGCAGCTTCTGGAAACTCTCCTTTTCTTTTTCTTTTTAGTATAGTTAAAATAGATGTTTATATCATAACATAATAAATCAAACCTTCTGATCATGGAGCCCATCTCGTCTCTTCCTTCACCCCGAAAACCTTGTGACCAACCGGCGACATCCAGGTGTTCTCTTTAGCAAGAAATGCCTCTGGAGAGCAAGTAGGTATCTGAAACAGTTAGGCTACTTCACATCTCTGAGATTCTTTTGTAGTCTGTTTTGGTTTTTTAAGGCCCAGAGACTATTAAGAACCAAAATGTTTAGCTTCAACTGTGTATCAACCCTCTAGATAGTTATGCTGACTGATATGAAACCTTTCAAAATCTACAGGGCTTTTCCTTATTTTTATAATTTTGTACCTTTAGTTCTCTCTTTTTACTCACATCAGCATTTTGATCTCACATTGCTATTCCTTTGATTCTGCTATTGATTCTAGGTTTGACACCAGTTGTCTGCTAAGAAAATACTAGTAGTCCACTAGGGGGACTGAATACTGGAATTCTTATTTAACTGCTTTTTCTGATAAATTATAAAATGATTTTTAATTGGGAAGGACCTGTCTTTTTTTTACTGTTAATGTAAGCCAAAATATGTATCAACTGCAAACCTCACATGAAATACTGAATTCTATTCCAAATTATTCAACCATTTTAAGTCCTTTTTGGGGGGGATGGAAATTAGAGCTTTCACTAAAAAATGAAATTTTTGACTGGTCATGTTTTCAAAAAAGTAAAAATCAATACAAAACATGACAACATTTCTAGAAATCATGTCATATTGACAAGAGAGTAATCAATGGAATTCAAATTTAGGAATAGTTTCAACATGGCAGCATTTACTATTTGCTACAAAGAGGTCAGCACTCAAATCCATGGCTGAGGTAGCACGTCCTGAAACATTACCATGGAGCAGATGAGCTGTCACAGTTCCACATGAGCTCAGCCGCTGTGGTAAATTCCACCAAGGTAAGTGTGGAATGCATTTAAAGAGGGAAAATGACAAGCCTGAACCTATGAGTGGTCGGTGCCATAACTTGGTATGGAAGAGTCACATGCTATTATAAATGAGTCCTCAGGTCAGTTATTCCTGTGAATACCAATACCAACACTTCTTCAAAAGTCTGTGTCACTGCCTTTTCCTATTTAGTTTTACTTAGAAGGGAGAAGGAAATTCTCAAAATGAAGGCTAATGTACAAGAATAAATTCTAAAAAAACAAGGAACAGCAGCTATTTAAAACAAATGAACATGTAACAAGCTTACAGCACTTTAACAGCAGGATACAGGACAAAAAAAATGCAAAACTAGCCACTTCAAAAAATTGTTTATTAGAGCACTCATCTCCCCAGCAGGAAATAAGAAAAATACTGGAACAGCCACCTGAAAAAAAATTTAATAAAAAACGCATCACCAAAGATGTACAGAAAGAAAACAGTTTACCAAACAGCTTAAAATAAATTTATTCAACTATGCACCAGCAGGATATACTATAAAAACTAAAATTTCCACAGTGTGAAATAAATAAATAAAATTATTTCCAAACAAGCAGCAAGAAAAAGTCCTTTTAAAAGAGTTTTATATAGCTTTCTTTGCATTAGTTCAGCATAAAGACAGCTCTATTTGCCAGCGGCTTCACTCTTCATGATGTCACTTTCCCTGGCCCCATTCAACAGTATGAACAATATACATTTAAACAGAAGCATCTGAGAGGCCTATGCTACCTCAGGTTTAAATGTTGATAAGCTCACCATCTTTAATAGCTGATCTCTTTAAATTAAATTATATATTCAATTAAATTTCTTGGAAACCTGTTTTGGAGAGGGTGATACAACTGTTCTAAAATTTCCAGCCATGTAATGATTTTACTGTGAATCTGTCATCCTTTGTGGCATGTCTCAGTTGTATTTGTGTGAGGGTGACATCCAAAGTTGCATGGAAGCAAAGTATCTCTAAAGAAGCCAAGGACTGCCTAATTACCAAATAGGAGGATGACAGTGCCTCATTCTACAACAAAGTTATCTCACTCCACTGGGCCCAGTGGGGCTGGTTCTGATACACCATGGTAGGAGCAACAACACAGTCGTTCCAAGTTATCACCTTGATTTTGCCATCTGCTGTGTAAGCACAGATGCACTTGTTAGCCCCATAGATCATAGTTACTCATTTTTGCAACTCAACAAGGATCAAACCAGCATTGCTGTACTAAGGTGGAGCATTCAGGATCTTTATTCCAGGCCATTGCCCTATATACAAGTAAACTGAACCTCATAATGCCCTACACCTCTCACTAGGATTTTTGTTGCACCAGTGTGAGCTAGGTTGGTCAACATAGAGAACTTCTTTAATATCTAGATAGGCCAAAACTCCCCTGTGTTTAGGAACAGGCTTGGGGCCACAAAGGATGCAGTGATTCTGCTGTGTTTCAGCAGACCTAGATTGGCTACATGCTTTATCCATGCATCTTCCAGGCCTTGGAAAGCCACCATGCCTACTGATGCTATGCAAAGAGAAAAATCAGATTCCATTCCTCCTCCCAGCATCAGTTACCTCTATTCCAACGTGCCAGAACTTCTCTGGTAGTAATAGGAAGCCATGTTACTCTCAGACATGTTATTATAATATTTATTTTATGTATCCCTGCCCTTCCCCACTGAGGCCAGAAGTCAGGCCCTGGACTCTCCTCCTTGATGTGTGTGAAACAATCACTGACAAAAACCTCCAATCTGTTTGTATGAAGACAAAATGACAGGAAAAAAATTACATGAAAAATATGTATGGTATTAACAATAATGATGTAGCATTACTATAAAACCAGGGAAGATAAACTTGCATTATATGCAGAGTAAATACCTCAATAAATGTAAGTAGATGTGTGTGTATAAACACAGAGAGCAAAGGAGATTAAAAAAAGATGAACATCAACCAAAGCCTACTGTGTGAAAATGTGGTTATTGTAACATATATGTCCATGACATTAAAACATTTCACTACTTTTAGGGAAAGCTAAAATAAATGCAGGGAACCTCTTAAGAATTCATTCTGCATACAAGTCAAGCAAAGTTACTATTTGCATGAATAAAGGCTTCAGGATCAGGCATAGTCCTCATTTATTTCTTTGCCTGTTGTATAATTCTATACCTAAAACTGCAAGGTAAAATGTGCATAAAATTTAATCTATTGAGATGTGGCTGATTACTTTATCAAAAGAAGAGGATTGTGCTGTTGGATTATGTTAAATCAAACTTCAATCTCTTTATGATCTTAAAAAGCAGCACCAGAAATAAAGTTCATCTGCAGTAAAGCTGGTGTTGCTGCTCAGGAAAATATTTGTGAGTGGCAATGATGATTATAGCAAAGAAAATAATACCTAAACTAATATTTATTCTGTGAATTTCACCATTTCTTCTGTCCATGATTTGTCTGAGATCAGACAGCAATTCTCTCAGTGTTATTCTTAATTCAGAGTTGTTTGGGATGTCATCAATGAGTTCATTGTGATCTGAAACACATTCACAAACAGCTATTCAGGCTAAAAACTGGCCTGAGCCTGTGATTGTCTCCAGGAGTTTCTCAGGTAGCAGATGTCTCCACTGAGACTTTTGTCACTGACTTCCTGCTAATCTTTGTAGAACATTCTGGAGAAAAAGTATGTGAGTTCATTAAAAAATAAAGTCTCACTGAAAATGCATTTCCAGCTCTGGAAAAAAGAGGCTTAACCTTAGTTGTAGGGAGAAAGCTTAAAATATTGAACAATGCAGTTTTCTTGCCAAATATCTACTTGAAATCCAGTCACTTGGAGACTGTGGAGAAAGCAAGTAACACAGCTGATAGCTCCTCATAGAACATCCTTATAGTGCTTTCCCCCTGGTATTTCCTAATTCATCTGTATGGTGGCACGAAAGGAAAGCTGAGATGTTGAGATCATGAGGTGGTCTCAAATGCCATGAAAAAAAGAAGCAATCCTTAAAGTGTTAATTGTCTCCCAAGTGCTCCTTTCCAGCATCCTTCATCGACGTGCTGTGCAATAAATGTTCAATGGTAATATTCAGGAAAGACGAATTTCAGGTTCATGGCCATTAGAGGTGACTTAAAACTCTTAAGTTTTTTGCTGTTTTCAAATATTTTGTATCTACATGAAAATGTCAGTAGTGACGCAGAACACTATGACCTCAATTAATAGCAAAAAAAGCAAAAATAGCAAAGATTTCAAATGAGCAAATCCTTGTAGATTCATTTTAACACCCAGTTAATATGTGTAAACACTCAGTAATGTTTACTAAGGATGTCAGGGACTAGTAAATCTATGCAAAAAAGGCATTCTCACTTCTTCATCAACTTTCTACTCACCAGTCTAATGTTTATCTGCTATTGCACTATTGCAAGAAATTCCTTGCTGGCTAGAAAAAGGAAATTCTCATGGGATTTCACCTAAATAAAGTAATAAGACCTGAGTCATCAACATAAGGAAAATTTTATAGTGTTTCAGGTATAAAAACTTTCATTTAGAATAATTCATATCTCAGTAACAACACTGGACATACCCTTTGGTTGTGTTGTGTACATTGGCTGTGCACTATCAAATACTCTTTTTCCCATAAGGGTTTTGGAAAAAGAAAATATCATGTTTAGTAATGGGGTTATAATAGGTTCTTACTATTTTTGATTTTTTAATAACAACATTCAGGAGATATTATTGTTCTCCTTTTATAGGAATTTTTTTTGGTTCTATTAAAAATCATTCATCTAAGGAGTTTAATAACACTCCTATATAAAGAAGTTCTTATATTAATACGTGTATTTTATACCACTTCAGCTGTAGTTCTATCTTTAATTTCATAAAAGCTATTTGGAGTTGATTAACTACTATATAATCTCTGCCTGCCAAATACATGAAAAGTTGGTGGTGTATTTTTAATCATCTATATTCAGGGCTGGAAATTAATTTTACTTTGATTTTTTTAAACATCTCCTGATTAAAACTTAAGCAGTCAAATATCTCAGGCATTTAACTTCAATGTTGTGTCCTCCTCTATCAGAACAAAATTGGGCATTTTCCTATACACAATGGAGGAAAAAAAGCAATTACTATCAATCAGTGACTAAGCAACAGATTGGAGTATTTAGAAAGACTCATTCATACACAGATTTGCAGCAGTGTTCAGCTCTTCTGATTAGATTCCATAGATTTTAAATTGTAGCTAATTAGGCTGTCATAGGTTCATTAATGGCTCTACTGATTCAGCACTCCCTCACCTGCATGCATATTAAAGCTCATTAGCTCCCTTGTCTAAAATACCACCTGCATTAATTGCTGCTGATGCACTAGGACTCCTCAGAAGGCTCTTCTGACAACAAGTCTACCTGCTTGTAATACCCATTGCCCCCAGAGCTCTTCAGGACAGCTAGCACATAAAGTTCACAGTGCTTCACACATTGTAATGCTGCAGCTGTTGTCAGGGCAGTCAAGCCAGTTTTCTGCTTAACAGCAGGAAATAAATAATTAGCAATGCCTGTACTGTAATGCTTACCACAGGACCAGTTAATTTGCTCTAGAATCTCACTACTGTAACCTACCTAACAATATCATGTACTGACAGAGTACTGTGGGAGATCCAAAGACATAAATAATCTATTATGACCAAGAAGACTAGCTGACCTCAAGTTTGACTACGTCTGATGTTCTGTGACCTCTTTAGATCAAATGTTTGGTGAATTACCTGCTGTAAATCCAATGGGGCAGGTCTGAGACACAGTCCTTACTAATTCTTTGGTATTTGTTGTGTGTTGGTGTCCTCATTGGTATCAGAGCTAGATTATGTACCACAGAGTCTACAGCTGGAGATAAAGCATGGCTGTACCTGACTGGAGAATCGAGGAAGCAGCTTTCCCAGCTCCTGACTTCCAAGCAGTTACAATCTCAGGGGGGCCAATAAACTAATATATATCATAAATTCAAAACACACTTAATAATGTTACTGACAGCAACTTCCTTTGCTGAAAGGCTGTTAACCTGCAGCCAGTGTCTTTCTGTGTCATGGAGAGTTCTGGGATAAGCAATGGTAGCCTTTCAAAGAGGGTGTCCCCAAGCATAGTAATCGTGTTAGGAAAATTGTTGTACTAATCATGGTTAGGAAACTATTTTTTTCTCCCAGGAGATACATATGGCTCATTTCAAAGTAGCTTTTCATATTTCTACTTGTATTATCATACATACCTACATGATTGTATTATCAATCTTCCAAAGTTTCTATTTTGCTCACTTCTTGGTATAAAAATAATTAACAATATTTTGAATTAAATGTAATTTATTATGCTGGTTTTGTGATAATTTATTTATTGTTTTTATTATTATTTCATTGAAATTTCATTGAAATAGTTTTTAAAATACTGAAATTATAACAATTGATTATTTACATTTTATTTCTTAGTTCATTTATGTGGACATACATATGTATGCATAGACAAATGTCTATATCCTCCTAGACTTTTGTATGTATTACACATGCGGAAAATTCACAAAGTTTTACTTTGCTTTGGTTCACTGTAAAAGTATTTTGGGGGTGAGGATGAACTATCCTGGCATCTTCTTTCCCTTGGAATTATTCAAAATTACTCCTGAAATTTCTTATCTTTTTCCTAATTTCGAATAAGGTATTTGAAAGAAGGAACACTACAAATGAAAAAACCTCTCTGTTTCACATCCATTATTGCAAATTTAAAATACAAGGTGACATTTCAAATTTAATTCTTCCATGTTGAAAATACTTGATGGAACAGAGAATCCCTGTGCAGTGAAATCTAGATCCTGTTTCGGTAGAAATCATTGTCAATATATTCACTTAAGTGATTAGTGATTCCTCAAAGAAATAGAAAAATATAGAAATTATTAGAACTTTACAGCTACTGTTTGAAGCTCTTCCTCTGACACTGAGTTCTTTCTTACCTGTCCTTTTAAAAAAAAAAAAAAAAAAATTAATCTTCAGTGAAAAAATCCAGTACTCGAGTAAATTCTCAGTTTGCTCAATAGGCACTGCAGTAGTTGGAAGACATGAAACAGGGCTTTTGCAGTTCTGTTCCTCTGCCCTTTTTACAGGACACATTCCAGTGTTTGATGACACACATCACAGTTCTTGTTGTGGATGATTTCACATCCTGTTACTTTTTTTTTTTTCCTTTCCTATCATAAAAGAAAGAAGGAACAAAATGTTATTTCATTCAACCTCCTTTAGCCCACCTGAGTCCAAGTCTTCAGTGAGAGTGAGCATAGAAAAAACAAGTCCATATTGTCAGTATAATTTTGTTATGATCAAAGGCAGCATCCGTAGTTATAATAGCAGTGTCACCATGGTGAGAAATGAAAGAAATGAATACCTCAGCAAATGTCCCAGCCCATCAGGGGTTAGTGTAATGGGAATCTAGACAGGCAAGTTAAGGTTTAGGGATAATACTAAGCCTTTCACTGAATTTTGATCAATACTTTGATCTTGCAAGTCTGAATGCCACTCTGAAAAAAAGAAAAAGAAGAAAAAAAAGAAAAAGAAACCACTGTATCAACAGCAGGTGGCTTAAAAATACCTTGCATGTGCACTGAGGCACAGACAGATGGTACCAGCAGAGCAAACCCACCGATGATGTTTCAGAGCCATTTTGGCAACATCCAAATATAATCCCTTCTTCCCACCTGTGTAACTGCAGACAGATGTCAGCAGACCTGGGGTAAGAAAATGAGAGCTCAGTTCCCCACTTCTTCCCACCTTATTCATTCTTCCCAGTTCTGCAGAGCTCTGAAGTGTGACACGAGTGGCTTATACTACAGAACTATGGGAAGCAGAGTCTAGTTCTTGTCATAGTAGTGGCTAGTGAGAAAAGTACTCCTTAGTCTTTATTTTCCTCTAAGTTTTATTCCTTTTCTTTTCTATCTTCTATTAATTAAATGCACTTTTGGACTGAAAACAAAAATATTGGCTTTTCATTATTCAACTTTTATTTAGAGCCTTGTTGCATTCCAGAAGTAATCAGATTTACTAATTTATTTGGATTATATTCTTCACTTTAGACTGGCACAGATACAGCTTTTTTTCAAATGTGGTTGTGATCATGAATCAGTTTCAGTGCATATGGAGAAGTCCCTAATTCTCAGGTACTTTTCCATTAAGAGTTTATTTTTCCATTGTATGTTATAACACATAACCAAGTAATGAAATTTGACAACAATTTGCACCTTTACTGTCAGCCTCAGCTGAGTGAGTACACCAGAGACACCACTGCATTTCCTTATCCTTAGATGTGGGAATTGGGACACAGCAGTTAGCAATGTGAGGATAGCTGCTGCTTTTTACCAGTCAATGAAGGGAATTCTTTTGACAGTCTAGGGTTTTCAGAATATATTTCTGTAAGAGTTTTTGAAGTATAAAACCACTCAAACCCCTCTATTTCTTCTATCTCCAGCGCTGTGTAGAGTTTTTGATATTTCCCAGAAGTGCTGTCTGAGAAGATCTGTCGCATCGCAATAGACTTCCCATAGGGGAAATACACAGGTGCTTCCAGCACTGCACAGAGAATTACAAAACATATATTTTGTAAGCATATACAGGATCAAATTGTCACCCAATGCTATACCAGAAGACATGTTGTTGGAAAGAATGTATTTCTTAGCCCACAAACAGATTACCATGCACTAACCCAAGCAAATGCTTTTATGTACAAATCACAGAAGTATTTATCTATGCTGAACAATAGGATTATTTTCTTCCATTCACCTCCACATATACACAAACATTCTTTTATTTTGGAAGAGAGCAGTTTGGAAGTGGACTGTTTGAAGGATTAAAAATTGGTTTTCCCCAAATGTCTGCCTTTGAGCACTCCATAAAAAGGGTTGTGTGAAAGAAAAATCAGAAGCACTCCTGGCAGGGAGGATGTAGCTATTCCTGACACTTTTTCCTATCAAGTTCATGCTAAAACCTTTCCTTTAACTTGGGATTAGTTTTAACAGCCTTCTCACCAGGGTGAAGCCACTGGCTGCCAGCCAGGTAGCACGGTGGCCACCTGCCAGCTCCTGGGCACTGTCAGAGAGCGGCTCCATGGGGACAGTGTGCAGGCACACACGACCTGCACCAATGGCTTTGACATGTCCCTGGTCATGCAACTTTCTCTGGGCCCCAACTGCAACCTCATTTGCACCAGGCAGCTCAGTCCCAAATATTGACATTAGGAAACATTGTCATTGCTCATTTGTGTCAGTGGGAACTGGCTTTGGATTAGAGCAGCAGATTTTGCAGTCTATTGGAAATGAGCATTTCTCTCCTTCATTTTTCTTGACATAGGAAGAAAAATAGGGGCCCATCATTTTTGTCTCTTTTATTTAGTGACTCGTTTGGCCAGAATATCTAAAACAATAGACTAATATCTATTACAATCAGGTGTGAAGCAAAAACCTGTTTTGATGCACATTAGATTTCTATATTTGCTTTAAATAAACTAGAAATGTCCCTACTTTTCTTTTCTTAAAATGTTTTGTCCATTTATCTTTGAAAATGCCGTGTTAGCAGGAAAAAGATCCTCTCAAGTTCTTGCTGCAGTGTCTTTTATTTTTCTTACACAAAAGGGAGTGCACAGTGCCTTTGAGACCCTGAAGAAACCTGACTAACAGGACAGGCCTTTGAAGTTTAAAAAACATGTATAATCTACTTTTACTTAGTCTAACAGAAGAACCATATTTACCATGCTCATGTCATTATGGATTTTAGTTTTTTTTGTTCTGAGTACAAGGTGTATGATAGTCTGGAGATTATCAATTTGGGATACTTTTGAAATTTGACTTTGATCTCCTTAAAGCTATCAATCTCAGCTTTGGAAGGAACAAAGAGATAAGAGAAACTAGAAACCTAATTTGCATCTGACACCTCTGGAAAAAAAAAGCAGGGAAAACAGGGAACTAAATAACTAGAAAGCCGAAAGTCTTGCTCTGTGCACCACAGGGTCTTTGTAAAATTGCTTGTTTTATAGCTAGAGAGACACCCAACAGACTGTAGTGAGATAAAACCCACAACTCAATTATAGCCATGGGCAGCCTTATTCTTTATATGGCTCATAAAACTAGGATTTGTTTTTAATGATGAACTAGAACCTGTGTCTTCTGCAAGATATAAGCCAGAAGCCACACAATAGGGGCATTTATTTAGACTTCAGAAAGAAGCCTGATAAAAACTGGATGTTAATTATAAAAGGGAATACAGGAATAGCACTCTGTTAAGAGCTCTGCTTGAAAGTGTGTTTTGATGATTTTTCTTTTGAATCAATTTCATCCACTCTCTTATCACATCATGCCACCTCTTCACCAATGATTCAATACCAACATACAAATGCCGCATGCCTTTCTTCCCATTATCTATATGAATGAAGTGCCCTACCAGAATGGGTCAGGAAAGCCATTGCCCTTTCCTTTTGTAATTGTTTCCTGAAAAAAACCACTTTTCTTCTGTTGTCTGCAAGGAAATGACCAGGTCAGCACGCACTTCTTCAACCTTGTAAACTCTAACATAAAAAAAATAACATTGTGTACATTAGAAAAAAAATGCCAAATGCCTAGCACGGCTGAATGCTTTACTACACACAATTCTCCCCTAAGAATAAATGCAAGGTATTTGAAGGAGATTCTGGCAGTGTCATTTAATGCAAAAGGGTGCATAACTTTCCCTGTATGGCACTCAGAGTCTTCAAATGGCTGAAAGAGTACAAGACACTGCACACAGTTGAGAGGATGAAGAGCTCTGGGGATTGTGTGTAAGTGGATACACAGCGCCAGTTCCCCAGCAGCTTGCAAACCTGCAGAGAGGGATGGCTGCAGCAGAGATAAACTCTGGGATGATCCAGCCTTCCCATCCACTCCAGCCGCTTCCTTCTGCACCTGGAGACCCAGTGTGCCCTGTAGTTCACACTTTGTAAATTCACTGCCGAGCCCTCCAGGCAAACCGTACGAGCCTTCATGTGACTGTGTTTGAAAACACCTGCAGCCAGGAGTGATGGCTGTCTGTGTAATGTGTGATGTAAAACCATCACTCTGATGATTTCAGCCCAGTGATTAGAACAGAATAGGCTCTCATTGACCTCATTTAATTATCTCATAAGGGAATTGCTCGTGGATCAGTGGGCATGAATTGGGGGACATAGGGAAATCCTGTTTTTACGCCTACTACTAATTGTAAAACTCTCACTGATAGAAGGGGTAGGGGGGATAATTTTCAATTTAAAATTAAAATGGAAATCCCAGTAGGAAAATGAGAAAGGGTCACATAGAGTTAAAGAAAGGACATTTGACTGTCAAGACAAGTCAAATAACTTGTAGTGAATCACATGATCTGTTCCCTTAGCTGAGGAAATATATCTCACTTCCTTCCTAAACAGCTTCTGGGGCCTGTGTGCATGTGTGCTTGTGTGTATGTGTGTGTGTGTGTGTGTGTGTGTGTGTGTGTGTGTGTGTGTGTGTGTGTGTGTGTGTGTATGTTTTGGGGCTTGAGGGGGCCTTAGGAGGTTCACTGGAAAGAGGGTGTGTTCTCTTTTTTTTTCACTAATGTTAGTCTCTAGGTTATTTAAGTCAGATAAGGCACTTTCACATTTTTTTGCTTAATATTCATACCCTCAAATTCTGATTAGATCCTACAGGAATTTGAATGATATTTGGTCTGTATCAGATGGTATAAATAACATGCTAGTTAGTACACATTCTTTTATTTTGTGTTTCAAGCATTCTTTTATTATCCCTGTCTTGTGACAGAAGATTATCTTTTTCTCCTCCATTCTGTGAAATATTTAGTGAATAAAATTCATGTTATTTCAGGCTGTTCTTCAGCAGCAAGATCTAAATACTCACTGATGTATTTGAAAGTTGTGTAAGCTGCTATCTGAAACAAGGATATCTAGGGTGTAATGCATTGAAATATGAGACATCTCTCTGGATGTGGAATTATATTTCTTTATTTTTATATACATGTTTTCTAAATTTAAAATTAACTCCATCTGTCAGTCTTTCATTAAACTTTTATATATTGTCTGAAGATTTCCACTTACGGAATTGATCACTGAGAATATTTTTCTTTTTTTCCAATAATATAAATCAAGAGCAATTTTGAAAACATCTGAAATACTTTCGCACCTTGGGAGCTCAGCTACTTTTTAACTTGTCGCTTCTGATGCCATTCAAAACTGAGTGCAAAATAACATCATACTGACAAAATTTTATTAGACTACTTTGAATAACAACAAGATTAGCTACAGGAAATTTAGTGACCTGAAAATTCTTTGGGTCAGTTTGTAACCATGAGGATCATGTTCTTTCATTTCTGATTAGTGCTGATGATAATTCCATCAGTATATTTTACTTGTTGACATAAGATATGATGTTTTAATACTTTGCTAGAAAATTCCTCAATTTTGGTGTGAATAAACTTCAACAGATCTGTACTCTAGTTTCACCATAATAGATTTTTCTTGCTGAATTGTTTCTAATGAACTATATAGAACTAATTAAATTAAAAAATGTGATCAGTAAAACAGATCCATGGGTACGTTCCACTACAATCAATGAAGCATTTCTGTCAACTCTGTATTGTAATTCCAGTGCTGGATTTCAGACAACCAGAAAGCAGGACAATGAAATGTAATGTGATCACTTTAAAGAAAATAGGTGCAGAAATGGAGAAGAAAAGAGGAAAAGGAATGAGAAAAAAAAATCCTTAAAAAAGACATCATTCATTGGAGTCCTGATTCAAAGCCCCTAAAACTAGTGGAAAGCCCTGTAATACCACCAAAACTGGCATGAATATTTGGTTTTGTCTCAAAGATACAAAAGTTGCAACACACTGAATATATTTTTTTTTCTCATTTACATATAAAATGTTTATTTCTTTACTTGGCCTGTAAGACTTATCTAAGAGCTACAGTATTAAAGATTATAAAATTATTGACAAACAAAAACAGTGAACTACTGATCTCTTTCCTGAGTAGAATAAACAGATGGTTGCTTCCTTTGCAGACCAGGGTACTAGATTCTGATTGGTTTATGCATCTTTCCTGACCTTTTTTATCCTTAGGCCTTCTTTTCCAGCACACTTGTCTGCTCAAGCTCCACTCTCTCACCAGAGCTGAACAAGCCTAGCAGGCAGCCTTTAAGTTTCAACAGGCATGGAAAGAAGATGATGCACTGCAGCGGAAAATTAGGTAAGCTTTACTCACACCCCCTGAAATAAAACACATTACTGACCATGAAGACTAAAATGCGCAGACCAGACCTCCCAGAATGAAAACACATGCATTTCCACTAGGAACTAAATAGTGTTTTCCAGGGAAACTCTTGCTCCCCCAGTTCTTGTGTCAAGGATGATAAAATATATCACGCAGATTTATTGAGACTAGCTCTGTGCTTGTGTGTAAGGAAAGGAAAAGGACACAAAAAGTCATGCCTCTCTGCACTTGCCTTGCAGCAGCATCGCCATACTGAGCAGTTATTAAGACTGTGAAGACTGCTGGAAGCAAATCCTGGCATTAATTAGCCTAATCAAACCAGGTCAGAAAGAGAAGAGGGTTATGACCACATAACCTGACATCTTCTGGTAAGAGATTCAAGCCTTTTGTACTCTTTGCAGTTGCCTGGAAATCAGTTGAAAATATTATTTAGTTCTTACTAAAGATTTAACATGAACCAGACATGAGGTGCTATGACAGTACTACTTGTCTAGACACACTGCACAGATTCAATAAGATAAAGCCCTGGAAATTTAGTAAGTGTGGTGAAGTTTCTGAAAAAGTATCAATGGTTTGGTTCAGTTTCGTTTTCTTTTCTCTACACTTGGCATTTTATGGAGCTGTATACATATGGGGAGCTACCTTGTAAACCTGAAAAGTGTATCAAAAACCACATTGAAAATGGATCATAAAATATGGGTTTCTATTGCACTGTAGTGTCCTACTCTTACAAAACTAATTCTCAACATTCACCAAAGCTAAATGAACTTTATTTACAGTTACATTTAATTAGTAAAATACATTTCTGATTCATACTTTTTTTGAAAATGCTGGCCACCAAATTTCTCTCCCCAAAAATAAGTTGGAGATTATGTAGTAGGAGAGCATTTGTCATAAATGATGTTAAAAAATATTTTTCTCATGGAACCACAGGCTCAGAAACTATCTTTAATTCCATATGTAAAATATATTTAAAAAGTAAGAATAACAATGACAGAGAAGAAGGAAAGAAAAAAAAAAGCCAAAGTGCAATCTCAAAAACTAGGCACATTGCAGGGAAATTTAGCAATGTAATTTGAAATAATTTTTTCCTCCTTTGAAGTCAGCAGTCTTGAGATGTTATCGTGTGCTGATTGTGAAATCTTATGTGATCATATTCTGATATTCTGATTAGTTCTTCCACTCCCCACGGATCATTGCTTGCATAACGTTGTAAACTTTTCTGAGTTGATTCAGAAAATGATATACAGAATTAAACTGTAATGCAGAATAATTTGTACTCTCTCCCTTTCAGGACCATCGCTTGTAAGACTGATCAATCTCATGAAAACAATCTCTTTTGTCTTAGGTGAAGAGGTTTTGTAGTTAAACAGAGGAAATTCAATCTGTAGAGAATTTATATAGCAGTTTTTACCAATGTCGAAGCCAGTGATGCTTTTCTTTTCCCCTAAGTGCAATTTTATACTATTTCATCTTAATACAATTTTCCACTGTCCTGAGATGGTATGTCCATGTCTCATGTAGCACTTGTAATCTGACCACTGTGAAAATATGCTGTAAAAGAAGCCATATCAGGATATTACGGGAAATATTCACTTTCAAATTCATAAAAATCACTATTATGTTCATTATTAAATCTTAAGCTATAAAAGTACATAAAGGCTGCAGTGGTGATGAGTCTCTTATGCCGTATGTGCATGAAAACCCAACAAAGTTCATGAAAAATTTTCCAGATTTCACTGCAGTCAGCAGTGGAGATAAAACCACCACTACATGAAATTTCAGAAAACTTGCAAGAGAGAAGCTGCATCAGAAAGTTTCAGCATTATGACAATGTGGAGCATGCGAAGAGGTGATTGTTTCTTCTAAGGTTTTTGGCTAATTTTCAAAAACTTTGGCTAATTTTCAAAATGCTGATGAAGATGCAGCACTTCAATGAGTATGCAAACTGTACTATTACATCTTTGTGGTTCATCTATCATCACACAACATCTGACACCTTGATAAATCATCATTTATTTCTAACTTCATTTATCTGCGATTTTTCTGCAGTATAGCTGTTTATACTTGTTACAGATCCTAATTTTCAAAGGTTTGCAAAAAAGTAGATCCTTGTCTAGAGTTCAAGTCAAAGAAGGTAATAACAGGACATTTGTAACATGTCACCTCAAAACCAGCAATTCAACTCGGGATCAAATCAGAAGAAACTGAAGTTATAACTATACAAAGTTTTAATCATCTCTACAAAGTGAATTTATTGTCTCCATTCAGTTCACAGTGTCCATGCCAAAAAAAAACCCCAAACCACATGCAGCTTTCCCACCCAATTGCTGGCCTGATTTCAGTGAAAGGATATACCTTTCATAGCCATGAGCATTTCTGGAAGTCAGAACAAGTGTAATAAAGAAAAACTGAAAGCATTTTATTTCCCCTTAAATTTACAGATAACATATTGTATACATTTCATTTATGTTGCAGTCAATGTTTTATTTTGGAATGTGTTAATAGTCACAGCGATGACTGTATTTAAACCTAGGTGTGTATGACCCCTGCTATCAAAGAGCAGTAATCAGAGGATCACAGAATTATTAGTGTTGGAAAGGACCTCTGGAGATCATCTAGTCCAAGCCCTCTGCCAGTGCAGAGTCACCTAGAGCAGGTGACGCAGGAATGCATCCAGGTGGGTTTTGAATGTCCCCAGAGACAGAGCCTGGGCAGCTTATTCCAGTGCTATGCCACCCTCAGTGTAAAAAAGTTCTTTTTAGTGTTGAAGTGGACCTTCTAGTTTTAGTTAATGGTCATTACTCCTTGTCCTGTCACTGGACACCACTGAAAGAAGTGCCCTCACCCTCTGGGCACATATCTTTGAGATATTTGTAGGCATTAATGAAATGCCCTCTCACTCTTCTCCACACTGATTAGGTCCAGCTCCCAAAGTCTCTCCTCGTGAAGAGAGATGCTCCAGACTTCAGGAATTTTATATGAGTGATGATTTTATATAAGAGTGAAGCCATTAAAACCAAGACATCAGTGATGGAAGATCTACAAAGATAAAACTGATATCATACTCTTGTAAAAATAATGTGTATATGGATTCAAAACATTGATGTATTGCAAAGGAATGAGATTTAAGGCGCCATAAAAGCCCACATTCTGCTTTATTCAGCCAATATTGATATTTGGCTGATTTTCTATGAGAATCAGAAAAGAAATAAAACCTTCACAAGAAAATAAGGATGTCCCTTTATTCAAGGAAGGCATGACAAGGAAAATTTATGCCAAGGAAAATTCTGCCAGTATAAAACTAGAGAGACAAGAGCTATGCTGCCTCTCAAAACTAAAAGTGAAGGAAATCTAGTACATGCTCAAGGCTATAGGGAAAAGTTGATCTGAACAGTTATGTTTTACACATGGAAGAAAAATATGTTTCAATGAAAACAGGAACAGATTAGTAAGGGATAGTGCTGTTAGGTTGGATGGACATTTTTCATGATGCCATAGAAGCAAAAGTAGCACAGCAGTAGAAAAAGTATGGATATTAACCAAAAATAACTGAGGGCCTGTCATTCTGTCACTCTTAACATATTTACACAGGAGGAAACAACTCACATACAAAATATGCTATGCCATATCATCTTTTCATAACACTGCTCTGGTTTAGCAGGATGAAGAGGATAACAGAATTTGCAATGCTCACAGAGAGTAAGGTTTGTTTCACAATGGAGACTATACTGAAACAACAGTAAATAGGTATTTAATAATTTGGATGCACTCTGAAACACACATTGTGACTTGTTTTTAAACATCACTTTCATAAAAGTCAATACATTTCAGAAATTGCCTGTAGTCTAATAGCAGTATGTGTTTCCATCGCACCAATCTAACATAATCACTGCTATAATACCTATTCCCAAAATAATTCTCCTTCCACAACTCCCTTTTTCCTCTAAAGATTAAAACAAATAGCAAATCCCAGTCTCTACCTGCAGAGAAGGGTGTTTTGAAGGATGATAGCTCTCTTAGGCAAAGGGAAAAGAATAAAGGGGAAGCTGCAAGTGAGCTGACAGCATCAAGCAAGTACATGATGCTTGATCAATGCTTGCCTTTGTCAGAGACATCCTTTAGGGAAATTTTCCATTGCAGATGTCATACACTAAATGAAGTGGAACAGAATTAATACAGAACCTGCAAGACTAACAACAAAATTTTCAGGCTTATATTTCTTTGTTGCTTTTCTTCTATAACTGCTCTTTAAATTGTCTAGATTTGGGAATGAATTGTTATACCCTAGCTGTAAGCATTGCTTATTTAACCTGCTTATGATCTTATGATATCAAATACACATCACATCATTGATTGGGTTTTAATTGAAAAAAACTCCAACAAACTTGTTATGTACTCATATAGAACATTGATACCAATATATAATAAAATATTTTGAAATATTTTTGCAACCATCCAGAATGGAAGCAAGACACACTTGTTTTACTCCTTCTGTGGATTTTTTTGGTTTTTTTTGTTTGTTTTTGACCCAATACAGATGGGGAAGATTGGAGAGAACAGTGATGGAGAAACACTACAAATTTTGTGTAAATGAAAGGGAATTGTGTTGGGGTTTTTTACAGCTATCCTCAGGCCAAAACCAGAAAGACGCCTTCTGATAAAATGTCATAGAAATTAAACAGGTCAATCAATATAAGTGGATGATATGTAACAAGGAATAATTCCATGAGCAGTACAGGTAAGTAATAAAGATGATAGGATTTTCTTACATTAAAGTATCAAATATAACATCTTGGTCCCTTGCTGGTGTTGTTGCTTTCCTTGACACACACGGTGACAAAAAACATTATGATAAAATACTGCAGAACAAAAGGGTGCCTTTTATATACTCCTTCACACTAAGTGATGGGCACTGTCCTTTGTGTGTCAAATTATAATACTTAATAATCATTTCCACACTCGTGCTGCAATGAGCCTTTATTTTTTTTTCTTTCTTTCTATTTCTTTTCCTTTCCTTTTTTAACAGGATATTTCATTCATTTCTAATTCCGCTTAGGACTCACTTTAGTAATACTTTCTGCCTTAGATTAATTACCCTGATCTAATTCATTTAGTGGAGGACAGCTGTGGTACGTGGGTTGCCCACTGATGTATTGTGTTAAATGACGCCCATCTGTCATTGCAGCATATCAGCATGGATGCAGTGTCATCCACTTCATTGGCTCTGCTGAGATGTGAAGTACAGCTACAATGTTTACCACTGCTGTTAATTTAATATCTACACCTTTAATAACCTGACTGCTGTCATTTGCTGAACAATGATACATGATGGCCAGCAAACAGCCAGATAGAAGGCATTAACATGACAGTGGAGTAGGCCATTTGGTACAGTTAATTAGAGCACTTCTGGGCAAACGTGCTGTTGAGGGTCTTGTAGGGCATTCCCATGCAAAAATGCCGTATTGAAAATAAAGGTAAAAAAACTACTTTCCTGTTAACAGTGATTTTGACAAGTATGATCATTAGCCCATTCTCTTGACTCAGAAGTGGTATTTTTTCATAATGGCTACTTTCTCTTATGACTGATCAGTCTCCTGCTCTTGCCTCTAGCCTGCTTCTTGTCTCCCCTCATTTCTTTTCTCCTTTCTCTCTCTGAAAAATGGAAATATTGGGGGTTGCACATCCAAACACACACTGTCATCTCAGTGCAGTGGTTTATAGGCATGTATCCAAAAGCAGTGTGGATTTCTCCTTGTACAATGTCAGGTTCTGCCATTGACCCTTTCATGAATGTGAAGAAGTAACCCATTTGAAGGATTCTATCGTTTGTCGTCTTTCTGAATGGAAAAGGTAATATCAAAAGAAAAAATGGTAGATACTTAACGGAAAAGTTCTCTTACACTGTAAACAAAAGTATGAATATTGATGCTCAAGTATTTTCTAGAGGGGTACTTTATACTGGTTTATCTGTAGGCTCACATGAAGACTTCACTGAATAACAAAAACATATACTTATGAAAACACTTACAGTGTGCTCTTAACCCAATTTCATGTATCTCTGCAGACAGAAATAGACACACACATCTGACCACACTGTGGTTACCATTTTCAGGGAGCTGGGGAAACCCATATGATTGCCTGAATCTGGTGGTGTGTGATTAGTGTTTTGAGACTCTTGGCTGTGTGCCTCAAGCACACATTCAGCTTTGGAGCAAGATTCACACCTGTTACACCAGCTTGAAGAACCTCAGGACTCCCACAAAATAATTTGGAATATTATTCTGAGAAAAAACCTTGCTGAGTCCTTTGCTTTTTTTCCTTTTTATGATGCCCTAAATAGGAAGAGTGCCTCAACCGTCACAGGGTGGCAGAAATTGTTCTTGCACATATTTCCTATTCAATTCTATGTTGCCTGTGAATAGAAAGATTTGCTGGTGTTTTAAGGGATCTGGGACTTCATGTTTGTCTCAATTTTCTAGTTGCAAAGTTGGGACTTCCTTAGCTGATATCACAGTAAATTCCTCAAAATCTTCATGTACAACGCAGATGAACAACCCTGACTGAAGCCTGACAGTTCCTAAAGTTCCAGGTTAGTTGAGATGACCCACCTTGACCCAGGCTGGTCTAGTGAAGATAAGCCTGGAAGATTTTGTAGACAAATATTAATTCACTGTAATCAACACTGCAGAATCAATATGACTACATTAAAATTGAGCTACTTCTCACTGTTTAGTCTGAATGACCCATTTACAACTGGATTAGGGTCATCTTAGGAATGAATCAGAAACAAAAAAGAAAATCCCTCCTGCAGTATGAAGACCTGCAGCGAGCAGCCTAAGGGTATAGCAACAATAGAGGCTTAGAAAGCTCTGTAAAGAACTGCTTCATGCCGTTCATAAAAGAAAGCTATCACTCCCCGTTTTCCTATACTTAAATAAAGTAAGCCCAGTATCTTCCTGTGGAGATTGTTTTCCTAGACCTGGCAAGAGTTTTTTTTCTTTTAATATGTTCCTGAAAAATTATGATGTAATATTAGCAATAGTCTAGGATTCCCAAAAGTGACAGCAGGAGGTATGAAAAGTATATACATTGCCACATTTTTTACCAAACAGAAATGTAGTTCTAGCTGCAGAGCTAAGAGTTAATTAACATCAAATCTATTTCAACTACCCAAAATAACATTCATCTACTACTTTTCTTTTGAGAAATAATCTATAAGAAATCAATGTCCACAAGAATTTTAGTACACCAATTTTAAAATAAGGGTTTTTTTATTTTTAATTAAAAATTTCAGATTAACAGAAACATCATAGAGAATTAGTTCCAACTGATAATATCCAACTCTTATTTTAATACAATTTTCTATCTTTTTCCATCATACAAAGAAATATTATAAACTACCAAATTGTGAATAAGGTGTCTGTGAAGATTCTGGATATAAAACAAAGGAGTCACTCCACATATAAATATCTTTGCTGATTGCTGTCAAATGTATGTAGTCAGCTATGAATGCAGATAAACATCTCCTTGAGTACAATGCAGTCAGAAAAAGCTGTTGAATTCTGCTCCAAAACATTTATATGTTGACAATGAAAACTTTACCTGGCTTTAGCAAGAAACATGGTCCCAAAATTTCAGTTTTTAAGGCCTATAAAATAGCTCCCATGCTTATGTTTGCAGGAAGGAAACGTTTTGTGTGCGCGTCCTCCTACCTTTCTCTGAAAGAATAAAATAAGACTAAGAATAGATTGCTTTAATTGACTGGGTGTTCCTTAGGCTCAATTGAAAATAAGATTTTTCTTTAAAGCAGTCTTCCTGAGATCTCACAGACCCAAACCCTTGGAGAAAGACAAATGGCATCTGGAAAAAGATGGAGGCAAGTGTATTTCAATAGGCTCAGTTTTTAACTTCTTCCTTTTCCTTTTAGAGTAATAATATATCTTGCCTGACAGAAATGTAAGCTAGCTGAGTCAAAGGAAAGCAGACAGGTCTTGGAGAATCAGACACAGAAAAAGGAATTTGATTCAAACCAGACATGCAGTCATTCTTGACTCCCTTTAAGACAGGTGAAGGCATCCTGGGTAGTATTAATCTGATTCTATAAAACATACCTAAAAATGGCCAGATTAATAATTCTGTAAAGGAAACTTATCTCAAAAGAAATTCTTCAAGAGAAACTCCCTTGTTCCAGTGGAGAAACATGCTTTCTCCTCGGATGGTAAGTTCTCAATTTATTAGGTAGAAGATTTCTACAATTTAAAGCCAAGAAATTTCTGTGGACTGTGGAAGTTGTATTAAGAATATATTTGCATCTGTACCACTATCTGTGTAACACATTGGTTCTGCTATTCTTCCACTTAGAGCTCATTGTCTTTTACAGTTTGCCCAGGTGGCCAAGAATGCCAATGGCATCCTGGCCAGTATCAGGAATGGTGCGGCCAGCAGGAGCAGGGAGGTCATTCTTCCCCTGTACTCGGCACTGGTGAGGCCACACCTTGAGTGCTGTGTCCAGTTCTGAGCTCCTCAGTTTAGGAGGAACATTGAGATGCTTGAGTGTGTCCAAAAAAGAGCAACGAGGCTGGTGAGGGGCTTGGAACACAAGCTGTATGAAGAACGACTGAGAGAGCTGGGGTTGTTCAGCCTGGAGAAAAGGAGAATCAGAAGTGACCTTATCACTCTCTTCAACTTCCTGAAGGGTGGCTGTGGTCAGCTGGGGGTCGGTCTCTTTCTCCGGGTAACAACAGACAGAACAAGAAGACGCAGTCTCAAACTGCACCAAGGGAGATACAGGCTAGAATTAAGGAGGAAGTTTTTCACAGAAAGAGTGATCAAATACTGGAATCATCTACCCAGGGTGGTGGAGTCACCATCCCTCGATGTGTTTAACAAAAGACTGGATCTGGCACTTGGTGCCATGATGTAGTTTAGGTGTTAGAACATGGGTTGGACTCAATGATCTCAAAGGTCTCTTCCAACCTAGAAATTCTGTGATTGTTGCTAACTATCTGCCAGTTCTCCTTGTGATTTAAGCACTATCTCTGTTATACTTAGAAATCTCATACAGTTTAAGAAAATGAAGTGCAAGGTACTGCACATGTATCAGGGCAACACCGAGTATCAATACAGGCTGGGGGATGAGCAGGAGGAGAGCAGCCCTGCTGAGAGAGAATTGGGGGTGCTGCTGGTGAGAGGCTGGACCTGACCCTGCACTCACAGCCCAGAAAGCCAAACATGTCCAGGTCTGCATCCAGAGCAGCGTGGGCAGCAGGGCAGGGCAGGGGATTCTGCCCCTCTGCTCTGCTCTGGTGAGAGCCCACCCACAGGGCTGCATCAGCTCTGGGGTCCCAGCACAGGAAGAACAGGGACGTGTTGGAGGGAGTCCAGAGAAGGCCACCAAGATGATCAGAGGGGTGGAGCAGCTCTACTATGTGGAATGGCTGAGAGGATTGGGATTACTCACCCTGGAAAAGAAAAGGCTTCAAGGGTGACCTAATTGTAGCATTCTGAAGGGACCCTACAAGAAAGTGGGACAGGAACTTCTCACAGGGAAACATAGTGCCAGGACAAGGGGGAATGGCCTCAAACTGAAATATGGTGGTTTAGATTAGTTATTAGAAAGAAATCGTTTACCTGATGATGAGGCACTGGAACAGGTTGCCCAGAGAAATTGTGGTTGTCCTGTCTCTGGGAGTGTTCATGGCTGGGCTGGTTGGGATTCTGAGCAACCTGGACTAGTTGAAGCTGAAAAGCAAGAAACAGTGCCATGCAAGGTAAAGCAGACTTTTTCCTAACAAGTCTGAAGAAGGAAGCAAAAGTGTTTAGGAATGGCACATGCATGCATGGGATGCAGGAGGGAAGATATATAAATAAAAAGCAACAGCCATTTTCCAAAAGGCAGTGACCTGTTAATTTCATCGTACAAGACAACTTTGACCAAAATGCAGGTCCAATCACCTTTGTTAAAAAAAAATTCTTTTAAGCTGCAAGAATCACAGAAATGGTCCACCAAAGTAATTGGTGGAACAAAGCACCTACAAACTGAGATAAGAAGACTCTGAGATAGAGTATCCACACTAGAAAATATAATGGTAGGAAAAGAACATGAATGTGTTAAGGAGGAAAATTTTCTGTTTAATTAGAGGTTAACATTGGTGCATGGGCATAATTGCATAAACCAGCGCAGAAAATTAGAGCTGGAATTTATAAAATGGCTCCTGATTATTAGGGTCTCTGCTACTACATTCCAAGAGGAGTGACTGGAGCTAATGGCCTACTGGATTTTAGTATGGAATTTTATAAATTTTTAACTAGAAGTGGAAGAGAGAAACGAGAACTATCTGTCTAGGCTGTGGAATGGGCTAAAAGAACCCTGTATAAACCTAGAAAAAAGTGCATGTTCCTTTGGCCTAGAAATGCTAGCTCAGATTTCCTAAAACACCTTTATGGCACTGTTATTTTGCTTATAAGCTGTCAAACTGCCTCTTGTCGTTTTGCAGGGTTAAATGAATATTCATTGTGACAGATACTGAAATTGAGGAGCCTCATCCCTAACTATCCAACCACTCAAATAAAGGGTTGTTCTGAGATTTTGTCTCTTGCCCAGTCTTAACACATTAAACTATTTTCTACAAGAAAGGATGTCTTGTGCAAGGTGGAATGATGTATCTCTTCATGTCCACAATGCAGAACATTTGATTAAGCCATTAGTGAAGAGTGAGAGCTCTTTGTTTGAAGCATTAAATCAGAGTAGTACCATAGCAGTACTTAATTTTTTTTAATATTTTGGTTTAAAAGAAGTTATTAGGTTCCTTTAAAATGCAATGCTTCAAGTGGATTTTAGCAATGAAGTAGTTAAATGCATTTATGTGCATAGGCACAGTGAAAAATAGATCTAGAGCCTGTTTTACCAAGATAATTGCACACCTCCTGCATGTAATTTGAATGATTTTACTGGGTATCAATGAACTGCTTAACTTTGGAATTAGATTAATATTGCTACTCTTTTCAGTTCAAAGATAAAGAAAATATGTAAGGAAAGGACTATGTGGAAAAGACTTTTTGTGACTTCAATGAATTTTAGCTTTTGGCAGCTTCTGAAAAAAATGCTTCCCCTCCAAAAGAAAGTCACCCTTGCTCATACATCCTAGCTACTTTCAATTTAACACTGTACATCATAAAAGCAAGAAAAATCTAAGGTTAAGACAAGAAAGTTCTTCCTTTTCTGAAAGAGATCTGTGAACAGGGCAACAGCCCTTGAAAGGGCCAGCTTCCTAATCAGAAGCAGTTCCATCAGAACTATTGAGGGAGTGGGGGGGAAAAACTGGGAAAATCAATGAGGCTAAATACTTTGCAGTCCTTTCCACACTCAGCTGGTCCATAAGAGTTTAAGGTTAATTTTGCAGACAAGCTTGCTGGCTTTTAGAATATAACATTTTCAAAATATATGCAACCCCTTGGAATTCCTACTTGCATATGCTACAAAACAGAAAACAAATATTATCAACAGAAAAAATGCCAACATTTCTATGCTATGGAAGCCCAGCCAGGCTTGTTGGTGGCCTTGGACATGACTTGATGTGCAGTCAGTTCCTTTCTCATTGTTCACTGCATGAAGTCTCAAGAGAATAAACCAATGAAGGTACACAGAATGGTATCTCTTTTGCTTCTTAGGGCAACACAGAACATGAAAACTCTTTTTGCAGGGAGCAGGAGCATCTAAGAGATAATAAAGCAAACCATAAACTTCAGTCTCTCTCTAGGCAGGAGATTGAAAATGAATCCTTGTCCAGCACTGTGGTCCAAACTGTGCCAGAAACCTTGCACATCTTTCTGCCAGATTTGCATGTACTGACCCTCTCCCTTTCTCCAGGCTTCATTAAAGTTTTCTGAGTCCCACTGCTGGGCTGACTTAAAAACAATTACAATAGCAAGTACTGATCATATCAGTCTCATCATCTAATAAACATAGTTGTATGCCCATGCAGATAAGCTAAGCATCACAAAGAAAGTCACATGTAAATGCTCGGGGTTCACACAATTTTTGCTGTGTGTTTCCAATGCTACATTTTTTGCTTTCTCTTTTAGACACTGGTTATTGGTAGCAGGTCTTGCATCAACCTAAAATGGCCTGTGAAGATGTTTCCTTTTCCCTACAAAGGAAAATAAAACTATATGCCCAAGGGAAAGTTATGAATAGAATCATTCTTGTTCTCTTTTTTGCATGAGTTTTATAAATTAGTTACAATTCTACTGGAATTGTTAACAGTATTTTATTTTTGAGACTATTGATTTTGTTCACCTTTCTTGGTTGGAATATCCTAGTTCAAAGGCATCTTTGACTTAATGAAACATTAGTTTTTCAAAACAGAAGAAAATAGTGTATTCCTTTCTTTCACTTTCTTCTTGTAAAACAAGGCAACAAAAATCCTTCAAAAAAGAGTAAAATCTCCTTGTTCAGCCAAAATGAAATTTGGCTAATGCCCAATTATCTGTGTATCATTAATGGGATTCACACCCCCCCCGAAGTCAAATCCTAAATTTAAAGCCAAAGTCAGACATTAATGAAGCATAAAATGCAGAAAAAGCAAACAAGTTCATATCATAGGCTTCACAATAATTTTGTTGGATTTTACACAAAATATTCTTCTGTGCAGCCAACAGTTGTAACCACAGTCAATCTAATTCTCCACAATCACAAAAGGAAGACATTTCATAAAATCTTACCCTTTGTGTCAATCCACTCTTAATACAAAAACTTGATCCTTTTTAAAGAGAAGAAACCTCGTGTTGTCTTCCATGAGTCAAGTAAAAAATCAACCTAAGAGTAATTTCCATTCACCCTTGCTCATCTACGTGTGGTAAAGTCCCTGGCCATTTCAGCTGGGCATAATCTGATTCATAGCAATGAATCTGTGTAGGTGATGTCTTTAAAAATTCAACATTTTATTAGCTGTAAGACTTCTTTTTGACTTGTATTTTGTGGTATTTGACACATGTTAAGTGACAAAATACTTCCTATAGAAGGATTTTCTGTCCAGCGTCATGCTGACAACTAAGATCTAATATTTTAAAGTCAATGTATATATGTTACATTAAGCAAGTGAAGTTATAGCAAATACTTTTAAAGTTTGTTTAAGATATCTACTGTAAAATAAAATATAAACAATATGATGTGAACCCTATATTCTTTCCTCTAGAATATAATTCAGATGTGTAGTGTCTTTTGGCTCTTTGGGATTAAGTATATTGAAAACAGGAAAATTATTAAAGGTTAAGTACTGTATTTTTCATTATAAATTTCCTCTGCACAGTAATGAAAACTGAATAAGCAGATTAAAAACTGATTTAAAAATTAATCCTCAAATCTCTTCTTCAAGAGATTTTGGTCTTCAATTAGTAACTCAAGATTTATAAAATTCACATTGCGGAGATCAAGATTTACATTATTGTCATGCCTGTTGCAAATAACCTGGGTATAACTGACATGAAATGAAAATATTTCCTCATCCTATTTTAATATCGGACTTAATGAGTAAAATAAAAACAAATTATGTATTAATTTGCTTACACTAATATTCATTGGGAAGAAGTTAGTCACACTAACATCTCAAAAAAAATGTTGTTTCTAGAACAACAAAGTTGTTTCTAGAAAAAATGCAGTTCTGACAGCCTTCAGATAAGAGCAAATTCAGAAGTAGGTGTTTTTATTGACTGAATTTGAAATACTGAGTAAAATCCTGATCCCACAGAAGACTATGGCTAAATGTTCAATGATTGAGGTAGCATATTTTGCCTGTTTTGAAGAAAAGTACATTATTCTTGATGCTATTGAGAATCTCATGTTTTTCTTCCTCATTGGTATAAAAATTCATAGATATCGTCTGTCTAGCAAAATCACTTTAACTGAGAGATTTTTTTTTTTACTTTTTTTTCTTGGTCAATGTGAAACAAATTTCTCAAATTTCTCCTCAAAAACATTGACTACTTTGATAGCTAAAATACAATAACTCTGTTTTGGAGAAAATACAGAACCAAAGGTTGCTATTACTTTTTAAAAATTCATATGAAACTGTATGTCCTAACAAGATCCTTTTTGCTTCCAAGTTTTACAAAAGTAGACTTTTAAAGAAGATAGTTTATTTTACTTTTCCTTGTTTATATTTAGAGCTAAACTCAGTAAAAAACCCAATCAAATAAACAACAATAGATATCACAAGCTAAAAAAAATAAAATGCAGAGATTGATTTTCATCTTCAGGGCTATTATCTGTTCAGTAGACACAGAATACTATAGGTATTGGTTTGTTTTATAGGTACTGAGGTGTGGGTTTACTAAAGCACAACCATATCTAAGTGCATCAGATTTTCTTCCATTTTCCTATCTGCCTCTAGCAGTGTTTTACAATATGCAGAACATGCCTGCTTATATAGATAGATACAGACAGAGAGAAAATGTACTATGTAGGTAATACCCTTCTCCTTATTAGTCCAAAACAGCCATTGAATTTCCATACTGACAGACTGCACTGAAATATAAAGAATTATTTTTCTTTCTTTTCTGGCCCCTTTCTTTTTATTCACATCCAGACATGGTCCATCCAGAAAAGAAATGCAAAGTTGTGGGTTTCAACTCAGTGTCATTCAGTCAATGGGACTTACTTCTACTCTGCTGGCAGATAATGGCAGCTAGGATCAAAATTTTCAATTATGTTGTCAAAAATGCATCACAGGCTTCCTCTGAAATAACCTCCACGGGAAAAAAAAAGTCTAATTTGGTCCAAAGGACTACCTCCAAAGATCTGAAAATTCTGAAAATTCCAGCTGTGGTATTTGGGCTAACCTGGGAAGAATTTGGTTTGTAATTTTGATCTGTTTCACTATCGCAGTAAAAAAATTAGGCGTCTCAGTACTTTTGCTTGTACTCCACCTTTGTCACCCAGAGGCAGACCTGCCTGGAACGTAGGTAGCCTGGTTAGTGTTGTGCCTAAATGTATTTATTGTCTCCAAACCCATCTGATTAATTTCAACCATACTAAGTTCATTAACACATCCTTGGTGGGAGGACAACCTCCAAAAAAAGCTTGTTTGAAGATGTCAGGAGAGGGACAATGCACCATTTAATTGATTCTTTATCCAATGATTAAACACCACCACTATAAAATACCCTGTCTTATTTTGGAAATTAAAAATAAAATCAGCCTAGTTTTCCTCTTTTGGAGGAAAACTAGGCTGATTTTAGTGTCCACTTGCTACTTTAAAGACATTTTTAGTCTATTAATTTATTTGTATGAAGATATTGATTGAAGGAAAAGTAAAAATAAAACTTAAAAAACAAACACAAAATTATTCTTTTATAACATTTTAGCTCTTCTTTGGAGATAGAAGATCAGATTTATCAAAATAAACTTAAAGCAACATTTACTATTTACATTTCCCAGCACACTTTTTAATTTAGTTTGGACTCCCTGTGACTTCAGAATGAAGCCAGAACTCTTTCTGTGAAGCAGGGTCTCATCTGCTCCTGTTTAAACCTGAGCGTCTGAAGTCCTACAGCTTTAGCTAGCCAGAGCAACTGAAGACTATTCTTCAGCCATTCTTCAGCCACTTAGTTTTCTCCCTGAACACTCCAGTTATGTTTCTTGATAAGAAGGGCAGTAAGAGTCCAGTCAAACCTTTCTATTTTATATGTACAGGTGACATAATTCAGCAAAAGATGGAAAAAAATGTACAGCGACATTTGAAATGTACTGTGGATGATTAAAAATAATCTGTAGTGCTCAGTTGCTTTGTCACAAAGACAAAAGATCTGGCTGTGTAAATCAGCACTGTGTTAGGAACAGAAAATCACTGACCGAGTGCAGGATTTGGAGAAGAGAATATTGCCCTATTTACCAAGGAATTATGAAGCATGCAACTCATTGCAAAGTATTGATTGTCTTAAGGCTTTTTGCTACCCTCTCTTTGTATTATCAGGAAAAGCAACTATCTTGAAATGACAACCTTAAAGTGATTTGGAAAAAAAAGCATGTAACCTTTTATTTTTGACATCATGGAAGGGGATCAGTTAGTCATGAAACTATTTTGGCCCTTTAATATTTTCTCCTTAAAACATTAGTCCAACTGGAATGCTGTATCTTTTCATGCCCAAACAGTAAGTCTTATTCTCCAGAGAGAAGGTGAAAGGCAAAAAGCACTGTTTGTGTTGGCATTTGCTGACAGTGCATAGCCAATAGCCAAATTAAAAATATTCCTGCAAATGTGTTAGTGTGCCTGTTTATTTCTCAAACCTCCAAAATTTAACAAGCATCAAAGTACAGTTATGCTGGAAGATATGTCTAGTCTTAAATTAGGGGTGTACAAATATGTAGCTGAGATACATGGGGAAGAATCTCTCTTGAGGTGGCTTTGTTTTCCACATACTACACTTAATGCCTGGATGATTAATTCAGAGTAATTACTTAAATTCTAGATATCTAATTTTCATGAGATTATTTTTATCTGGAGTGACTAGACTTACAGTTTAATTCTCTAATCTTATTTTTAGATCTATCAATGTTCTAATTACCTATAATATCATTTGATGCAGAGAAGAGTTTCACCATGTGCAACTGGTTTTGGATGGCTGACCATAGCTCTGAATTAGGCCCCATTCCTGTGTCTGATGATCTGAACCTAAACCAGTTGGACCTGTGAGTGGTTATATCAGTGCAAGAGGAATATGTTGTCTTTTGAGATAAGTTCCATGAGGTCAATATCACATGTGACAGAACAGATAAATACCTGCACTTTGTGTATATAAAACCTTTTTCTTAACAGAACTCTATCATTTTATATTGCTTATCTTCTGTGAATCCATGCCTGATTTTCTGTATGTTGGGACTATTCTGTTGCAAATATATGAGTTTTATAGAGTAATATTATGTGTTGGAATCAAAATGGAAATTGTGTCTTTTGTATTTTGTTTTTAGGGTTGGCTTTGGGGGTTTTTCTTTCAGAAGTGGAAGTGGTGATTCTTTCTTTCCCCAATACCCTAAAATATTTTTTTCCTACGGCCCTTCCATGTTCTGCCAATCCAGTCCACAAATCTAACACACCCAAACTGTCTGTGCTAGTTATCATATTTAATCTTGCTACTGTGAAAAAGTCTGAAAAGTCTCTATTGTCATGATCTCTCTCATAGCTCAAACAAGGGGTTTGAGAGTGAATTTTTTCCTTCCACAAAGACAATTCAAACTCTAAAGGACAACTGGAAATAAAAAGACTGAAGTCAGTGATGACACGGCTATGATTTGTGCTGCCAAAAGCCTTTAAGGAGTTCTAAGAAACACAATTTTTAAAGACCACTAAAGCATTTTGTCTTTCCTTGTAAATTCAAAGCGCACAAGCTTCTCTGTTCCCTTGACCTAGCACTTGCACATTTCATCTTACCCAGGATTTCTTGTAGATCAAGAACACTGAAGTCCTGTGGGCTGTTGCTTTTTCGGTAGCACATTCTACATTCTGACAGGAAATAAAACCCCGTCATTTTCTATTGTGTTGTTTCCATGTTCAGAAATGATAAAAGAAATTAAGATTTGTAAATGTTATTTATTCCATGAACTTTGGAAGATGCAATAGAAGGGAACACAAATATGACACCTCACAGCAAGATTGAGCTCAATACATAAAACACAAGTTACTTCATTATCACAGAAATAGACTGCAATATCTGCCTTAGGTGGTAATGGCTCTTCCTAAACTCACTTAAAATTCAAACACAAATGTCAAACTGCAATGTCTTTCAAGAAAGCTGCGTCTTACTTGAAATTTATTCATATAAGTTTTAAGAAATATCCCTCAGGGAAATAGAGCCTCAATTTTTTTATTACTTCAGAAAAAAACAGGAAGCTATCTATGGAGCTAGAAACATAAGACCCAAGAGAAAGAAAGGAAGGCCTTGCAAAAGATGCTGAATCCCAAAGCAGACACTTTTAAAACTGGTAATTCGCTCAGTTCTTACTGTTTTAACCTTCTCATTTTCTCTTATTTCCCAAACTGAAATTGAGCCTCTCGCTTTTCAGATCAGGCACTGAAGGGTTTATATTTTATAGCAATAATACTCAAGAAGCAATTCAGGTGTGAGTGAACACAGTAGCTTATATTTTCTAAATAATTTGTGGCAATCCTTTCAAAGCAATTCACATAGGCTGCATATTTGTGTGGATTGCTCACCCTCAGACAGTGGCAAACACCCCCATAGGCCATAACCCCAAACCAAAATGGCAATAACTGTAAGAGGGTAATATCTGGTATAAATGAAAAGGGACTTTACAGGATTAAGTACTGTGAGAGTTGCCTAATTGTTTTCCAATTGAACTGGCTTTTGAACACATCCTCTGAAATATGACCAGCATTTCTTAACGACAGAGACAGAGCTTCTAGACATGCTAAGGGTGAAACTTTCAAAATGCCTGCTCTCCTGGGATGCCCTTCTACAAATATAGGTGGGAGTAGGACAAACAGTATAAGCATTTTCAAATTAAGGAAAAGAAGAAGAAATGGTAGTACAAAACAATCATCAGACTTAAAGGGAAAGAAAGACAAAATCTATATGTAGGTACCATTTTGCATATTTTAATCAAAGCTCATGAAATTTATGCTCACTTTAAGGCAGGAAGACTCTAGTCCAGTGTGAAATTAATACTGCAGAGTGACAATTATTTTTAAACATTAGGTTCAATTGAATCAAGTACAGTTGTTTAAATTAAGAAGCTTAATGAGAGAATTTTCATTAACCACAAGTCTCAAAGGCAAATGAATTTTAAATTATTTTAGAGATTTATTTTAACTGTAAAACCTCATAACCTGCTTTTATGTTATTCACTCCTAGAAAAAGGTATAAAATGAATTCTAAAAAAATAGAAAATATTTAATACTGTAAACAATTTGCATGCAATCAAATAAGGAAATGGTGCGGTTCTAAATTTAAAGTATGACCTTTTCTAATCTTGCAAAATCCTTCTGAATTACAATTCATTTTTGATCTTCTTACTACCATACCTTCAAACCAATAATCATCACTTGCTTTCATCAAATATTTTTCAGCATAGCCCAATACCATTCAAGTGTTAGGAAGGTATTTTCAGCAAGACGCAAACAACTAATAACAGGAAGGTTCATTGTGCAGTATTTAGAAGTTACTGACTCTACATGGAGAAAATTACCCTTTTTCAACAGCCTTTTTCACAGGTGAATGCCTGATTATGTAAACATCAGTTTATGAGAACATCAGGGTAATTTTAAGTCTGTAAACAGGACTACAGGAGTAAATTACAAAGGCATGTAATTTATATGATTGGAGTCTAGAAGTTGGCCAGAACACAGCAGTAGTTTCAAATGGAAAAGAGTACGTTAGATGCTTGACAGTATTACAATCAAACTCCATATTTTGAATTTAAGATTAATTTTATTAAGTTTACCTATCATAAAAATTAGGGTTTCTTTTAAAGTTCATCATTAAGTTTCCTATAATAACCATAGAAAGAGATATGCCTCTCAAAAGAATGCCTTCATGTAGATGTGTAACATCATGACAACTTCATTTCAGACAAGGTTAAGATGAATATCCAGTGACACATGTTTAACATACAATGGACTGATGGCAACAAAAAAGCACTATAACAAGAAGACAGAGGATGTTTAGAAGAAACAATTTTAAAATATAATCACCTTATAGACTGCTCAGAAAATATTTACATTCCATCATCATAGAAAGACTAGAAAAATTGTAACTATTGCCACAATTTCCCAGCTAAAATCAAGGCAATGTAAACTTAGAATTCCTTTTTCTATAACACAGACTGGTGTTATAACCCCTGAAAGGGGGTTAAAGGCCTGAAGAAGCATATTTGCATAAGCATTTCCCAGTAACATTCCTCAACTTTTTACCACTACTTGGAAATAAAAAGAGTTCACTGCTTGCAATTTACCAATAAAACATGCATGCCTGAGTGATGAACTATACTGGTTGAAGCCAACTCAGTACACACTACACTAAGTGTAAGCTCTTATGTCACTGGCATATTTTATGAAAATCCTTTTGCCAGGTCTTTCTCCTGAGAAGCTGAGAAGCCTCAGAAAAGAAATGTAAACAATAATTATCTGATTGCTTGGAATGTGATCTGGAAGTTGTTTACCAACAGGTGCATCCTTGATTGGTTCCACGTGGATTGTTTTTACCTGATAACCAATCATGCTCCAGCTGTGTCAGACTCTCTAGTCAGTCACAAGATATTATTTATTGCTTTCGAGCCTTCTGATGGCTCCTTTCTCTTTCTTTAGTATAGTTTTTGTATAGCATTTTTAATATATTATCATAAAATAATAAATCAGCCTTCTGAAACATGGAGTCAAGATTCTCATCTCTTCCCTCGTCCTGGGGACCCTCAGACACCATCACAGTCTTGTACCTGGGAAAGCATAATGTGGGAGTGCAGCACAGGCTGAAGTCTACCTTCCTCAGGAGCAGCTCTGTGGAAAGGGGCCTGGGGGACCTGCTGGACAAGATCAGTATGAGTGTAGAGTGTCCCCCTGCAGCAAAGAAAGGCATAGAGATGCTGGGTTGACTTAACAAGGGTATCACCAACAGAAATAAAGAAATCATTATCCTACTATACTCAGCACTTTCCAGGCCACAACTGGAACAATGTTCCCTTTTGGTTCCTGCAACACGTAACAGATGTGGACAGGCTGGAAAGGATCCAGAGAAATCCACAAAGATGACCAAAGGACCAGGAAGCCTGATGTATGAAAATGCCTGAGAGAGCTGGGTAACTCTGGGGAAAGCATGCTTAGGTAAGACCTTATCACCATGTTGTGGCATTTAAGAGATGGCTACAAAGAAGATGGAGATTCCCTTTTTACAGGAGGGAATCACATGGAAACAATGAGGGGTAGTGGGTAAAAGGTACCCCTGGAGACATTCTGATTGGACTCAAGAGGGAAATTTTTCACAAGAACAATCAGCCATTGAAATAATCTCCACAGGCAGAGGTAATTTCTCTGACCAGACAGTTTGGAGATCCACCTGGTTCACATGCTGGTCCCTCTTGCCTAAATAGTGCTTTATGCTGAGAAAGTTTGACCCAGATGATCCTTGGGGTCCTTTCCAACCTGGTATTCTATGATTTAATACCTTCTACCTCTTTTTTGGATCTTGATGACTGATCCTTTGAAAAGCAGAGTAGTGGGCAGTTAAATTAAAAGGATGTCTCAATGTTTTACTCCTTGAATTACATGTATGAGGCCCACAAGATTCTCAAGAAGTTTAAGACCGGCAAGAGAAGTACCTTTGGCTTTTTATGGGATGACAGAACTTGAAGTCAATTAACATTTTCTGAGTTTAGCAGCTGGGAATTATATACTCTTATATTATATACTCTTAAAGGTAACTGTGTGTCTTTTCACTGATTTCTGGTGATTATTGTGGGTTTGATTGAAGCCCTGACAGAGAGGTATAACAAGACATTGTTTATCTTTGAATACTTTCTTGATCTTGAGTATTCTGAAGCATTGCAAATATGATATTTTTTTCTAAGCCTAATGTGTTTTGAACAATTCCAGTTTGTGTACATCTGGAAGCCATATATTTCTCTCTTTGCCACAACTCAAAGTATGTGGAATGAAAAATAAGCTAGTTTTAAAAGAACAGAAAGCGTTAGTAGACAAGTCCTCTCAAGATGAACAATAGCCCAAAATACATCATAGCTGAGTAAGGATTTATTTATATCCCCACTGCATTGTAGGTTTTACTTAAGGTTTGTCATAAAAGGATGAGACTGCATGGCACTTGTGTATATTGAAGTTGCATTGCTGAAAAGAAGAAACATCTGTAATGGTTCCCTTCACAAAAATGAACAGCATAAATACATTGTATTAAAGTTGGAAGAAACAATGAATGTAAAAGAAAATAATATTTTCCTGAACCTGCACTAGCTGATGAGACAGGACTTTCATGAAGGCTCTGAAGTTCTGTAACACTCTGACATTTGCTAAATATTGTTTAATGACAGTGACATTTTAGCCTAATTTGTTCTTTTAATAGTTTTCATTAAAAATGTTTCATTTACTTTAATTTCCCATCTACCTCTCTTTCTTTTTAATGCATTTGTTCATTTGCTACTGCAGAGAGTAGTTGAATCCAAACTTTTTAGATTTTGAAAAATACAATTTAAAATAACAAACATTGTAAACTTGCCTAGATATGGGGTAAAAAACTCTAAGAATTTTATGGGATTATTTTTTTCATTTATTACAATGACAGTAAGTCATTATGTCCAAGATAACTGTTTCGGTTAATCCATGTGTATATGCCAAGGGTTATCCCTGGAAACAGATTCATATATTATTATGAAACTGCAATTTATAACACATATTCTTTCCTAAGAAAAATCTTTAATAATGATCTCCTGTAACGAACATGATGAATTCAAGAATCAGAGTAGGAGTTTTTGTCTCAAGATCTTCCTACAAAAGCAATTAGAACTCATAGAATGCAATAAGGAGGTTGGGACATTAAAGTGCTATTGGCTGAATATAACCTGACTTGAGGGAAAGAAAAGATTGAAAGTTGACGTGAAGCTAAAACTCTGAACAGGAGCTCAATAAATTCATATTCTACATCACTATATTCCCATCCATATCCTTTGTGTCCCTGGATCTACCATAAAAAAAAAAAAAATCTGTGCCTCTGCCGCAGTATATGGAGCTTTTGGAAATTCATTGGGCAAATACATTCTTCAGCTACATTAAGGATTTTAGTCCCTGTCATTTTTGCTGGAAATAGTGGAAGTTTATCCAAGAATCTAAAAGTTTCCCTTACTGTCATTATAATTCAGTCTATATGAAATAAAATCTAGATTTTCCAGTCTTCATAAAATGTACCCCATTTCACATTTCTTTGCAGTTCTTCATTCTAAAATGCAGTTTAGTCCCTCAGTGTTGATCTTCTACCACATTTTTCCCACCCTATTACAAAATTTCTGAGGCTACTCCCATGTGCTTTCAGGCAGACGTCATTTGCATCTGCTTTGCTGCTTCACCTTTCTTGAATCCATGTGTCTCACCAGACTGTTCAATGGCTGTAGTCTTTCTTTAATTCTGAGTCTTAGGCCTTTAGTATAACACACCATGGGTAATGAAGTATCCTGACTATGGACAATAGAAGACTCTGTAGACCTAAGTCAGTCTGTTTTGTAGGCACAGTTTCCAATTTCCCAAATAAAGCACATTGAGTGTTTATCATCACTCTTTTAGTGGCTAATACACAAAGTAATTCTTCTTAATTTCTAACTAATCCATTTTCGGATAATACTAAAGTACCAAGTTACCAGCCCCTATAAAATCCTTTTACTGCTTCAATTTTCATGGCCTGCTTATTGTTTTTGTGAGATACCATGCTGCTTCTCTATATGGATGATGTCTTCCAGGTTTCTATTATGAATAAGCATAGTTCCCTAGATCAATTGACTTTATGATAAGGCCACAAATGAAAACATTATGTAAGGTCACATGTATTTGTTGAAGGACCCTGGTAATCATTTCTAGCTCCAAAATTCTGCCTTGAACACAATTTATTTCCATCTTCCATGTAGACAATTTCTTATCCACTTCACACTTCTTTTATAAATCCCAATCTTCTCCTTACTTGAAGTGAGCAGGAATGTATTTGTTGGCACTGCTACTTCAGACTCCAAAATCCATATGTTTCAGTGAAATTATTCAATTCTTCAAATTTTCACTGTTCCAAGTCCTTACAAGTCCTAACCCAGGTTCATCTGTTCCTGTTGGCCATGTTTTTTAGTGCCCCAGTTTATTCCACTGAGTCTGATGGATTATTCACGTTCTTCACTTGTGCATGCCTTTTATCCTGCCAAGCATAAATATGGGCAGAATTCAATATCCTTGAGTATGGAGGTGAGCATCATAATTAAAAAAAAAAAAAACAGAAGCTGCACAAAAGTCTAAGTCTGAGCACTTTTCACAGCTGAACTTGGAGAATAGATTTCTCTTTAAGTTCAAACTCAGGTCACTATGAAGCTTAATCTATGGATCCACATGAAGAACTGGAGTGCTATAGTGATCGTCTCCATGAAAAAGCTTGCTGACTTCTGAGAAATAAATGTCCATATTTCTGGTCAACAGATAAAAAGCTGTAGTGTCTTTGATGTTAACCCACTGCAGAAGCTACGTGACATTCACTAGACAGACTACAACGCGCTGGATTTTAAGAAGCCATAGTTAAGCTAGATAGGGAAGTAAAAGTTCCCACTCTACCAGACTGTGCATGGAAAAATGGTTTGGCTAAGAATTCTCAAAAATAGATGGTAAAATGTAACTGATGCTTTCATTTTTTTTTGCTAAATAGAGACTTTCTTTTCAATTAGGCCAAGAGAGGCAAGATAGAAGAAAAAAATCAGACATCAACCAAATAGTTTCATTCATGCATTCATTCAGTTTCAGGTTGAAAAAATCACAAGCTACAGCTTCAGATTGTGTACAAAAAGAGTTCATATGGCAGTGATACAAGCCACATAAGTTTAAAGTTAATGAGATAGGTTTCATGATTAATTGACAGTGATGAAATAAGCCCCAATTCAGTATTGCATGTAATAGCTTCATAAAATTATTTCCCATTAAATGGGGGGAAGAAAGCATCCATTAAAATATTTTATTTATACTTTTATTTATTGAAAGCAAACCACTAATTTTCTTAACACAGAGGCGTAGAAATGAGCTATCCATTAGAACAGCATGAACTATCAGCACACATCACTAGCAATATCCTCATCTGCAATTTTTCTGTGGTATGTCTGCCATAATGAATGTGGGTTTTCATTCTTATTAATTTGAACCTATCTTGTTTACTATATTTTAGCTCCTTTAAAAGTTCTGCAATTTTTCAATGAGTTACCTGAAACATGTTCTAGCTATTCAAAGGTAAGCTCCACACTTACCTTTCTTTATGGCAATATCAGTTTAAAGAGTTGCCACTTTTAACCCATGTTAATTCCCTCATTTATATATAAGTTTAAAATGAGGTACATGGGGTCAGCTGGTGGCAGGAAGGCTACAATGAACAGCCAGTTCAAAGAACTACCAGGTTACTACCATATAAGAGGTAGTGCACCTAAGCAAGATTTTCACCTTTGCCACAACATTAGTATGTCTGCACTGTTGTTGAGAAGAGAGACAATCCTCTAGTCTGGTGATTCAGTCATAAAAGTTCATTAGGTAACAGCTACTGAACTAAGCAGTTCATGTTCTTTACTGCATCTAGAGAAATGTGGAAAAAAAGGACAGGCCATGCAGGAGGAATATGGGAATGTTTTCAGAGTATGCAGGGAGGCAGCCAGTAAGGCTAAGGTCCACTCGGAACTAAATGTGATAATAAATGTCAGGACAGCATAAAGGACTTCTTCAAGTACCAGCACTTTAATCAGTAGCCAAAGGAAGACCAGCAGAAATGTGAGCACTGCCAAATGAGGTTGGTGCCCTTGTGATGGAAGATACAGAGAGGACACAGTTACTGAAAGCCTACTTGCCTTCAGTCTTTACTGCTAACAACAGCCTTCACTAATCATGCCATGGGGACAAGAGAATGTTTGGAGAAAGGCAAATTCTCCCTTTGCAGAGGAGGCTCATGTTAGAGAACATTTAGGCAAGCTTAATATCCAAAAATCATGGGGCCCTGTGAGTGCTGAGGGAGCTGGCAAATGTTATTGTTAAGCCAATCTCCATCAAGTGTTGAAGGTCTTAAAGAGATGGAGAAGTGTTTGAGGACTGGAAGAAATCCCGTGTCACTCCAGTTTTCAGAAGGCAACATTACTGGCCAGTCAGCCTCACCTCCAACCCTTGAAAAGTGGTGGAACACCTCATCCTGATTGTCATTTCTAGGTACATGGAGAAAGATTATCAGGAGTAGTCAATATGGATTCATCGGGGAAATCATGCTTGACCAGTCTGATAGCTTTCTATAATGGCATAACTGGCAGGCAGATGAGGGGAGAGCAGTGGATTTTGTCTCCCTTGGCTTCAACAGGGCTTTTGACACTCTCTCACATAACATCCTTATAGACAAGCACAGGAAGAATTAGTTAAATGAGTGGACAGTCACATGGATTGGGAACTGGCTTAATGGCAGAGCTCAGAGGGTTGGGATCCATGGCACAGGGTGTAGCTGCAGCTCTGTAGACAACAGTGTCCCCAGGGGTCAGTACTGGATCCAATCTTGCTCAACGTATCCATCAGTGACCTTGATGAAGGGACAGAGCGCTCCCTCAGCAAGTTTGCTGATGATAGAAAGCCTGAGGAGTGGCTGATATCCCAGAGTGCTGTGCTGTCATTCAACAGGAATGCTCTTTAGACCCTGTTCCTAGTTTTTAGGGAAGCAAAAAGAGAAAAAACTATTTTATTTTACAAGTTCTTTAAAATCGCCAAAGCTTACTGAAGTCAAACTCCTGTTATTCTAATTGGGCATTTTCAGTACAGCCCAAAGGGGAAAACATACCCAATAAAACAGAAGTGAAAACATGACTTCTTTTGGTAGGAGTGATGCTGTAAAGCAGTGGACTAATCAACTGAATCACTCGAGAATGTGGCAGAGGGAGGAGGAAGTTAAAGGGAAGGATGAGGAGGCCCCTCTGCTGTGATTTACTTTCTTTTGCCATGCAAGGTAATTGAGAAGTCAAGGACAAAGCCATGCTCGTTATTGTCTAACATGAGCTGGTTTGTGAGTGTATCCCCCAGAGCAAAGCAGCTAATCAATATCAAGACATTTTTAAGCATAAATATCCAAATGATAAAAAATGGCATTTATTCTTTTATTTTCTCCTTCAGTTACAAGTCCCATTAAATAAAACATATTTAAAGGATTTTTTTCCTGAAACTTACCGTATTAGATCAATTGTCTAAATATTTTATGTCAGTGATCCTGTGGAAAATAACAAATTGCCATTGTTCATTCAGACTTGCTGCAGCACTTCACTCCTGAATTCTTTCTAATTTTCTAAGAATTTGATCAAATTAATCCCACTTGCTGAACCAATTGAAAATATTATCAGTCATGACTAGAAAAAACTAATTAAGAAGTGCAGAGAATGTAGAAACAATGATTAAAAATGCATCTTCCTTAATTTTGAGTCATTATTGTGCATAATCAGCAGCATTCTTGTGATTGAAGACACTCCTGAAAAACCATGCACATGATTTAACAAGTGGTCTGATCTAGACATCAGCAATTACTTAAGATTGAAAAATCAGAAATGCCTCTATCATAAGAACAGCTGTAAAGGAGATTTGCATCTAGAAATAGTAAGGTACTTTGAGTTCAGTAATAACAGAAGATGATTGAGGAACTTTGAAGCTTTCCAACTTTTTCTAAGTTAGAATTGGGGTAAAATTGTGCACTTAAACAAGGCTGTGAAGATTTTCATGCTCCTTCTTCTTCTTCCTTTTCACAAAATCAGAGAATCGTGAATTTTGGAAAAGGCCTCCAAGATCATTGTGTCCAATCTTTGACTGAGCACCACCATACTAACCATAGCAATAAGTGCCACATCCAGTCATTTCTTGAACTCTTTCAGGGATGATGACTCTGCCAAATCCCTGGGCAGTCTTGATAAATCTTCCAGTGGAAAAAAAAAACCATTTCCTCACACTTATAGTGATACAACCTGTAATGAATGAATCATGAGAAGGAGGGTTGGAAGACCACTAGAAGAGAAATGCACAGCTCAATGACACATACTCACAAACATACATCCATACATACTCACAAATGTATTAACTCAACTGGATATGTGTTGGGAATAGTGCAGCAATACTCACTCACATGAACCAAAGCTTAATCCCCTAAATCCAATTTAGCCCAGTACATCACAGGCCCTGGAAAAGAGGTCACTTGGACCAGTTGTCATGAGGTTAGGGCCTGCCTGGTAGTTTGGATTCATTTTGCGGCAGCACTTCCCCAGGCTCTGCCATCCATATGGAGTCAGGCAGCCATGTGTTCTCCCCCTGCTCCCTCTGCTAATGTTTGCACTGGTTTTGGTTTTGTCAACAAGACTGTCAGCCAAAGCAGCCCATGAGGCCACCATATCTGTTTTAGTTTTGACAAAAAACTAGGACTGCCCTCAAGGAGACTGTAAGGGGTGCAGAAGAGCAATGATAAAACATGGATATACCATACAATCATTCATTGTAAGTTGTTATTTTTATCATCTTATTGGTCCAGAAGACTTGTCAGGATCCTCCTGGTCTCTTATGTATTGTTATATAAATAAAATAATATGCTGTGAACAAAAAAAAAAATGCCTTAGCATCCTGATCTTGGCTGGCAAAACCCTGCTATCCCAACTTCCAATTGACCGTACTGTCAGAAAAATCCACATGAACATAACAAGTTCTTTTCTCCTCAAAAAGCAAATATTGTGGATGTTTTCTATCCCTCTGGAGCACCATCATGGAAACCCAAGGAAACCCAAAACCATCTCTTGACACAAGTATAGAATCTCTTTCTTTTCCCTCTCTGCTCAGACACTAGTTTTGTTTTACTTTTTGCCATCTGAGGATAATTCCATCAGTCTGATTTATCTCCTGTACCTCAGGTGCTGTTTTCTCTGTGAGCGTTAACCATGGTATTCAAAGAGTTATATTGAAAAATTTAATACTTGCAAAATATTTACAAAAAGCAAAAACCTTGAAGAGAAAGGCATATTAAAAGGATAAAATAGGTTATGCGTGTGATACATATGTATGAAGCTTGTTCACAGGGTGTGATGAGTCTGATAGTTCTAAGATTTTTCTAGAATTGATTGCTCTCTTCCTGGAATATGCTGTTACCTTGCCTTCCCTTGTCTTCAGTGAGAAGTGGAAATAAGGAAATAAGTAACTTTTGATTTATTTGCTACCAACAGAGGAAAGAAGTGACAAGGTTGAAAATTCCCCATAATTTGCTTTGGATTCAGTCAGGATAAAAAGCTTTTGTGCTCAAGACCTTCCTACCTGAATAAGTGGGATCTTGTTTGTTTGGTTTTTTCCTTCTTGTATTCCTAATATGTTCAGTATGTAAAAAGTATGTTCAGACTGCCAGCTTGTAGCTGCTCATAAAAGAGTTTCATATTTCACTTTACACAGAAGTTGCCACTACCCTTTCTTTCAAAGACATGAGATGGTACTTTCCTCTGAACTGGGATATTAGAGCCTGGAGATCATTTGTCCTGCTTGAGTTTATTTGGCTAAGTTAGATGGTTGAGTTAAGGAGTTCAGCTAGTTGGGCTCTCTCTTTTGCTTGGATGTTGCACTGAAGACTTCATACTCCTGTTCTGTCTTAATAACCTTCCATGTTTTTGATGCTAACAACCCCTCAACCACTATAGGAGGCATCTAATGTTGATCACTTCTTCTTGAGGTTGCTGTCCTCTTTTTTCTCCCTACCTTCTTCAGAATATAGGGGAAAGAGGGACCTCTGATTACCAGCAAGCATGCTGAGTGACAACTTAGCATCAGGATTGTGTCCAGGAGCAGTGATCAGAGTCAGACACAGGACAGTGGTGTCCTGGCAGGTCCACAGTGACAGGGAAGGCCAGGATGCCCAGTGCACAGGTGTGGGTCCAGGGCAGGATGGATGGGGTCACACGTGAGCCTGAGCACACACTTTGCTGCTGCCCATCTGTGCAGACACATAGGCTGGGCTGGAAGTAAAGCCTCTTCCTAAAGCAGCTCCCAATGGAAAGGAGAGGCAGTGCCTCACGTTTGGCTTTCTTCACAACAGCTTTTATCAGTGAGGTAGTGACCTTGGGCTCAGCCAGATAAACACCTTACCTCAGCCACATGAGCTCCAGGAAGGAGTGAAGTGTTCTCAGGATCTTGAGACAGTCTGTGAAATACACAGGAGCCTAGGAAGTTGGTTGATACTGTTTTGATAGTGTAAGTTCAATTAAAGAAAATGGCTCATTTCATAGGTATCTCACTATTATGTCTAAAATAGGCTAAGATTCTCAGATATAAAATTCCTTAGAAGTGAACAGCATTTTTTCTTTTCAGGAGCTAGGTACTGAAAAAGAATTTGAACTGAAATTATGATGAATTTAAGGGCTTTCCTAGAACATAATATAGGAAGTATAACACAGTTCTCATGAGCAGAGATTAATGGGTTTTCTCATGTTGGCAACTTGAAAAAGAATGAAAATAAATATAGAGTAGACGATCCAGCAAAGCTACTTACCTCTGCAAATACCCATTACTGTACAGAAGCAGAAGATTAGGTGGGCTAGGGCAGCAGAATAAATCCAGAGTAACTACTGAAGACAGTGAAGTTACTCCACATTTATACCAGTTTAACTGAGAAAAGAAAAAGGTTCGTTGAGTATAATTGAATCAAGAAATTTTCCATTAAGTCCAAATGACTTTCACAGCAGGAGGCTCCTGAAAGCTCAGAGGAGAGCAGCCATTTCAGAGCAATAACATCTCACTATTGTTCTACATTTAATTCTTTACTGTTTGGACACAGTGTTTTAAAATATGCTCAAGATATGCTATGTTTTTTACATCAGCTATATTTGATGCCAAGCACTCTTGAATTCCAGTTACAGCATCCATATTTTCTATAGATTTTTACTTATATTTTCTGAATTTTATGTCTTTAGGTTTTGTTGGGTTTTTTTGGTTTTGGTTTTTGTTTGGTTTATTGGTTGCTTGGATTTTTTAAATTACTTTTGTTATTGTACAATTTATATGGGCTTGAGTATTGTATGTTTTACATACTTTCTTTTGGAGGTTCTGGTCATGTGTGAGCGAGACATTTCAGAAATCAAAAGGCTTAAAATATTCTATTGCCTTACTGAAGAATGGAACATATGACTAGAAGCAAGTTCCAAATATTCGAAATCACAGTTGATTTTGCATAGTGAAGAGAGGATGAAGTAAATTCTAAAAACCTGTTAAGGATTGTATTAATTTCCAACTACTCCAAAGGTTTGCTATTTTTGAGAATTTCTTTTGGAGATGAGAGGGAATTGGATGCTTGCTCATTTGTGGGTTTCTAATTTTTTTTTAGTTTGTGAGCTCCAGTTTGGATATACATTATACCTTCGACCCATCAGGAAATACGTGGAGAAAAATTAAACTTACAAAGATTCATGTATATAATGATTTGATTAATAATTCCTATACCTACATCTATTAAATAAAACAGGGAAGGGGAAAAAAAGGCATTTAACTGTTTCTAAATCTAAGGTTTACCTATATGTCCTCACATTAACAAGGCAATTTCTGGCAACATATAGATGGGAATTTTTCCCTGGCCACCAGTCTCCCTTGAAAACAGTAAGACTAATTGCCTTAAGAAGAGTTACTGATTTTTTTATCATACCAACAGGTCTCTGAATACTTACAATATATGTATATGTATGTGTCGCTACATATGCCTATGCACATATATATATATATATATATATAAAATGTTCTGATATATTTAATATACTAATGTCCGTACAATGTTATAAACAAGTAGAACTACACTGAAATGCTAAAGCTAGCACTTATTTATTTATTTATTTGAATATTATACAAATATTAGTCAACCAATCATTACACAAAAGAATAGATAGATAGATTACCAAAAAAATGAGTTTGGTGATAATCAGGAATATTACACTTATTAATTTTTAAAACTAGTTCCTAAAATTAAGAAGACTGCTGAAAGCAAAGTTACAAAGTAATTGAGTGTGTTTACTTTTTTAATTGAAAGTGGGAATGTAGTTCTGGCTCAGCAACTGTGTCTCTTTACTTCAGGTTTTACTCTTTTCCATGAAGTAAATCCTGTTCATTTAGCTGGCAGAGACAGTAGGTAATGCTGTTGTGAGCTGACAAATAAAAAAGAACACTACCAGAGGGCCTGAAGTTCCTTTTCTAGAATCAGACTGCATTTAGGCACGTTTTCTTTTTCCACAGTGAAAGCCTGGTTAAAACACATTCTGCTTTATCAGAGAATGATTAATTTCTCCTCCCAGCTTCAGCCACTCAGCCTGATTTACATGAATCTGATTATTTGTTGCACTATTTTATGATTAATTATCTAATTCTAAGGAATGATCAATGAGGAAAGAAAACAGGTTTTCACTTTGCACATATATGTTAAAATTTTAATAGTGTTTTTTTTTTCTTATCACTCTCTTATCCCCCAAAAGAGAAAAGAGATGCATGAAGGTCACTACTGAAGATTCATAAACCATTGTGAATAATGTCAGAACTATAATTTAATTAGCGGCCCATCTGTCACTTTCTGTTTGATGAGCACTAAATGTCCAATTATCATTTAATATCTGCTCTAATCAACTCTGGCAAATTTCGCAGGCACACTAGAGATGACATTAATAGATGGAAGTGAGGCTACCTTTGCAACATTATCAGAGAGAGGAAGCTTGTGCAGTTTTGACTTACAATGGGGAAGGCATGAATTCATTCCAATTAACAGCAAAGGCCTTTGATGCAGACTCTGTTGCTGCATATTGCTAACTAGAGCCTTTAGTTTCTTTTTTTCCAGAGTTTGGTAAAACACTTTTAATTTCTATGGATATTTTTTATTTTGTTGGTGTCCAGAAATAATCTTAAATACTATATTCCCAAAGCCTCTACCTTTCATGTCTCTTTCTTCATTGTTTTAATGAATTAGTTTGCACCTTTTGATGCTTCATTGTATTTCTGTCATTAGTCCTTGCAAACAAAAGACCCATAGCATTCTTTATAAAGAAAGGAAAAAATGTATTGAATAAATATGAGTAGATATAATAAAAATCCCAAGCAAACAAAAGAAAAAACCAACCTGAAATACCCAATACAGACAAAGAAAAATACTGGGATAAATTCTTAGTCATTTGCTGGGACAGGGGACTAATACCTACCATGACCTTTTTCTGGTAAAGAAAAAGCAAAAGAAAAACTCTTTTAATGAGAACCTACAGCACATGTGTCCTTTCAGACAAGATGCAGAAAATGACCACATGTTAAAAGCATAGAATAACTCACTGATAAGGCTGACTATCTATGAAATATGTATTGGTAGCACCCTAAAATGTACTTTTCCTCTTCTAATAGAAAATTGAAAACCCTACTTTATCCACACCTTGAGTCAAGGTCAAGCAGCCGATACCTTCTCAGATTTGAGGTCAATAACATAAGTCTCTGAAAAAGGCTTTTGTCTTGACAAGAAGCTTCCTCTAATAAGTAGGAACTGCTCACATAACTCTTTAAATTTAGTCCCCAACTCTAGTTCAAAGTGAAATCCTCCAGCACTAGGAAAGAAAATATGGCCAAAAAACTACTGTTTGTAATATGACAGCATTGGTTTGATGCTGAGTAGCTAATAAGATTGGTGTTGCTGCCTGGCGGATCCACTGCAGTGATAAAATGGTCAGCTAAAAGATATAAAATAAGCCACTTTTCCATCCTGCAATATGTTTTGGCAGCAGCTCAGAAGCTAGAATGCCTTTTCTGATGCTTCCATATTTCTACTAATAAGATTGAATCTGAGATTGTGCCAACTACAGCTTGAATTTATAAGAACTTGTCAGGGTGTTACAGTCTCCTTAACCCCTCATTCTGCCCAACCCAACATGCATCATAGCATTGGGTATTTAGAAAATGAAAATCTGCTGCTGAATGCAATGCAGGTTCAACTTATGCCCCTGAAGAAGAATTTTCATTATGTGTGTCCTCTCAGGTTTCCTATGGTTTAGAACTTTTTAAACCTGCTGTGCCTATGAGGCACTGTAAGCTTTAAAAATGGGCACAAGACATCTCCAAATCAAGGCATAACAAAGGCATTTTTGCACAAGGACAAATTAGCAAGAATATACACAAAACAAGTTAGTACCACCCCAGGGGAATGGAAATGAAGGAGATTATAAGTCCCCAGAGGTGACTGATCCTCATTTCTTCTCCTGAGCTTTGGCTCAGAAATTTGACTCTAGACACAGGTCTGAAGAAGATATAACTCAAATGCAGGGATTTGCTCATGAGAATCTCTGGAAAGAAGTAGTCCACTAGGACTAAAGACAAATCCAGCAATGAAGAAAATAGTTATCAAGAACTTTGTGGAGACAAAGATGTGCCTTGATTCTGAAGACTAATTTAAATGTCCTTGAGAATTAAAAGAAAGAATTCAAGAAGAAAGGAGATTGTTTGCATGCAGGATTGATATAAACAAGGTATATATTAAGGTCTTGATCAGATGTTTCCCTTTGGATGAAGTATAACAGAAATCTTTAAATATCTGTAAAAGGTAGGCAATATTGTAATATAAAGTCAATCTTGAGGACAATAAACTATCCCTTCATGTGTACATGATGTCTGAGCATCACTGTGCAGTCTTTTATTTCTGATTATGCAATGAACAGCTAAATAAAATGACCACATGGAAAAGTAATACCAGGTATAACACATTTTAAATTATTCTGAGAAGGTATTTTGGCTCCTATTCTCTTATGTGACAATAGGGACCTGTAGATATACCTCAAGCATCTCTCATTATTCCACCTGGTTTCACAGGCATCCAGATGACACTTTTCCATTGTAACTCTCCACATCTGTAGAAAAAAACTGGAATAAGTAGGTATAAGTACCACACAACCTGCACACCTTAACAAAATTTTAATGCAGCATTATCTTGACTACGCTTTTTTTCAGAAAACAAGCACTCAGTCACATGGACTAGTGAATAGCTAAATATTTTACACACATTGTGACATTTTGAAATAAATTGCTGACATCAGCACTTCCTTTAGCTCCACAGCCTTGTTAAGTCCTTCAGATGCTGTGGTAGAGATGAGTTACATCTTGCCATGCCCTCTCTGTCATGGAATAATGGATGTCTAAATCCTGATGTAAGTAGGCTTCTTAGATTTGCCTCATAAGCACAATGGTAATCCAACTAGATATTTCCAAATGTTTCTTATCTATCATTAAAAAAATGTTTTATTCAGCTGAAATGTAGTACTAATTTAGAGCCACATCCAGAATTAGTTCTGGATTACTGAAATTACATATTCAGGAAAAAGTATTTTGCTTTAAAACAATTCAGCTCATACCTATGTGTTCTTTCTATCTCTTTAAAGTATATATACTTTTGAATCAGTACAAAGAATGACAGAAAGTCAGTTAGCATCTATTAATAGTTTAGGATTGCTGATACCATGACACATTCTTCAATATGATAAATTATAGGTGTGGACCATCCTTAGTGAAAAGTAAAAATTTATCTGTCTACATAATGGGGAACATAGCACTTAAACCCAGGTTTTCTAAAATATAAAAGAAGCAGAACACCTCTAGGATGTTCCATAAAGAGTGGCAGCCAGTTAGAAAAGAGTGCTGGGGAAAGCAGCTTTCACTGGTCAGATAAATATTTTTCATTAGCATTAGAAATACTTTTCATTAGCATTAGTACTGCCCTGAGGGTCAGTACTTAGACATAGTGTTAGATGAGTATGATACCACACCAGCCTAAAGGTTAGGAGTTTGGAAGGCTTTTAGCACTGGTTTAGCTGATAGATCTCAACCTGAAAGACCACACTTGCTTAACATTCAAATTATAAAAAAGGTCTGGGTTATTTTATGACTTAGTCCATTAGCAGAACAGGTCCAAATGCTATTCTCATTTCCCTTTCTAATCACATCTTAAGTTTTGCCATTCTCTATCATGACATTGTATATGTAATATTTTTTCAATATTAGGCACTATATGAATGAATTAATAAGTATAAAATTATTACAGGGGATCTTCTCTTCAGATAATGTAAAATGTAATAATAAATCTATTTTTTCTTTTTACAAAACAAACTAACTGGGGGGGGGAATAATTCCCAGAGCATTGTTCAGTCATTTGGCCAAGACTTCAGTATAACTCATTCACTGCAAGCAAGTTATGAAAGTCAGTCAGCAATCATAAATTAATGGTACTCTTCAACAGCATGCTAGGAGAAAAACAGATAAAAAAAATCTAAAAAACCTCACCCATAAAAATGGAGCATGAGCTGTTAGAAAAAAAATGAATGTAATTAATAAATAGTGTTTTAGAGGAGAAATATCAGCCATTAGATAGTGGGCTGGAGAGTATACCAATAAAACACTGAACTGGCACATCATCACTGATATTGCAAGTAACCTGGAGAGCCTTGCTTTACCTCTCTGTCTTCCTGTGCACCTGCTGCTATTCAGGAATTTTTGTGGCTTCTGTTCATGAAGGACGCGGCCTTGGTGCCTTTGATGTCAATGGTCAAACCATCATTACTTCCTTGGAAGCAGATGGGGCCCATATGGCCTGCTTGCATGATCATTGCTCATGTACAACACCCACAGAGCTAACAGGTTTCTAACTGGGATGAATTGCATTGTGACAAACAGTAAAATGAATTAAAGAAGTTAAAACAATGTGAAAACTTTGTAGGAAGCAGTGAATTTTATAACCCTCTTCTGGGTACATTATGGCCCCTCATACCTTTGAAATACTCAATGGAGGAATGAGTTGTGAGAGGCTGCAATGGGGCGATGAATAATAGGATGATATGGAAAAGGCCTGCTACTGTGGAAGCTGAAGCAGTAGGAATTAATTAGAGAACTATTACTCTCTTGGGTTGTTAGTGTATGACCCTGGTGATGTCACTCTCCACTTAGGAGACTCCTGCTTCTTCTGTATTGTACAAAATGGTGAAGTGCAATGCTCCCAGGATCTGAACCCCAGTGTTACTCTCTCCAAGGCAAAAAGGAGAGTAGTAGATGCTGCTAAAGAGCATAAAACTGAAACCAGTTGTCCCCAGCTATGACACTGAGGGTATTAATCTTGAGTAGTGTCAAGTGGAGTGCTGAACAAAGCACCTAGGATTACCAAAAGGGGGGAACTTCAGGGCGAGGAGACAGAACTGTTGTCTGTACATTCAATATCAACTGCACTTAAAGGATGTGGCAGCAGGATACACAGTTGTGAAGGCACACAAAGTTCAAAGCTAACATGGACTAGGCATGTTTGAGAAAGGGTGTAGTATCAGAGCGTAGCAGCTACGCCTTACTACAAGGCAGGGTTAATTAGCTGAAGAGAGACAAGCTGTGGAGCTAAAAGCCTCTCAGACAATAAACAGTGTCTATAATATTGGCAGAGACGCATTGTGTCATCTAGATAGTGTTTGCTCACCCTTAACTTGGAGAATCTCAAGATGACCGGCAAGTAGCGCTGTCCAGAGGTGCTTTTTTTCATGAACAGCCTGCCAATGACTAATCAAGGCAACTGGTCTCACGTTCCTAACTGGTAGGAAAACACATGCACAAACAGCTTTGTAGTTACAAGCTCAGGGCAAGCAAATCAATTATAGCAATAACATTTAAATGTGCACACCAAGCCATTGCTTCAACCCTCCCCAGCTTTCTGTACTTTCACCCCTTCTCAGTATGCATTTCTCTTCATGAAAACAAATAACAGTTTTAAGACATGTTTTTATCATGCACAGTGCTTCAGTTTGGTTGTGAAAAGTCTTTGATGGTTTGAGCAGTTTGTCCAAGAATCCAAGGCCTGGCACTGATGTCTAAGATTTGTAGCTTTTATATTTTTCATATATTTGTAGTTTCGTAGATGGCTAATGCATTGCTGTAGCTCCTGGTACTTTTCCTATCCTTTTCCCCTACATTTAGGAACAATAAGCTAACATTATTAACACATTCCTAAAATATTCTTTAGTCTTATACCAAGAAGAGAACCAACTACAACGATGTTCTGTTTTCCAACCAGAATCTGGGAAGATATAACAAAAGTGGGGCAAAGAAGCTCCTGGGCCACTTCCAGTAGGGCAGGACCCAGGGAATTATTACCTAATCAACTAACCTTCTAACTGGACAATATATGATATGAATAGTAATCCACTAACCTTATAAAAATTAACTATAAAATTACTGTACCATGTGCAGTTTTTGCCATATTGTGTACCTGAAGGCTTCCAAGTAAAGGTTTGCTTTTTGCTTGGAAAGGAACCTTGAGAAGGTTTCTTCTACTTCCAGGCAACCACATCAACCAGGATTTCACTCTTAACAAGGAAAATAATACCAGCTTTCTCCTGTGGGCCCAAATTATCAGACACTGCAGAGATATTTTCATGTTAGGCAATAACATATTAGTTTAGGAAATCAAGCTTTAACTTATATTCATGAAAACAAGTAAGATCTTTAAATTTAATGCAATGGTCACCTATAATCAATGTAACCATTCTCACCAGCTGTCCATTACAAAGAGGAAAGAGATCAAAACAAAACAGAATGGAGAGTTACCACACCTACATTTTCAAGAGAGAGGTATTTATGTTTTGCCAACCTATAATTTACCTAGAAATGTTGTAGTGTGTACCCAATGTTATTGATTTATATTTGCATAATCATCAATCTGCTTAAAAATGTAAATATATGAATTATATATATAGAATATAGGAACACAGGTATAAAGAATAAGAAAAATACTTCAAAATTGAAAGCACCCTTAACCAACAATGCAAAATTTTCTTATTTATGTACTTAGTTTGCTTTGGGAATCAGTGTGAAATCTTTCTTTTTGAACATTAAATGTTTGCTGTTTTCATTTTATAAGAATCATGAAGGTGGTGACCATAATATACAGTGCTCAATGCCCAGGACCCTGCTATGACAGTCATAGAAGCAGGAAATACAAATACAAATACAAATATAAACTTCAGGCTCTTTCTGCAATGAGTTGTAAATGATGGGACAATGGTGTAGCTGATGACTCAATGCTGATGACAACGACATCACAGGGACATTGTAGAGATGGCTGTCTATTTATCTCAGGTTGTTTATATGTGGATTGATTAAAGTTTTGACTTGTGCATACAAAGGCCTTTGATGTTCCCCTTTCATGAAATCTGATGAGTTTTCAATACTTGGGTCAAGACATCTTTTGCAGGGGTCACCTGCTCATGCTTGGTACCTCTATCACAGCTCATGAAGATTCCTAAATAAATTTTAGAAATGACTGATATTATCTGAACAAGAAATTGTCAGAACACTAACAAGCACAGGCTTCTTAACTAGCTATCAAATCATCATCATTACAGAGGCATGGGTGCTTAACTTTTAAAGGGAAACTCAAACAAGCTTTCATTTTTCTAATGGACTGAGAAGTGCTGAACACTTTCTAAAAAACACTCTCTTATTCCATGTAAAACTAATTTTCATGTAACTGATTTTTGAAGGGAGTTCTCTTTCTCTGTTGAGTTACTGTAGCATTTGAATCTGCCTTAAGTAGAAGTTCAATTTGGATTTTTGATCTTCTTCTTTACAACTTTTAAGGGTCCAAAACCAGCACAACTTCCTATTCTTTATAAATTTTACTTGTTTTGTCCTGCCAATTTTGGTACAAGCCCTTTTTTCTTTCTTTTTCTTTTGCTTTTGTTTTTCCTTTTTTTTCCCCTCATGCCAGACTACCAATATAATAGAACAGAATAGAATAGGACCTTCTTGAGAGGGATTATCTGGTCCAACTGCTTGGCTAGTTCTGGACCGACCAAAAGTTAAAGTATATTGTTAAGGGAAGTGTCCAAATGCCCCTTAAACACTGAAAGGCTTGGGGGAATCTAGGAAACCTGTGTTTGATTATCCTCTCAGTAAGAAAATGGTTTCTAATGTCAAGTCTGAATCTCTCCCAACACAGTTCTGAATTATTCTCATGCATCCTATCACTGGATGCTAGGGAGAAGAGGTCAGCTTCCTTCCTTTCCACTCTTCCTCCTTAGAAAGTTGTAGACAGCAATGAGGTGGCCACTCAGTCTACTTTTTTAGGCAAACTAGGCAAACCCAAAATCCTTTAGCCACTGCTCACAGGACGTACAGGTCTGCAATTTCAGGCCAAAATACTGGACTTATGCATGCCATTAAAAGTAATATATGTGAGTTGTCAGGCTGCTGGATTGGTTTTTTCTTTCTGCTTATTTGGTTTGGTTTGGTTTTGCTGTATGTGTTGTGCTGGTGGTGATGATAGAGATGGGTATGAATGGTTAGGTATATGGTGGTACAGATGGTTAGGTATACAGTGAAGGGGGAACCTGATGTTAGGCTTGCAATTTAAAATGGAAAAAAATATTCTAAAGATGCACATCAGTACCTTAAGAGATGAAAAAAATACCTATCAAAATATTAAGAACATGGCTGGAATGCTATAGGGCTTCAAAGAAACTGCAGTGCCTTCTGTACTCTTCTCTGTCAACCCCCAATTTCTGAGATGCAAGGTTATCTTAGTTTCTTCCCACTTCACTAGAGCCCTCTGTTTTTTCCTAATTCCTAATGTCTTGTCCCTATATTGCTAGAAATATACTTAGGGGATTTTTAGGAAATCCATGGCTTCCTTAGAATGGTCTTTCCCTAACTCCACTGAAGGGTTCTAATATATATCATAAATCCAGTCAAGTGTTTTATGGTTCACTGAAGAATACAAGCAATTAAATCTTCTGGTTTTTTTCATTTCTGATGAAAACAGAGCTATCTTATCAGAAAAGTGCTCAGCAATTAGAAATTCCAACCCTCACTTGCTTTAAAGTTGAGGTCAGAATGAAGGGGCTAGTGTAAGATTCTAACACACAGGAGACCTTGAGCACACATCTTGAATAATAGGCAGACAGTTGAGTTTGCATGAGTCCTGCAGGAAAAAGGTCCTTGATCAGTCAAGCTGCTGCATTCAACATGAGTTGCAATCTGTAAGCGGTTTTCAAGGGTAACTCCAAATAAAGCATGATACGGTGATACAGCCTGGAGGCAAAGATCAAAGCTGAGAGATGGGGGGATATAAATACACTTCCTCTACAAATGGCCAGATGATTCTTGAGCTGTCTGCTTAAATACTTCCCATAATGAAGTAATAGAAAGTAGTGCAGCAATGACAAGAGCAGAAAACAGAACAGGTGCTTTCAGCTTATTTCTGCCATTTATCCTGAGCTCAGCGCCTCCAGATTCTGGTACTGAACCTTCATATTTCTTGAGCAGAAATCCTTAATTTAGGAAGCATAATTGCCTATTGCTTAGGCAAAATTGCCCATCAACCTATAGTCCTTGGAGTGTCCATATGGGAAAAGAAGTTCAAGCATTCTTAATTCTGTGGAATACTGAACCACAAAATACTTCAATTTTTTTATTTTATAAACCCACTTAAAATACTCCACAAAGAGGTATCAAAACCATTTTATGTCTAAATTTTCTTTTGAGAAGAAATAATTTTCATATGCATGTCCTTTTTTTTTTTGTTTGTCTTTTAGATGCTCGGTGAGTTTTTTAACTTTATGTGATATACTCTTTCTCAGATTTCTGTTGTCTTTATATTAATTTTCTGTCGCTATGCTAGATATGCTGAAAAAAATTGAAACTTTTATAATGTTTATACACAGAAGCACAGAAATTTAGAGAATTTCATAGGGGTTAAGGATTGAAATGAGAGAATTTTATATGGGTTAAGTACAAAATGTACCTTAACTATCATTCATCATCTATGTAGTTCAAAAGGCCAAGTCTAGGCATCCAGTTGGGCTCAGTTCTATGGAAGTGCTCAAAATAATTTAAGAAGGAAAGCCTTTTGATGAGAACCTGAAAGAAAAACTCAGGGTTCCAAGTTCTTTGAAGCATCTTTAATCATTTTTGAAAGCATTTCAGGTTTTTCTCTTATTACATTGTAGAATTTCACTTATTTTCAAGTTTTAAGTCACACTTCTGAAGCAAGTTCAATTCTGTCATTCAGAGAAGATACACTAACAAAATAAATAAATGGAAATCTCAATGGATGTCAAGTTTTTTACATTTGTACCAGTAAATTAAAAAATGATGGAAAATTGCATATTTATGGCTTATTCTTTACTTTCTGCTTTAGTTTGTGGCCCCAATGTCTTCAGCAAATGTGACTTTTCTAAGTGTTTCTAGAATTTGCTTATCATGACAAATAATACAAATATAATTTATCATCATTTTTGAAGTAGACTGACTTTGTTTTTTGTTCCATTCTCCATAATTTTCCTTCCACAGCTTTTCCATAACAGTAGCCATTGAATTGCAAAGTGCATTACAGAGCTGTTTTAGAAGCTGGATGAACATGTAGTAAAAAATCCACAGAAGAAATTTAATTTTGTTCATATTTTCCAACGTTTTCTCATCAATATCTGCTTTTTATGCTGCCTCACTTACTAACCATGAGCTGAAACACCTTTTGACAAAAAAATAAATCCTTTCCTGAAAGACACAGCTTGAAATGGAATTCATCTCCTCATCCACTTTCAGATATGTGTGTTAAGTGTCTTGCTTTAATGTTTTACTAAAGCAGCTACATAATACATCATGTATGGTTTTCTTGCTCCTTCTGACATAACGCTTATTTACTCTATTTGCTGGATTATTTTTTCTTTTGTATATTAAATCCTAACCAAATCTGTTGCTACCTTTTGTGCCTTTCTATTGTTAGATGAGCAGCTTTTATAATTTTATTTCAGTATTTTCTCTCTAAACCATATCACCCACTCTTTGTCTTTCTTAAACCAGAAGAAATAAAATTCATATCATTTTTGCAGGAAACCATTTTGCCATCATAATCATTGCCTCATTCATCCATCATCATCACAAGGTTTAATGCTCAAGAAGTTTCTGTGACTTTCCACTCATTAGATATCCTTGTGCTGTGGGAAGTGTACTGCTGGAGGCTTTTTACAAAGCCAAATATATTTCTTCTTTCTTCTTCTTTTTTCAAGTCCATTTTCTATTCTAATAGCATTTTTTGTCCTTCCAATTCAAATCTTCCTTATTCAGATATGTATATTTTTATACAGTGCTGGTTGTCTGGGGTTCAGTTTGGCTTGGTTTGTTTGTTTTAAAAAAGAAGATTTTTGAAAAGTTAAAGTCAAATTGGAATCAGTTGACTCTAAGGTATGAAATATTTCTGCTGGGCTCTATACAAGAAAGAAGGACTCCTTGAAAATGTAATTGGTATTTCTAAAAGGGATTCAGGAATCTCAGTCCACTAGGTATATCCAAAGTGCATGTCTCTATCTGGGTAGAAGAATGGCATCTTACGTCCAAATAAGATGCATCTGTAGAACATCACCTTCTGCCTGCTGGGAGAAAATAAGGGGGACATTTTTTCTGTAAGAATAAGCAGATTCTCACTGCACTGCTCTTTACAGACGGAAGGGTAATAGAAAGTTCCTAGTTGCAATCATCTTGATATAATAGATACATAATATATCCACAGAGGCATAGAGCAACCTTGCTTGTTCCCAGGACTTTCTATTTACTATACTCGCTCCTATAAATTGTTAAGCAGACTAACACTTTCTGCAGCAGATCTACTGCTTACTCAGTACTTATTTTGAATGATGCTTGTATATGTGCAGGGGACCAGATGTGTCCTTTCCAAGTGTTAATGAGGAATTGCCATGGATGTATTTTATAAAGGCAGCCACAGTCCCTTAAAAAAGTTATTTGTCATCCTGGCAGTAACTGGCGAGAAAAGTATGCACACAGGGCATTTATTTTCTTCTCAATAGTGTAAGCTAAGGTCAGAGGTTCAGACTTCACTTTACACTGTCTTTGTTAGCTTAACACAGAACAATGCAGAGACTAAAGGGGAGAAATGCTCATTTTTGTCACTCGCAGTGGTATCAGTGTTGGCCAAAGAGTGATGGAGGCCAGAACACTTGATAATTTGCCCACAGTGATGCTTGTACTCCTTGAGAGTTGTTTGAATTAAACACTGCCAACCAGGGAAAAATCAATAAAGTTGTTTAAATGGTTTCACAGGGGCCTTTGTGATGATTGAATATTACTCTTCTTACAAGACCAATAGCTCCTTCCTCTTTTTTTCAGTGCATGACCAGTAACTAAAGTTATTCAGTATAAGAGTTCAAATGAAAGCTGAGCATCTCCTCTTTTTACTGTCTTCTTCTACTGACAAATAGTTTTCATTTCCTTTTTTTTTTTTTTACTAAAGTAGAACAAATCAATAAACCTCCCAGAAGCAGCAACATTAACATTCCAAATCATCCCTATTTCCAGCTAGATCTGCAGAAAAGGGCAAGACCAACACTGATTTACACCATCTGAGGATCTGCTCCAACATTTCTTTGGGTTAGATGACATTCAATCAATTTACCCATAGAATGATGCACTGTACAAGAAGAACTGCAAACAATACAAATTTTCAGTGTTTGAAATAGTGTAAGGTTTTATTTTTATAAATGTTTTTTACTCTTTTGAATTATAATAATAGTTTAGAGGATTAATACATAAGAATTTAACATTCAAATCTGCTTTTTGAGGGATGTGGCAAAAATTATAGAATTTTAGTAGTATCTTAGAGAAAGCAATAAATCTGAGAAAACCTGTATCATGCTCATGTAGAGGATCTATTCAGTCAGCTAAAGATGCATGATGTGGTAGGTTAAAATTTAAAAGATACTTGCACTGAAATAAACCTCAGTCTTCCTCCAACACTCTGTCAGCTAAACTAATACCAGTTTCTGACATCACTCACATGGACAGACAATGCAGGCCTTGTAGCAGTCAAACAGGTGGCGGTATTCTACATTATTTGTGTACATAATTATAAAAGAGAAAGGAAAAATATGAGTCACCACCATATCAGTGAAAATAGTCCCTTCACTCTCTGGAAATATCTGCTGTCAAATATGAATTTCTTTTCACACCTGATGAAATGCTTTAATTCTCCTATGCATCTTTTTATAAAGTAAAGGTTATTTTCCTCCTAGAAGTCACATATGGAGCACAAAAAGAGTGGATGAAATTGATTCCTGGCTTTTTATCTCTGCTTTTCCACTATTCAATCTTTAGGATATGCCTTGATTTCCCTGCTAAAACCATGACAGCTACAACAACAGTTAACTATAAAAATGTTTTGAGATTTAATTAACTGTTACTACATTTCAAAACCTTCATTAACAACTCTCTGATGTGAATGAATTACACATTGTGGAACAGTAATGAAGGAAAATATACCAACACAGGATACAGCAAGCAAACATCCCACAAAAGCAAACAATGCCTTTACAGTAAATGCCTTTACAGTGTTTTTTCACAGTTCTGGGATATGACATCTTGCAACAATTTCTACAATGTTCCCATCCCCATAATGTACTCTTTTAGACAAACTGATACATGTTTTTACTGGACAGCATAAGTTCACAGAATACTATATATTTGTATGCAAACATCTTCACAAGAATCTCTCTTCATTTGCTTCAAATTGTGAAACTTAAACTGCATCTTTTATGGACTATGACCACCAAGACAGCTTGCACTCCCCATCCCAACTTCTGGCATAGGAAAACCCAATGAATTCAATAGCAGCAACTACCTGGAATAAAAACATGCCCCATTTGAAACTAACATGTACGCCTAAACACCTAATTATGCTTCCAGACGAAGGAAGACTTGGGATTTACTTCTTTTCCTTTCTGAGTCTAAATGTTTACCAATTTAAAGGGAAAAAACCAACCAACCAACCAACCAAAAACAAAAAACACCCCCAAAACAAAAAAAAAACCCAACAAACAAACCCACAAATAAACCTACCACAGCCAAAAGCCAGGCATTAGATTTGAGTTTACATAAAGGGAGTCATAACATTCAAATAAGAAATAGAGCATAAATTGTCTTCTCAAGTTTCCAGTATATCATCATGGTATGATAATGTATACATCTGTATCACTTCATTTCTTATGAGTTTGTCCTTTTTTTCCAGATTCTATCAACAAATAGAAAGTATAGATGAGACAGAAATACCAAATGATTGAAGGAAAAAATACCAATTTGTCTTGTAAGTATCAATAAAGTTCTACTATTGGAGAAATATTCAGGATAGTCCAGATCCAAACTAGCCTATCCATCTTTCTTTAAGTGCTTGTTACATACATGTCATAGTCCCTCTGCTGGAAAAGGGATAGGCCAGTTATCTTCAGGCTTATCTACTGCACCACTTGGTCCTTCAGCTGGGCTGCAGTGGTGAGATTCTCAGTTCAACTTTGTGGTTCTCTTCTTGGAGTCAACTAAAGCCATTAGTAGTCATGCACATGGACTAAATCAGCAGTAAAAAAAATACACCAAAAAATTATGAGAATAATTTTGTAATTTAGAAATTATTAGCTTTTTAAGAGCTAGTCATTTCCCATCGAATGAAATCTTAATTAAAAATGCTTATGCTAGTTTTTTGGGGTTTTTTAATTCTGGTCTTGATAAAAAAATCTAATATCTGGATTGTCTTATATGTGACATTTGCTTTCATAAGCCGTGCAGTTATCAGAAGCTAATTCTGTTGAGAAACTAATCAGGGAAGGTGTTACACAAATGCAAAACATATGATTAAAGAGAGGGAAGGCAAAGCTCATGCAAAGAACTGAATATTATAATGAAATTGCCACTGAATGGTGATGTGAGGACTTCAAACTCAGTTTAATTAGGCCACTGAGTGGAATCCCCTAAGACTGACAGGAATTGAACAGCTAATAATCAGTTTGTTCTTTACTGATTACCAGCTAATCATGTCCCAAACACAACCCCTTTCCCCTTTCTCATTATGAATACATTTGCAAGCCTTTTTTCTAATTTCTGCATTTTTATGGGCACACAAGTCCTAATCAGATAACTTCAAGAGCTTCAACTAGTGTCTTTAAAAGCCTACCTATTGTTTGTGGAGCAAATATTTGCATCCTTCAGCATCACATTGGTAAACACTGGATGTGCTTGTGGAAAGTGATGAGAAAGCCAATTATGCAAGAGCAGCATATTTTTTACCTAATTTTCCAAAGTTGATTTCCATTTTCCAGTGCCTCTGCTGAGCACTTTAATTCTATGTACAAAGAAAACCCACTTGCATTCAGAATTTCTTGCATACCATGGCATTGACATCTGAGATCTATTCCTGTGGAGCTCCTTTTCTATAAAAGGGAGAATAAACTTACTTTTTATGTGTCAGCTTTCATATGAACTGTAAGCTCAGATTTTTATCTATACCCCTTTTAAGTAATTTGAAAGAGGACTATTGACTTCCTTGGACCTTACATCTGACCTGTCATGTTATAGACAACAAAGTGATATGGTTTGATTGTTAGCTGATGAGAGAAGTAGAAAGCAACTAAACCAGTAGAAAAGTATCAATCAGCTGCAACGGGGTGAACAGGTTATCTGGAATATTTTTAGAGGAGATTTTTCGTGAAAAACGTTTAAGTGTCAATTGCCCTTTGGAAATTAGCAAGCTGTTGGGTGCCTAAATTCTATACATATCTCCATTTTCATCAATAGAATTTCCTAAATTCCCTATAAAGTTTCTTTACTTATGCAAACACCAAGGACTTCTGTTACCTTAACACACCTAAGCAGTTCAGCACCAAGGCCATGATTATGTCTCATCAGGATCCTCAGAACCTGTCAGCACCAATCCCATATCAGGAGTAATCTCTGTAGACAGCACAGAGGGCAGAAATGCTGTTATTCAAGATCCCAGTGAGACAAGAAAGAGGTGCCTGTGCACTTCCATCTCCTCTATAGCTCAGAGACTAGAGGACCTTTGTAAAGAGTCCCCAGCATGAGAGGACTCAAGCTTGCATCTCTTCCCCACTAGGCACCACACTTTTTCAAGCAGTCACACATTTTCACTGTCCTGCTGTAGCTTTGAATTTTTCTTTCTTTTTTTTTTTTTTAATGACTTTGGTCCAGGAAAAAAGGAGCAGTGGCAAATATAATTTCTTCCCACTCAACAAATCAGGACACCTGCAGAAGAGACCTGTGCTCTGATCTGTTTCCATGGACTGTTACTGTGTCTCACATGATGAAGACAATGCTGTGTATGTGTAATTACATGCAGATAGAAGAGAAAATATGTGCTAGGCTTCTTTAGGACACCAGCAAACATCATATCTAGTGACAAAATAACCAGTGAACTCAACTACACAATTCCTAGTGATCTTAGGGACATAGAAAGAGCAAACAGCAGGGCCCTGGGTCACAGTGCCATGATAAGTAAAGCCCTCATGAATCTTGTTACTACTACCAGCATGTCCAAATTCTTCCCATACTAGTTTTAATTTTTCTTGTCCATTTTTAGCATTTCTTTGGCTGTTCTTACCATAAATTACTACTGCAACAGTACATATGCAACATCTGGTAACTGGCAAGAGCATGTGAGAAATAAATTTCATCTTGCTGAATCAGTTAATATGTTATTGTTTGTTTGGAGTCTTTTAATTATTCACAAGTAAAGGTTTATTTTCTCCTCCTGGACTGAGTCATATAAACAAAATCAACACAAAATGAAGAAAAATAAATAAACATTTAAAGAAATATCTTTAATTTACACAGGCGTAAAATGTGGTTGCAATTATTGTTTTTTGCTATTAATGCTAAATTTTAAAATATATCCTAATACTTTGAGATTTTCTTTACATTTATTTGTAAAAAAAAAAAAAAACCACAAAACAAAACCAAAAACAACAGCAAAATAACCTTCTTGAAGAACTATCTCACTTCCTTTAGGGAAGAACAACCCTATTTTGAAAAATAAACAATAAATAAAATATAATGAGATGAATGCACAATTATAATTTAAAGATTAAACTTTACAAAAATAATTGCTTCCCCTGACTAGTTCTTTATATAAATAAATAAATAATTAAAGGGACAGAAGGAAGCAGTAAAGTGACTACATTAAGAAGTTGATTGATGTGTTGCTCCTGTGCGATGTACGGCAAGCTTCTCTCTGGAGAGACTTTATTGGCTTGCTGGTACTAAATTTTCCAAACATATATATATCTTCTGATGCATGGCAAGTTTGTCACTGTTGAGAAACTACATCAGACAAGTTAGAAAAGTTAAGAGCCTGTAAAACTTAAGTCATCCAGAACTGCCACTAATGGAAAAAAATATAGAGTGATATTAAAGAAATTCAAAGTTATATGAAGGTTGAGGTTTTAGATGGATGAGGGTAAAAGGTGGGTAGCACAGGCATTACATTTGCAGATTGCTTAAAATACATAGAAAAGAATCATTTAAAATACAACAGAATGTCAGATCACTTCTAAAAATTTTCCTTTTAAAAGGAAAAAAAGGAGAGTTAAACCTGAATCCTATAAAAATTTCCTAAATCTGTCATTTGATTTCTTTGTATATAAAGTTTAACAGTACAAGGAAGCTTAAACTGGCAGTTGAAAACCATAATAAATAAATTATGGATTAATAACATTAAATTAATTTGAGAAATAATAAATTAGTCAATTAATTATTAATTAATTAAATTCCTGTCTGAATTGGGTTTTTCAGCCTGCAGAAGAGAAGGTTTTCAGAAGGAGGTAATGCTGGAAAATATCAGCTTTCCCTCCATATTTTTGTATGCAATGCTTGAACATGGTCTCTTGAACAAGATTTTCAATTGTCTAAATGACCATTAACAAAATTGGATATCTGCTGGAATATGTTGCATAACAACAGAATGTTCTCTCATCTAATAATGAAACAAAATATCATTAAACCTGGGCAACTAACAATGCAATCAAGATTTAAATCTTTCAGAATTCACTCGTGCTTCACCTATAAATATTCATGGACAGCATAGGCCTGTCAAAGAAGGTTGATAAATTCAACGGGTTTTGTACATCAAATACTTATTCACCATGTCTTTGTATTCCTTATAAATTTCCTCATCAAGTGTGTCCAGGACAACCTATTTCTGAATCAGAGTACAGTGCTAGTAGTTGGGGCTTGCTATTCAATAATCCGTTCACCCTTGAGATCACTGCCCTTCCTAAAGCAGGTGAAACACAGGTTAGAAAAGGCACAGCCGTGGGACAGCACGTCTGTAAAAACAGAATATAATCAGCCAGACAACTGTATAATACACTTTAAAATTATATTTAAACATGTGTTCTGCTGTTATGGGAATAGTAGATGATACTAATTTACCACTAATCAGACACTATTATCCACCAAGAGCAGCCTCTGCCAGTGAATTGTTACACTGGTAAAAAGCTGACAGATTACTTTCCACTACAGCGTGCAGAAATAAGAGATCTTTACAAATGACATGCCACAGCCATGAAAGCCAATGACACAGGGAGCACTTAGAGCTGATAAGAAGCATTTACTTTCTGCCACTTCAAAAGTGAATTCTCCCTGGGATGCCTTTAATCCTACCTGGCACCTTAAACCCAGTGCTCTGCACTGCAGCAAGAAGAGATGAAAGCAAAAGGGCACAGGCAAGAGAGAGACAAGCAGATTTAACAAGACAGGCAATATGTATACCTGATCATTTGTTGACATAAAATATAGCATGAGACAATGGAATAATGAGGAAATAACAACAACAATAATTATTATAATTCTAATAATTTTCAAACAAATATATTTGGGGGGCTGAAGCTTTAATCGGTCACAGCAACTGCCCACACAGCTGGGAAAGTGTTCTTGCATTAGGATGAAAATTGAATGATTAAAAAATTCAATGCAAAGCTGTTCTCTTTTGCAGTGAAAAAGTTGTATATCCAGTAGGTAATTAGCAGATCATCAAAGCAAGCAGGGACCTGGACCTCTCAGATAGCAGAAATATTTTTCTGTAGAAAATGGTCCAAAGTTGCTTTCTTTCTAATCCTCTCCCTTCTGCTAGCACCATTTGACTGTGAGATACTGTGTTTATATCATTGCCATGATACAAACACTTCCAAGTTTTGGCTAAGACACAGACCCCATCAAATGTAAAACCCATCAAACTAAATAGTAAGCCAGTAAGTGAATTGATTTTTAAAATTATTATTTCATCTTATCATAAGGCAATGCTAATTCTTAATAAAGATATCTATCAGCTCCTTCCTAATCTGAAAGCATCCATCCATTGGTTAGGAGAAATCTTTGCCTTGATGAGTCTTTGAAAATGTCATAGCTTCGTGCTCTTCAAGGATAAGGAGTAAAAATCTTTTCCATTATATACTAGATCTCAAAGTTTTCTAAAATTTATCAGCCTTAACAATGTTGTTTTGTTGGTGTTATTTTCATATGCAAAACAAGATTTCCAGCAGTTCTTCATTATTGTGGATGCACACAACCCAAGGAGGCAGTTTATGACATGTAAGCAAGATCTTTAGATTGCCCTTGTCCTTTTAAACACAGTGCACAATTAAAGAATGTGGATTCTTTTCCCTGTGGATCAGCATCAGGAAGAAAACCTTTAATATTTTTTAGAAAAAGAGCCAAGGACCTACAGGGATGATGGCTTAATATTCCTAGTAAATGTGTCCTTATCAAGAAACAGGTCAAGTCACACATGGTCTTTGCACATACTCTTGTGGTCCTTTTAAGAAACTTGTATAACTCGAGTCTTCAGGCTTTCTATAGACTAGCTGGTTATAATTTCTGTGTCTCATTTTTTCTTGTTAATCTCAAGATAATTGAGAGGGAAAACAATTATTTACATATAATTTTTTATTATTATATAAATTTAATTATATAAAAAAGTACGTCTGGATGGTACAAAACTGCAGAATTTTTATAGTTATATTTTTTTATGTTCACCATGACTTAGACTGGAATTTCTTTTTCATTTCAGTGAATCCTGGGGTGATGCAAATGCCAAAGTATTTGCAGGACTAACTTTTAACTGGATAACCATAGGATATAGCTATGATAAAAATAAACAAACCAGAAAACATGCCACTTTTGTAAGCTACCTGTGAAATCCTAGTGTAATATTTAATACATTCATCATTCCAAAGTATTAGAAGAGAACTCTGACACAGTCACCTTTATTGGAGGAAAAAAAAGCTGTGACAGAGATTGTCAAATTCTGCTGATCCTCCTCTGCTGAAACATTCTGTCCATAAGGAATACCTTGAAGGCAGCATTCCCAAAATAGCACACTACTTTATGGAAGAAAGTTGACAGAATCTTGATCAAAGTAAATATATGACTGAAAGTGACAACTTGTACACATGAGATAAGGAGGGAAAGAAATAAATTACTATGAAATAATTCTAGTTAGAGAAAAAGCTGCTTCCAAGTAAGAATTCTGTCCCATGGCGAGGGACTTTCCTGTTAAATTTGTATTTGTGATACACAAATAGACATATTCATAGTCTTTATAAGCTTTTCAAACGTAAACAATCAAAAAGACAAAATGTAAAAACTTTTAAAAGCTCTTTTTTTACATATCACATGTAACTATATAATTATATTTATTCAGAGGAAATTCTATCTGCTTTGTGTTTCAATATCCAGTAGCTATGTGGGCTTTAAATTATGGGGTAATTATATGCTGCAGTTAAGAAAAAGCTGCTAGTACTTCAAATCTAATCCTGTTTGATGTATTTCACCCATTTCTGCAACATTAAAGAACTTGCTTAAAATAGTTGCACTTCATCACTTTGAAATTTCAGGACAATGACAACTTAGAGAAACTAGCATCACTCAGTTGTATGATCCCCTGTGTTTAAGGATATGGTGACCATTTTCAGTAGTTTCTGTTCATCATCCTTATTATTTTGACAAGTTTTAATACTGTTCATCAAAGAACACATGCTAAGTGTATACTTTGTGGCTATCGGGGGAATTTTCAAACTCATAAAATTGTATCATTATTCTTTACCTGAAGTGAGTGATTGGTGTTCTGTGCCATGAATCTTCCTTTTAACACACCATTGTAGGCATTGAATGAAATTTGAAAACTTTTCATGTTGCCTAAAACACAGCATTCTTAAAGACCAATCTCCAATGCCTTTAATTACCTCGGCAGGGGGGTTGGACTAGATGAGCTCCAGAGGTCCCTTCCAATTCTGACTATTCTGTGATTCTGTGATTAATTGACTTTTGTTGAATACCCTGCACTGCTGCCTGGTCTGACTTAATTATTTACAAAAAATTGCCTGCTGGTACAATGATAAATTCAGCTTATCTGAAATTATGGCACCAAAGTAGTCACTGTAATGTTGCCTAGTTGAGAAAGCGCACTATGAGAAGTTAAGAAAGGACACTGAACTGAATCATCCTGGAGTTTAGGATGCGCAGGTCTCCTACCATCAAGAAAAACCAGTTACCTTTCTTAACTAAAAATAAGGATTGCCCTCCTGAAAGGCTCTTCTGGGTAGCTGTGTTACTAAGGATTTTGGCACTCCATCAGTGACCTGGTGAAGGATATCTCCCCCAGTACCATCACCTGTCACACGAGGAGGGAAGTGACTGGTTGCACTTGGATGGATAGCAGGTGCCCACAAAGTCTCTCTATCCCTTCCTATCTCATTAGGCAATGGGAGAAAATATAATGAAGGGCTTGTGGGTCAATATAAGAATAGAGTGCTGTCCTTCAGGAGCAGAGGTCTCCAGCATGGGTCCACCATGGGGTCACAAGTCTTACCAGCGAAACTGCTCCAGCTTGGGTTCCTCTTTCCACAGGTCCTGCCAGAAGCCTGGTCCAAGCACAAGGTCACAGTCTCCTTAAGAACACATCCATCTTCTCTAGTGTGAGGTCCTCCACAGTCTGAAGGTGAATATCTGCCCCACCATCGGGCTACATGGGCTGAAGGGGAACAGCCTGCCTCACCATGGTCTTCACCAAGGGCTGCAGGGGAATCACTGTTCTGGAGCAGTAATACCTCTCCCCACTCCCCTCTTAATTGACCTTGGTGTCTTCTGGGTTGTTTATCTGATGTTTTCTCACTCCTCTCTCCCAGCTGCCATAGCACAATATTTTTTTCCTCTTCTTAAATGTGTTATCTCAGAGGGAATTCCAGTGTGACTGGTGGGTTCAGCCTTGTCCAGCAGTAGGTCTGTCTTGAAGCTGCCTATATTGTGCACAGCTTCTGGTGTCTTCCCACAGAAGCCACCCCTGTAGCTCCTCCACTACCAAAACCTTTCCATACAAACCCCACATACTGGTGCTGCATCTTCTGAGGCAGACTAGGTTCTTTAGGGTCTGCCCGGCCATAAAAATTCAACACCTTCCTTCCCTGACCAGAGGAGTTTCCAAAAGCAGAAATGGATGATTTTGTCTCTACTTCCAAAACCTCCTGATGGTATGAAGACTTGTGTAAGCAATAAGTCCTCACAGAGCATCACAAAGAAATGTCTGTGATTTGCTGTCAGCAGTCACTAGCAGACAGCCTATAGTTGGATGGCAGTGTGCTCAGCTAGTTATGGCAAGTCACAGTTCAACGGGGACTTGGCATAGCCATCTCTAGCCAAGGTTTTCTTAAACTTTTCCCTATGGCAAGATGACTAAGAGCCAAAGTATTGTTTAAAAACCCATGCTGTCTTCCCCAAACTCCTTCCTTTCCCTGCTTTCTTTCCCATTTCTGATCTCTCTTCTCACTCATGTGCAGAATTAAATCCATTCCAGACCTCTATTCCTTTATGTCTCAGTGGAGAACTCATGAGGAGTACAGAAGGAATGGGCGGGAATTCCCCCCCTTTTAATGGGAGGAATTAGACATTCTTTTTCTTTATTTGCTTCTTGGTGATGACTCTTTATGCCATGCCTTGCATATTCTAAGTGCATTTGATCACAGACATATGTTGCACCTAGCAGGACATGTTTTTCTGATGGGTTTGTTGATATCAGCTGTATGAGGTGAGTTAGAGTTATTTAGAATCCAGTGGCATTTTAATAGGAAAACATGCAATATCACAAAGTTCTTTTTAACAGCTACCATGAACAGAAACTTTTCTCATCTTTATAAGTCTGTTTATGTCAAGAGATAAGTTCATTGATCATACATTATGAAATATCTTATTCTTAATGACTTTTTAAGGCTAGGAAAAGCATTAAATGCTAGTATACTATTATGTCGTCCTGAAAGGAAACATGCAGGACTTTAAACAGATCTTGTTTCAAAAACCTACCAATTTATAGTGGTAGTCACTCTACTTATTATTTTTCTTTAGGTATTGCCAGTAACCAATTCTATTCCTCATGCTGCCAGGAAAACTATAGATATGCACAAAATTATTTACTTGAGTTACAGATTATTAATTTTCAAATGTGTCATTTTCTTAAAAATCTGAACAATGGACTGACAGGTGCACAGATTGGTAGGGCTCATTTCCTTTGTGGAACAGGTATGTGTAAGCTAACACTACCTTCACGTAGGAAAGAATGGATAGGATAACAAGTGGAAGCTAAAAGCAACTGACAAAGGAGTTTGAACAAAACTGTAGTTTTCCTGAAAGTGCAAACATGTCCTGAACAAAGTACTGCACCATCCTGGTTAGAAAATTGGGGATAAAAGTAACAGTGACACCTGACACTGTGATGAACTCTCACAGTCCCTTTGGAGCAACCATTGTATATCTCCTATTCCTTTTTAATCATTCCAGTCACCTACAGGCAATTCCCTCTACTATTGTAATAGTAAAAAGTGGAGATATTTTTAGCTGGTGAAGGTTCATTTGACATTTTGTATGCTTTCATCATATTATTTAGGATAGAAATACTGTTTCTCACTAAATAAAAAGATTTCAAGTACAGTAGATTCAACACACAGCAGCAAAGAGCTTTGATTATGATATTTCAACTGCGTGAGATCTGACTGTAAAGGCTAAAAGAAACTTCTGTTGCTCTGTGGGGGAACAATCTTCAGCACAAAGGCTTTTTACTACCTAGGACTTTACTAAGTTTTAATGCTGATTTCCCTCACTTTTCTTTTTAACATCAGAACACCTCTATTAATGTCTTCTAGACTAGGACATCATGTAGGGAATTAAAAAGGCACTACAACCTGGAAATGGAGGTCTATCATCACAATCTACTTAATTATAAAGTTATGCTTATATATATATAGCACCTAATAAAAGTATGAAAGGGAAATGGCAAAGGTGTTACATTCTGACAAGTGCTCCCCAGACTGACAACAAATGTGGTTTTCCTGCTACCTACGCACACACTATAATGCTGCAGAAAAATACACAAACACATTCTCTCAACTGTTGACTCTTGAACTTGATGAATCCTGAGTAGCAACTCAGTCTGCCCTCTAACTGTGTGGGAAGAGGTAGGTGGATAGCAGGTTTTCACAAATTTCAAACACACGTCCAGACATACACGAGAGCAATCCTACCTTTAGGTTAGTTCATATAGCACCAGAATCTACGCATGTAGACGTATAGGTGCCCTGGCCCTGCCTTTGGTGCTGCCAATGTCCTGTCACTTACTCTGGCCCCACCCTGAGACCAAGCACATTGGCTGAGTGCTACTTGGTGAGCCTGTACACACCTCTGTCCTCACTGCTGGAAATCTCACTGTATATAAGGGAAGAAGAATGACATCATGTGGCCCTGACTACCCTAGAGTCCTGTGGGTATCTGGCAGTGACACCAGTAGAAGGGATGTTTTTCTCCATCCAAAACGTTTCTTTCAAAGATCTTCTTTTAGGCAGTAGTTGGTAACTTCAATAGCATCAGCAGACACAATGCTCAGTTCTATTCATAAACTGAGAAATCCCTTTTGCACAGGATTCTTACTAGAAAGTAATTTGTTCCACTTATCCATTTAACTACACTTTATTTTACATTAATTAATTTTTGGCTTTATGACTGTGCCTTGAATAATCTATATTGATATTTGTTCAGTGGCTTGTGGAGAGACCCGAACTGTCATCCCTACCTATTAAAACACAAAACAAACTGTGGATTAATTCATACATCTTCCTTCTCCTTTAATAGGAATTCAACACACTTTCTATTAAGGAAATGTCACAGTTCCCTCGTCATCTACTTTAGAGGATGTTTATCTGGATTCTAAAATCATGAAACTTTGATAAACTATATTAAATCAATGTGCAAAGATCATCATAAACACCTCAGGTATGCTCTTTTAAGTCAATCTTTATATTAACTAAAACTAGAGGCAGAGGGATAAGTGATGGCAAGGAAAAACCAGATTAAACATAACTTTTTGGTTTATTTAAGCTGTCACAGAATCCCTGTTGAATTTTCTAGGATGAGAGAAACAGAAGAAAATAACCTGAAAGGGAGTAGGGATTTCTAAACACATGAACTATATTCATGATGATGTACTGTCTTCATCTCTCACAGCATATAACCTACCACACTCAGTTTAACTCTTCATTTGAGCTGATGGAGTACAAAGCATCACTTTTCAGAAAGAATTCAGTAAAACTTCTAGCCATGTACTGCAATTCATCCTGAACATAAATATTTCGAGCGCTGAAGTTAGCAAGATTGTAATGGTGGATGAAAAGTCAGTCTAGAGGATATTTTTCATTATATCCTGCAAAACTGAAATTCTTGGCACATCATTTGAAATTATAAACATAAATGAGAGGTCATGTAACCCAAACTGATTTTGGTAACTTGTAGATTGTTGTATATATTTCAAGTATGAAGCAACAGGCCTAACTTTAGGACTCGGGTTGCATTGGTTTCAAATGTTCTTTGGACATTTGAAATTCAAACTGATGATAATCTGATCTCTAATTTTATAAGCACTCCTTATTGAAAATATAGAAAATGAATGTAAGGGCTTTTAGCAGAACAGTTGGAATAACTGTTTCTCTTTTAAAATATATATGCTACACTGTGTACAATAAGATGGCAGTAATATGCCTTAAAACACACGTGATCCTGTATATTACATTCAAACAGAAGATCCTATTGCACTTGAGCTTATGTCATGCATGCATGTGGATTTTAGTCAGCCTTATGGAAACAAAGGTCAGCATTTTAAAAAGAGCTGTCAGAGCACAATGCACATCCTGCAGTATTAATATTCTTTCAGGAGTGAATCCAGTTATGTTGGAAAGGAAATATCTTTGCCATAATTTTGACACTACTCTTGTAGTGTTTTTCTTTACTATTAGATATTTATGGCACAGTGCCTACTTACTTTTACTTTCAAGACATGTTAGCAGTTCACCTGGCTGTGTTATGGAAGTTCTATATCCTACATAATTACAAATCAACATACAGAAGCTTCAGCTGCTCTGTTTAAATAATCTGAGTAAGTTAGATGAAAAAGGAGTAAATAATTTGTAGAATCAGGTTCAATACCGAAGCAGTGGTAGACACTGCTTCCAGTCTAAGGGAAGAACTATGAAAATAAGCACTCAAGTTTTATCCAGTCCAGATTCTTTCAAATCCCAGAAACATGGAGGTAAGCAGGCCATTAACACTTTGCATTTACACATTACTGTTAGAGACTGTCCATTGGGCAGTACTCCATGCAGATACAGCATAATCATTTATCTCCTAAATGATCAGCAGTTCTCCCACATTCCTACATATCTGAAGAAAACTTTCAAATATGAGCTACCTATGCTTAAGGAAAGGGATCCGAGGCAGGAGCATAATGCTCTTATCCGTCTCTAAGTATTGATTAAATGCATAATTCTGATATAATTTGAGCCAGTACTCAGTAATATAGTTGTAATAAGTGTGTTACAGTTTCCCTATAGTTACTTTGATTTTGGCCAACTTAACATACTGAAAAAGATTCATGCTATTTTTTGCTCTTTGCTCAATATTAGGTATAAGAAACTGCAGTCAGAACTTTAATACTTAAAGTATGCTCTGAAATATTTAGGAATAATGTTAGTACTTTGACCTTTACAATATCCTACATCTTCATTGGCCAGCCACTTCATCCCCTTCCCCATAGGTTAGAGAGGCAGTAAAATAATGGGGTACATGGAACAGATAGGCACAATGGCCAATCAAACAAAGGCATATTAAAAAGGTCAAAATACTCAAGTCTACTACTATGATTTATAAAACATATGAAGAATTGTAATTTTAGTACCTAATTCTATTGAGAATAATCATAGTGAGAATTGAAAATGGCACAAAGAATAGATTTTGGTGACAGTAATTTCATTTTGAATGAAAGATAGCAGTCTGTATTCGTCACTAAAACTAGGTTCATTACCTTTATGATTTCACTCTTCAAAGGTACCCTTGGGTCTGGAACCTGTTCTTCCTTTTCCTCACAAGTCAATTTAAATATTATAGCTACCTATACAACACTGTCACTCTGGGAAATACTTTGGAATCTATTTCTTGCTGTGGGAGTAAGAGGCTACATCTAAACTCATATTTTTAATATCTTTACACATGTGTGTTTTTATCTCTCTCTCTCTATATATATATGTGGATATATGTATACACACTCTCACACAGCTCTTCTGAGCATTATGAAACCATACAAGACAAAGCTTGATGAGGAACTGCTGAAATACTGTCTTCTGGAATTTGTGTACAGATCACAGAATGTGCTTGTGTTCAGCTCTGCAGAATGTGAACCAAACATCCATTTTCTGCCAAATTAGAAGTAGCTGTTTTACAGCAACATAACAAGATATTGCAGGTGGGTTGAGCCATTTTTGCTGACTGTACATACCATTCTTTGATTCTTCTTTCCCCAGGTTTGTTACTTCTAAATTCTTACTCTTAAAGTTTCCTTGAGTTTGCTCTCCCTGTGCAGTACATGAACAGTTAACAGCCAATAAACCACATGCATTGCTATATGCCTCCATATTTCAAACAATTAAATTTCATATTGTACTTGCTACAAGCTAGAAGAGAACCAGTTGATTGAAGGCAGGTTTAATAGCTCTCTTGTTCTGCCTTGGGGTTACCATGAGGAACGTCCTTGGTAACACAAGAGGTCACCACCTGCCTGGGTCGGTGCCCGCACTTACGGTACATGTCTGGGGCACACATGACACACAGCAATTGTGTGGCCAGCACATGCCAATCTTGTGCTCATCACACAGCAATCAGAAGGGTTTTACAAGTCAATCACATGCTAATCACAGAATGTCAGAACCATTTATGTTGGAAAAGATGGCCAAGATCATTGAGTCCAATCTTTGACTGATTTTCATCTTGTCAATGAGACCATGCTATTAAGTGCCACTTCCAGTCATTCCTTGAACACCTCCAAGGATGGTGAATCTACCAACTGCCTGGGCAGCCTGTTCCAGTGCTTGATAATCCTTCCCATGAAGAAATTCTCCCTGATGTCCTGGGATAATCAAGTGCCTATCATGTGCCTGACCCGACAATCACACATTTAGCTTGTGCACAGCATGATGCCTTGTGAAGCCTGACCTAGAACAGAGACTAGATGGAGCTAAAGAATAAAGTAAGTTTTTATTAGAAGGCCTCAATAGATCTACCTTGTGCAGTAAAAGAGCCCAGCCAGGGCTACGCCCAAAATGAACTCAAAATGGTCACAGAATGGATGACCAGTCATGGGGTCTCACACTTTTACAAGTTCTGGTCCATTAGCATACTGGAGCTAATTGTTCAATTACAACTCTAGCCAATGAAATCCCATCCATCCTTCTTGTTTTTCTCTCTTCAGTCCATTGTTGTTTATGTTGTGGATCCTGAGATCTGGATCAGTTTTCCTTGGTCCCCAGCTAGAGAAGGAATTATTTCATCTACCTACTCTGTGACGAGAGCTTACCATCCCTAATATGAAGCACAGACCTACACACTAAAGCAGCACAGAATCTGAAAAATATAAAAGCTAAACCCTGAGGCATCAAGCACACATCCAACTCACAACAATCAGGCACCCAGTGTGTGTGCAGGACGTATCTGTTGCAGCTACTACATCCATGTCCTCCATGTGTTGGTTACAAAACAGTAATGTCTAAATGCTGGCTCTTTTACAAGCAACCATTACCATGGCTCATAAAAAGTGGTAGTTCATTAAATTATGTTGATTTAATTTCTTGAAATCATGTGAACAAAGTGCTATTACTGTCTTAGAGACTATCTAGGAAGCTTAATGGTGAGAATTTGCACCATTTGCAGTTGTGATAATGCTGATTAATTTTGTAAAATATGAAGTTCATTTGTTGGCCTAGATTCCTGCAAAGAGATCTTTGCAGGCAGATATTAACATGTCTGATTGTTCAGATTTCTTTGTAAGAAAACGGCTAAAAAGATACTAAACACAAGTCTCAAAGATGGCAGCTTTAATCTTTTCAGCTTTGCAAATCTGAAAAGGTAAAGAAAGCAAATTAAACTATCGGTATGGTAAAAATAAAGTACATATTCTGATTACCTAGCTTATTTTCTACTTCAAATGAAATTGCAGTGTAATTTTCAAGATGCTGTGTGGTACTAGCACTGAATTAAGGAACCTCACTGAAAAATTAACCCAGTTTACTGTAGAATATTGTATCTAGGTCCTATATTATATCTTGAGAGCATTAGCAGAAGCATTTTATCATTTTTATGAAGCAGGCAAAGTTAATAAATAATATATTTTTAGTTACACCCTAACTGTTCATTGTCTTAAACATATTCCTGCAAGTCTGTTGTAGTGGATTACCTACTGCATACTCAAATTATTGTGACTGTCTCTTGATAAAGTTCTCTAACTAAATGCCTTTATGTCACCCACTGAAAAAGTTTGCTGCAGAAGGTCCTACATTAGTGCTGTTCTGCAGCCCTTTTAGAGGTCATGAACTAAAAAAATGTTCTTTGGGGAATTGATACATATGCAAAATTTGCAAGCTGCATATTTATAAGCTTCAAAGACGTTATATTTTGGAAGGAAAATTTTTTGTCTAGTCAACATGCTGAACTTCCAAATACTTCATCACTCTATTTTTGGATTCAGTCAGAAGATGTACATTCATCTGGGCCTCACTTTGCTTCATAACTAGTTCTTCAGCTGCTGTTGAAATTATGGTATTATCTTGCTCTCTCACTGCTGGCTGAACTAAGACTGCTTTTAACTGCAGATATGTTGTACTTCTGAATCTCTTTAATTAGGTAAATTCTGCTGAAAGGTCGCAAAACAGTGGTGAGCACTGAAATTTCATCATGCCCAGTGGCAGCTGCATACAGAAATACCTCAGCTCAGCACTGATACATAGGGTTTCAGACAGGATTCAGGGAGAGTCATGGAACGTTTTAGGCTGGAATGAGCTTCAAAAGGTCTCTTGTCCAGCCACTTGCTCCAGACAGATCTAAGCATTGGAACATTTTCAAAAGAAATTCTAGGCTTGCGGAGTCAAAATCAAGACAGTTTCCTAGAATCAGTGATATTGTTCTAATGGTAAGAACATCTAAGCAGCCTCTCAGAAAGACCAGACAAAAGCCAGGGAATTCAAAACCCAGCCAACACTTTTCAAATGCGCTGGCCTATTGGCTTCCCACCTAAATAGACACTGAGGTTCAGGTCTGTTTAGATCAACCAGAAAATATCAGACTGAAGTGACATGGTTACAGGTGGCTGTATCAGATTTTGCACTTCAAAAGGCAGCTTTAATTACACAACTTTGTTACTGTAAGAATAGTTTTTACTATTCCACAATAATACCTTGCATTTATACTGGTTTAAAATAAGTCTTTGCACTGTTCCTCTGTGTTTATGTTATGCATCAGAGCTCATGACAACATACAGACTGGGTGCTTCTGTGCAAAGTTAACTACTCCAAGCACAGTGAATTTGATTTTAAGTGGTTGCAATCTTATGTGGTATTTTTGTTTTCTTTCTGACAGAACCCGCCACAATCACTATGTTGTTTTATTTGATTTTGTGTCTTTCACCAGTTTAAAACAATTCTCCCAAATACATTGACAGAATGTCACATATCTTTATGATTCATACTTGTTAAAAATACAACTTGAATCCTTTCGTATCATTTTTTATCACTATAAATGACTTTATGTTTTTGTAACCATCTCCATTAGTGCATGACAAACTGTGAAATTTGCCATTTTTGCCATGACCAATCCATAAAATCTGTCATCTTCCTGCATTATGGTGTTCATGATTTACACGGAATCTTATTCATAAGGTCACTTATTTAAATGGCTCATGAAAATTACTGTTAAGAAAATGGATACATCCTGTAAATGGGAAGTCACATGGACCAATTTGTCACTCTTTCCTTTTTGTAAAAGGAATGTTTTTTCAACACTTGTGTATTCTGTATTATTCCTATTGTCACGTTTTTAAATAGCAAGGATTAAAAAAAAAGTCCATTACCTCCCTTCTGCTGAGTATATTGTCTCTAGGTGAATACCAGGCAAGGAAAGAGAGATGCAAAATATCTTATAGTGGGTGGTCTGCAGATGCCTCATCACGATACAGATTCACATCCTTTATAAGAAGCAACAGGGAAGGAGTCATCAAAAATACAAAGTCCACATTAGTGAAACTAATTTGGGAAAACATAATTAAATTGTCCCTACACATTTGAGATCTCTATGGTTGAGGGGTGCAAACATATAATGTAGGTCCATATTCTCAATAAGAAATACACAGACACCACAATATTCATAAATTCTGCCTTATTTGGGAAAATAAAATATAGGAACATGAATACTCAAGCACAAATATTTTTCATAGGATTTGCTAAAAGCAGTTGTTGGTACAGCAGGATTTCGACTATGAGAAAAGAATCCTATCTTCAGTCAGTCTTTTGTTAATTTAACAACTTTAATTTTCCTCAAATAGATGTTATGTTCCACAGCATTTGGAAGGTTATGATTTAAAGAAACTCACAGTAGCAATGGCTGACAAAGGAGAAACATTTCTGAGTATTAGGAATAACAAAAAGAGTGCAAGAGTGCGTGTGAGTTATATTTTGTCATGTGAATAAAGGGAGGAGAATTATGTCCTGACATTAGATGGTGAGAGTTGAGGTTGCTGGTATCAGGTTTGGACCTACTTTACTTCTTTCTTTTGCTACATTTTGCAAAACCCACATTTATTGAAAATCTTGCATAATTATTTTGAAGTCTTTTTATGCACACGTTTCTTAACCAAAAAGAGGCTCTTAACTCTCTGCTTGGGGCAGTGCAGACACAGAATTAATGTATTAACAGAATTAACTGATTGCTGTTAATCCTGGGCTGTGTCACGGAGGTGGTAGGTACATGCTTCTGCTGAGAAAAAGAGGAGGGTTGAGAGAGCCATACCCTGAATGGGATCATCAGAAGACATCAGTGATTCCTAACTCTTTCTAGGTGCTGGAAGTTGTCCACAGAAGGAGACTGCATCACCATGCCGGGAAGGAGAGCCGCATGACCATGCATACTCATCCCATACCCATACCAGGCATTTTGATTCCAGAGTTGGCACAGAAGAGTGTCCTATTGATTCAGAATCATTTGAGATCGACTGCTGGTTAGTGCTAGCAGCTGCTGCCCATCTCACTCTCAGGAACAGCTGGGCAAACCTTACATTTAACTCTTGCAGCTTCAGCTCCGCCCTGGTGCTGCAGACTGGAAGGCTGTGAGCCAGGGATTGTCTCGGTGAAAGCTGAGAGTAATTTTCCCTTACAAAGGAGCTCTTTCCAATGCAGTTTCAAAAGGGCTAAGGTACCCTCACAAAAATTCAGGTTTCCAGTTGTAGTGCTGCATGAAGAGGTTTCTACTACCCTCAAATCAAGTTTATTAAATACCTAGATTTACTTCCTTTTGAAGTCATATTCATTATTTTTTAAGGACTGCAAACATACATAAATACACGCATAAATGTGCGTACATACATATAGATAGTGTTATGCCCTAATAATTTCAGAAGTCTCTTTTGACAGGGAGCATGAAAGAGAGATAATATCCCATCAATCAGGAAACAGATATCATCTATTAGAGAAACTGAGCAAATTATACAATAATGAAGGCTCGGATTCAAACCAAGATTAAAGACAATATCGCTTTCCAGCCTTAATCAGAGTGATACATATCTGTAGTTTCAGAAATATTAAGAAATACCACAGCTTAATGGAAAGTAGAGAGTAGCTGCCTGAAGGGAGTAGATATTCTGTCACTGGGAGATGGTAGGTTATTCTCTACCAACAGGAAATCTTTACACAGAAGCTAAATTGCCCCTTGTCATGTATACTCATTTATATAAAGTGACACTGCTACTCCCACCCACCGATACTGACTTCCAGTAATCAGTCATGTGTCACACGTACACCCATGCAGAGTTACACCAAGTCGTGTGAGCTAATATTCACTTCCATACTCCCAGGCTGTGACCACTTACTCATGTCAAGATATGTGCTGTCCTGTTCATTAATACTAATGCCAATTCAAGCATATCAGTGTAGTCATCTTCAATCTTACTCAGTTATGTTGGCACTTTACTCAATCACTATCAGTCAGACCCACCCAGTTGCACTATAGCTGTGACAGATGCACACTCTCAGAGCCTCAGAGTGCGTTTGACAAATAGAAATTGTGTTGCCCAGATTTGGAGACTATCTGGCTCCCATATCTTAGTGGTAGAAAAGTAGCAATGACTTCATACATATCATTTGAATAACAATTCTACAAGAGGAGCACTTACTGAAAGTCAAGTCAACACTTTTTGAAGAGTACCATAAAGCCATCTACATTTTATCATAAGAAGTGTACACACAACTGTAAGTAGGTGACTAGCAGAGAGGCTTCAAAATGTGTGATTGCATCTGCAAACAGGTGCTGGTGCATGTATTATATATCACATATTTCAAAAATTCTTCAGTCTTTTTGGTGGATACATGTGAGTGGTATGCACTGTACTTCAGGAAATGTTCTCAAGCGCTGGCCCTGCTCTGTGAGTCTTTATCAGTTCTTTGGGTAACTCTGTATAGTATTAACAGTGAACTTAGTGAACTTTGATTTCTTCTCTGAATTTTACTTCTTGGCAAAGCAGGTAAGGATCATTTAAAAAAAGGAGGAAGAAGCATGGAATAAAATTTTAGTTTGATCTTGACTGGGATTAAAACCAAGAAAACAAACAAACTCTTTAATTGTATGTTCATTGTATGATACGGTTTTAAATAATTATTTACCTAAACTCTGACAATAATATAACAATAAAGTATAACAAAATTCTTTCCATATCCCATACATTTGGTTTATTTCAGCTTTTAACAGTAGAAGTTCCTAGTCCATAGTGTTTTATTAGGAGGTAATTGCAACATCTGCATTCTGTAAACACAATAAGCAGAAGACTTTATTTCTCCAACACTTGCCCTCAGACTAAGCTGCCTCAGAACTGTTTGGCTTTGGCTGGGAATAGGAGAAAGCAAAGTGGACCAACTGTGGCATGTCAAGGACATATGTGAATCAGCATTCACATCAGAAATGTATTTAATCAGCATTCAGAAACTTATTTAAATCCACAAGAAGACATTTACTGTTGTTACTATGTTTATGAAGTGGGTGAGGAAAAGACATCTTTGTGCATGTATGTGTGAAAAGAGGTAGGAAAAATCTATCTTTTTATTTACCTTAATGTCCCCATTGCACACATTGTGAATTACAGACTTAAGTTCACTGCTTTTTCCTAAAGGAAGGAAGATTATAATTTAAGTTAGAGACCAAAAAGGAATCATGATTTCTTCAAAGCACCAGAAGATTCAGACAATTATTTTTTTGGGTTTTTTTTTATTTTTAAGATCAATAAACTGGGAAAATAACATCCAAATTTTGTAAAGGACATTATTTTTACCTGAAAAAGATATCTAATTGTGAATTCCCAAGAAGTTCTCATTTAAGGTTGTTTACTAAATTGGGTCATATCTCTTTATGTCTACAATGAATTAAAAAAAAAACAAAAACAACTGTCCCTTATCCCATACCAGCTTCTCTGATAGCAACTTGCCTTCTTGGAGAAATGCAAAGGATTTTCTGGAGACAGTCATTGACAAAAACAAAGGAGGATAGGGACCTGGCTAAGTACCTGTGGAAGAGGTGTTTTGTATTCTAAGAGGAATTTCTTCATCATAGGTAACCATGAAGGAAATATCACTTTATGCTGCCCCTTGTGACAGTGCTCTGGGCACACCAAGTCCTCAAAGTCACATGTTAAAACTGGGTTTTATTATTTTCTCCTGTTTTATTGTCTTCTGCCAAGCACATGGGAAAGCAAAATTAAAAGAAATTACTTCAAGTGTAATTTGTTTTGTATATGACAAAATGGAAAAAATCATCCCATTGTACAAATGGCTCTACGTGACAATGCATAGAAGCTATGAAGGTATGCTCAGTGCAGAATACTGTAGTAAAGGCTTATTTTAAACACTTCCATGGGAAGTAGTTACAGTGCTGCATTCCATCTTCAATAAAAACTATCATTCAAATGTTTGAAATTATTATTTTAATTGTTTAGTTACATTTGTACACAAAGTTTTGTGTCTACTGCAAGAACTGTCTAAGTGTGGCCCACTGTCTATGACAAACATCTCTGGGGAAAGATTCTCATGGAAGACTATCCTTTCTCATTCTTACTCAAAACCTTTTGCTGAATTTGGGTGAACAAAACGAGTTCACAAACCTCTTTGTAGATTCTCTGATATTCTTAGCAATATATGTTTCATTTGTTTCTGGTTTTGTAACATTGGGTCCATATGCTCTTGTTTCTTTTTTTTCACTTGTTGGGTCTTTTTAATCTATAAGTCATGCCACCTTTTCTTCCATAACATTTTAAAATTCAGTTGTTCCTAGCAGATTAAGCCTCTAACATAACTTAAAGAATGACCTTAACATTGACACCTTATTTTATAAAACATATTCTTTCCATAATCTTCCTGTTCTCTTGGTCCTTGGCTATCACCTAGTTATTTACAGGTAAAACAGCTTTGGGTTCTCTCAACACAGGTAAAACCTTTATCTGGCCCCTAATCCTGTTCCACCATATTTACTGATGCTGCATTCCTGTCGTTTCCCTGTGATTACACACTGACAGACTGGAGGGCAGAAAAAATTTAATTGATGTGATGAGCCTATCATACATTATTCCTCACTGAGTTCCTCCATTCTGCATTTCCCTGTGTACCACACTGGTTTCTTCCTGATATTTTCAAGGTCCTCCACAAAAGTGAACCTCTTACATGTTTCATTGTCATAATAATCATCTCTCCACATTCTTAGAGTCCATAATCATCGACTAAGTCTTAGGTTCATTTCTGTGGCTCTCTAAGGAAGCTGGCTGGGGACTGTTTATTTCTGCTTCCAGGTTTCTGACTGATCACCAAAAAAAAAACCAAAAAAACAACCAGATTGCATAAGAAAGATTCCAGTGTAAAAAAAGAAGAATGGCTCACCTTACTCTCAGAAATTCAGCAGACCTTTCAGAATTGAAAGGGATTGAACTATGAAGATTTACAGAGTATTGAGAAAATTTGCTTTTTTTGTGTACTTATGTAGGCAAAGTCTTGCAGCCTTTCATGTCTTCCCTTTTGAATTTTCCTTCATTTATTGTCAACCCACATAGTCTCAAATCACCAAGCCAGTAGCTGGCTGCTGTAACTTGTTTGATTTGATAGTCAGACCCCACTTTCTCCTATTTTCCACTGTTAGGCCAATTTCAGTGTTATGACTTAAGCTGACTTCAGTGTTATGACTTAATTTATAATGAATCTAAGTCTAAAGCACAGGTAATTTTTCTTTTGAATGTTAGTAGTATTAATTCATAGCTATTCCCTGAGAAAAACAGTGTTCTATTTTTTATTTTCCTTTCTCATGGTAGAAAATGCAAAGTTTAAAGAAGTTGCATTTCAGCTGGACTGCTCATGAACACTAAAGTTTCTGAGGTTATTCTTTGTTAGCAACAGCCTAAATTAATCGTTTTCTGCAATGTATGCCAAGCAGACAAACTAAGACAATTAAAGCCAGTGTGACTTTTTCTTTAATCCTTATTTGATTGCTTGATGCAGTCTACTGATGCAGCTGTTGGCACAGTAGATTAAGTTACTCTTAACCACAGCAACCCCTGTTGCTCACAGAGCCAAATCCTGGAGGCATTTTTTTTCCCTCTGCCATATATTAGGAGCAAAAGTAATTAGAATATTTTGTAGATAAAACATGAGAATACTCAGTGGCTGAATATTCAGACCTTTCTGAAACTGCTGCAGTGACAGAGAATCCAGGTGGCATTTGCAGGTGCACAGCTGCAGTAAATGATGAAGCTGGCATCTTTGGCAGTTCTACTTAGTACTGATGGCAGTGGATGTTGGGTTTTTTAATCCAGTTTGTAATCTCCCTTCTTCTTTTGTACACACAGAAACACCCACACATTCAATTTCATCACATCTTTTCATCACATACAGGCTACTAACTGCAGTCATTACATGAAATATTATTCTATTTCCCTAATTCAGGTTTAAAAGAGCACCACTTTACATATGCACACATACACAGACTTTAGTTTAGTTTCAAATTTTTCATTATAGGTGATTTTAAATGCCTTTTTTTTTAGTTTGAATGTTCTAAAATGTTGTAAGACAGAAGCACTCAAACTAATGAAGCATTGCTGATAATTTTGAATTTCAGATTGGAATATAGAAAATATTAATGATTTCTGTCTGATATTGTCTCACTTTGCTGCAATAGATGCCATTATGGCACATAATAACAACATATGAATTGCCCTAAAAATGTAATGACAAATATTTTAGATGCAATAAAAATAACCCCCTCAAAACACACTGCATGCACACAAAGATGAAAAATAGGGCTTTTAACAGGTGCTTAAATAGAACCCTCACTCACATTTTTCTAAACCTGAAAATACAGCAGATCTTTAGAAAAATATTTCAAAACTGGAAACTCTAAAAAATCAGATCAATTCTAAAATACTGCTGCTTAGAAGTAAGTACAAGCATTCAAATGGATTTTTAAAAAAATATTATTTTATCAATTTTAGAAAAATATTGCTGGTTAGCAATATCTTGATTGAGATGCTTTGACATAGGAAATGTTTCTCACTTGTAAACATTTTTCAGAAAAACAGACATTTTGGTGGATTTTCAACATAGTAAAAGATGTTTGGAATACTTGAAATCTAGTTTTGCACTGTGGATGAGATCCTTGCTATAAAGCACTGCTGTCTTTTAAATACAGTGCTGGGGTGCTGATAGACAATTCTCCTCCTCCTCTGCTGACACCTGCCTGTCTGACACAGTCTTCCACTGGGCACTGAGCAATTCTATCACAAAGATCCTCTTGATCTGAACTTGCTTTCTTTGGCTTACAGGCCTTTCTATTTCATGCCTTATCTCCAGCAGTGCTTTTAGAAGCATTTATCCCATGTGACAGAAGGAATATGAGCAGTGATGGCACGAGTTTCAGGAGTAGCTCAGCACATGTGACATCAGAGGAATTTTGTTACTCCCTTTTCTAGCTGGGACTGTCTCTAGGGCAAACAAGAAGCAGAAAGACTTGAATTTTCTGCTGTAAGGCCATTAACCTGAAGAGCTAGACCCTGAGTACCAAAAATTAACAAAAGGGAACTGTGCACCATGTGTGTAGGAGTTTTCATTATATTTTCACCCAAGACTAGGAAAGTAAAGTGAAGGAGCAAACAGTGAGCCTCTGGATGATCTTACAAGGACAAAAGAGAAAGCAACAGAAACTCATGTCCATGGGGTCTTTTGATGTCATAGAGCTCTCTCTTGCAGTCTGGAGAAAGACCAACCAAATCACTGCCTCTATATAAAAACTGATCCTTATCAAAATCACTGTATTTGCAAAATGAATTTCAAATCTAGTTTGTTTTCAGATTTCTTTTCAGCGAAACAATTTTTTTAAATTGCCTAGATAATTTAACAACCTGAAATTAACTTCAGTTGTCATGTCAAATTATGAAATGTGATAAAGACCTGGTAGGATATTGTCATGGTTTGACACTGGCACAATGAAATATTTGTGAGGATGAAAAGTAAAGAATTCAGAACATTAAGAAGGATCAAGCTGAGTTTTCTCTCAGGTATCATTCAAACAGAGCTTCCAAAGTTGGGATTAGTCAGGGCATTAGTCATGAATATGCTGCTCTCCAACAGTGAATTTCCTGCCATTCCTTGCAGCAGAGTGACAAAACAAACACATAACTCTGTGTGTGCACGTGTATGAAACTTGAGGGAAAAAGTAGGGAATTACAGACCCTTAACATACTCCAGTGGCAAAATCTGCTGCTTCTAACTAATGGACACATAGTGAAAACACAGAAGACGAATTTTTATAGTGTAATCTGTAATGCATATATCATAAGGAAATACAAAATAAATTACTAAGTTAAAACAATTTTCAAATAATTTTCTTCAAGATTTCATTTACAGCTCTATATTAATTTGTAGTAAGAGCTATTTTCTTCTTAAGTTTCTTGTTGCATTTCAAGCCTGGGACAAGCAATATGATGATACTGTATTTTCTGTGCTCGCATTTTGCAGTGAGCCATATTAGCTGAAATACCCAGGAGAAAGAGAAAGCTTCAAAGCATGGCCCCAAATAATGTAGAGAATAGGTATGGTCTGAATACCAACTGAGCCTGAGCTTTAAGTTCAAACAACCTTTTAAGACACTTCCCAAGAAATAACTTTTTTAATGAATTGAGGTCATCTTGGGGGTAACAGTGATGTAAAAGTAGGTTCCAAATCTGACTAGTTCTCTTCTCCTGCACATCTTTTATATCCTGCACAGCAGCCTGGGCACTGGGGATGGCTCAGAAGCACCCTCACTACCCTATCACCTCCCGCAGTGAATAACTTGCAAAGCTAACATCAAAACCAGGACTTTCAAGACCTCCTAATTAGGAATTTATTGTTCAGTTTAATCAGCAAGGAAAAGAACACAGATACTAAGAAAGGCTCTCCATTATGGAAGTGAAGTGGAGAGGAAGTTGCCAGCCAGAAACAAGCAGCCGACCTTCACAAAAATATTTATTTTCAAAATAAATGAGACTAGATAATAACAGTTATAGAGTACTTCTGCATCATTAGAATTATGGATAGAGACTAAGGCATATGTGGGTGTAAGTATGACCATGCCCTCTTTCCTGTCCTTAAGTGGGCAATCTGTAAATCTGTAACCTTATTTAACTATTAGCTTCCACAGATAATTTCGCTTAAACTCTCCATCCCTCTTCACCAGAAGGGCAGTTTAACCCTTAGTAACTCTATCATTCTTTAATACTTTTGACCACTGATTCATCAGACCGGGGCTTTTAAGGGTACAGATCCCTTTCAGCCAGGAGCTCTTACCATTTCTGCTCATCTGGTCTTGAGGAGTTGCATCCACAATGCTGGCTCCAGCCTGTGCCAGCTAGAAATCATTTAGAGAATGTCCTTCCTTCTCCTCATGCCCATCAAGGTCTTCTGATTGAGCGATACCAGGGGAAGTCACTGCTGTATCCAAACTAAGTAGGACCACCCAACCTTGAGACTGATTCATCTCCCCTAATGCCTAACAGGTCACCGCAGCTTAACTAGCTTGAGGGAAAAGTTTATGCACAGCCTTTCACAGGACCAACCAAGGTTCACTGGCAATGAAAGATGGTATGAATATGCAAAAGGGTACAGATTATCCACCCAGCATGAGAATGCCAATTTTTCCTCATCAAAATCTTGCGTATCTAAGCCTTCAGTCATTTCCAAAATAGGCTTCCGTCCAAAATCAGCTGATTAACTTTTATAGTTTTAAATTGGATGCTTAAACTTTTCAGAAGGATCATTTTCAGAACCTGTTTAAGATTGTGTATTGCCGCATGTAACTCAGTTTGAACAAGCTGAATTTCTATTGTTTTAAATTTCAGATGTTCTTCAGCTTCATCGTACTTCACACTCCATACTTCAAGGATTTTCTTCTTGTGACTATTTATTAGCTGTCCTAATTCTTGTTAATAATGTGCATTTTTTTGACAAATAGTTTTGATATTTTCCTTAGGTAACAACTCTCATTTACCACATGTAAGGTCATTATCTCAGATCTTACATTACTCAGCAGCAAGAAAATATACGAAATATAATATTAGAACTTCTACAATATATTCAGTTGATAAAAATAACTTTTGTGAGCTGTCTTTAAACCATATTAAAGATACGGTTTAAGAACCTGCTGGATATTGAAATCCAAAAGGTGTTTGCATTTTTTTGTGGAGTGTTTTTTTGGGGTTGGTTTTGTTTTGGTTTTTTTTGGTTGGTTGGTTGGTTTTTATTAGGTGGTGTTTGAGATTTTTTCTACTTATTAACCTATTGACAGCTCACTAATTGAATTTTTCATGACCATTAACTGTTTCTATTTCCATGCTGAAGCCTTTTCTGGTGAAAATCCTATATGGAATTTTGCATTATATAGCAGGGTTCTGAAGCACAAGTGTAGTTTTCAGTTGTCCAGGTTAAAGATACCAGGACTCACGGCTCATTATACTTAAGGAACCAAAATCATTAGGTGGTAACAGCTTGTTGTGATACTAACTACCACCATGGTCTGAATTAAAGGAGGCACCCTGCTGAGATCTTTACCAGAACACATTCATTAACTCCCTCTCTTTGCTCTCATCTGTTTTGCAGCTGTAGCCAGGTGAGAGTTAACGGGGCAGTTTACATCAGGCAGATGGTAGGTTCCCCAGGACAACTCCATTTGAAGAATAAGGAGGAGGAATCAGTAACTGGATAATAAGCACTGGACAAATATGGAATGTAAAGATTTAGGATATTTTTCTATATGCTTTTGACTTTCAGTTGTTTCTGGGTTGAAATAAATAAAATTTAAAACTATAATAAAATAAAAATACTGATTTCTTATAGTATAGAACCTTCCTGGCCAGTTTAATTTCCTTACATGTGTTCACAATGATGATAGCTCTTGAAGTAACATACCTTTACTCTAATAATACAGAATTCTTTTGAGTAAAAGGGAACATCCTGCTCACTGCTCCTGAAATGCAGAATTAGCTTATGTCTGTTACTGAGTTCATTGCAGGTAGCTTCTATATTAAAGGTGAAATTAAGAAAGCATGCAAATGTTTTCTGAAGTAGTAGTATCAGAGGAAAGCAGAGCTGTTTCCTACACAACACAGGTACTTTGAAAAATAGCCTCGCCCTCATCCCCTTGCTTCCTGCAAAATGATCAGGTCTGCTTTAGAAACAACACTATAAAGTAGACCTGAAAGAGATTCCAAAGCACAATTGCTGCCTGACTGCTTGTTGTTTGTGCAAAGTGAAACAACTTTCAGCAGCACATGTCTTGTATTTGCCTTTCCATCCCAGTGTGCAGTCACAGCTGCAGAAGCAGCTACTGGATCACTCGGTCTCCCCAGCCTTTGCACCCCGAGCCACATCAGCTTCCTTGACAGGTTCTCTGGGCAAGCCATGGGGAAGTTCCTACAGGGAGGATCCCTATCCAGACATAATGTGGACCAAATAAAGGTCAAGGACAGAACTTGTAGCAAAATAATCAGTAATATTTGTCTTCTATTTTACTATTAACTGTGGAAGTGCAAATCTAAACTATTCCCTACCTGTGACTGTCCAGCCAGTTCCTAAGGGTCCTACTACCTTATACAGACCCATACAACCTCCCTGAACAGTTTTCCTCTAGTTCTTCCTGGTTTTTTAATACTCTTCATGCTTTGTAAGAGCTTTGCATAATTTGATATGTCTTTCTTTTTCATAATTTCTAGTGTTTTCACTCAAATGTTTTTATATACCAGAACATGTGTGATGTAGACCCTTTTATAGCACTAGAGCATTGGATTTTCCTTGGTAATGGATTTCATTTTGTACCTGACAATCTATGCTTGCAACTTATAAGCATAAAATTGAAATACCAAACATTTCTAAACCAGTTCTTTGAATTAGCACACTGCATAGTATCACACAAGGCTTTGTAAGTATCTTCTCTCCTCCCCTCCAGCTTTCCAGTTGCTGGACTAAGATGATAGTCATCACTCCTGACCTGTGTGCCCTGTACTTTCTGATTCTCTAGGTTCTTTATCACACACTTACAAAAATTCAGAAGGACATGAAGGAATTATTTTTAAAATTTCTCAAGTTGTGTTAAGGAGAAAATTCTGGCGGTTTTCTCTGATATGGTCAGAAAAGTTTTGCAAAGACATTGGTAATGGTTCATGAGACAAATATAATGTTTTTGTTTCCATTAATCTGATATGATTTTGACATTATTCCTTTTGGTATTCTCTCAAGATAAACACCTCCTTAAACAAAGTGGCTGCCTCATTTCTCATGTTGACATTGGCCAGACCCTACCTTCTAGAAGTTTTCTACTGCCTTATTTCTCCAGTAATAATGTTCAATATAAGTATTAAAAATAGAATTCTAAGTTCTCAGAAAGGACTTCTTATGGGGAAGCTATTTCTAGAAGTATTGTTGGGCTTTTCAAATGTTCTTGCATTAAATACCAGTTTCAAATAATTGAGCATTTACTGTGACAAAGTTTAAGGGATTTAGGTGCCCACATTCTACAGTTTAATATTGTATTATAGATTTTTATTGGACTTTGTTTGCACATTTTGATCTCCAGAGCAAAAGAAAAGAATAAAAAAGAAAAAGTTATATGAGTTATTTATTAGTTCATCTGTCAAAACACATTTAGTCAGGAAGCCTCTTGTTCTCCTACAGTCTTTTCCCTGAAATACGTTTCTCTAAAATTCCCAGGTACTCTAAAGTTAAATTACAACTTAACCTTTCTTCTAACACTACTATTTCACATTCTGATCAGGAGATGTTTAAGTGACAAGATGGTTCCATAGATAAAATTTTGTCTCCTTAAAGTTAGTGAGAAATGGTAACATGCTAGTTTGGTTTGTTTGCAACTTCGTGATCTACAGGAGCTGAACTTTAAAGGAGTGGTTTTGCTCTCTTTTTTTCTTCTGTGATTTCTACAAAGAATGGTTTAAGTAAAATGCTTCTCTTGTGTTGCACATTGTTCATTCACATACTATGTTTCAGCACATTAAAGCTGGTATGTAGGTTCTATGGATAACCAGTATTCTTCAGTTACTGAACAAAACAAAAAAAATTCACTCTAGATTTAATGAGGTTTAAATTTCATTGGTATTCTTTACTGAAATACTCACCTTCTTCACCCAGAACACAGGATACAATAAAAATTCCTCTCAGCATGAAACAATTCCACAGACAATAAAAAAGTACTGAATAGATGCAACACTACAGTGATAACCTGATGGTACCCTGAGGCATTAAAGAGCTCACAAAAGAATACAAGGTTCTCTTCCCTTTGAATGGGAAAACTTCCCAACAGTACCTAAATCACCCCTGCTACCAGCGATAGTAATTCCTGGTGAGATGCAGTATGGTATAACCCCAAAAAAACATGAATACAAACATCATACTTAGGAAAAAAACAAATGTTGATCCAGATCTGCAACATAAAACTCTGTATCTAATCACCACTAACTGTACTGGTATATGTTTAGAAATATATGTTTCAGTAGTTTGGTATAGGATATAACCTATACTGTATTTTTATTTTTTGTTTTAGAAAATACATAGATCTTTTTTCCAAATAAAGACTGTTTGATTGAAAACCTAATCTTGACTTCTCTCCTGTTTGAAAATGGCACATCCTCTTTGGCTGGCATGACATCTTTCTAATGTCATAAAACTTCAATGTTTTGAAAGTAAAGGTCATCCTAGAAATTTAATATCTGACTAGAAAAGATCTCTTCATCAGTGTTTTTCTCCTTTGATCATTTAATTGTCTGTATTCTCATAAACATGCCTAAAGAAGGACAGGATAGATCAGTCAAGCTCAATTTAGGTCTTTGGCCAAGATCTGAGCAATTATAAAGACCTGTGCTATTTATAACACCTTCTGATACTATCATTTGCCAGGTTCTTATGACTGTATCTTTTCATTTCAGATGATAAAAAAGCCCCTGTGCAGTTCTGTGCATCTGCTTGAATTAGATGACTTAGTTATTTCTACCTGCAGGTACATTTATTATAATGTTATTATGCACATTGGAAGGATCACAGAATAAAGCCTGTTCTAGCACAATGTAGTTAAGAGAATTAGGCATATGTACCCTTATATTAACAGAAGTCTGCTTAAACACCTCCCTGGGTTCCTCATGCTATTCTATAGATAAGCTAAATAAAAATCTGTTATTCATTCAGCCATCAAGTAAATGGGTACTCATTCCATACTGTGTTAGCTATAAAGTGGAAAACTTATTTTATATTAAAAGCCATATGCATCCTGCTTGCATAACTTGTTTCAAGTAAGGAAAGAAAGCAGGAGCCTCATCAACATTTTTTATGACCTTTTAATATACAGTATGAGAGTATAACCTTTAGTTACAATGATAAACAGAGTTCCCATTCTACTTAGACTTCAGAGGAATAGTTTTACTTTTTTTTCATTTTATTACTCATATGGAAGAGTCACAACATCAAAGATGCTTGGGTTCCACTCGAGGGATTTCATTTCTACAGTCAATGCTATAAAAACCCTCTTTTGAGAAAAAATTAGTAAAAGCAATCTGTAATATTAATAATCATCTTAAGCATTTCCCAAGCTGCAGCACCCCATTAACAGTTTATCAGCCTTCACTCCTTCCCATTTGTACTATTTTCATTATTGAATATTACTTTCAAATCTTGTAAACACATATAAACAACTAAATATCCCCATGTCAGAACAGTTCATAAGTTCAGTCTCCCGGTTCAAAGAGGAAGCAGCTCATAGGTGTTCAAATGCATTCATTTTTTCTGAATCAAAATTGCTACTTGACACAATATAGAGCAGGCATCTGTTAAGGATATAGTTTATCCTTATAGATATACTGAACATGATGGTGTTATTTTAGCAGTTGGACTCGAAGATCTTAGAGATTTTTTTTCCAACCTAAATGATCCTATGGTTCCATGATTCTCACACTGCCATCTACTGCAATTGTTTCTATAAGATATGAAAGAACAGTTTCTTATCATCCTGCCTGTATTTCCTTTTGAAAAGTGTAAACTGTTTATCAATCTCAAAGTGAAAGAAATCCTATATATTATTTTTCTCACTATATTGAAACTATTTTTTCCCCACCTAAGGAGTTATTGTGCCTGAAAATTTTGTATGCTTTCCCAGGTGCAGCATTTGTTCAAATGGAAGCATTCACTTCTTTCTACAAAAGTTTTCTTGGTTTTTATTCCTCTCACCAGAAGTGTGTGGAGCTAGAAGATAATGTGGACATTTCTTAATATTAAGCTGTCCAGGAAAAAAACGTCCAATTGTAACTGAGTGCATGTTTTTAGCATCTATTTATTGAATTGTTTATTTTTTTTTAAATTTTTTTGAAAATTCTATGCATGAGGAGTGTGCAACTTACATTCCTTTCAACATAGTTCTTCATGTGTGGCTTTAAAATTGGATGGGAATTCAAGGAGAGCTATGTATATTCCCCTTGGTAGCATGACAACCATGCTAAGTTCTGAACACCATTAGTAACCAATGTGTCTCTATGTCAGGATGTGTCTGTTTGTGGACAAGAGAGACCACTTTTTGCAGTTATGTATTTCCCACAAAAATCTGAGCACCTTGGTACTTTCTTCTCACTACTACAGGACCCCAATTAAAATCTAAGGATCAGTGAGCCAACATGATATATAAATCACTTGAAAATACAGGTTGCAGGGGTGTAATGGGAAAGGGGGAGTAGGTAACATTAATCACAGTCATCTTTCTCTTGATTTGGATTTTGCAAAAACCATTGCCTGTTCTTCAGCATACTTTCTGTCTTTATGAGGTGAAGTTAAAGTAGTTAGTCAATTAGGGACATCCAAGGGCAAGAGAAAATTACCACAAGGTTCTTTACCACACTCTGTATTTTTAAAGTGTGCCTTTTATACTTCTTGAGAAATGAAGAGGACGTCTCAAAACATATAACACAAAAGAGTAATCTTTGGTCTTCCTAAGATTATGTATGTAATTTTTAATAAAATTAATCTCTTTTTTACTGGTCTCCATTTGAATTCATGTGATTTTTTTTCCTATAGTTGTATAGTTTGGTTGTATCATTTGATTTTGAATAAAACTAAATAAGACTAATGGATTAATATGTTTTTTATTAGTTTTATCTGAAATACTCAGGGAGAAACAAAAGCAAAACAGCAATATAATTACAAAATGGACTAAATTCCTTTATTATATGCCCTCAGAAAAAAAATTCCTGTCATTGATTAACACAAAAATTAAGTAAGAAACATCAATAATACATCAACTGCACGGAACCAGCCTGTAAGGTGTTTTAGGCAACACCCAATCTGAACAAGTATCATTGATTTCATTCAGTTGCAGATATAAAAGTTTAGAAGGAGACTCATTAAGACTCATCACTAAATAAATAAGTAAAAGCACACACAAGAGAACTCATCTCTCTTTGGTGCTTCAGGAACCACAGACCAAATCTAATTTGTTTTGTTCAGGTGTGTAGTCTCTCACTTAAGTGCTGGGTCAGTCTAGGACAAGAAGCCTTGCAATTCAGGGGAATTGCATCTAAATGGATGTAATAGGATAGTAAGGATAGTAAATGATTCAGGATAGCAAATGACTTTTGCTAATGAAATTCCAAAGGCTGACATTATGGCATCTCTGTTAGTCTGTACATTTATTTGATGAAGTGTACAAATCATTACACAGAAGAGAATTGTTTGAATATAAACATCAGATTGATTTAAGCACTATCAGAGGTTAAAAAAAAAGACATCAAGAATACTTTTGAAATATTTTTTGTTTGTTTTACTGTACCTAAAGCAGAATATTAAGATTCTATTGTTATACCAGTTTTATTCCTCTTCTGGTACAAAAAGTTTACCAGGTAAAACATAAAGCATTTGACCAACATTTACAATAATTCAGCTGAGAATTTCAGACAGATCCAGAGCTTCTCACAGGCAGATTCAGCAGTACATAGTCCAACTTCTAAGAACTATTTTAAATTTAAATGATTAATATACTGGGTGGAGAACCTGCTCATTCCAGACACTCCTCCCAGACAGTTCTGGCCAAAGAATTGACTAAACTGTACAAGGATAATGCATCTGTAATTAGTAAAAACTGCTCCAACAGATGAAAAAATTGATCATTCCAGACAATCCTTCACACATAACTAAGATAGTCAGCAGATATTTTGTACATACTTTAGGATGATCAATAGCAACAGATGGTGCAAGTCCTGAAGTGATCAAATAGGACCATGGGCCAGCTGGGAGTAAGAATTCAGCAAAAAGTTCTCCATGGAGCCTTAGTGAATCCAGCTGGAGTCACCGACACACTGACAACAGGGATTGTCACCATCAGGACAGCACTTACCCATCCTGACAACAGGGATTGTCACCATCAGGACAGCACTTACCCATCCTGTTCAAAAGAGTCACTTCTCCATGTGAGCTTTATCCTATGCAAGAAACACCAATAACTACATGGTGTAGCAAATGCTCTCTGCCTACTGCAATTCAAACATTTTAATTACAATAATGAGAAAAAGTGGAGAATTGACACTAAGTATTCAGCGAGTAGCAGCATGTTTTATATTCCTCATACATAAGACAGAGGTTTTTTATTTCATATGCATTCACAGCTGCTCCAGTGAGTAATTCTGAACAGTCATGTGACTGCATGCAGATATTAGACTTAACAAAGACTTAGAGGCTTCTTTTTGTGTGAAGATTTTATTTCAGGAACAGTATTTATGGTTTCTTATTTAAACTTGGAGGCTACCAAGAAAGCAGAAATAAAGCAAAGAGACTAAATTTTTATGCTTTGCTGCTTTAGACTCCTGAAGTAAAAAATTGCTCTTGAGTCATAGAATATTCCAAGCCTTCAGTACTGTCTTTTACATTATTGGTAAGAGGGAAGAAATTAATTTAAATAGAGCTATATGCCTCTAACACAAATTTAATTTTGCAGTTGTCTCTTTCAGTGGCTTCTATCATTCTGAACTGCTGTAATCAACTGACTAAGGAGACATGAAAATACAACCATATCATAATTCTAGAGAGAGGCTTGCTCCTCTCTAATTTTTTAACAGCCCAGGGAATCTTAGGATTGAAATGTAATGTTCCCCTCAAAATAACTCAGTAGTTGCCCATGAAGAATACTGTGGGTTTGATCACAAATTTCTAGATACTTCTCCCTCAGTGATGTCCTGCACCACACCTCACTGTTCCCAAGTGATGCTCTAAAAGGAGAATTTTACTGCAAGTAAGAGTAAACAACAAGTACAGGATATGTTGATCAGGATGTGTCTACATGCCTAAGACTTTCTGAAAGGCTTTCTATCTAGTAGTCTTATTTTTAATATCTTTGCTGGCTTTCACCTTTCTTACACAAATCAAATGTATCTCATTTGAACTTGCACACCAATGTGATTAATTATGTTACACAACCTGTTTGGTGCCTGCTTCTGTATACACAAAGATTGTAGCACTGTAAAATGGTTTGGGATGGAAGGGGCCTTAAAGATCATCCCATTCCAACCCCTCTGCCATGGACATCTTCCACTGGATCAGGTTGCTCAAAGTCCCATTAAACCTGGCCTTGAACGCATCCAGGGATGGGGCATCCATCACTTCTTTTGGTACCCTGTTCCAGTGCCTCACCAATACAAGTGAGGCTAATACCTCATCCAGGCTAAACCTTCTCTCTTTTGGTTTATAGCCATTATCCCTTTTCCTATCACCATGTGCCCTTTTGAAAGGTCCCTCTCCAGTTTTCTTATAGGCTTCCTTTAGGTAACAAAACAAGGTTGTTAAAAGGTTTCCACAGACAATACTCTTCTCCAGACTGAATAATATCAATTTTCTCACCCTTTTATCATAGGAGAGGTGCTCTATCTTTCTAATTATCTTTGTGGCCCTCCTCTGGACTTGCTCCAACAGATCCATGAGATCTATGTCCTTTCTCTGCTGGGGTTCCCAGAGCTGGATGCAGCGTTCCAGGTGGGGTCTCTCTCACCAGAGCAGAGCAGGGGGACAGAATCCACTCTCTTGCCCCACTGCCCACAGGGCTCTGGATGCAACCCAGGACTCATTTGGCTCTCTGAGCTGTGAGTGCACATGGCTGGGTCATGCCCATTCTCTCATCCTCCAGCCTCCCCAAGGCCTTATTTGGTCTCAAACCCATTCACCCCTCAGCCTGTTTTGATGACAGGGTTTGTCCTGACCCAGACACAGCAGCTGCACTTGCCATGGTCGAACACCATGGGCCCAGTTCTCCAGATTGTCCATGCTGGGAATGGTATCCCACCCTGCAGGTCTGCCAGCTACATCACTCAGCTCTGTGTCCCCTGCAAACTCACTGAGGGTGGGCTTGATTCCTTTTTTGATGTCATTGATGATGACACTAAATAGCACTGGTCCCAGTATGGACCTCTGAGATATAGTATATCCCAGATGCCACGTCATGGAACACATCACAACTAATTTTGGCCATTTTGGATTCAAATCAGGAAAATTCGACTAGTTTTTCCCAATCTCAGAAATGGTCCTAGAAATAGTTCTTTTGTGCAAGAGGGATGAGCATCTTGCTACTACTAAAGGGCAAGTAGTAGCCCTCTAGTACTTCAAAGTTTCCAAGAGAATTTGGACATTGACTAATAAGAGCCACTTTACTGGCCATTAGTTTCAAAACAGGTAAATATTTTTAGTTTGAAAGTTATGCCACAGCTCCCGACAAACTTTATTGGATACAAAACAAATAATTCCTGCAACTCCTATCAGCAAATTAGAAGCATAAATAAATTCACTTTCTTCACTATTCAAGATTACATGTTCATCTCTGTTGCACAGACCTCTTCTAATGTTATTTGGTGGTCTCCCTTTAATTTGCTTCCTCATTAACAATATTTATCAAGTAATGCTATGCATGGATAAGAATATTATGGGATTTATAAAATATTTTATTCATTCATTCATGTTATAATGTATTGTAGATATTGAAATGTTTACAAGCAGTCCCACATAAAATCACCAAAAGCTTCATCTTCTAGTCTTCCAATACTGCTCTTCATTGGGAATGTTATCTTTTTTCTCTGAGATTTCCTTGCAAATAGAGAAGTTTATTTATAGTTTAATCTGGCAAGGTTACTTAGAACCAAAAAAAAAATCTTGTAATTGGGTATTAACAAGAGATTTTTGTTTACCAGCAAGGCAACACCCACGACCTTCATTAGCCATTGTTCCTGGACACCTCCTGGGGCAAGGATTTTCACTGGCATTCTCAAAGTGTTAAAGGAACGAAGAATACAGACAGTTTATATAGTTCATTTTTCATTCTGGCTACAGAAAGATAGACAGTAAAGAAACAACCAACAAAATCTTTAGATTTTTTAATTTCTTAAAGGCTTTACCCAATTTGCCACTTTTCTTTCATCACTAGTCACATAATTATTCATGCCCATTTCTATCTCAGAATAGCCAGGATATTTTAACACTCCCATATGACTTTCTCTACAGTGAATAGCAATGCAGGTCTTTATTAGGCTAAGAGATTACAATGCCATCATGAGCACAGTCTTGATTGCATGAATGTTTGCAGTGTGTGAATAATATATGTTGTGAATCAAAGTGAATGTGTTGTTTTACTTCAAAGTAACATTTGCAAACAATTTCTGCATTATTTATTCATCTTTGCCTATAACATTTGGTAAATGTTGATTTCTAATATACAACTACTGTAAATATTGAATTTGTCTCACCTTCTTTAATAGCTTAAATTTACAAGGTGATGAGTTATGTTGTTAACCCAAGGAACTGATCTTGTTTTTAATTTCTTTTTACATTTTCTCTTGAAGATGCTTTGTTGAGAATGAAGCTCATAGAATCATAGAATCATTAAGGCTGGAAAATATCTCCAAGATTATCAAGTCCAACCATTGACCAAATACCTCTGTGCCAACTAAACCATAGCACTAAGAGCCGTGTCCAGTTGCTTCTCTAACACTTTCAGGGATGGTGGCCCCACCATCTCCCTGGACAAGATGTTTCAAAACAGTGGTGCCTAGTTGTCCCGGTCTTCGCTGCTGTGTTTTATATTCTCTAAAGGAAAAACAAGACAAATGAAAAGGTATTTCATAGAAGTAATCAATTCAGCATTTTTCTTTTCCTATATCCATGGTATTTTGGAATTTCTATGGAATAGGAAAGTTAGGAATAGAACCTAACTTTTCTATAACAAAAAGTTGCTTAAGTGTGATACAATCTTCTTTCCTGGTAGCTGCAACTGGAAAAAAAAAGGTCTCCTTCCATCTTCCTCTATTCCTTTCCACACAAATAGGAGACTGTCTGAGTTTGTCACTGAGATAGTACTGGCTACATGGGCTGTATAAAATAATTCTTGTGCTCTCTCTTAGTGCTAATTATGTTTTTTTCTTAAAATCTCCTTTGAGAATAAATGATTTAACCCCCGAGCGACCTAGCGCCTCATGAATTGTGTTCACGCCTCACTTTTTGATTATGGTAATGCCACTGATAGCATCAGCACAATAATTAATAGCAGGTTTTGTCAATTTTCTGCTTGACAAATTCCTCCCCGAGCCTTACCTACATCTTACCACATCATACAGGATTACATTTCTTTCCTTCTCCTTTTAACCTCCTTTCGCTTTTCTTGTCTGTAAGTGCATATCTTGAACTTGATTTTCAATAGTGCTTACTTCCTTCATCTGAAAGTGAAATAAAAATAGTTTTCAGGGCTCCAAGGTTCCTGTTTTCTCATTCTCGGTGTTTAATAATGTCTTACCAGCAAATTCTTCTCAAAAGAAAATAAGGATACCCTGAAACAGCTTGCTTTTCAGCTTCACCTTAAAACAGCCAGAGCACAATAGGTTAAACAAAGCTATTGACAATTTCAATTTACAGCTGGCAATAGAGAAATTATTAATAGAGAAAAACAGGAAATGTCCACAGCAAGACCCCCATTATCTAGCAAATTATTTGCTTTCAAAATATATTAAAATCATGCAGGTCTTAGCAGGACTGGCTGTAGCACAACACTTACCTGCCTCCTGGAAACACAGTTAAAAAGGCAAAGTGTGTCTCATTCCACTTGTGATTTTATAATGAGATGTGAGCCTACATTAAAGAGTAACATGTTTGTTTTCTGACTGAAATTCCCCAGGTATTCTGGGATGCCAGGCAGCCTTTCTATCTGTTTGTGCTACTGTTAACATGTTTCATAAATCTAATTCAAATGCAGCTGAATCTTTTCCATTGCAAAGAATCAGGTTTTGAAGCTAGACAGACATCACATGCATGAAGTGGTTAATTATGTTGTGGCTTTCAAAGGCAATCTTAGTCTAAATTATTTGCTGCTCTGTGAGAGAAGGGTCACCTATGCACTATAACTAGAAAGGAAAGAAGGCATTTCTGCTGTCTATTCTGTCTCCATTTTGAGTGCAGGCTGCCTGCTGATTATTCTGCATTCACTTCTCTAAAAAGCTTATTAATATGGTCTAGAGGGAGACTGTCAGAAATGGCAGACTGAATCAAGGGATTTTCCTTCAACATCCAAGTGACATGCCGCAGCAAGAGAATTAAACAGATGACTAACCAGTGCCCTTTTGTCTGCAGATGAAGATGGGATTGCCAACTTGTAAACCAGAGACTGACATTTGGGTGGATTAAATCGTCCTGTTATTGTACTGCTAGTTTCTAATCACTGGTGCTTTCTTGATCTCAAGTGCCTCGGCTGAAAGCCTTCTCAGTTCTCTGAGACTTGTTTGCTGAAACCCTCAGCAGAGTTTTTGATGTAAACATTTATCCATAGAGAAGTACTGCTCGGACACTGACTGAGGAGAAGAGTTGGCTTATAGGTATTTAATTAAAACATTAAGCAGAAAAAAGCGTTAGTGTCAACATGCACAAGTGCTTTACCATAGCTGTGGGTTGTTATAATTGAGTTTTCCTGCAAATGCTTTTCGCACCCCCCCTTCCTTCTCTAAGAGCTGGAATAGCTTGAGGTTTGCTTTGCCTCATGCTGTTAGTTGTGGCTTTGAGACTGTGCCCCATGCTGTCAGTCTCTGTTTTCTTTCAATCTGGTTGTTAGCTTTAATTTCTAAAATCAAGATTGGATGGCAACAAAGGCCTCTAATGAAAAGTGTGGGGGGAAAATCATTTGTTGAATAGCCTTAAGAATTCTTATGTGCAACAGTGTATAATGTGCTCAAGCTAATTGTGTTCTGATTTTGTAAACTGTCAAATGCTTCTTACCTTGTAATTAATATTAAAAGAGAGAATACCCTGTTCAGGAGCCAAAGGTACCATGACACACGTAGAAATTCTGTCCAGTTTTCTATTTGTCACCATTATGATATTTCTAATTTCAAAAAACTTCGTAGACTGCACTACTCCACAATGCATCCGCTGATGTTAGAATTTGCATTTATAAAATAGGGAAGTCACATATTTATTTGTTGCCAGTCATTTCAACAAGATACTACTTACAAAATACTGCTTTATTTAAAACAATATAAACCTGTATCTCCTAACTTGAAAATAATAAAAAAGTGCAAAATAATGCCCTTCAGAATACTTTACTGGATGAGATCTCTGAAAAAACATGCTCTTCTTTCCACATTCTGGGAAATCTTAATCCTACTACCTCAAATGCTCCATGCATATTACATCTTCAATGTAATGAGTCAAATAAGAGGTTATTATTCCCTGAAGAAGACAGGAAATTAAAGATTTATTTGCATCTAACATGTAACTTCTTAAGTTATGGAAAAAACATTTCAAAAGAAAAAATATAGGCTGCCATTTCCACATTGCCTCTGGCATTCTGGACATAGAACTAGAGAAGGTGGTAGTAACCGAAATGACAGAAAATTTATAAAAACACATTCTCATCTCTTACATCTGTAGTTACTGTGGATTTGTACTTTTAGCCTCACTTCCCTGTCTTTGACAAATAGAAGTGAAAGGGAGACTGTCTGGAAGGGTGTACTTTAATATAGCCACCTGCCCATTCACAGGAATCTTAACTAAAAAAAAACAAAAACGTTTTAATATAGCATTTCCTCCAACTTTGCATGGCCTTCTTAAAAAAGGAAATTCAGATTTATGCTAACACGCAGCCATTGTGTGAAGATGCACTTGAGCATTTGGTTTCTCCTTGGCCTCGCCTTCCTGTCCATCAGCATGCCATGGACAGCTGCAGCCAAGGAACTCCGGCACTGCAGCTGGCACCAGATCCTTCTTGTTGCTGTTAGGTGGTTCCTCTTCCTGTTCTTGACATGGGGGAACAAAACATTTATGCTTTTTTCCAAAGTACTTACAAGATGCCCTGCACAGAGCATTGCTCTAATAAGCAGCACAGAGCTGTTTTATAGCTATGACATATAGATATGTTTTATAGAATGAGTATAACAAAATTAGAGGCCAAACTCAATTCCATGTGACGTTGAGCACTTTGCCATTTTGCTGCAATGGAAGGGGTAGACAAACACAGGAATATCAGCAACTGTGCTACTCCCTCCTCAGTCAGGAGGTTATCCCTCTTCTGTTGTACAATCACAATGTCTACCATTCAAAATCAGTGGGGATGAATCTTTTCTTCTTGCTACTGTATTTATGATGGGAATAACCACATTTCCCCAGCATCCCAAGCCTTTAGTGGTCTGATTTGCATACCTGTGCAAAACACTGTAGATACTTTTTGAGCTTGTTAAATAAGCCTTTGAAGTATTATGAGATGAAAGTCACATGTAAAGCTTAAACAACAAGAGCAAACCAGCATTGCTGTTTCATTTTGCGAAAAACCCAAACCATACTAGATGCTAATAATGGAATAGCTTGTGAGAAAAATCTGTGTAACCTTTGAAAAGGTTTCTTTAGAAGATGAAAAAAAAATCCAATTCGATAAAACAAGTTTAGTTATAAAAGGTGAATTAATTTTATTTAACTTTATTTTTTCTCCTCTATCTACACACACACACACACACACACACACACACACACACACAGAGAGTTTATGCATATGTTCTATTTTCAGCAAAACACACATCTTTTTGTGTATTAAGTCATGACCTAGCTTATTAAGATTGGATTAGCTGAATAAATATTTATTTTACCCTCCTCAGACTTTATAAGAAACATTGTTTCATTGCTGATTTTTTGTCAAAGGCTTAAGAGGAAAAGAACAGGACACTTTAGCTAAAGACTGAATTTTGATTTTTTATCTTTGTTTTTACTGACTATGTGTTCATATATATTTTCAGTAAAAGCAAAAGTATTCCACCTGTTGTATGTACTTCAATATTTCTGCTCAAAAAACAAGAAGAGACAATTCTGAACAAGCCTAATTCACACTATAATTTTTTTCTAATTTTTTTTAATTCTAATTTTTCTACTTTTCTATTTTTTTTTATATAAGTGTTGAAATAATTAGGAGTGAAAACATATTGGGCATTCCTACCAGAATTTTTAAAGAATTATAATAAGTTAAAAAACTTTTGGGATGTGAGTTGTTTTTTGATGAAAAGCTACGGACTTACACACCAGTGACTAGTTTAATTAGGAAAGATACTTTAATTAGGAAGGAAATTGTTCTGATGTCATGTTCTCACCACTTTCATTACAAGGTAATGCCTAAATTGTGGTAAAGCTATTAGAAATCTGTTAATGCAAAAGGATGATATCCCTTTAAAAATTGCATTTGCAAGCTGGGGAAGTCATTAGTATACATCTGTAACCCTAAGAGTGTAAACTTGAAAGAACTGTTTATTTTCTGCCTTGCAGCTGTGTGTAAAACCCACTGAGAGAAACTTGTTACCAATTACTGGTTTAGAGGCTTCAAGTAAAGACAGCAGGTACCAAGAGAGTAAAACAGTCTAGCTCACAAGTAACTATACAACAGTGAAATTCCTTAAGAACAGCTGTTAAAGGAAAGGAAGTATAACTGCTGAGAATGAGAAAAAACCAAAACAATTCGTAAGTCAGGGAGTAAGTAAAGCAAAGCAAGATGTAGGGAGAAAATATTTGGTAGCTGAAAGAAGAAAGGTTTTTCACCGTAAGATTCCAGTAACAAAGTTAGATCAATAGTTGCAATCCAGGAAACCAATATATTTCAAACAGTGTCTGAGTACTTGTAGTATGGAATTAGAAAATCACTTCTGTGCATCATGTACTTTGAAGAACATATTGCAAAAGGCAAGGACATTTTATAAGTGTAAGAGAAGCCATTAACATGAACTGTTGCAAACAAGAAATCTGTCTCTGTATTGGAAGAAAGTCGAGTCAATCAGTAAAAAAAAATTGATGGCATTAAGTGGAGAAAAGGAAAAAAAAGGAAGCATTTGGGTCACACCAAGAAAATGAGCTCATAAATGAGAAATAACGCACAATCCTGGAGTGAAAAGACAAGAAAACCTAAACTCACAAAAGTTACATATGGGTTATCTGCTGTACTCTGGAAGAAGGGCTTGAATACTGGTTACTCATTCATAACCCCTTTCACACTGTAGTTCCTGAGCCATTAGCACCTCACTTAGTTCATTTCCCTCTCACTCTCTTCCCACTGAGCTCGTGACCCCATTGGAGGTGAGAGATGAAAAACTCCTCCCTTACCCAAGCCCATCTCTCCCTGCAATGGTAAGGCATCCTGAGAAAAGGAGAGGGGGAGCACACCACCAGGGGCTGCACAGCCAGACTGGAGGGATTTGCAGCACAGACCAACTGCACTGCCCAAAAACCTTATCACTCTCAGCTACACAGAGCTTGTGTGAGCACTTCTTATTCGTTTCCCTGCAAAATAAGACAGCTCAACTGGAACAACCACAGGAGAATTTATGCACTGAATTTCCTCCAAAGCTGATCAGGAAATTTTCACAAAATTCATGGCCTTGGTTAGCTGTTAGTGTGAAGTGTACTTCATGCCAGAAGAGTAGCTTCTTTAACCACCTGTGTTGATTCACAGATGAACCTCAGACTTCCTTCTTAATATTTTGCTCTACTTCTTTCTTTATTCTCCCTGCCAAAATGGCTGTATGGCTACCAGTTTAATAATAATCCTTGTATTCAGAGTAAGCAGAAGATAGATATTGCACTCAGAACTGGTACAATAGGGAATTTGGTGGACATCCTCATGCTTCTTTTACGTTGTCATATCAGCCGGATGAAGTCCAGCTCATTGTGCTTTATGCTTTTACAGCATTTTTCAACATAAGAGCTCAAAGTGCTGAACAAATATAAACCTGATAATAGCCCATAGGAAAAAAAATGGTTTTGTGGTATTTTTGCTTTACTGAAAATTAGAAAAGGAAAGAAGTTTAAAGACAAAGTCTACTTCAGACATATATTAAGGAGAAAGTGTGAAGAATGAGAACTAGTAAAGACCTTAAGCTCCTATAAATTAAGTACTAGAATGTCCATTCTTCAGCTTGGAACCTCTGAATTCCTTAAAGTAGAATCTACAATAGGCAGTTATACATTTTATTCTCCACTACACTATATAAGAAAATTACTTAAATCAAAAGAATTGTCCCCAAAAATGGCATAGAGCTGTAAGCTTCCCAGAGGAAACAACAACGCCTGTGCACCACTGGTATTTGCTGGGCTAGTATTTAAAAAATCCCAGAAGTGTGAACAGCACAGTCAAGACAAAAGGAGACAGCTATGGTAGGAGTGTTAGAAACACAACACAGAATAGGATTAAATAAGAATCAGGTCAGATTCTTTAAAAGAGTTAGGTACACATAGCGCACTGTATTAAAGCATAATGCTACAATAAGAGTTTTGGACAAGGAAAAAGGCTTCAAACCAAAAAAAGTTTCTAACATTTTCTATGTACTAAAGTTAGCAGCTGGGTATTCTCAGTAAAAACTGGCTTGGGCAAATGGAAAAATAACCCCATGTCCTTTGGCATCGGTGGGCTTGCATCAAGTTCATGAAATGAAGATGTGACAGACTAAAAAACATCTGTTCCTACTTGGTTTCAGTTTGCATGGCCTGGTTTTTGGTAATGGGGCCCAGAGAGGTGTCTTCTGTGAAAAGCTACTGGAGGCTTCCACAACATCCAGCAGAGCCAATCTCTGATGGTTCTGAAGATGGATGTGTCACTGCCCAAGGCTGGGCTGATTGGAAACAGTGGTAATGCCTCTGTGGTAACTCATTTAAGAAGGAGTCAAAACAAAGGTCATGGTGCAGTTTTAATTCCAGCCAGCAAAGAGCAGAAGGTGAGAACATGTGAGAAGAACAACACGCAGACCCCAAGGCCAGTGCAGAAGGAGGGGGAGGAGGTGCTCCAGGTGCCAGAGCTGGGATTCCCCTGCAGCCCGTGGTGCAGCCCATGGTGAGGCAGCTGCATCCCCGCAGCCCATGGAGAGCCGTGGGGGATGCAGAGATCCACCCACAGCCCGGGGAGGAGGAGCCCACACTGGGTGCGCGAGTGCTTGAGAGGAGGCTGTGACCCTGTGGGAGACCTGTGGAGAAAGGGACCCTGCTCCCAGGCTGGAGCAGCCTGTCCTTGGAGGGATGCACCCCATGGAGGAGTGACCCACACTCAGCAGCCTGGGGAGACTGTTCCCCATGGGATGGACTCACACTGCAGCAGCCTGGGAGGGCTGTTCCCCATGGGATGGACTCACCCTGCAGCAGTCACAGGGAGCTGCTGCTCCTGAGATGGAGCCGTGTTGGGGAGGGTCACAGAGAACTGTCCTCTGAGAGAGGGACCCCACAGAGCAGCAGGGGAACGACTCCTCTCCCTTAACAGCAGGAGAAGCCAGGGGTGATGAACTGACCATAACCCCATTCCCTGTCTCCTTGTGCCACTGGGGTAGGGGATAGAACTGGAAGGAGGGAGGGGTGAGGGGAAGGTGGTTTTGGGGGCTTATTTTACTTCTCATTATCCTGCTCTGATTTTGTTAGTTATAAATTCACTTCCTATCTCTAAGTTTAGCCTGTTTTGCCCTTGATGGTATTTAATGAGAGATCTCTCTCCTGGTTCTTATCTCAACCCACAAACCCTTCCTTATATTTTCCCTCCTCTCTGCAGCGACAAAAGGGAGTGTGTGAGCAGCTTTGGTGGTGGGTGCCTGGCATCTGGCCAAGGCCAACACATGACACCACTACTACAGCACAGTGTTATATTTCTGTTCATATTGAGTCTATCTATCCTTTTTATAAAAATACAGTATTTCAATAAAAACCAAAAGTTATTTTTTATGTGTAATCCATTGATGGAAAAAATTAGTCAATTGCTGGATGGAAAATGAAAGTTGTCATTGGGTTGTGCTATTAAAATGTAGGTCACTGGTTACAGTATATCATAAGCACACATACACTCTCTTAACCATGAGTTAGTATTAATCTGACAGGAGGATATTACACCTGATTATGCATTGTAATGATTGTGAGAGTAATTGAATTATTTCCAATTTTAAAGCAGTTTTCTTAAGAAGGCTGTTGCTTACTCTAAGTGGTTTTTGTATGTTTTTCTTTAAGGTGACAATTGTGACTGCATTGGTTTTAAATGCACACTAAAAGGATATTCTAGTGAAAATTCCTTGTTTACTTGAGAGAGACTTCTTAAATGTTTAATGACATTAGCTTCTTGCAAATGGTATTCATTTCCTGTATATGCAAATTTTCTTAATGTGAAACCCCCATAACAGGTAGAATGTAGAAAGTTAATGAAGCCATGTAATTACAATCACTATAGTGACTGCAGTCCCTGGAGAACAATAAAGTGATAATATACATGGGCTTTGACTTTCTTTGGAAACAACAGCTTATAATTTGAAAATAGATAGTAAAATATTTTCATTATCTTCTGCTGTCTCCTAAGGCAGATGGCAGGTACAAATAGATTATGCTTTTATTAACTTCAAATATGGGAGATAATGCAATTAGGAAACATTTAATTGTTTTCCATTTTCCATGGATGGAACTGGACTAGGTTTAAACCCTTCTTTCAACCATCGGGTAAAGCCAGGGTCAATCTGGCTTCAGCCTGGAAACTTGTTTTTGTTCTAACACTGTAGAGGTACATCTTAAGATAACCAAGTATATGTCATGTTTATGATCACTACAAAGTATATAACAGAGAAATCAAAAGCTAGTTAGAAGCTTTGAATTCCATTTAAGGAAAAAGTTTCAAAGAACCTATTTTGAATTTCAAAGATTTAAGTACAATTTTTAAAGTATTTTTGCAAAAAGTAGAAAAAAAAAAGACGTATTTAATGCCTGTTCTTATATTGGATTTTTATTATTGTTATTACTACTGTGAGCACTATGCAGAGAAGAGGGCACAGAGAAGCTCCCTTCTCCAGCAGTCCTCTGTCATGTGCAGCAGAACAAATCTCCTGCATCAGGAAATCTCCCTGACAGCTCTGCGAAAGTCAAAGCTGTCTCAGAGGGAAGATTTCTACACTCTCACCTCTTACCAGAGTGAAGAACCTAACCAAGGAATCTGCTCAACCTGAGATCTCTGTAGGGTAAGCAAAAAGAAATAAATGGCATTAATCTCTGCTGGCAGTATGCCACATTTCTCTTAAAAGTGCTTATTTATTTCTATCGAGTGGACCTTTAACTTGGGCACCTCAGAAAGATGGCAAAGATTTGCTACTATTCTTGTGTTTTCACTTTACTTTTGCAATTATTTTACCTCTATGCTGTGGAGAAACCACAATATTTTCCTGCCTGCATTCATTTTCTGCTCTCAAGCATGCTTGTTTCTCATAATGGAAATTTTATATTTGGCTATTACAGAAGGTGCACTTTTACAGGGAGGTATCCTTTTCTCCACTGCAGAATGGAGAACTATTGCTTAAATGACAAGACGCTTTCGTTAGCAAAATCTCATAATATTATAATATTTCTACAGGTTCCACTGCAATATTTCCATTGCCCACAATGTAATTTTGTGGCAAGGAATACGGAAGTTCTCGTGACAAATTTGTGAGCTGGCATGTACTGTTCCTACTTCATATATAACTCACCTGCTGTTTAAAGTGCTAGAAAAAATAATTTCTGTTGTTCTTTCAGCAGTGTGCTGCCTCCTTGTTTCTTTCTCTGACATTAGCTTTTAAAATGGTGGTGCCAAACAGGCAGGAACAGGCTGACTCAAAGCAGAGCAAGCAGCTATAAATGACGTAGGTTGCTGTCAGCTGGGGCTCTCATGCAGCATGGAACAGTCTGTAGCTGCAGTTCACAACACATAACCAGCAGCAGTAGCAGGAGCTGCAGGCGTACCTAACATGGGCAGCTCATCTGAATGATGAGGCTACAGATATTGAATGCCAGCTAGTGCCAGACAATTCCCATGGGTGTTAAATCTGGGAGTTGTTAAACTGCGTGCTGTTCATTGTATATTGGCTGAAAGTGAGCTGTGCACCATGACATGCTCTGGGTGAAAGTGTCCCAATCCTTCACATCCAAGACCAACTGGAAGTTTTCCACTGCTCCAATTCAGATGAAAATCACAGGTTTCTTCCCCCAAACCAACCTGGTACATATCTAGGTCTCTGTTCATTACTGGGGATCAGGTATGTACAGGATGTGTGTCTGGAGCCTGGGAGTGCTGCTGATTCAAGAGCAATGCATATCAGACAGTTAATTCTTGAAGTTTCTACATCAAACCCGGCCACATTAAATAACTCCATTGATTGAATTACATTTGCATAAAATTTTAACTCAATTGTTATGAAGTACAAGTAAGTGAGTAAAATTCCCTGTCTGTTCTGGAACACTTCACACGAAGGAAAATAACTATATTTCCTAGATAAATTAATTGTTGTGAATTCTTCATCCACCTTAATTTGTCAGCCACCTCATTGTGAGGATTAATTAATATCAGCAAAGTACTTATGAAGATGAAAAATGCTGTAGAAGTATTTAGAAAGTATACATATCTGTTCTGAATAGACTATAACTCTCATCAAAATATTTTTCATTTTATTTCAGAAATACTCTGGTTTTATACATATTCCATCACTTTGGAAAGCATGGCTAGTTTTTTGGGTTTTTTTCCACTAGGGCTGTTCTCCACATAGCTTTGATAGTTAAAGCACAGATTCCTGATGGTACTTTTGTGACAGGATTTCCGTGGGTTTTGGATTCCTAATCTTCCTTAGTAACTCAAGCTTGGGTTTGCAGGCATTGACAGGCATCCAAATGTCTTAGACGCAGAGATGTAATTTACAGAGATGTAAATTGCTAATTTCACCAATCCAATGTCCAAAGAACCAAATCACACTTTCTGATGAAGAACTTCAGAGAGAAGCCCTAAGTTTAAAAGAGGTGCCCATAACATATCACTCAAACACAGTTGTATACAGCAATTTCCATCAAATTACCGCTAATATTATGAAATAAATTAATGTGGAAACTGGAAGAATACATTCTGAGCAAAGGTGCGATGTGCTAAATAATTCTTTTGAGAGAACTTCCCACATAAATATTTTTCAGATGATTTCAAAATTTAGAGAGAATGTTGTTCTGCATTTATTGTTCTTTTGTTGAAGGGACAGAACAAAAATAGACAAACAGTTTCTAGCAGTTACACTGAAAACCTGATACTGTTTGTCTTAGGCTATTCAGGAAGATGATTTTGCATAAAGATAGCTGCAAATTATATTGCAGGTGTTGTTTCTAAAATGTGAACAGCTCCATGTTTCAAAATGTCTTGAAGTTGTATATCAGACGAAAGCGAACTCACCAGACAATGCAAGATTTCTAACAGGATTATGATCAAATTATATTTATGACTCTTCCAAAGTATAACCATATCCTTCACCCACCTGTGACAGCTCAATCCAAAGTCCCTTGAAGATATCAGAGACATTCCCATGGATTTTGGTGGGAATTGGATTTTTGTGCACATATTTCTTGTTATTTTTCATGGATAATCCAGCTGATTCAACTTCCATGTTCAGAAATATGTTGAGATTCATTGATACATAATAATATAAGTATCAGGCCCCTATGATAAAATGGGAAAGCAATAGTCTCTATGTTTGGACTTTAAAGAGAAGGAAATAATTTAGAAATGTGTCATTTCAAATTTGCAATGTTACAACCAGTCATATACACAGCAAGAGATTTCATTCCAACTCTATGGACACTTATTGTAGCACCTGTATTTGTAATTACATGAGGCTGATTTGTCCCATGAGAAGGATCTCACCAAAAAAGCAATATAACAAAATTTAACATTCGTGGCAGTGTCACAGACATCTTTTATGGAAAATCCTTTCTTTAGGATTTTTCCTCCTGAGAAGCTGAGAGGCCTCAGGAAAAAAATGTAAACAATGGTTATCTGCTGCTGTGGAATGCAACAGGTGGATCTGTGATTAGCTCATGTTGGTTTGTTTGTAATTAATGGCCAATCACAGTCAGCTGGCTCGGACTCTCTGTCCCAGGCGGAAGTTCTGTTATCATTCTTTCTGATTCTTCTTAGCTTAGCTAGCCTTCTGATGAGACCTTTTCTTCTATTCTTTTAGTATAGTTTTAATGTAATATATATCATAAAATAATAAATCAAGCCTTCTGAAACATGGAGTCAACATTCTCGTCTCTTCCCTCATCCAAGAGCCCCTGTGAACACCGTCACAATGGCAGGGCACACTTTGGTCGCTACAGTCAGAAATATACATTTTATTTTAGCAGTTTGTTACTTCCAAATATAATTTGTGCTATCCAAGTGATTGTCAACACCATCACTCCTCAATTTCATACTGGCATGGGATGGAAGGGAAGGTGAAGACTGTTTGCAGTGCTTAGACAGCAATACAGGGCACTTACACCTTACACCTGTGAGTAATGCTGTCTTTCACTACTTCCATGGAATAGTTCCTGTTTTACATGGAGAGTAAGCAAGAGAAGAATGCAAAGTGAAAACTAACAGCTACTCACTAAAAGAAAATTAGCATTCAGTGACTTTATCAAGTATTAATTTTTTGCATTTTTAACCCTTTTTTAAACAAATTTTTGCCTATTTTTATATAAACAAAATCTGGGAACCTACATTTTGGAAAAGAACAGAGAATAATTCTGTGGTTGATTCTGTTTTAAGGAAGAGAGCATTATTTTGTGTTGCGTTACGTATGATGCATGACATCACATGGAAGATATTTAGATAATTTGGTAATACTGTCTTAGAACTGTAGTACAAGTAGTGAGCTCGTATCTCAACACTCGATTTTTTGTTAATATGAATTGTCCTGGGTTTAAATTGAGTCCAGTGTCTTGAAAGGGGTTTATTGATACCAGAAGTTGTTGTTGTTGTTGTTGTTGCCTGCTGTATCCTTGGGCAGCTCACATAAGCTTTCTGATTATCAGGTTTTTATTCTACACACTGCTCCTAGTAATTCTTCCTTCTTGGAAGCCTGATGTTTTGTAACTTGTGCTTGAGCAATGCTTTAAGAAGTGAGAGTTGCCAGTACTGATGAAAGGACAAGCTTAGTAGTGAAACAAATGCAAGCTCTTTATATAATAAAAGAGTTCTAGGAGATTTTGGTCAAGTAGAGCTGTGTTATCCAATGGTTTAGATTACTGATGTTTTTAGTCAGAATTTTACAGTTGTGTAAGGCAGTTGTGTAAGGTGAAAGGATGCTAGTCTCCAGGTTTCTTATTTCTTAATTTTCCTCTGAAAAGATTAATTTTGAACATTTAAAGTAAAAGCCAATACTGAAGTTGACATAAGTTTTTTTTTTAAATCTGGAGCAGTAAATTTACACTAAACCTCCATAACAATAAAGTACATTAAAAATAATTATATATGTTACTCTGGCTTTGCTTTGAAGATTTTTATCTGTTTTTGCAATGAGATGTGCTAATAAAATGCAAAAGAATGTTACAGCCCGGTCTGTAAGAGCACCACTGTACATTAGATATATCCTGGTGTGAACAAATTACGAAGAGCAAAGGATAACAAAATATACTATGTTGATAATCTGCTAGAAGATTACATTTATATATTAAGTATAGCATGAAACTTCAGGAAAGTTTAAAGCAGCCAGTGTGAACTTTCACAGCGTGATTTAATAAAATTGCAATATATGAATATACAAGCTACTGGAAGAGTCATTACTTTCATTAAGAATATTACAGTGAATAAATTAACCTAAAACAATAAAACCTGAGAAGCAGATATATGTAAGTCATTTACATCTTGTAGTAGACTCATTTGGTGTAAAAAAGAATGAATATGTTATGGTAGAGGTTTCATTAGCACTTGCATTTCAATTGACTTAGAAGCGCACCACAAGAATACAAAGGCAATAAATATCATCTATAAACAAGAATACTGTAAAGGGCTTTTTCTTTTTTTAAACAAGATGTTCTGTGCCATTACACTTTAATAGCCATTTTGCATTTTCCATATGAAAAAGCTAAGAAAGCTTGTACTGGTGCCATCAGCAGAACTGGTGTTCATATTTTATATGACTATATTATTACATAACTCTCCATTAACCCTCTGAGTGCATTGCCATCTGACAAGACAAGATTAGAAAGCAGATTATACTATATTCTGTTAAAGTCACAGTAACTTCACTTCTTCTAGCTAAATTCTGCCCATGTTTACGAAGCATTTTATGCAGTCTAACTGAAATATCCCAGGGAGTCTAACTGTTAATGAACACTGTTATTCACTGGAACCAGGAGACATTTTAGCATATTTTCATTAAAATTTTGGTAATACCCGGGTAAAAAGGCTATGACAACTGTCTTGATTTCATTCTCAACAGAAGACTGAAAGGATTTCCAGACACCTGACTCAGTGTCTGAATTGTTTCCCATGGTGTCATTTCTAGCAATAAAATTCAATATAGACTTAGCTATCAGTTTGAATGAATTTTATTTTATTCTGCATCATAAATGATTGAGGAACCCTCTGCCTATTATGCCCTGCGCTTGATGCTTATCACCTGTGATCTATTGTTGTTCATGTGAGTGTATTTGGCATCCAATCCATCTAGGCAATACATGCTCAACTGATTCTAAATCAGAAATATGTGGGGTATAATACCACACAAACACAAAACCTCAGCTAGTTTCTGCCATCATATATGTATAGCTATACTGTGCCTCAAAAAGAGAATAATTTGTAAGACATATTTATAAAAACAGCTAAACTGTTTGATTACTGTAAAAATATTTATAACTTTTCATACTCTAAAAAGACATACAAACAGCCATTTTACATCAAAATAGTCTTTTCTAGCCCAAAGTGACACTTGAAGAGAGGATAGTAATACTTCCTATAGAGAAATTATGCTTAAAAAGGATAATCCCTTTGAGAAACCCACCCACTTTCCAAGGTTCATAAGAGCATCTGGATGGCTACCCGTAATAGTTCAGGATTGGTTCTAGTTTTCCTTTAATACAATTATATTTTTGGCATCCAAAATCCTTTGATAAAATATTTGAAACTTAATGAAGTATTTCATGACAAGGATTCTATCAAATACCTCACCTTGTCATGTCTCCTTTTCAAGTTGATTTCTAACTTGCTTCATCACTTCCCACGTAGAGGTCATTCAGTAACTCAAATATACAGATTATACTTCCTTTTTTGGTATCAAATTCATTTATACTGCTTTTGAGAAGGGATTGACTGAAATAGCATAATATTCATGCTAGCAGTTCATCACTAATTTCTTGTGTTTAAGGATTTCTGTTCCAGTCTCTGTAATTTCCTTTATGAAGTGTGATATTTATTTCTCTGTTTGGAAGAGAAATTCAGATGCAGTCTAAGATGTATTTGGCAACAAAGATGAAGTCCACCTTAATTCATGCATGTTCACTATTCAGTTTTTCTTCAGGGTGATTGTTCTGCACTCAACAAATAACTTTTCTTCCATATTGGCACTCAGACATGCACAAGGTTCTTATATTTGAAACTGGTGTTATATACCTGAAGAAACTGCATCATTAGCAAATTTTTTATTCACCATGAGTATTTTTTCAGATCACTTATGACAGTAGTTAATACAACTTGATCCAGAACATCTCTCTTTGGGATTCCTCTAATATCCTTCTTTCTCCAAAGCAAATGAAAATCCTCTCTCCCATATTTTGTTAATCCCTTGGAGCACTGCTTATGCTCGTGGCTGCTTAAGATTCATTGCTAAGAAACATGTTAAGATTCCTGAATATGACTAAAACCAAATATTCAATCATGTGTTTTTTGATTTTTCAATGAACTCTTGTAGATTAATCAATTTGTTTTCCCTCTGGAAAAGCCATCTGACATCACTGTGTGAAGTGTTTACTGGAACCTATTATTTACTGTAGTCTCAAATAATTTACTCATTAAAAGCTTCAGACTTAGTAGCCTGCAGTTCCCTAAATTTTCCCATGAAACTTTTTAATCTGTTACTGTTTTTGCAGCCTTGCTTCTTTTCTAGTGCAAAGTGGATATCCAGTAGATAAATTACAAACCACATCTTATATTCTGGTAGTTTTCACATTGATTTAGTCACAAAAAATATCTAGTTATCAAGATATTGATACTCATTCCATCAGTTCTTTCTAAAGTTTAGGTGGGGGCACCACAAGCCGAAAAAATTCATCTGTCCTATCCCACCCAGAGGATCTAGATTGTCATAACCCCCTCTAAACTGAGTGAAATAATTCATTCGCTTTTTCTGTGGCGTCCTCATTCTCCTTGAGAACTCATTTTAAATCTTTATCTGTATATAAGTGCTACAGATTCTCTGGCAGGCTGCCAGGGTATTTTTTCTGTATTTGAGAAAGACTTAAGGAACTTGGTTTTCAAAACCTCTTTTTTTTTACCTTGTTATTGCTTACATCTATCTTTTCTATTTAATGTAATTCTTTTTCTAGCCACAAATTTTGCTGTTAGATTTTATAATCTGCACTTTTCTGTAATCTGTCATGGTTTTGGACCTGTTATTTATATATATTTATGTGTATATATTCACATACATATTCTCTCTTAAAGAGAGTATGTACCATGATTTTAGACAAGAGTCACTATCCCTCTGTTTATTTTATCCTTTTAGCTGTTTTTTTTCTAAATTGTGTTTCCTGCTGTCACAATGTCATCTGAATTCCAAGACTAAGGGACTGAAACTGTATAAAAATAACTTCAAAGGCTTGCCATATTGTCTCAGTTTTGAAACACTGAGGTTTTATGTACCACTGTAAATAATTTTGCAATACTTCCCACAATATTAAGCAACTATAAATCAGAGCATTCAAGTACAGCACCAAAATTTCATTGGACTGCATTATACCTTACTAGTATTTTTGTAAAATGATGCTTCAATTCCTAAGAGATTATCCTTAGCTTTTTTTAACAATGGCCTTCCTTTCCAAGCAACCTAGGTATGGTTCCTCATTGTCTTTCAAGCAATCAATTGCCCCTTTTAAAGGGATGAGGAAAAATGCACACTTTTCCTTTTACAGAAAATAAACCAAATTTGTTATACGGATACAGCTTTTACTAGTCTGCTGAAGATTGTTCTAATTCTTCAAAGTTTGTGGATTTCTAAAACACAACATGCAGAGTGACTTTGCAATTAGCAGCCTGGCAGTGCTCTACTGTTAACACACATATATGCGTAAAAGAAAGATGTATGTACATGATATGTTTTCCATGACAAGGATTTATTTGTTCTTAATCAAAGAGATAAGACTCATAAGGAAATTGTCTTTTGGGTTTCATGGGTCCTTTTGGTTTGGTTTTGTGTTTGTTCTGGGGTTTTCTGCCTGTTTTTGTTTGGGGTTTGTTTGCTGATTTGTTGCTTGGTTGGGGTTTAGGTTTTTTTTTTTTTATTTTTTCACATCAGACTGGTAGAACAGATTAGCAGGATAGTAACATTTAGGGAGAAGTCTGAGTAGGTCTCTGTTTTACCTCACGTGTAGTGTTATATCTCCAGATGTCCAGAATTCTGCCTATTTTGATCCCTTTTAAGCAAAAGTCAAAGTTAATTCAAAAATACAAAATATTTGTAAATATTATTTTTTAGGACTAGGGCTTTATAGCTCCAAAGTATTTGAAGATTTTAACCATATACAGGCAAATCTCCATCCACTAAAATGTAAAATACACTCATACACAGAGTGAGAGAATGATAGCCTTGTACTTTGAGAAGGATCTATTGGTCTGACATCAGTGCCAGACACCACTTAACCATCCAGTCCCACTTTGTCAGTATGATTGAGAATTCTTCAATTAAAAAGAAAGTACTTAAAGTAGATAACACATTGTGGTTACAATACAGAGAGCCAGCATACAAATCATTCATCCTGAAACTAAAAACCAGCCTAGGAGTAATAGGGAAAGGTCATTAAGGTGCAAAGGTACAAGTGGAGTCAACTCAAGTGTGTTTGGCAATTTAAATGACTATATTTGTGGGAAAGTCTTTCTGCTTTGTCATACAAGATAAGGGCAAGAGTTGTAACCAGTAAATCCATGGATGTGAAGGATATGAATTCTACTTCATACATCTCCCCAGTTATTATATACTTATGAATGTTGTCTAAGTTTACCCTGCTAGATTTAAAAGCTCTGACATAATTAAATGAGACTTCAAGCTTTCAGAAAGAGAAAAGATACTATAAAGCTCTAACCCAACTTCAACTCAGTTAATGAGACCCTTTCTAGTCTAGAAAAATTGGCTCATATAAAGTACAGACTGAAATTAAATTGAGGCATTTGGAAACATATTTCTTTGCATCCATGGTATCTCCTCCTCATACAAAAGAGAAAAGACCACAGAGTGTAACAAGAGTTAAAATCCCAAGACTCTTATTTATTTTGATTGCATGGGCAGTCTGAGGCAGGCACTTTCCAGAAGGAGAAGATGAAGTGATCACGTAGTCTGAGACTCATAATATGGGGTGACTTGTCAGTGTTTTCTGAATTCTAGATACAAGGTTGAATATAAAGCTGGATCCTCAGTCTAGAGAGACTCCAGTTCTTCCACAGATTGACAGTGCAACATATGAATCTAATTTAGCAGGTATTTTTCATAATTTATTACAATATTTTACCCTGTTTACAGAATAGCCTTCTTTCTGCTGACCAGGATAGCTGAAGCCTATATGTTTCTGATGGGCTTTCAGTAAATAATTTCTCCATCTGTCTTATAAATTTCTTCCTGTGTGTTCAAAAGGTAATTTCAAAAGATTTTGCAGGTCCTATATTGAATAGTCAGGGGTTTATGATTGTCATCAAACAATTTCACAACTAAGATGCAGGGAAAACATGCCATGAATTTTGAATTAACTAACAGAGATGAAACAAGGTAAAAAACTTCAGATGAAAGTCTTTCAGCTTTCAGCAAAGAAACTAATGGTGGAATTTGTATTAGTTGTATATGTTTTTGTTGTGGTGTTACACCCTTTTTCATTAAGAAGGCAAATAATACCTTTTATTTCAAAATCTGAGCTATATTTAACCACTTTGGGGATTTGGGTTTGGTTTTTTTTTAATTCTAAGATTAAAAGTTTGGACCAAGTTCATCAAAGAATGCACAATTTTTAAAGAGACTCAGTTTGTCCCTGAAATAAATTCATGTTTATTTACAAACTTACTCTCTGTGTTATGTACTATGCTGCAATTTTGACTGTTTCACTTTCCATGCTTTGATTGATTCAAATGCAAATGAAAAGCAGCAGAAAGATTATATACTTCCAAAAAAAAGGTGACTTTGATAACTTTTGGTTGAACTGAAACATTCTGCAAAAATTTTACCTTGGATTTGATTTCCATTGGCTTCTTTAGACAATAAATTTGCTTTTGCCAAAGTTTTATCTAATCTTGTCAGTAGGATGCTTATTTATAGTGAATATTAATGCAATGTTATCTCATGAGAGAGATTATATTATAAATATTTATACATTATTTTTTTATAACCTAGTATAATTTTCTTGGCCAAAACTCATGGTAGAAAACAGATTTCTAACTCACTGATATAGAATGTTTTAAGCCAAAACCCACTGAAAGACTCCCATTAACTTCAGGGGAGCCCTTTGGCAGATTCAGCGCATATTTTTGACCTCCATGTCTGCTGCCAGCAAATAAGTTCTAAGCATGACAAAGGCATCTAAAAAGCAGCCAGATATGCTGCCTGGAGCATGTTTCACACTGCAGCCAGTTCCACAGCACCCTTCTGTTTTCCCACAGGCTGCTGGACCAGGCAGCATCAATCCTTTGTGCCTTGTTTCTACTGTTAAGATCCCATCATTAGAGAGGGATGCCTCTGCCCAAACTGAGGTGCAAACAAGGGTGTATGCCAAAGTCAAAAGTACAGATTTTGTTTAGCAGTAGGTGTGAGGTAGAGAGAAAGAGAGAGAAAGAAAAAGGAAAAAAAAGATTGGGGGGTAGAGAGAGAAGGAGCGTGAAAGAGAGATTAAGTGGAAAGATAGTCATCACCCACAGATCCAGACTGCATCCTGTTCATTCTCCTTATTCTCAGTGGTGGGGATCCCACAAAACACAGAACTCAGTGAGTTAATGTATGTTCAGGTATACATGGGAATACTCAAGCACCCCCCTTGCAGGCACACATGTGACAGTGGTCACAAGGGTTCTTGGGTGAAGGAAGAGACGAGAACGTTGACTCCATGTCCAGAAGACTTGATTTATTATTTTATGATATATATATATTACATTATAACTATACTAAAAATAAATAGAAGGAAATGTTTCATCAGAAGGCTAAGCTAAGAATAGAAAAGAAAGAATGATAACAAAAGCAGCTCTCTCGGACTCTGTCCGAGACAACTTGGTCCTTGGTTGGCCATTAATTATGAACATCCAAGATGGGCCAATCCAGACAGACCTGTTGCATTCCACAGCAGCAGATAACCATTGTTTACATCTCGTTGCTGAAACTTCTCAGCTTCAGCAGGAAAAATCCCAAGAAAGGATTTTCACAAAAGAAATGTCTGCGACACACACATTCTGGACAAACGCCTGGTGCTTATGTCTTCTGATAAGCTGTTATCTGAAGCCCAGGTGGCTTGGTAAGGTAGGAGTAACAACCTCATGAAGCTGGGAAATATGCCTGACCAGGGACCCTGCTTTCTTCTGTGTTCCAACCCCACAACCAATGCTGGCTGGTGGAAGCTGATGAGGCGCATTACAAGAATCGTAGTCATTGCATGAGATTTAACCAGCCTGTATCTAACTGAGTTAGATAGAAAGGGATATTTTGAAAAGCCTTTTTATTGCTTTAACTTTGCAGACTAAAAAACAAGAAAAACAAGACCTGTTTTTAATATTCTGTCATTTCCCTGCTTACAGAAATACTGCAAATAAGCTGTGACTGCTATAGTTTCAATGGCCTGCTGCAATTTGCCATTTGTGACAAAGTTCAATAAATAGAAAGCGTAAAGTGCATCAAAATTATATTTAAGGATCCTCTTCATCTGCAGAAGACCTGCTTATTAGCTATATTGCACATTTAGCTCCAAAGGTTCTGATTATAATCAATAACTAATCAGAAAGTAACTTACACAAATGAAGTCCTGAATAATATACAACTGAGTCATAACTTTCTCAAGTACATAAATACTAACCCTTTTATTGAAAAAATATGCAGTTAGCACTTTTCCTCTTTTTATTGTGGCATCTGTTTTAGAAAAAACAAATTTTAGAAGTGAATCTGCAGCAGTAGCCTCTGCTTTCAAGAGCTCTGTATCTACAGTAGTGTATCCACTTTAATCAGAAAAATTGGAAAAGTGCCCTCTCAAAAGCATGGTGCAGGAGAAAGCATGCAGATGGAGCTGTTTGGAATGGAAGATCCTGGGGTAGAAAACGTTTCTAAATAGTCAGCCTCTGAAGTGGACAAAAATGAAGCAAAAATCCTTCTGCAGAGCAAGCAAGCTAACACTTGTCTCAACTCAGAAGCATAACTCAAATGCTGTGGGAGAAAGTGTGGTGAATAGAGTTATTTATGGATGTCCAGGGATGAAAGCTTTGCCTATAAAGAAAACCCACAGACACTCCAGTGAGGTAAGTACCAACAGTGTAATAAGATTTAATGTGACCATCAAAAGGGAAATAAAATGGAAAACTTTTTGATCGCACTTTCTATAGCGAGGGCAAACTGCAGGAATGACCTTTCCTGTAATGCCAAAATATTGAGCCAAATTCACTCCTGGTGTGACAATGCTGAATTCCAGTAAATTATGCCAGGGATGACCTTGGTACATTCTGTTTACGCATCTTAGCTATAAGCACCCAACAGTAGTCAGAGTATAGTGTTTGAAGCAATAACTTTTAACAGTCCAGGGGTGAATTAAAAAAAAAACAAAACCCAAAAAACCACAGCCGATTTTACTGACAACTCAATTCAGCTTAGTTTTAATTGAAATGGCAACAACTGGAGGCAATTCCTGCTGGAAAAATGGCTTCAGTATCCACCCAAAACATAATAGCATGAATCAAACATTTCACTACCAGAGAACAAAGCAAACCAGAACATTTCTAAGCTCTTATGAGTATCCTGAATGTAAAATTCTAGTAACTAACACCTTCTGAAATCTGCCTGCTTTATGTTTTTAACACTTCTATGGACAGCTTTTATGCCATTGCTTATTCAGCAGTACACCTGTGGTACCTACTCAACCATTCTTCCCCTACATTGAACCAAAAAAAGAAAAGGGCATCTACAAAAGGAAGTAGTGAAAAATATTGGAGTTCACATATATATATATATATATATATATATATATATATATACACTACAGTGCTTTGCTGGGTTATTCCCAGGATGAATGGCTTCACCAAAGACAGATAGTAGCTTCAGTAAAGCAGTGTATGACTTGAGACAGTGCCAAATTGAAAATAAAATAGCTAAAGTCATGCAGAATTTTTATCAGAATACTACATTAGTATTTTACTCAAGGCTCCCACTTTTCTAACCTTTTCCTTCATCTGAAAAGAAACTTAGCTTGATGGCTTTCTAGTCAAAGTAAGAAGTTTGCCTCTTTGCTTTTTTGTTTGTCTTTGAATTCAGATAAACTGATTCCGTCTTACTTCTCCAAAAACCAAAAACCTGGGTCAGTGAATGGTCTGTGGTATTTGGCTCCTCAGGAGTTGAAACAGTCTCCCCGTGTGGTACAAATTTTTCACTAGGGAGTCATGGGATCCAGCAGCAGCTCCTGGTACTCTCACAGAGCTGCCGAGACCCCAGTATTAGGGACAAGGTGCTGGGCAGCAATTCAATCCATAGGTCTCTGATACTCAGTGACTACAAAGCAGAAGGCACAGAGCCACAAAGCCCCAAGCACTCCTACTTCAAATTGTCCAGACTTCCCAGTCCTTCTTTCAGCGGATTTCCTGTTCCTGTTCTGTAGGCAGTCAGACACCAAAGACAGTCCATGCAATAAGGCCACCACTGGGTTTTGGATCCCTTAGGAACCACGAAAATCCTGTAAAAAAAGACCATGCAGGCTACTTCAAGTTTGGCCTATGACTTACTGAGATTTCACTGAAAGTTTTCCATCAAAAAGAAGTCTTTGGACTTCATCAAAAATAAACCTTTTTATTCCAGAATAAACTTTTCTAATGTTCCATTAGAGAAAATTCCAGTAATCACAACACAGCACTAATGGCAAAGGAATGCATTTATCAGAAGTCTATCTCGATCCAATTTGTAGACAAGAAACAGCAAAGAGGACAATTTTTAGCAGAATTTGTCTAGTAGTGCTCGTTAATCTTATGGTACTGGGTCCTTAGGTGCCAATATCTTATGCAGACTGTCTCCTCATCTAAGAAACTCTTCAGTGTAAAATATGAGCTCTGTATTTATCCTACCCTTGTTACACACTAATGGTATCATTCTTCAAGGAATAATAAGGAAATAGTATTTCCAGAGGTTCTACAATCAGAACATAGGAACTCTGAGCTCCTAAACATCTTTGGTTTATATTTTTCTGCTATATTTTTCAGTGCTGTGTTTTTGATCCACCTCCCACCAGTTTCAGCCTGTGATCCTATTCTCCTTGTACACTATAATGGGAAATCTGTCACCTACTAAAGAGCACACACATCAAAAGAATCCTTAGGAAACATGCATAATTGTGTCAGGCAGAGTATGTAATAGGACAGAATGGAAAACTGATATCTCTGAAAGCAGTTTTCTGGATATTGAGTTTACTGAGATGTAAAACACCGAAATCTGTGAAAGGGCAACACAAACTCTGCTCCCTGCTGTTTTATCTCATTTCACAAAGACATGTCTATCAAAAACCTCAGTAATTTATTACACATTCTGGTGAGAATGTAACAAAGATGTGTTAGAGTTCATTACAATAGCGATTTCTGTGACAAAAGCAAACATCCACTAATAAAACAGGTCAAAACTATTATAAAGGAAAAATTATTATTTTTTCTCCTGTTAGATGAATGATAAAAAGTGAAAGTGTAAAAGGAAAGTAGATTTTTCATCTTGTGAGGATCATAAAGTACATAATAAAGCTAATCTAGAATTATGATATCATAAACAAAAACTAATAATGGGTCATCTTCTTTGGGTTTCTTTCTATTTAAAGTTCTATAAGACTGGAAAGGTGTCCTTCCAAATAAGAATAGAATGTAAAAACTTACCAAGTAGAATAGCAAAACCAGACTGAGAATGTATGAAATGTCCCACTCACTTCCATAAGGAATTAACTCTGTACCTGAAGGTGGTGATATAAAAACCAGTGGTGTTAATTGTTCCATTTCAATTGCACTGCTTCACACTAATCTCCCTAGTGTTGTTATTATTTCATAAATGTATATTCTCTGGCACTTCCCACTGAGGTCAAATACCCCAGCTCTTGCCCCAAAGCAGGTATTGTTTGTTGGAGCCTGGAGTCAGCTCTGGCCTTCATGATGTTGAGACTAAGCTTAGCCCTGGTACAAAATCTCTGAAATGTGGAAATTGAAAGAATAGTCACAGAGACAAAGTAATTGGCTGCTATAAAATAAATGTAGCAGGGCTACTCTGTTATATATATTTTATATTTATTTCTGCAGAGCCATCAAATATAAAATCAAAAGAAGTTATAAACAAATGTTAAGGTGTTGGCAAAGTTTAACACAGAATCCAAGAATGGTGTAGGAGAATATAAGATTTTCTTCGTACTCTATTCCCAGGATAGTTTCTGCAATAATTCTGACCATGATTTGAATTAAAGTTTTTCTTGATTTGAAATCATAATGTTACATCTGAATTTTTCTGTGGGGCAAATTTCAGGCAATTGAATGGGAACAAAATGTTACCCATAAAAATAAAGAGATCCTCCATTAAAAATAATATTAAAAATGATGGTTCTGTTAAGACTTTTTCACATAAATGACTAAGAGTATCCTTTCCACTTCTGTGGATTGGTAACAGAGGAAAAAGTCACCTTCAGAGGAATGATTAGCATGGAATTAGACAGACACAGGATAAGAAAATAGAAAGGATGTTAAACAATTACTTAAGCCCAACCTGTACAAATGAAATCAATGAACGTTTACCTACATCAGAAATTAGATTTAATGGGACAAAAAGAGAAGAAAATAGAAAGTATCTTGATAACAGAGTTAATGATTATTAAAAGGTTTGAAACTTGCACAATTCTTTCTAAGAGCAGAGCATGTACATCCAAGCCCAAGATTACTAAAAAGAGTTAGAAAACAGATTAGTTTAGTGGATATTTTTATGAGTTTATTAAGCCCAAGAGAAAACATTAAAGGCTGGAACATGGCCAACATCATTACTTACAGAAATGCAGCAATACACTAGGAATTTTCACAAGCCTTAGCCCTAGACACATTTGTTTTAACAAATAATATAAAATAATTTTATGGTTTTTAATTTCCTATGGAAACCTAAGTATTCAGTTTAGCCAGAAACAGGAGGATGCATCTCCCTCAGGGTGGCAGTCCTTGTTGATATGCATCAAATCATTCCTACTAGTGGCAAGCCAGTCTGGTTTTCACAGGCTTCCACTCATTCTTCAAGACCATGGGAAAATCTGTTAGGGAGAAAATGAGAGCTGCTGATTTCTGTGGAAATAAAACTGGTTCTGGTACTGGTGCAAATTGAGGTAACTCCTCATGTACTAGTAGAACCTGTTCCTTTCAAACTATCTGGTTCACAGAAGTTTCAGTGAAACATTACAGTTTTCGGCAGGGTTGATGTAAATTATATTAGCACTAAGTTAGTGGTGGCCTGTGCTTTTGTTCAATTCTTTATCTAAGTTTTCAGAACCAAACTTGTTTGGGACTACAAATAACTTGCCCTATTGATAATCAGTGGTTAGCATGTAGCATTTTCAGCACCTCTACATAGCAAACTACAGAAGTCTGAGCTAGATTTTCACAGGCTTACTCAGAGATGCAGAAGCAGAGTAGCTGCAACAGCACAGAGTTCAGCTGAAGTGAAGTCTGATCTACTGAAAAACTGCCTGAGAAGAAGGGTAATTTAGCCTCTGTGGTGCTCCCTGCTACCATGCCTAGACAGCTGCCAGTGCCATGCTAATTAACTTTAAAACTTCTCACCAGAGGAATGTCTGCACTGCATTCTGGAGGAGCAGCATACTAGGAACAATATGCAAAACCACTCTGCTGAATTAAAATGGGTGTACACAGTGACTTGAGACATTCTTGCGCTTATGCTAAATGAGCATCCTCAAAAAGGACAAATCATTATCTTTCCTGATGTGAATTCTAACTAGACATTAAAGCAAGTTGAGGAAAAGACTGTAGGTAAAACCATGTCATGTTTAAAATTCATGTGTATGCCAAAAGATTAATTTGATATAAGATATGCAACTGTACATAAACAGAAACACATTTTTCCTATTTTTTGTTTTGTTTTGTTTTTGGGGGTTTTTTTGGTCTTCAATAAAAGCTTGGATTGTGAGAGAAAAGAGAAATCTTCACAAAAATTTCCTATATCAATCTTACTTTTATAGGCAGATATTTTGCTCTAGCAAAATACAGACTCTCTTACCACAGATTAGAAATAGGAACCAGGAATGACAAAATGTACTAGAAACCTATGGAAGATTGACTCTACAATTGATGAGACAGAGTAGAGATCAAAACTGAAAGCCATTTTCTACTCCAGTGCCCAAAATACAAAAAGCAGAAGAAATATACTTCCACAAAATATCAGAATTAATAAGAACTCTCATACAAAGAAGAAAACAGGTGTAGAAGAATTAGGCTAAGCCTTAGAAAAATTATAGATGGCAGAAAAATAACAGAAAGGCATTGCAAGCAGCTCTGGGTTTGGAAATAAATCAGAATTCCAAATATATGTGCCAAAGAGTAGGCACTTTATTTTTTAAATTTTTTCCTATTCAGATATTGGTTTGTTTGCTTGTTTACTGACTGTTCTGTTTAGCTATGTCAAATATCGAGGCATGAAAATGTAATGAATTATAATAATGGTGATGAGACTGCAAATAAATTACCTTAAATACAGTGAAATGAATCCTTAATTAAGGTAAAATACCTGAGCATATGTAATGCTAATGTTTTTATATCTACACATGTATTTAAGTGATATCCTGAGAATTGGAGGTTTTTTTTGGTAGATTTAGGTACTATAGTTCAGCTTTGTCTTTGTGATTCATCACAAGCGATTATCAGGTGTTCACTGAAATTTCTTGACCTTTGTTGCTGTATTTTGCTGCTGAATTTCACATAGATATACTAATATAGAAATAATTTTATAAGCTTTTATTTACAAATATTGATAGTCACTGTAGAAAACTGTATATTATGTAAAGGTGATATTATTAATATTATATTAATTTTTTAATACAGAAGATTTAAATTTTAGGGTACTCGTAAAATACATTTGTTTGGGCAATATGATTAAGGAGACAAGAACATATCTTACTATCTATATATGTATTGTAACTGAAATATTTCATGCCAAAAGCAATAATTCAACATATTCTGGTCTATACAAACACACAGGAAATTAAACATGAAGTCTCTAGTGATTTGGAAAAGATGGTATTAATTGGAAGAAGGGACAGGAAACAATGTATTAAGGGTCTAAAGGAACCAAGCTAGGCTACTTTTTTTATCTTGTGTAAGGTCTAGGATAGTTGATTGTTCAAGATAGCCTGCCCATAAAGAAGAACAGTAGCTAATGAGGATGGATGTATCACCTAAGCATATCAGAAATGGCTGCAGCAAGAAGAGAATTGTGATGCATGTGGAGGGCTCTTTTTTGTGCAACTCTCTCTTATATGTCTGGCTTTGAAAATAGAGGAAATTTATTCTACATTTGCTGAAATGACATTACAGAAACAAATGTTAACCAGATTTAAATACTTCTATTTCATAGCTTCTTTGTTTTCCAAAGGAAATATTTCAAACAGCATTCCCTCAATGCGGGCAGAAAATAAATCCTTCGGAAGGGGGTGAGCTAGGCTTAGTGTATGAAGATGAGGTAAGATAAGAAAACTATTTTCTAAAGGAATACAAATTTACTTACAATTTAGGTGATGGTGTTAGTCACTCTGATAGTCAAAATATTTGTGTTGTTCTAAGCAAGAGATGGAAAAAACTAATTCATATAAGAAAATTATGTCTGCATGGAGAAATCAAAATATGCGGGTTTGATATTGAAAGATTTTTTCAGTGTTGTTTCTGTACAATCAACCACATAAAAGAATAAACAATTTGGCAACTGTTGCAGGTGTTTAGTTGATCTTCACTAAAAAATTAAACGTTCTGACCAGGCTAGCATTTTTATCTGGGAACAGAAAAACTGAAAAGGTCTGGTATACTAATCAACTCAAGGTGCTCCAGGACAGTAGAAGGATTCTTATCAGTTAGAGGATTTATTTATTTACTTTACTGATATAAAGAAATTTTCTTAACATAAAAACATAGAATATTCTGAGTTAGAAGAGACATATAAGGATCATTGACAGAAAGTCTTAGCAGTGCACAGAGTATCCCCAAAAGTCACACCATGTGTCTCAGAGCATTCCCTAAACCCTTCTTGAGCTCTGTCAGTCTTGGTGCTGTGACCACTTCCCTGGAGAGCCTGATCCAGTGCCCAGCCACCCTCTGGGTGCAGAACTTTTTCCTGATATCCAGCCCAAACCTTACTTGACTCAGTTTCATGCTGTTTTCTTGGGTCCTGTCACTGTCACCATACAGAAGAATTCAGAGCCTGCCCCTTCTGTTCCCTTCACAGGAAGTTGTAGGTGCAGTGAGGTCTCCCCTCCATCTCCTCTTCTCCAGGCTGAAGAGGCCAAGTGACCTCAGACACTCTTCATAAGACTTCCCCTCAAGGCCCTTCTTGTTAGAAAGAATACAGAAATGAAAAAAGTAAATATAGCAAATAAGAATTTTAGAGTCTGCTATAACTTTAAATACAACCATGCAGAAATCTCAGGTTATAGAGCATGGTGCTAATGACCCAGAAGTTGTGGTTTCTATCCCCATATGGGCCATTCACTTAAGAGTCGTACTCAATGATCCTTGTGGGTCCCTTCCAACTCAGAATATTCTGTGGAAAACAAGAAATGAGAGCTATATAGGTTATTAAACACTAGAATAGGATTTTTTTTTTAAGCAGCCTAGAATGTGGAAAGTATTTCTCTCCTGAAAATGTGTGGCCAAACTGCTAGTCTGTCATTTCACTTCTGGAAGGAATGATATTGTATAATTCCTTGGCCAAATGAAGCTGCAGCTGAGCCCTGCACATGAGAAACCAATGGACCTGGGCTGGCCTGTGCCTGCAGGAACAGACATGGGATAGTGACAACTTGCACAGCTAAGAAAATCACAATAAAGACTTCAACTCAGGAGAAACACTGGGCCTCATTGTGCCACAAAACGTCTCTGTGCTATAGAATTGTTCCCTGTAAATTCCTTTTCCTCCAGGGAATTTCTTGTACTTTTCTGGTGGACAGAGTTAGCACCAAGTGGGCTGCAGCAGCGTGACAACTCAGATATGGGCGTCTTATCACCCACTCAGTGATGAGGCCGTGCAACTCTCACTGCTGAACCTAGGCCAAAGGTTCAAATAGTCTGTGCCATAGGCAAAGCCACAGGACAGAACTAAGGAACTTATTGCTTGAGACCATCACCCAAACACCATCATGTCACTCAGCGTAAGTTTCAAAAGTTTCAAGAAGCAATCCAGTTCAATCCATACCCACCAGCAGAACACCTCAAATGCCTTGGAATGGCAGTCATGGCTGATCCATGCACTTAGTAGCTTATGAAGCTGCACACACCTATGTGGCAGCACAAATCTGTGTGCTTGGTTACTGTTTGTTATTTTCTGCAGTATTTTCTTAGCTAAAATCTTCAATAGAAAAGTTAGTTTTGTATAAAAATATCATCTACAGCAAAATCTGTTTTGTCACAGGTAATGTTTAAGTGGAGCCTGACATAATCAACTGTCTGAACCAGTTTTAAGAACCACACAAATTAAATTTCAGCTATTCTAAGGGCTGTTATTCTTTATCCCGTTTATTCTTCTATCTAAACAATGCAGCTACTGTAAAAATTGATTTTGATATATTTCTAATGAAGATTAACAATACAGTTAATACTGTTGATTAAAAGAGAATGACAAAACTGATGTGGCGGTGAAGGAAGTAATACAACTTTATAAACTTCAGACATCATCAGGATGGAAGTAATTAAAAAAATGCAAACTGTCAGCTTCTGGATTTTGTCCTTCAAAACTGTCAAAGAAGTTAACAGAAGTTAACACTGGTTCAGTCTATCACCCACAGCAATATTTTTTTCATTTAGATTACTTTTAGTGATGATTCAATGTATTCATTATAAAGAACTCTACCTGTTCATTTTGAAGTGCTGTAGAGTATTGAAATACTGTACTATATTTAGGGAAAAAAAGGTGGGGGTTGGTGTATAACAAAAATAGAAGGGAAGGTTCAAATGCACAACTACTCATGTTCTGGAGATATAAATCTCGAGTTTCACGATAAAGCTGTTCCACTAACCTTATCTACTGCTTCCATGAGCCTATCCTAAATACATCTGTGCATTTTTATTTCAAAGAATTTTTAAGAAACAGGAACAGATCAGCATCTCTACAAAAGACCAAGGTATACATAATCCCTGTGGGAAAACCAGACATACACAAGTGCCTATTTCCTCCCTTGCTTTATAACAGATTGCTGTTTTCATCATCTGTTGTTTGTTGGCATTATGTTGTTTGTTTCCCAGTGTTGGAAAGCACTGTGAACATGGTGCAAAATATGACTGTATGACTGTTCTTAGACAGTATCCATCCAAGTAGAATGCTCAATTATCTTGGCTGTTCATAGAGGCATATCTTTTGTACTTTTCAATTTTGTGCCATCCTTAGGCATCAGAGCTATGTTGATTTTTTAACAGACTAAAGTTAATAATTATTCATAATATTCATTTCTGTTATCACTACTTTTAGTGCAAGAGCTTCTTTCAAGGTCCCTGTATTTGCAATTAATTTCTGAGACCATCATATATTTAAGATTAGTTTACTGCATGTACATTTATTAATTTAAAACAACATGTATTATAAGCTTTTGGAATTTTAGGAGAGACCTTCATAAAAACATCTGCAAAAAAATTAAAAGGACAGAAGCTTAATCAATTTAACTTTAATTTTTTGTTCAATTTCCTTTTTTTTAAATTCCTTTATCTCTAACTTCTCTTGCCTTGAAGTTGATCAACAATTTTTTCAGCATCTATTGCATCCTTTACTACATTACCTTCCTTTACAACATGTACTTGAGCTTTATATGAGGCCAAAAGGAGGAAAGACTGAACTCTGCCCAGATTCAAAGCCTGAGATATTACGAATCATTAGTTTTCCATATATGATGAGGTGATTTATTTGCTCTCCTTCTTTCACCATTGAATTTAATGTCTTCCTTCCCTTCTGACTCTATGCCTGTCCTGATCTGGTTAAAAAAAGCTCTGAAACAACTTTTTTTGTTGTGTCTTTGTCAAAACTCTGTCACACCAGCCCAATAGCATGGGTCTGGAGAAGAAAATGCTAACTCTCAAATCCTAAGGTAGCTGATAAAATGACATGGCCCAAAACACATCATGTTTGGCTTCAAGGAAGTCACAGGAATCGTGATACTAAAAATTAATTTGGACTGTGAAATATTTTGAGTCCACTCCTTTAACTAATCAGATAAGACAAAGCATTAAAAGAAGACACGTTAGACACATATTTCTTTATTTTCTGATAAGATCCTGTTACTATTGCATTTTGGAAAGAGACCATTCTATGTACTCTTTAAAGTTTTTAGAACAATGAAGCTTCATTTGGTTCAGACCATCACCACTGTAAACAAAATTAATGAAAATATTAAGAGACTATTGCTCAAGAAATTTAAATATAGCTTTTTTGGGGGTTCATTCTCATGGGTCCATTCTGTATGACCACTATCTGCAAGTAATTCTTCTCACAAAGGAAAGGCCTATGGTTGAAAACTATTCAGTTGCTAATTGTGAAAAATTAATTCATAGCCTATAATTATGATGATAATGACACCATCAGTAATCATAAATCATCATTACAACTGTATGATCACTGATTATTGTAGCACGGGGCTTTTGCCCCCCATAGTAGGGGTGTAATAGATAGAGCTTCATGGTAAACTGAAAACATTGGCAAAGTAAACTTCATTACAATGAGGCTGTTAATTTACAAAGCAATGTTTCTTAAAATATTATGTTTTCATGTTTATCTGTTTTCCTATTAAAGTGTATTCACACAGGCTGCTTGCAAATAATTCACTCCAAATTATTCAAATGTGATAGCATCATACATTCTAAGACGAAACTAATTATAAGGATGGACTGGAGTCTTCTATAATCTGGAATATTGTTTTTTAATCTAATTTTGTTTCTGAGATAATTACTCAGAATCAATCACTGTCAGGATTATGGCAATAATCAGATTGGAGTTAGAAGCTGTTGATAATATCTCAGAGTCCAATTTCTCCCCACGATAAGGAGATCAAATCAATCCAGCAACTGAAAATTACATTAGGATTATTCTAAATATAGTTTGTATGCATAATTTTGATTTTTTGATCCTGGGTTTATGTTTAGTTTATTTGGAATAAATATATCCATACCAAACTTTAGACAGTATTTTAAAAATAAATCAAATGAGTCACAATTTATCAGATTAGTGGCTTTCAATGCAAGAACTACAGTGCTCTTTCCGTTTCCAGAGCTGATTTATGGTTCAAAAGGAGGACAACCAAACATGCTCCAGTTGTTTGTTTCTCTTTTACTCCTGAAAGAACACTAAGAAAGAAATCTGTGTGTTAAACCAATAATTACCTAACTATGTCAATATAGTTGATAATCCACTGTTAGTAAGACTATAACTATGTAGTTATCTTCATTTTAAAAAATGGCAAAAAATATTCTATATTAAAGGGATATAAAAACATTTATTTGGCTTTGAATTTAAACAAAAGGGTTTATTTGGAGTGAATTTTCCAATGAGAATAACACATTACGTATTTGGAAGTCCAAGTTTTTCAGGAGAAAAATAATTAGACTGAGTAAACAGAATTGTATTAACAATATCACATTACTGAAATCAGTCTGCAAAATTAGTTTCATATTTTTTCTCTGCTTTATTGGTATTGACTTGCACTTATTTACTGGATTCAGAAGTTACTTCTTCAGTCTCTTTATGTACTCTTCCAATGACTTTGTATCTTCCATTGCCCTACAAGAAATTAATTAGCAATTCACTGCTGCATTATATACAGTCTTGAAAAGACAAAGAAATCTGGCCAGTTGCAAATCTTCCTGAATATTACTGGTTTATTTTTGTGACCAGGGACATTATTATTGGCAATTTTGCTGACCTTCATCTAAGTCAATAATTTACTCTATGTTGTCTCCTCAACAAATTCTTTCTTTTCATATAGAAAAGAAGACATAAAAAGAGGGTTGGGAAGGAAAAGGGAAAGCAAAAAAAAAAACACATGGATGTTCCAAGAAAATGGAAAGGGAAAGGGAAAGGGAAAGGGAAAGGGAAGAAGAGGAAGAGGAAGAGGAAGAGGAAGAGGAAGAGGAAGAGGAAGAGGAAGAGGAAGAGGAAGAGGAAGAGGAAGAGGAAGAGGAAGAGGAAGAGGAAGAGGAGAGGAGCGGAGAGGAGAGGAGAGGAGAGGAGAGGAGAGGAGAGGAGAGGAGAGGAGAGGAGAGGAGAGGAGAGGAGAGGAGAGGAGAGGAGAGGAGAGGAGAGGAGAGGAGAGGAGAGGAGAGGAGAGGAGAGGAGAGGAGAGGAGAGGAGAGGAGAGGAGAGGAGAGGAGAGGAGAGGAGAGGAGAGGAGAGAGAGAAGAGAAATATGCAGTAGCAGAAAAGAAACTGATACAAGTGAGACAAAAAGATAAGTCTAGAAAGGTGCAAAAGACATGTATTTCTGAAGCATATAAGCACAAAAAAATAGCCCATGTTATGTCAATATTCACAAACCTCTGTGCAGTTTCTAGGAGGAGCCCCATTATGCACATTAAAATGTTGTCAAGCATCTTTCTCCCTTTTATTAATGCAAAGATTTTGAAAATGCTCTCTAATAATATTCTTCTGGAATTTTTATTTTCAGGAAGTCATGGAAAATTGCAAAATTATTTAGATCATATGTCAGCCCTATGTTCTATAAAATTCTGCTGATTGATCTACATCAACTTGGTATATTTTAAATCTGAATTTTAGCATAAATAATTTTATCAACCTAATTAAAATATAAATTAAAATAACTTAATCAAAAGAAAGCATCCTGTTTTTTTCAAAATCACTTTTCAATGAAACATAAAATTTCAAAAATCATTTTTTGATGAAACATAAAATTCCCCTTTACATTTTATTGTCCAGAAAATTTGTTGCATTCTTGATAATACCTACAATTCACTTTCCGCAGACATGCCACCAAAAAAATAAAAATATATGTAATAAAGGTATATTTAAATTAGTATATAAATATTACTATTATTATTAGCTTTAATTTATAGACACAAGATTTGGGAGTGATGCCCATATGACTGTACAACATCCTTACGTTTTTAAGGAACATTAAATTGGAAATGAATTACATTACATTTACCTCATTCTGCTATGTTATATGGGCAGAGACACGTAAAGGGAGAAATAGGACTTCAATAAAAAGAGATTTGGACTTTTAATATCTATCTAGTTATAAACCCTAGACCTGTTTGAAAGTCTGAGATGATGGAAAGTGAGAAGATAGAAAAACTTAGACAAAAGTTGTTAGACTTTAAGCTCTCCAGCTTGTCTTCTGACATTCATTAATTATTAGAGCATATTACATTTATGAGAGAAATTTCATATCCCACATAAAACCATTACACATCTTTTCTCAAGGCAAGCAGACTTTTACAGACAGAAGGCTGAATGAATACACAAACAGCAGATGAATTCTTAGGCTTATTTTAACAAGTATGTTTCTAAAAACAGCAAATGTAAAATCTCCAGAATCTACTGGGAAAATATTGTGAGGCGGAAGGCCAATTTTTCCTCATGGACAATCATCAAACCACCTGAGAGAAGGGTCTTGGGCTCCCTAGCTTCTTTTGTGGCTAGCACAAGCCACAGTTCCCCACCGAGATCAATGAGAATTTTCTTGCAGGCCTTATGAGAGCAACAAGAAGCTGTGATGTTTGTCTCATCTTTTTTTCATTTTTCTCATCCACTTTCTATGTAAGCAAGGATTATTGGTAGAAGTCCCCAGGTACAATTTACATAAAATTTACTCCTCGTGCATCCTCTAACTGGGACTTTTTCTCTGGACCCCCATGTCAGATCATTCTGGCATAAGTTGCACTTGGCAAGGGCACAAGCAGAACCACAGGACCCAGGGACTCATCCTGCTGCATCATGGCAGCAGGGATTCTACCTGCCACAACTGCCATTATTTCAAGACTTGTGGGGTTTTCTTTTGATAAAAAATCTTTTTGTGACCTTATGGACCCAGAAATCAGACTTCAGAAAAATTACTTTTATGTAGATTCAGACAGGTATTTAAAGTCTAGAAGACTGAGCAGAATGAACAAAAATCAGCAACATACAATGCCCATAAGTGGTGAGAAATACTGAGGTAGCGTGTAAAAGAGCAATATATTCCTTTCACACTGTTGTGCTACTGAACCCACTGAAGGTGTAGGCCATTGGAATTCACTGGGACATAGGACTGACTTTTTGATGCCACCATAACTATGAATTATGATACCCAGTTTCACATAGTTTTTCCAAGCATAAACTAAGGCCTCAACTCGTCACCAGATCATCTTGATCTGTCTACCTTCCCGCAGTAACAGCACCAGAGAGTTTTCAGCAGGACATGTGCAGCTTAGTTGTGCATCTGCACATGTCGTGGCTGTAGACCGAAGTCTGAGCCCTGACCCAGTCAGCATTTTTCACCTTCAATAGAACCACATTCCCTGAAACTCCCTAGGTAGCTGGAAATCACCTCTAGCTGGCTGCAGTCTTCCTGAGGCTGCTGTAAAGCAGCACATTATCAGGAGGCTCTAGGTGCCTCCTTATACTGCCTCCTCTTGCAAAGCAGAAAACTGAAGGACTAGAAAGAACCATCAGAGCCTGGTTTAACCCCATTTCCTGCCCCAGGAGATTTACTGAAGCACACCTGGGGAGGCTGAGAGGCAAGAGTACTGCTTGGCCCAGTGGGTCTAATTGTCTGCTCCAGGGAGTTAGGCTAAAACACTTAAGAAGAAAGCTATTCAATTCCCACATGCAAACTCTAAATGTCATTATCTTGCGCCTTAATTCTCAGAAAATCAGCATAGCTACTAAGCAAAACCAGAAATTTATCACATATTTAAAGCAACAGCATCTCAAAACGCCAGTTCATAAGTCAAATAATGTTTCTGTAGTTTTTGTTTTCTTTAAACATGGCACTCCAGCCATTTCTTATATTTCTTTCTCACAGATGGAGAGGAAAGGACACTGGAAAGGTTTTGTATCAGTTCAAGTGAAATAAACATCTTTCTGATTACACTATAGGTTTGACATATAACTTTACCCTATTATGTCACAGTGAAGGTGGAGCTATCTTAAAACTAGAAGCATTTTGAAGATAACAGGATGAGACATATCAAAAATGTATATGAATACAGAATTTGGATGGATACAGATTTTGTGTATGGATCTCAGAATTTGCCAAGTAGATACTAATGAGGCTTATAGTGCTTCTCTCCTTGCCTTTAAAAATGTTACATACAACCTCCAAGTTACAGTAAACACAGTTGTTATCTCACTATGATGAGTATTACCCCACAAATCATAGCCCAGGGCCCACTTTCTGCAGTGGGTAGCACTTAATCAGGCAGCTGCTTCTGCTGACATCACATGTTGCCCATAATGTGCAGGTTACACATGGCTAAGTACAAATTACAAAGACAGGAGGGAAAGAACTGGCTCCACAGTCACTGTTCCCTTAGAGCATTCATTTATTCCTTGAGTAGCAGAGCAGGTCAAGCAGAATTTCTTATAAACAGTTTGATCTAGTTGGCTCCCCAAACTGGGATAAAATTTTAAAAAATGGCAAATTCATTCTCCTACAAATATATTCACTTCAAACAAATGCTGCTTCAGTAAAGCTCCAGCATTCTCTTCAAGTTCACCTTATCACCTTCTATTATATTGTGGCCCACTTTAGAAAAGAATTAACTTCTGAAGTGACATACACCAGTATGATTGCTCTAATCACATAAAAAAGATTTTGATTATTTTCTGGGAAAAAAAGGCCAGTGGAGTTGATGTAGATGTGTCAATTTTATTGAACACATGACTGTTTTCCCACTGTCAAATTGTTCCATTAGAGGACTTTCTAAAAACTGTTAAAAAATTGTTCTCTGGAAACACCGTACTGTAGCGAGTACTAATTCAGGGCAAGGCACATACTTCAAAACCTTGTGATATGGTCTTGCCTTTTGCAGTTTAAAATGGGAATAATCTTTAAAACTGACAATTTTAAAATATGCAACCCAGTATCTCATATTTTCATTGGCTTTTCTGTATTGATTACTATAAACACAGATAATTTTCTGAACACTGGGAGAACTGCATGGCTGGAGAGCGTAAGAGAACTTTGCAACAGGCAACACTACATAGGCAGCACATGCACAAAGTGCTGAACTCATAAAACAGTATTCAGAAGAGCCAATAAGTTTGTACAGACAAGCTGTGTTTCCACACTGTCACATCTCAGTGAAAAAGACCCTCTGAGACAATTATTAGTTTCAATCACTGCTTGTGGACCCAGGCTGGCTGACATGTCTGCTCCAGCACAAGAGTGTCTCTGCTCTTCACTCAACGGGATTTTTTTTTCTGGGATCTGCATGGTCATGGTGTAGATACATTCTCTGCTAATTAGTTTTTCTTTGATTTTTGATACCTGAGTGGCTGCTTCTCAGGAACTCAAAAGCCATTCAGACTTGGCAATCTGCACATCTGTGATTGACACTTTCTTGCTTTAATCTTCTGCATGTAGGAATGAAACCAACTTTTAAAAGACACAGTGGGCTCTCTAATGCAGTAGACCATCTGTGTAAGCCATGAGAGCTGCCAACAACAGAGTACCCCTCCTGTGCTCTGCTTTTTAAATAGGCTCCTTGGGGAATAGCAGATGAGATTTACATTGTCTCAAAGCAGTCTAAGAATGAAAGAAATGGGATGCCCAATTCTGTCATGGCAAATCCCTCAGGCTTTGTTGTTAGGTAGGATGGAGATGATGATGATGATGGTGACAGTACACTAATGAGGACAATGATGCTGTAGGCTGGGTAAGTTACCCAGGATTCCTTAATTAGAGGTGTCTAAAGCATATAAATATCTTGTCTTCTCTAATTTGCTTTCTGATAGTTCATATGCAGCTATTTACTTGATCCTTCTAAGACTTTTTTGTCCCTAACCTTACCTAGACTCTTGAAAATGCATGCTAATTCTAATCATAGCTCGAAATAATTTCATGTCCATGTTTTCTACAGCCTTGGCCCTTCCTTATCACAACAAAAATCTACATAATATTTGCAAGTTAAACTAGAATGTCTTTCAACTTCTAGTCAACATCTGAAGTGTAAAATTCTTTTTTTTAAAAAACATTCTTCAGAGATCATGAATCTCAAGTCTGGAAAAACCATGTGATGCTTTTGTAATATATCGAATTTTTAGGTTTTCTTGGACATCATATGAAACTGAGGGAGTTTCAGACAGCAGCTCTAAAAGAATTTTGCTAAGACAACAGAAAAATATTTAAATCAGCAGATGTTATTCTAAGTGTACCAAAACCAAATCAATGTTTATATGGACCCCTACAAAGCAAAACTGTCAAACTGAACATTATTTCAAGGCAATAGAGTTTGCTGTAATGAAAAACACAGTTAATACTTTCATATTTCCAAGACCCATATCACCATATGTTCAAAGATATACTCTCGTCTCCTAATAGTTTTACAATTTCAAAGGACATGGAAACATTTTTTTTTCCAAATAATGGCAAAATTATACTGTTTCTTTCAGATGAAGGAAAGTGCATTCAGAAGCATAAAAGACAAAAGCCCAACAAAGAAGCCTAAGTGAGCTTGTTTGTGTTTCCATATATTTTCTATCATTGATACTCTAGATCTCAGCGTCACTGTGGTACCATTAACAAAATCCCATTTGTATACGAAAAATAGGAAAATAAGACAAAACTCCTTTTGTTAGAAAATATTGAACTTATTCTCAGTGCAAATGTGACGGGCAGTATTGTGAGTATTTACCACTTAGCACTCAGAGGCTGTTTTCTTTATTGACAGGATATAGCCTGGCATAGTATTGCAAATGGTTTTGCCATTATTAAGATTTGTTTAAAAGCTTTTTATTTAGCACTTTCAGCTCTAATAGGGGACAGATTTGATCAGCATATCTGGCAGAAGTCTCCCCTTCAAAATTGCATTGCACCAAAGTGTCAGGTTCAAACATTGTGACAATCCTTTCACTTATGCATTGAATTATAAATACTCACCCAATTATGAAATTGTAGTCAAACTTGTATTTTTAAAAATAAATATTCAGCTTATGTTGTTTACACATTCCAAGTGCATGCATAGCAGGACACCATGATATAAATTAAAGTCCCCAGCCCGGAAGGAGTGCAGAAAAGTTTAACCAATCTGATTTCAATTTTGTCCTCATGAATCCCCTGACCAAAATTCAATGCTTATTGAGTACTTTAACAGACCACAATTATTGCTTCCTCTTTATGTTGGGGACAATTCTATTCTTAGGTGAATTACCACATTCGCTCCCTTCTCCCTTTGTTTTTTCTTCAGAGAACAGTCATAATAGGTCAAAATCTAAAAAAATTGACTTGGTATTTATGCCCTATTTTGTTTGTATATTATTTTACCTATCATATTAAAATAATATTATTTAAACGAATATCATGTTAAAAAATGAAGTCTTTACCAAACAAGATACAAATCATCCAATGTCTGATTTTCAGTAGTGGAACTTAGATGACCTTTGATGCTTATATCCAAAATTTGAATAAAATGTTCATTTACTTCTGAATGATATTGCCATATTACTTATGTTCCTTCTGATGGTTATATGTCTGAATGCTTTGGAGCATTCATGTGTAGGACATGTGTAGGACTCAAAAGGGTTCCTCAATGGTACCCACAACCTGGGCATTCCTAACCTATCTCCTCTGAAATATATCTATACCTAAGTATGTTCATTGCACAATTGTCTCAGCTTTGTCTTATTTAGCTTATTCACAATGTTATCTTACTGTCCCTTTACAGTTTGTGGATCTAAAAATAAAAGTTTGGATCACTACACCTATAAACAGCCATTACTTTGGGAGTTGTAAATACAAGTCAGGACTGGAATGGACACTTTTTCATAGTCACCCCTCATGGTATTCCTTAGGGTTGTTTGACTTTCTCTGTCTTCCCCTATCAAATGAAGTTGTGCAAAAGGTATCACTGGTATCGCTGAAACAGTTTCCCAAATCCTTCAATTCCCTCTTCCAAGTAAGTACCAGACCACACAACTCCTTTTTTTTCTTTTTTGTAACTCTAAACAATACCCTCTATTTTGAAGCTTTATTAACCTGTATATCTGATAACCAGTGAAGAATATTTTATATTATGCCTGTAGCACATGAGGACTGAGAGTAAGCAGAAATACTGAAAAGTAAATAAGGAAATAAAGGCATTAAAAAAAAAAAAACCACAAAAACACAATGCATGCTGACATTTAGAGACATCTGCATATTAATGGAATAGTTAATTATGGTTGTATTCTTTCTTATGTCTACTATTCAGAGATGACAACAAGAAACAACTTTTTAGGACAGCTTTGAAAGAGGAAGAAGAAATGACTTTACATGACTTTACCCAAGTTTTGTTTGGTCTATTTCATTAAAACTACTACTATGGAATGCATGGAATAAAAGCATTTTCAGTGAAGTAAGACTAATGAAAAAAACTAAGCAAAAAAAAAAGTCTTTGCATTTTACATCAGGATCATTCCTGTCATATTGTAAATACCTTCCATGAACTCATCAGCTTCATCAAGTTTAGAATCAATTTAGATTCCTCCATTGCTAAGCCTTTCCAAATCTTTCTTTGTTGATTGGGAAACTATTTCTAATTTCTAGTTTAAATTTATATATCGGTATCCATTTATTTTCTGTAAGTCCTCTCCTTCAGTATTTATGCCTTTGCATTTATTTCCTGAATATATTTATGAAAAATAATCATACCCTTCTCAACTTTTATTTTGCTAGGCTGAGCAAACCAATTCCCTTTAATCTCTTTATATATGATAAGTCTTCCATTTCCCCTAGTTATACAAGGAGTCCTCCTTTGCTCCTGTTCCAGTCTCAGAGGATTTTGTTAGTTTGTTTTATACACAGATTGCTTAACGGAGTATTACTGTATTTTAAAGGTGCTCCTACTAATAGTTTTGTAAAGCAACTATGCAGTGCCTGGAATATATCTCCTGAAAATATTCCACACAATATATCATAAAACTACCACCTTTTTCCATGGATGAAATTTAACCACCAATTTTTTCATTTAGGTTTGTTCGTCCATCACATTAAATTGATTAACTCCTTTTGTTTATAACAAGTATTAGGATGTCCATTCCAAAATAAATGATCTTGTGCTTCTCTGTCTCATTGTTATCCATCCCTTGAAGATAGACCACATGATAACCATGTGGTTCCTCACACTGGTAGTAAATTCTGGATTGGTATAAACTCTACTTTTCTAAAACATAAAGCCCATTAACGAAAATATTGAACAGAAGTTTTAAAACAAGCAGCACCCAAAGAAAACAAGAACTGATTGATCCACTTTCTTCATAATTAGTATCAAGGAATTATCATCTTTGCGTTATCCAGTTTTTTATTCACCCTACAACAAAATCCATGCGCTCCATTGTCTTCCATTCAATAACTACTTGTGAGCAGTAAATCAAGAGCACTTCCTTAAACACAGCTAAAGAAAGTTAACAAATATACAGTTTAAAAGAAAAATCAGTTATCTTAGCAGTAATTAAGTTAATTTATTAGAAATTACCCTTCACATAAGCATTGTAGCTTTTAGTTTACTTTCTGTTTACACCTGCTTCCTATATATAACATTGAGCCTATAAACCACAGTGAGCAGGCATTTCCTGACCACCTCCCCACTACTTCCTTTTTCAAAAGAAGATACTCTGTTTAGTATTTAATTTGTAACTTTATATTGCTTAAATTCAATTCCCGAGAATAAATCTAACTGGAATAATCACTATTTGATTTGCAAATTATTTTTCCAATTGTTTTAGTATTTTTAAAAGGTGATTAGATTTTAAGCAATTAGTTGCCCAAATATTGTTTTCACAGAATCACAGAATCTTTGATTTGAAAAGACCTCCAAGATCATCAAGTCCAACTTAGATTGATCAACCACTTTGTCAGCCATGGCACTAAGTGCCACAGCCCATCCAAGATTGTTTCTTGGACGCTTCCAGGGACAGTGACCCCACAATCTCCAAGGGCAATCCCTTCCAGTACTGAACAAGCTATTCCATGTAGAAATTCCTCCTAATATCAAACTTCAACCTCTCCTGGCGCAGCTTGAGGCTTTGTTCTCTTGTCCTGTTGGTGGTTGGCTGGGATTAGAGACTGACCCTCACCAGGCTACAGCTTCCTCTCAGTCAGTTGTAGAGAATGATGAGGCCCCCACTGAGTCTCCTTTTCTCTAGGCTAAACATCCCCAGCTCCCTCAGCCACTTCTCATGGGACTAACTCTTCAGACTCTCTAGATGTGTGTTTTCATCCCAAATTTGGCAGTTTTCATTATTCAATGTGTTGTTTCATGAGTACATACATACACTACATGTTACATTATACATTATATGTAAGTGTTACTATCTGCATTAAAACTGTAATTAAACTATTAGTTTCCACTCTGAGTCACAGACTAGTTTTAGCCTTATACACATCCCTGATATTTGTAACGTATTGCATAGGCCTTCACATTTTATCTCATTATTTATGTGATTGAAAGCTGTGTTTCTATTTTTATTTACAAAGTGAAAAACTGCTCATCTTTTAGCTATTTTCACGGTATTCTTTATTTCTCTTAGTTTCAAGAATTAACCCTTTTATTCATCATTCTTTTTCCCTTTACTTGGCTATACCTTTCTTCTGAATGCCCGTGTGAGTTTATTCTTTACTCATTATTTATCCTTTGTCACTTTATTATTTTCCATCTGAAATATAAACTCTGTAAAATACTTGCATTTACTCAGTGTAAAGTAAATAAATTCTAGACATCCTCCATGTTTCAATTCTTTGTGTCTTTCCAGTAACTCACATGCTATTCTTTATGCTTTGATCTTCCCCCCAGAACTACTTTCCTATGAGTAACATCTTCAGAAGTACTGAAAGAGCTCTAGAATTGTTCACTTCCAGATTTTTTCCATTATCTGTTCCCAGTAAGAGCTGTGTCCCCATTCATTCTAAAAAACTAATTAACAAATTAATTAAAATTTTGATCCTCAGTAATTTTGCTGCCTTTCTCCATGAAAGACATGAGCCTGTGACAGGGAGAATGAACTGGAAAAGACAAGAGGACAAGATGGTAGGAAAAAAAAAGTGTACAAGATTTAGAAATGTGGTCATGACACAAAGGGGAAAAAAAAAAGAAAAAAAATTCAGGCTAATACAATTAGATGGGGACAAAATAACATAAACCATAAATTTTCCAGGCAGAAAGAAACCTAGACAGTCTAGACAGGAGAGATAGTAGAAAGCAATTTAGACAGCACTATGAAATACAGCAGCAAAAGCAAGCCAATGCAATTTCAGTCTCTCTGTGCATTGATAACACAACACAGTGCAGCACTCCATCATCTGGGAAAAGGAAAAGTAACTCAAGAACTTAAGGATGTTTCTATTGCATTCCTTATACAAGGAGAAGTGATTGTATCTAATACTACAACCACCATAGACTCTCCTTCCAAACAACATCAGGGCTCAAACTACATTCAGTTGTCCAAATGCTAACTTTTTTGCAATATTATTTTTAGATGAACAATGTGAATTGCATACTGGCTGCAATATTGCTGGCTGCAGTACTCAGAAACAGGGAAGCTGAGGAGAAGTGTAGTGCCTAGGTTCAGTCCTTCATAAACATTATGTGTGCATTATTAAAAAACTAAAAGATGTCGTGAGCACTTCTCACCCTGGGCTCTTAATTCAGCCCAGGAAGGCATCAACTGCCTCTACAGACAGTGTTAATACTTCATTATTAGATCATTGCATTCCTGTCATACAAAAGTCAGCCTAATTTCAGTATGTTAGGGTCAGTCCTCCTTCTTATTTTCTAGGATTTCAATGTTACCACCTGTACTGATGTTTGAAAAACAGGATTTGTCCAGTATCTCACCACTGTTCATCCCTCGTCATCTCAAGTTGTTGCCTTGACCAATCATGTTTTAAAACATAAGCACAGTTTCTGTAGAGTGTAAAGCATTTTTTGTTATCATGGAGCAGAAAGCCAGTCTTCATGGTATGCACAAAGCAATGAGGTTTACCAGTCAGCTGATTACTAAAGGACATGACAGCACTGAACGCACAATTAGTATTCCCTAAGTAAAAAATGTAATGTTTTGTAACCTCAAAATCCTCCTCTCAGCCTCTCATCTTTTTCTCCAGGTTCTTCTGAATGACTATCCATCTTTTGTTTACTGCAGAATCTCTCAGTAGTTTGTTTGCTGAGCCACCTAAGACATCAAACACAGCAAACACAGAGTGACTTTGTACCAGAGCACTAATACCATTTATCAGGTATTTGTAAATCACTCTGTAAATACCTGCTACTGGTTTCCTCTCTTCATTTTTTCTTTCAAGGAGACCTGTGCTCACAAGTCCATTTCAGCAGGGAAATTCCTAGAGCTCTGATCCAAGTTACATCTGCAGTTTAAACATTCCCCAGAGTGGCAAACTGAGATACCAAGTAGCCCCAACCACTGCAGTGCTGAAATCCCCTCAGTAAGATTTCACTTTGTACAGTGCTAGACATGAAATCCTTTATGAAACAGACATGAAAATTGCAATTTGGCTGGAAACTCTTACGACAGGGATAATATATGCTAGTACTTCCTAAAATCTAGGAAAAAATATATCTAGTATCAACCTACAGTTAGGAGAAATGGTTTGCATTTCATCCTTTAATGGAGTCAACTGGCCTTTATCAAGATATGAAAGTACTTTGAATTTTATTTCATTTGAGTCCTAGGTGAAAATGTGAATGGAGCATTTATCTTAGATAACAGGGACCACAGGACATATCTATTTGTTATTCCTAGTTTCAAATCCTAAAATTATATTTTTATTACAATAATATTTTTACTGTTAGAACAGAGGACATTCCTATCACTCAGCTGCTTACAAAATAGGCAGCACATTTCTCTTCTACATCCCTCCCCTATCATTTGTGTCATCAGCACATATTAGTTACTTTGAAAATGTATTTTATTTCAATAACTGACTTCCTCCAACTATGCCCTACATGCTCAATTTCCAGATTAATCTTCAGTGGGATGTCCTGTGAATTCTAATCACTGAAATTATATTCATGTCTATGCACAACCTCTGCTTCTACATTTACATCAAAGTCAATCTTAGGCTCACCTGTTTTAAGGATTAATTTTGAACTGTTGTACTAGAATCTATAGATGTTTGAGTTCATATATTACTGAAGGATTTGATAGAAAAAGAGCTAAAAAGGTTTAGTAGCTTAAATCATCATCTGACCTATACTTGGCGTTTCATTCCCACATCAACTATGTCTATAATCTCTAAAGCAAACATGGATTACAGCAGACTTGAATGAAAATTGATATTATAGTGTATGTTGTCAGAGGAACTATTTCAGCAGCTCATTGGATTTTCAAGAAGTCTGGCAACAGTAAAGACATCCCTTGTTTATCTTGAGGCAACGTAAACAAAATTTTACCTTAGAAATTAATATTTATAGCCATTTGCCTAAGCAATATCATAAACTTACATCTTTTTACTGTCTTGTGCTTTGAATCAACTTCATTTATTATGCAAAAATTAGTTTTCATTAAGGTGGTTGTTTTACATTAATCTTTAGAAAATGTAGTGTTTATCTTGCTAAGAAAACAAAGAATAACCAGACAACAGATCCCTTGTATTCTTACAAAGGGCCATACAAATTTGGATAGAGGTTGTATTTAACCTTCTGCATCTGTAAGAGAGAAGCCACAAACATTTTCCTGAGATTTGGCAAAAGTGAATTAAATAAGACTTCGGCCTTGGTTGCCTGAGATCTTAATATAATGCATAGTTTTGATGGGTAATTGAACATGCAGGTATTCCTATAGTGAGTGTAGTGAAAGGGTAATTATACTTTCCTCTTGATGATACAGAAGCACAGTCAGAGCCTTGTTCTATTTTTACTGCCAAATCTGAATGTTAGATGAATACCTGTTCTTTTAGAGTGGCCTGCAAGTATTAGACTTGCCCCTCTCCTTTCCACTGCTGTGGAACTTGGTGTGGTTTAGCATAACATCACTGAAGCTGTGCAGCTTAAAATGTATTGCTTTGGGTGATTCCTTATGTATAAAGAATACTTCTGGTAGAAATATCAGAAATAAGGTGTACAATAGAGATTTCTGATTCTGACTCTTTTGTTCCCAGACACCTGCACAAAAGAGATTATTCTTGAAGAGAACATAGCCATTTACATCAACTACATTCAAGAGTTAGCAATGTAATAGTATGAGTAAAAAGAACAGGAGTTATTGCTTTTAAAATATATTTTATAGTAACATTTGTGAAGTCATTAAACTCTCCTCTGAGATTTTTAAATTTTTATTTCTAAAGGCTTGAAAGGCTTATTTGGAGATTTTAAAAAACCCCATAATAATATAAATTTCAAATCTACTTTTCCTCTCCTGTTGCTGTGAGGTAATGATTTGCACCCACTCATAAATCAAAGAAGATATATTATATCTGCAGAAGTCGCCCATGATTAAAGCTCCATCATTTTACCATCCTTTTGAGACATATTTACTATTTGCAAGGTCCATGTATTTTTAATATTCATGTAGTGAAGCAACATATTGCCTTAATTAAAATAAGTCACATTAATTTATCAATCTCTGTTTGAAATTTGTCAAATAGTGATTAAGGTGTAATAGAAAGATGCAATCATAGCTACCAGGAATTCAGCAGTTGTCTCACAGTGAGAAACTCTTGACCTTACAACTCATTTACTCTTTGGCTTGGCCTGGTAATCTACAGAAGGAAATGATGTGGAACACATGAGGATTCAGGTCAGAACCTTGATAGAATCAGTGTGAAAGAGCAAAATATTATTAGGATTCTCAATAAATTATGACTGAAAATTATTTAAAAGTAAAATTATGCTAGGATGCAAAAGGAGCAAGCAGAAAAATGATTAAAATATAAGCTTTTATTCTTCAGAAATCACATCAAGCCTGATATATATTGACATTATACCACTACACAAGATGCCTACCTATGTACAGACTGATTTTCTCTGTTATTTTGTAAATATTTTTGTTTTCAAAAGCCTATTACTATTTTTGATAAGGAATGTCAAGAAACAGATACACAATTGTATTATGTGTATGTAGGTTTTTCCTATTTGCTGTGCTTCTTACACTGATAAAATCTTGTAGTAATTTATGCAAAAATATTTGGACAATAAACAGAATCAGTACTGCTTAATTGCAAACAACCAAGTTCTCTCTCAAAACACCATTAAACTCCCTTCCCTCCAAACTCAGATACTGTGCTCATTCACAGTTTTTCATACTCCATAAGAGTACCAGTATCTGCAAGCTTGTACACAAATTGGAAACAGAACAATGTGTCAAAAAAAGGTTTATTCAACCTAAAATCATAACTGACAATATCTGAATAAAGTATGGTCTTTGGCAGGTTGCAGTTGTGTGTTTTTTTCATTCCATATGCTTAAGACTACTCACTATCTGAGAGTGGTGAAATGTTGTGTATTAATAATAATCTTATCATTGATTTTCCACTGCTTGTCTTCTGCCTTGAATCCAGACTTTACCAAAACTCTCCCAGTTGGAGAGTGCTATGACACACAGTGCCACCAAATCTGTCTTACTGTTATTCCACCTCTCTAACCTCAATGGTTAGTCCTTTGCCTCCCCTCCCAGGTTTCCCACAAGGTCTTTACTAGATAAAGGCCCATTCTACTTATACTGACTGCAAGTCAATAATCTAGCTATGGCTTATCAGTTTTGTCCTCTAGTTATTGCCTACATATGAACAATCCTCTTCAAGATCTCAATCTTTCCTGAAGGACTTAAGGTCTAGTAAAGTATTCAGCTGGAGATTATGCTTTGGTTTTTTAATTGCATATCTAGGCCTGACAACCTGCCCATAAGAAAAGAGGATTTTCAGTGGACCTTTGGCTTCATCATGTTCTCAAAGACTAGAAATGTGGCTGTCCTATTCAATACCAAGAGAGAAGGTAATCTCCACCAAAAAAGTGCTTTCTGCCTTCAAGACACTTCCTGACTAAAGAGGACAGGCTGTAAAACTCCGTGCACTGTTATCCAAATAGTAAATATAAGGGAACTGATCTTAAGCAATCATGTCAACACTGAAAAAAACGAGAAAAATGTCTCCATAAAATGAAAGGGGGAAAAGGTAAGCAATATGTTGAAAAATGTTTCAATGTGATCTCCAAAGTTAGTCTTCTCAGAAGGCTGCTCTCTGACAGTAGTGAATATGCTGTGACTCTTCTACTGCTACCAAGTGCTTAACAGGAGAGAAATTCTCAGTTAGTGAGAACAAAATCTTTGTTATATACACATTCAGAAATGCATTTTAGGATCTGTAAGTAGATGTTATTCTTTCATGTCTGGGACGCACACATCCCATATTGGAATGTCTGTGAAATGCTCACACCAATGCTTATTGCACTCGCTGCAATCCTCAAAAACAACCTCATGACATCAGAATTGCCATTAAGAGATTCCTTTCCAAATTACTTGTTGTTGTACAGGAAACCACCAGATGGCGACTGGAAATGCAGATCATCATTTCCTGAGACTGAATAATGTTCTGTCTTCAGACATGGCTTGCTGGTGGCCTCAAAGGGCAGTCAAGTTAGAGTCGATGAAAGGAAACCATTTATCACCTTCTGCAGTTTACACCTGCCTGCCAGCCAAAATCTTAAGAGAGCTGCAAACAACTTAAACATGCATAGATCTGCTCATAATGTCATAGTCTGCTATGAAATTTATTTTACAAGCTCTCCTTTACCCCCAGCTTAGCAACATATACAGTCTCTGAATGTGGCAGAGATAAATCTACTGTCGCACTCAAGAAATTCTAGGTCACCTATCAGCTCAGTGTCTGAGAGCAAGTCATATTGCAACGGAGAATAGAACCCAATTGCTCTGAAAGATAAATCATATTAACTGCAGAAGAAAATCAAAATAAAGGGAAAAAGGCTGAGGGCAGAAGTGAGAAAATTTTTCTGCTATTATAATAATGCACATATTTATTAATCGATCTTAGTGTTCCTTTAGTCCTAAACCTCTGTGTATCTAATGAATGAGAGGCTTCTTGTTGCCAGTGTCAGCTTAACTGGGTTTATGATTTTCTTTGCTACATCTGCTTCATTAATTTGCTGTAAATGACCTGAGAAACTGCTGGGAACATATTTTACTGCTAAATAATTTATGTGGACAGTAATGATATATGGATATTAGTCTGCAGTTGCCTTCCCTTGTACATGTTACAGTCCACTCTTCCAGATAACAAAGCCAATTACAAAACATCCACAGTTCTTGAATCCTCTAGTTTGACTAGCTATGCAGCTTCAGTGGCTAGTGGCACTCAGATTTGCCCTGTTGCATTGAGTTTCCTCCATCTTGCTCAAAAGAACATGTTTACCATACTTGCATTGTATACATTGTGTATTTGAATATGCAAACTATAGGTTAGAGGATTTTAAATGAATCTTTATGCTCAGACTCTTAAGTTTATCTGAGGAAAATATAGCTCTGGATAGATCAAAGTATTTTGACATATTCAGGAGCTAATTTTTCTTCTTTCACTTTTGAAATAAAGTGTTAAGTGTTTTGGGTGTTTTAGTGGATGGTGGGGGAGAGGGGGGTTTCTTTGTTTTGATACTTCTGCATATCCTGAACATCTTTATCAAGGAACAAAGTAGGAATTCTTTCCAACTATCTCTTGATTAAAATGACAATGACTATTTAAAATTCAGTGGAAGAAGCCAATTGACTTTTGTTAATATATTTTCCCAGTTTCAATCTTATTCATTGAATATGACAAAGAAAATTATTTCTTTATCATGTTAAGAATTTTGCTTTAAATAAAGCCATCAAAATATTAAGCTAACATGTAAAAAGAGCTTGGAGAAGTTGAGGAATCACCACAAGTGAAACAAAACTTGTCATCAAGAAATGCTTAGTTTTACAAATTTTGGTTTGCAATGAATAGGAAAAAACTAGATTCAAAAGAACTTCACCAGAGAACTAGATTCAATACAGTTATGGTATCAAATACCAACTACAGTTATAGTACCAAACACAACATTTAATAGTGAGGAGTTAAACATGGTTTAACTGCGGGTATAGCTTGCAATGTATTCGTATCATCCAGAAAATTCTCTTTGCCCTTCTCTTTAATAGAGAATATTATTCAATTGATTTAAATTTGAACTTGCTTTTTAATAGTCCTAGAACCTGAAGATGTGCTTCTTGATGGTGAGTGGAATTTGAGCTGTCAGTTTCTTCAGTTTTCATTCGCCTTTCCAAAGAAGTGTTTGGAGCTGGGCCTGGAGAGCTGAAGGTACAGAAAGTGTTGTTCTGCATTGGAAAGTGGTCTAAACAGATATATCATCTGTATGATGATGTACCTGTTTAGACCGCTTTCCAATGCAGAACATCACTGGGACATCACTGGAATTAAAGGATTTCCAGAAAATATCATGTTATTGCTACTATTGCTAATATTGTCCTTGTTATTCCTTCTGGTACTACAGCATACATTGCCCACTCTCCCAGCCAGCTCCACATGAAGTGTGTAAAGATGCAAGGGAACAAAGTAATTTCCCGTTTTCTTCAAGCATGCTTGAACACCAGCTCCATCATTCTCTTCAGATCCTTACAGTGGTTGTCAAGTGCCTTATAGCTTCCACAGAAAAAGGAGAGATGACAGATAAAAATGTAGTGTTCTTACAGGACCTGTCTAACTCTTACTGTTCTGCAGGCATTTACTATTGTCTGAGTATAGTTATTCAGTTACCTGAATTTCATGTTGAACAGTCTGTATTCCATAATCTATAAAAATCATATTAGTTTATGTGGTATGTGTATACATGATATATTATCCATAATGTCAAATATATATTCTATAATATATTAATATTCTGAGATTTGTCTTATCCCAAAGTACTCCTTTACCTGCCCCTGATGACCAAAATATGTCTTGAGTGCAAATTTTTATTTCTAATTTTTATAGATCACATGCAGTGATCATGCCCATTACAGTTTAATTGGATTTGAGCTCTTTAAGACTGGTACAAAACTACCACAGTCTGTGATATAAAATATTGCTTCATAAATGCAGTGAAAATGTACTAAGATATACAAAGAAATTAAAGAAATGAAAGAAATAGAAATATTCTTTAGAGCTCTTGTTGATAAGCCTTTAATGTGTACTTGTTCTGCCAATAAGATTTCACTTACTGTAGGTTTCGTTACATAAATAAATAAAGTAGAAAACATGCATTAAAGTAATTTTTATACACCATCTATTTCCTTCAAAACCAGAGCATATTCCAACCACCCTGTTTTTTGTATATCCAGTAAATGGGAATTGTGACCAACAAAACAAGAAGCATTTTAAATAAAGTTTGGGCATGCTTTTCTAACACTGTTCATTAATAAATTAAAATAAAACGATCCAAAATTCCATGTGACCCTTTGCAGGACTATTAGTCAGTCACCCAAATTTTGGCTGAACTAACTCAGAAAAGCTTTTTTATTGATATATGAGATGTACAAACAGCTGTGAGAAAAATCATAAACTTCTGAAAACAGCCTTCTTTCCCTACGGATCATGGAAATAGCCATCATCATCTCCAGCATACAAGGGTGAGTGGACTAGGCCATCTCCTTTCTTTGTAACATTAGGTCAGACAAAGCCCTATAAATTTAAAAGAAAACACCTCTATTAATGATGGAATCAAACTACTTAACCAAATAGCAAATTATTTTAATATTAAAATTTACCCTGATGCTGACTTTTGAGATTGGAAAACCAAAATGAGGACACAGTAAGGAGGGAGTGTATTATTTCAGTGGTGTTCTTTCTGATCTGACTTTTCACCAAACAGGGCAACTCAGAAGATGGCAATTTCAAAGCCACACATTCACAATTCTTGTCCTTCACTGTATATCACAAATTTCAGGATCTAATCAATTTTAAGAGGCATCAATGCTTGGTGTGATATAAGCAAAATATTTTAATACCTATCTCAGGTGAGGTCACCACAAAACTAAAGAAGACATATTATGATATTAGTGTAACTAAATGAAAAGTTTGTTTTAAAAAATATGGAAAAGAGGATTTTGCTATAGACCCTACTTGTTCAAATAACATTTAACTGTAATGACAACTGTAAGCACAGTTTTCTACTTCAAATTGTTTGCTATTTTCTGTTGTAAACTTCCATGCTTACTTGAACAATTTATGAGAACATTTTCTATGCTAGAGAAAGTGTAGTCTGACACTACAGTGAGGCGAAGACACAGAGTTTCATTCCATAAACTTACTGTTTCCACCAGAAAGTCTTGCATCTTCATTTTCTCTGTAGTGTGGCAGGTTGTTCCTCATCAAAAATGATTGTAACATCAGACACAAGAGGATTTCACGCAATTTTCAGTGTGGCAGATTTCCTTTTACATTCAATTTATGAGCTTCATTCTACTTTGACACCAAGACAGTCAAGATGTCCAGTTGGTAAATCTGAAATCTCTGAATGTGCAATTAGAAAGTCCCGAATCCAGACTTTATGGGGCAAGTCAAGTAATGCCCACTGCTGTGCCTTTCAAAGTGTTTTGAGGTAAGGATAGGTTTTTAATAACAGCAATGATAAAGCTGTAGATTGGATGGCCAGAGAAGCTGTGAAATCTCTGTCTCTGGAGATCCTGGAAACCTGACAGTTCAAGTTGTCCTGGATTTGTTAAGTGGTCACTAAGTTACAGTTCTCTGCAGGTGGCAGAGTCTCCCTATGTGACTAGGTCACATAAGGTCTAGGTCTCCCTATGACTGAACAGCAGAAAGCCAAGAGACTGAACAGTCTCTGTTACTTCTCTGACTTGCAAAAGGGTAGCTGGGGGTTGCTCTGGACATGCATCTCTGGAGGGACTGTGGGAGGTTATGCTGCTTGTCTCAACCGCACAGACACCTCTAACCCTCAGTTCCTGGGTCATTCACTATCAGAATTTTTGATTTCTCAGATCTCAGAAAAATTCTTTCTTACCTGCTCTCACCTTCTGTCCTCCTCCTCTATTACCCTCCTTCTGTCCTAGCCTATGGATTAACCAAGAAAATGGGGCATTGTAACCCATTATGATCTTCTACGTTGACACCACCTTAGAAGAAACAACAAATCTTTGAGCCCTGCCCCCTAAGTCCTTCCATTTAAAGCATACATCATCAAGTTGGACATCCCACCACCAAAGATTCCTTTGCCTCCTCTAGACAGAAGAATCCCATTCCTCCCTGATAGGCTATAATAATCAAAGAATGTCCTGTTGTAAAAGCCAAAACCCTCAAGACAGCACCAGCCACTAAGCCAGAAGTTTGTTTGCATAATATGTCTGTCCATGGCTGCACCCTTTTCTCTAGCTGGTAAAATGCAAGAAAATGTAACTTGAGTACCAATACTTTGCTCATACATCCAGAGCTTTGTCATTTTCTTTGATTTTGTCCAGGTCCCGGCTTGCAGTGTTGTTTATTCCCACATGAAAGGGTAGCAATGGAGAGAAGTTTGTGCTCTTGACAAGCTGTGGCACTCTCTGGACAACATCTCGGATCTTAGCTCCCAGAAGGCAGCACAGCTCTCCTGACTCCCTGTCAGAGCAGCAGATGAGCTCCTGAGTTCCCCTTAACACAGAATTGCCCCCTCATTGTTTCTTTTTGCTGTGTATCCATCTGAAATATCTGTAAGGTAAGAAGCATTTTTGTCCCCGTTTCTGAGCAGAGAATTGAACCACCGGGAGATTAAGTGAATTGCCCAAAGTGATAGAGGTAGTAAGGAATAAATCCTAGGCTCTGACACCAACTCAGTGCTTTAGTAATCCTCTCAGTTACAGCTGCTGTAAGAAAATAAGCCTGATCCCTTGTATATTGCCTAGACCTCCAGATGTGTAATCCTGCTTGAATGTGTAATGTCTGTTTCATTGGCTGGAGAACAGAAAGCCAGCCAACAACATGAAGATATCATTACAACACTTTGAGAGAGCCCATGACCACACTAGATAGTGCTCACACTCTGCTGTGGCTGCCCTGTACAGCCACAGTAAAGCCAGGTCAGAAGCTGCAGAGATGTTATAGATCCTTCTTCTATCAAAATGTTAAATAATGGGTTTGAAATTTGGTGCTCATATAAAAGATTGTTTTTGTACATATACTAAACACAGTACTCAGGGGGTTTTAATATTACCTTATTAACTACTTATTACGCCTCAAAACACTGTCTTCACGAGCTAAAGGCAAAGGCCTACACATTGATCTGAAGTTCTAGCAGGCCATGGATAACAGAGAAAAGCAAAAAATAGTCAATATTACACAACTAAAATGTACCTATGGTTTCATGGGACTGGTGGTTAGTTATTGCCAAAATATGTTAATGTGAATCCCTGGTATTCAATTTTGAGGTATGTAAATGCACAGAGAATGCCCAAATTTTGCTCAGGTTATGGCAGGAGAGACTACAAAAATACTAATGAAGGCAAAATCAACAGGAGAAGAGTTTTTAAAGCACACCCAAAAAAAAAAAAAAAACAAACAAAAACAACTAGTTAAGATTCAGTTAATACTTACAGGTATATTCATGCATTTTGAGAATAGTGACAAAAAGAAAAAATATCACAAATTTGAAAAGACTTTACCATTTTTTTGAGTTTGATGTTTATAAGTGGTGTTCAATTGTAATGTTAGTTATTTTATCTCTAAGCTTTGCTAAATGGTTCACATTTAGCCAACCAGAATAAATCTCCAGTGGTTCAGAAAGGTTAACTATACAGTATACTGTGACAGGATATTTCACCACATATTAATAAAATCTCTCTGTTTGCTTTCTCTTCTACCAAGTATTTTCATTTTAATTCCCAAAAGCCTCTGTTGTTTCTTTGTTGTTCCTTTATTCTCTGATTTACTCTGAAACACTTCTCCAGTCTTCAGAGGGGTTATACAGATACTGTTTTGTTCCCTAACACAGAAGAAAAACATCATGTCAATGAATCTCTTAATGTCCTTCCTCCACAATTTATTAATTCAGATAAAATTGTGGAAATTCATACAGCATAAAAACTCTTCTTATGATAAATATGGGTTGCAAGGGTCTCAGTGTCTTGCATTCCATACTGGTTTTTCTGCTGTTAGACTCAATCTCTGCATGCATTCTGACCCACAACTCACCATCACTATTAAAAGCTCTTTATATTATCAATATTCCCTTCTCACATCTTCTCACCAAAAGCAGAGAGCTGAACATGCCTGCCCCAGCTCATTCAGGCTGTCACAACCAACCCCACCTCATTACGAGCACAAGCCAATAAACCTTAAAGACTCAGGTGTGATTTTGTCTGCTCCAGAGGGGTCCATCAGCCTGCTCAGAACTGCTCATAGAAAATGAAAACAGAATAGGCATGAAAAGGGGAAACTGGGGGTAAATAGAAGGCAAACCAAGGCAAATTTAAGGCTAAAATAAACAGTAGAAACACTGCTTTTTTAATGCCATGTACCAAAACAGACTAACTTGAAATACACAAAGATTAACTGCAATAATAGAAAATATTAAATTGATTAACAACTGAAATTTATCTGAAATTTGTCTGGAAACTATTTTATGATTCACTTCTCCACCAGTCATGCTGAGGGGTGTAATATCTACCCTTCTTTACAAAGAGTTTAAAAACCTCTTTAAGAATTTCTCATTAAACCAAACCTTTGGAATAACAGAAATCTCTACCTGGGACTATGTTACAGCAGAGGATCTAAGTGCTAGAAATATCTTGGAGGAATGGAGAGAAAAGGGAATTACACCACGCAAGGATGCTGTGATGTAACCAACAGATTAATGAAAAATAATGCAGGTTACCACCTATAGCATATTAACCATCCTCCTTGAAAACCTCACTAAAAGTATCTCTAGTCAAAAATTAAGATGTCAAATGCTGTTCTCTCCAAATCTACATAATCTGCAAAGTTAGAAAAGTCTCATTTTTGTGAGAGAGAAAATTACAAAAGATCCTAGAACTTTGTGTGATAAGGTATTAGAATGGACAGATAACTTTCCAGGTTTCAGTGCAGCAGACAGAACTCTGCATTTGGCCTAATCTGCTCAATAGCATTTCCCTGAGCAGGATGACATGAAAGGTCCTTGGCCTGGTCACAGGAGGTCAGTGCTGACTTCTGACACAACAACTCCCTTTGTCCTATCTCCTCCCAGCCAGGAATGTGACTACAAAAGCAGGTACTTTTGTGATTTTTTTTCCTTGTTGTTGGTTTTTGGTTTGTTTGTTTTTATGCTCTTCTTTTGTTTCTGCTGAATGGAAGTCAACAGTGTCCCTTCCCTCAGGGGTACCCCACTGGCAGGCAGGCTTTGGTAAGGCAACATGGGGAAAAAGTTAGCAGGGAGATAAAATGAAGCTACTCTCTTCAAAGGAGTACCCTATAAAAAAAATCTGAAAAGCTACCATAATTTATTCCCTTAAATATCCATGATATGTAATTCTATGTCACTGGGAATATTAACATTGAAGCAGATATGTATATTTTTACAAAGTAAAATATGCCATAGAAGCATTATATATATTTGCACATAATTACACGTGCTTTAGCATACTGCTGTCCCTGTAGGTTTGTGAGTTCACTGTGTGACCAAATTAGAAGTGTTCTGAGGCAAAGGGTGGCACCATATCTTTATATAGTGCCTGTACCAGCATCAGCATTTAACTGTAAGAATATTTCCAACAGGAGTTTTGAATGAAGGTTTTCCCCAAAAGGGAAAATATCAATATGCCTTGAAAAATTTGGGACAGGAAATCATTATTTGAAAATAAGTTGGCATTTTTCTTTTGATCACAAATTTCTCTTCTGATATTCACCTGAGAAGCAATTATTTTGAATTTACTTTACAGGAAAAGTAGAATTGGTTTGCAATTAGAAATAGAAAAATTTTAGAAACAAGGAATTAAGAATTTAGAGGACACAATTTATATTTCTGAGAGAAGTGGCTATAAAATAACAAACAAAACACTCTGCCTTCATCTGCTTCCTTACACCCACTGTGGGGACAAACAAAACCAAGAAAATAACAGAAGAACAGTGGGAATTTCTCTGTGTAAGGAGGGAATTGTTATCCACAGCTATAGCTCGAAAGCAACAGGTTGAAAATTTTTCAACAGCCATTCTTCTGGGTGAAAATTCTATTTCCCCTAAATTAAAATTTTCAAAATGAATGCAGCAAGAATTTTGCATAGGAAAGAATCTTTAAGTATATTGGATTTTTTATCCACAAAAGAAAAGAAACCTCAACCAGAGTAGTCATAGATCAGTAGTTCCGCAGTTCCCTGCATAAATGGGTCCTCAGTTTAAGGTCCTTTTTTGCCCTTTTTTTTGTTCTTTCAGAAAAGAACATTTTTACATCCCAACTGAGTACCCTAGCTATGGAAATAGGATCAATCATACCTTTTCTTCAGCATGGTGATATTCTATATAAAAAACCCAGTGGGCCAGCTACTTAAAGATTGATCCAGTAGTAGCTGCATTCTCTTGAGAAACAAGAAACAAAGACCCATTGTCCCTCTAGGATAAATATTTAATTATTTATCTGACATGAAACAGTTCCACAAAGACAGCTTGGAAAAGGACACTACACTCTGCCAGCTACCATGCATATCTAGTCAGCAGGAAAGACCTTGCTTATCTTGTTCCATCTATAATTATACACTAAAGAAAGAGAAGCATGGTAATGGACACTTTTTTGTTCTATCATACTGCTTTGATCACTATAAAGGCTAGAAAAGTTCATATGAGAAATAAGGGGGAAGGTTTTTAGCTAGAACTATTTATTGATGACAGTGAGATAATTTTTCACCAATTTTTAAATCAAGATGTGGTCCAAGTTCAAGCAGCTATTATTCAGGGAACTCTCAGGGCCAAGTCTGTCAGGATGGCTTATTAGGTGGTTATAGTAATTTCTTTGGGCTCTGTAAGTTTAGAATTTATGAAGATGACACAGTACAAGAAGGCAAGTCAGCAGTGAAGGACAGTGAAGTAGCTGTGAGTGACCTGCTGATCTGGTTGCATGGTTAGGCCATTTGTTCAGAAAAAGACACATACCAAACATTCAGACAGTGGCCACAGTCCCTCCAGATTTGAGGGTAAACATCTACCCTGAGCAACTATATGAGATTTTGAGCAGAAAAGGGTCTTGTGGGCTTCTCAACAAATCCAAAAGAGCAAAGAGAAATCAGTTCTTTTCTTCCAAGGCTGTTTGCTGTTTAGGCAGCCAGAGCTGCAATATAAAGTTCTACTCCTCTATGAATTTTTTTGTAACCTGAATATTATTCTTAAATTGAAATGCTGCTAAGTTGCCAGTATTTCAACCAGATTCACTGCAGAGCACAATGGCTGAGAGCATGAAATTCTCACTCTAGATATCTACCATTTAGCCTGTCCAAAGCAGACTTACTGTCTGAATTCCATTACATTCTTGGGGAGATAATCAATATAGTTAATGGAGTCTAAAGAACAATTCATCTGATCAAATTTAGGACAAGATTAACTGCTCTCTAGATGCCATTGACTGTCTTGGCTATATCTTCATTGACTCTAATGGGACTTAGACAATTAATTCAAATATGGCCAGATGCATTACATGTAACCAAGGCAAGATGAATCATAACTAAACCCTTTGCATTAAGTGGGTAGTGAAAATACTCACAGCTACGTTAGACAGTGTACATGATACGGCTGCACAAAACGTTCTTTGTTTAAATCTCTTTGTTTCATCTGAAATTGAGCTGAAGACCACCCTCAGCCTTTATCATGGCTAAGAAGTTGAGAGCAAGCAGACATATTGCTAATAGTACTGTTCCCTGTGTGACATGGTGTAGAAGAACTGCAATATGCCAAATTCACTAACACAAGGGATGACTGGACTTCAGGGCTGAAATTTTAAAACATTTGACTGTACTAACCTATACTGATTAGAAATGAGAATTTTGGATCTTCAGTATTCTACTATTACTTGCCTTAGATTATAAAATATGTTTAGTTATGTGTGACATAATGCAATTATTTTAACATAAATTTGAATCCAAATACATGAGTACAAGAATTTAAATATAGAAAAAAACCCAGAAATAAAAACATTATGGATCTTTTAGAAATATCTACATGCCAAAATATTTTAAAGAATGCTAGAAGGTGAAAAGTTTCTTGTAATAACTGTTCTCATAAAGTGTATGCAAATGTTCACTGGTATGAATAAAAGATTATTAAATTCTTTTGTACCCTGAATCCATGTTTGGCTCGACCTTATCTCATTAAGAACTTGGTGCTGAAATAATATCTGCCAGATGGCATTATAATTCTGGGTCCAAGGAGCACGGGCTAATTCCTTCAGGTGAAATGCTTTCAGCCAGGACATATCCAAAGTGGTCTCCGGCTACCTTTAAAATTTGTTTAACAGATACCAATAGTTTGTTTAAAAATACAGTCATACAGTTCAGTCTAATTCCAATACATTAACTGATAGGAACACAATTTCAAATGACCAGCTGGGACATTCCATTTTGTTTCTTGTTCTTGATTCTGGCAGGAAGAATAATCTGTAAGTTTTTCTCAGAAGTTCAGTAATATAAAATAGTTGTTTTCTACAAAATTGCAGGGAACGTGGATCTTTTAGATCGCATATCACATTCAAATTTTGGTTTCATTACTGACAATTTTCTGTAAGCTCCTTATTTTCAAAAATTCTATTCCTCTCTGGCCACACATTATTTACTGGTAAAAGTAAGCAAAAGGACATATTTTCTCCAAAAACATAGGACAACCTTCAGTTCCCGTGTGAAATGGCAGCAAGGAGATTCTTTGTGGGTTTACAATTGAATATATTAAACTTGCATGTGCAGACCATAAGATATGTCATTTTGAAAGGAATTTATGTCATTCTGAGCATGTAGTTATGAGCAAGCACAACTGCCATAGGTCAGTATGCAAACTAGAGGCAAAAGGATAAAGAAACTCTATTTGCGCTTTCAAAACCATTGGGAACTAAAAAAGGTACATGGAGCTATTAAAAATGATACAAAATTACAGACCTCATCAGTTTCATCTTTATTTGAGTCATGATACAGAATTGTCATGGTTTAGGAATGGTATTCCCCAACTTAGCACTCTCACTTCAAAGGAAATCACAAACCCTCTCCCTCGCTGGTGGGAGGCAAAAGGCAGAGATCACAAATTGAGATAAGGATGACTTACTGGAAAAAGCAATGAGATAAGAAAATGAACAGTAGCAGCAACAATGCTAATAACAGAAAGTCTACAAGAGAGAGGGTGATTTACATGAAAAATGCTCACTCAACATGACCCAAGGCAGTTTGACCCCAAGACAAAGAACAATGGCTAAAGAGTTCCCCACACTGCCACACTTTGTTCCACCCTCTTCCCAGAAGCAGACTCCCTTCCTTCTGCCCTCAGGGATGATGTATTTTCTGTGGAATAACCAATCCAGATATGCCCACAGGGCTCCAAGGCACCACCCACTTATGGCTACTGCGGAAAAATTAACCCTCTCCTGGTTAAACCCAGAACAGAAACTACAGTGGCACCAGGTAGATTACATAGACTGTCCTGAGTAGTGAAATTATGGGACAAAGTAAATTAAAAATAAAAATTAAACAAAAATAAAGGCAGAAATATAATTTTAAAAGTCCAAGTGGAAAGAAAAGTTGCCAAAAAGTCCTGTATGAGCAACAATGACAGTCCAGTTATCCTAGACAACCTCTCTTCCACTTAAGAGTCAGCCCAAGGACATGAACACTGAAAACAGTTCCATGCTAATGTTCAGGAAAGACTGAAGAGCTTTTTCTGGATGAAAACTCGGAGAGAGACCAATGAGCCAGTTGTGTAAGACTAAAACTTGAACATACCAAGCCCTAGCTTATACAAAGTAGGTGTTTTAATATGGCAATAGGGCAGTACAATATTTATTGAAGGTATGGCCCTGAGTGACTCATTCAAAACCTGAATTTTTAAACAGTATTGGGGAAGTGTCGCAGACATCTCTTTGTGAAAAATCTTTCTTTAGGATTTTTCCTTCTGGGAAGCTGAGGCCCCAGAAACAAAAGGTAAACAATAATTATCTGCTGCTGTGGAATGCAACAGGTCCATCTGGATTGGGCCATCTTGGATGTTTATAGTTAATGGCCAATCAAGAACCAAGCTCTCTCAGACAGAGTCCAGGAGAGTTGATTTGTTATCATTCTTTCGTTTCTATTCTTAGCTTAGCAGCTTCTGAAAATCTCTCCCTTCTTTTTCTTTTTAGTATAGTTATAGTATGTGTATATATCTTAAAATAATAAATCAAGCCTTCTAATTATGGAGTCAAATCTACATCTCTTCCCTAATCCTGAAAACCCTTGTGACCACCATCACAGGGAAGAGATGTTTACGAGGAAGCATCCCATTTGACTCAGCAAAATTATGTTCTTTGTCAGTCAGAAGGTTTTCAGACAGAATGATAACGCTCAGAAAGGAGCTTCACAGATTTGCTTTAAATACCAGAGAAATCCTGTAACTTGATGTGGACTGAAATCACCACAAACTGAATTTATCTGCTAGCAGAGTATACAAATGCTGCTACATTAATGATCCTGAATATCAGTGGGCCTCTACAGGATCAAAAACTAAGCACAATAAATCCATTCAGGTCTTCTAAAGAAATATAGCCCATACTATCATGGTCAGGAATTAGGGGCTGTCAGACTGCAGTCATTGACTATGAAGCCACATCAGTATCTTGTGTATTGTGGATCCACTAGGTAAAACTACGCTGCTACCCACATGTATGATCATGTAATACATTTACAACATCAACATCTCTATAATAGTAAGAGATTGCAGAAGTGCTTTATTTTCTCCTTTTTCTTTTTTGTAGTTGTCTCTGTGTGTTTAACAGCATTGTGTTGGTCTTCAGCTTCATTCTTCATGCTTTGGGAGTAACACAAAGTAACCAAAACTGATAGTCAGCAAACAGCAGGGAAATTTTTTCAAAGCAGGAGAAAAAGAAAGAATATTTCTGATCATGTTTTTGACCTGTCCCAGTGACCCAGTGGAGCACAGCACGAAACTTCATGAAAGGAAATATTTGTTTAAAAGGTCTCAGAATCCCAGGATGTTGTAGTAGAAATTGTAGGCTGGGATTATTTACAAGTCTCTTTGCAATGCTAACTGTAGTTATGATGTAGAGTCTATTCTTAGCATCAATGTTTTACACTGATCTTAAGCAGTATACTCATTTTTGTGCCTCACAGATCTCACCTACCAAAATTTAATTTTCAGCATGGTCACACAGCATTTGGTCAGCTTAGCATGTGGACGTACTCCTAATTTGATGATGTCGCTTTAATATTAACTACATTACGAAAAAATTCTGTGCATTTTCAAATGTTAAGATTCCACAGTTGTAAACACCAAAGTAATCAATTCCATGTGCAGAATTGCAGATTGAATAGTGGTATTAAATCACATTAATCCTTCTGCTTTGATGTACACCTTCTTTATCCAGCAACAACAATCACCCTAGCAGGGAAGACAGTAATAGCAGATCTTCTGACACTCAGAGGGTTCAGCCACAATCTATGAGGTTTAGCAGAGATAACCCCTTAAATCTCTGAAGCCAAATTAGAACATAAGACAAACTAGTTTAGTTTCAACTCTCAGCTTCCTGAGTTTTTCTCAGTTTTCTTTACAGCACTTATAGGCTCAGTCTTCCTGTGCCTAAGACCTTTCAATTCCATAATCCTCCTCTAGCTGTATGCTCTGTAACCTCTGAATGCAAATCAAGGGACCTCAGCTGGTGATTCTGGCTGGCTGCTAAACAGTTTTCTCATGCTCCTGGTAAAGTCCCCATGTGTTACGTAGAAAATGCTCCGTAATTCACTTACAGTTACCTTACACTTTAGAAAAGATCATGGTGCAAAGATTTTGCACCAAACCATTTCAGACTTGTATATTTCTGCAGAGGTATTTAGGTCTGAATACATAAATAGCAATTTTATACATGGAGAAGAGAAAAGAGGAATTCCACAGGACTTTGGATCTGATTCATACCAGTTCGTCTGATTAGTCAGAGGACAACTTTGTGTCTCCACCCTCACTCCTGATCTTGTATATGAGCGTAGTCCATCTGTAAATTTAAAAGTTATGTTTTATTTTATGTGAAAAAAAAATTAGATTTGTTTCATTTTCACCAATCAAGCATAAATCCTCCACAATATCAAATAATAAAGAGAACCAAATAGAAACATTAAACAGTTCAGAAGACAGCCAATGGAATTTATCCATTGTGTAAGTCAAACTTTTTCTAGAAGAAAATTCTGCATTCTGTTAACTTTGTTTCCAATTTTTGTCTCCCCTTTCTTTTATTTACTTGAGTCCCATCCCCAGGGCAACAAAAAGGCTGATAAACATCAGCAATCTGAGTCCAGGCGGGCCATTTTGGAATAACTCTCAGAAGACTAGGAACAAGCAGATCCTAAGATTGGCCATGGCCAGGGGAATTGACACAGATCCCTACTTGCCAGAGGTTATTTTTCCAGTCTGAGTTTTCTGCTGCAAATGCTAAATGCTTTGCTTAGCTGTTAATTAGAGTCAGAACATAGCAAGTTCTTTGCAGATCCTGCAAAATATTTGAGTTTATCTGGATGGTGCCATAGGATCTCTACAGAATGGATATCCAGATATTATCGATGAGTGGTCCCATGCATTGTTGGAATGAAGGTGCAAAACCTACAGCTGAATATAGATTCCATGGTTGATTTTTTGGTTTGTTGGTGGGTTTGGGGTTTTTTATTCCATATTCTATTAGACCTAAGACATTGCTTCTCTGATTGAGGAAAGGGATAGCTGAGACATTTTCACTCCAATGTTAGCAATGAAGTAGATAGATATTCCTTCCCAGAAGGAGGAAAAGTGTAATTTTCTTGAAGGTTATAGGAGGTCAAATGTATGCCTTCACCATGTATAATACAAGGGAGGTTTTATGGATGTTTGACTGCCTAAAAATTTATGACAAAAGCATCCATATTCTTTATAAACAAGTTGATTTTGGAAATGATGACACTGTCTGTTGGGAGGTCTATCTTGCAGGCTACTGACCTCCATTCCTGGGGAAGGGAGATGATGATGCTCAGGGCTCTTTTGGTCTGTTGTCTCTGAATGATGGTGCCCAGATGAAGCCCCACCATGTAGAATAGGAACATAAATCAACATAGTTCTTATAGGATGTCAAGAGCATTTGTTGTTTGGGGGTGGTTTTCTGACCTATTTCAGTGGGGGAAAGAGACAACATCCCTGTCCTGTTTGTCTCTATGAAAGTTCACCAAGTTTCTTATTCTCAGCCTATTCTGCAGTGACTGCCTCTCCAGCTATCCTGGAGGGCAAAGCAGTTACTTCCCATGAATATAAATGCTTTCAGAACCACCCCAAACTGAGTAGTCAAAAGACTCAAAAGCCGTAAAAGAGAATTGTTAGGCAAACGGATCATAGACACACATTTACACAATTCACACAAAAGACGTACAGTATGAACATCTGAATCTTATTCTCTGACAAGATCAGACTGAAATACATTAATATAAAATGTGTATGGAGACATTTGTTTAGTAACTAGCAAGCAGAATATTTTGATCTGGCTCATGCTGTCATTAGGACACACTAACTATACAGGCTGACATTCCCACAGGCAGCAAGAAAAGAGCTACTACTGTCAACAGCATACATACATATGTCTTTTTGCATAGATGCATTACTTTGTTTGTGGTTGGACTAAAAGGATGTGGAAGTAAAAGAGTACATGTATTTCACAAGATTAAATCAGTGTATCCAAGTTCAACAACTATCTGCTTCTGATTTTTAAAAAAATACTATCTTGATGTTTTTCTATGTCACCAAACAGCTCTTTATCCTTGCTTTCTTCCACTATTTACAAGACAAAACATCTCTTTTCCTACAGAGTTAAAGAAACAAGAATCCCACTGGTTTTAACCAGGGGAAAGGATGGACAAGTTATTGTATACTTGAAATTCCTAGTGAGAATTTTAGGAGAAACAAGAAGAGGGTTAATTTCTCTGTATTGTCAGCAGGCTTCCTTCATCCCACAGTGAAAATTCCAGAACAGAACAGTAAGACCCAAATAACAAGGCAAATCATAATAATGATAGCAAATAAATAACAGTGTTAAGACATATTCCAGTCATCTCTTCTGTCTTTTATTTTGCCAGAGGCGTTCTACTTTTTTTCTATTAAAATAAACAAATAAAAAGCAGCAATGTTTTTTATCAGCTTTGAAAATATTACTTTAAAAATAGATCCCTCTTAGCAATTTTATTAAAATAAAGTTGAATATTTTCTGCTTTCAAAAGTGGAAATGATTCCATGCTTTTAATTTCTTTCTGAAGTAACGAATTGCACAGCACCAGAATGCTGCTTACCATTACTGGTTCTGGCCTTAGGGAATGTTACTTTATTACCTTTCCAAACCATACTTCAGAAAATTAATTAATTGATGCTCTTAGCAGCCTCATCCTGACAAAAACATATGATACTCAAATGTTAAACATGGAAGCTAAGATGAAACTGTCAGGAGAAGGCTGAAAGTGGTTATTAATATGGGTTTTGATAAATATCTTCTCAGGCTCACACTGTGCCTCGTCTACTTTCATCTTGGAAAGTAGTTAATCTGATTGATGAAGATCCTGTTTCAGATTGTCTCCATGCTGAGTTTAATAACTGCTTCTTTTTTTTTTCTCAAAAATAAAAAGTCCCTTATTGCACGGCAAAGAAGCTGTGCACTGGCATGTTTTGCAATCATGTAAGAAGTCTAACAGTGAAACCCTTGGGTTTTTCACATTCCACGCTTGAACAGCGTTGCTTAATTACCACACCATTCCATATATGACAGTCCACTCCCTCCTCCCTGAGTGCTTTGCAAAGCAGACTCTGATAAGAAAATTGTCATATGCTGCTAATGTTAAGCCCTTAGGCTTAAAAGAGTAAGCTCATCATGGCATCCTATCAGGACTGCAGCACAAAGGGGCAACACAGCAAGCCAGTTTTGTGTCATTACTAACATTCCAGTGTTAAAAATGAGCAAGCAGGGGGCTTTGTTATTATTTAAATTATTCTGTTTTAAACATATAGTCACAGTTATGGTTGCTAAGTTGAATAGAAAAGTGTACAGATTAATATCTGCTGGTGCATTGCCATATAGAAAAAAAAACTTCAAAATACAGTATATATTTTAGAAGAGAACTTAAAATATTTTCTAATCAACTAATTCTACAGATAAACTTGGATAACACTGAGGGCTAGTGCAATACTGAGGAATAGGTGTATCCACGATCTAGCCAAGACTCCACAGCCCTTTAGGAAATTGTCTGGGAAATGTTATTTTGTGTGAAAATACTGACTCATCAGAAAATAAATTTAGAAAGTTTCAGTTTCTGCTGCTTTTTTCCCCCAAAAAATGTGTTACAGAAAGTTCTTTTTTGTGTGCGTGTTTTTGTCTGAAAGAACTCTATTTCAGATTTTAGTTGCTTTTCCTAATTAAAAGAATGAAGAGAAAATATATCTAAGTATACGTAAAAAAACCGTTCCAATTCACTGAAACTTCATTTTTATACTAGTATCATGTGTGGATTTCTGAAAGGGCAGCAGAAATGTTTTAATTCTGTAAAGAATTACAATATACTAGGGCAGAGTTCCCTGAAGTCTTCTCTTAACAATGTAGGCAAGCTCAGTTTTGATCCTACGAGAACAACGGGACTGCCAGGAGCAGAGTGCTCCTTGTTCCAGCAGCTGAGGCCTTAGCAGACTTGTGAGGAAATAGGGAATATGGGAACCTGTGTAGAGTGAAGGGAAAACACCTGAAGGGCCTCGCTGGGCTTTCCTTGCAGTAGCAGTAAGGAACAGGCAAGGTGAGAATGGAAACTGGACATCTATTTGCTACCCTTCCCCACATACCCAAACCCCTCACTGGTGGGATTGGTGGTGCTGCAGAACATGCTTTTCAAGGGCCTAAACATCATTAGAGGAAATATAACTGTTCCTGCAAACCAGGGCCCTTTCTTCCTTCCTTCCTTCCTTCCTTCCTTCCTTCCTTCCTTCCTTCCTTCCTTCCTTCCTTCCTTCCTTCCTTCCTTCCTTCCTTCCTTCCTTCCTTCCTTCCTTCCTTCCTTCCTTCCTTCCTTCCTTCCTTCCTTCCTTCCTTCCTTCCTTCCTTCCTTCCTTCCTTCCTTCCTTCCTTCCTTCCTTCCTTCCTTCCTTCCTTCCTTCCTTCCTTCCTTCCCGCCTTCCTTCCTTCCCGCCTTCCTGCCTTCTCCAACCAGGGAAGGAAGCTGTTATTTACTGTGAGGGAAGTTGCACCACTGCCTGCAAATGCCACACACACTGTGGCATACCAAAGGGAATCTGATTTTGCTGCCAGTCAAAAGACTGATGATATCTCTGTCTCTTTTGAAATGGAGGGAAAGCTTCTCACATACCCCAACTCCAGAGCACTAAAACATAGCACTAACAGAATGCTTTCTTAAAAAATGAAGTGGAGGGAAGGGGAGAGGAAAAGAAGAAGACTCATTTTCCTGAAAGTTAATCTCCTGAAAGCTATATGTCTTGATAGACATATAATACAACATGGTTAAGTGGTACTTTTATCAGTGTCATTTTATCAGATTATGCTCCTCATAACAATTTTAAACATCACACAAGTGCCTTGGGTGCTGCATCATTTTAGGTGTACTTTCCCAGAGGAACAGCACACTGAGCCAACTGCCAGCAAATCTAAAACACAAACTTTGCAGAGAGGACTGGAAATGCTCAGGCTGGCTATCTTCATAGGAGCAGCTGGTGGATTTTCACTCCAAATTGGTGTGGCTTGTATTGCTTTGTTTTGTTTTGAGATAAGTTTCAAACACTTTAAGAAAAATCAACTGATCCCAAGGGCCAAGCAGAGACTATTTCATATCAAAATGGAAATAAAATCACACTCGACTCAATTTAAAAAAAAAGAAAATTGGTTAAAAATTTGTATTTTTATAATGATGCTGACACAGATTTTCTCTTGCACTCTGACTTTTTATGGTTTCACAATGGAAGACAACAAGAAACTGTATATCTGTCATTGAGAATTATTTTTGCATAGGTGTCCCAGTAGGAGAAAAGCAGATGTGGATTTTGTCATAATGGGCATCTTCACTCATTCCCATAGCAGGACTGATACATTGTGTATCAATAGAGCAGCAGGAGGACTGAAAAAAGGTAGTCTCATTCACCCATGATTTTAAAGATGAATTGCTAAATAACAACCTTTCATCCCCAAAAGGATCCCCAAAAGCTTCCACAACTGATTACATTATCAGAACTTTTCTCCCCAAGCTCTTCATGGTCAGCCTATTTTTGTCAGTTAAAAAACAAAATTTATTTTTCAGAAAGGTACTTATAATCTGCACTTACTAAATATGTCCTGCTTGTCTGAGGCTTCCCCAGACATGCTATAGTTGAGTCTCTTATTTTTATGAATTCTTGAAAAAAATGAGCAACTTAACTCTATTTTGGCGGGAGTTTGATATAATCAAAAAGAGAGATATGATTTCCTCTGCTGAAAAGCACAACTATGAGTACCAAAGGGCATGCAAATAAGTGAGGTTTCTCAGCAAGGGAGAGACAAAAATCAGGGCCAGGTCAGAGAAGAAAGAGAAAAAAAAGGAACTTTTAAGTGAGAAAGGAATTCCTGGTGGACGGAGATAATAAATTCTTTGTTAGAGCAAACCCAGGAAAAGCTAGTAAAATTAGATATATTAGATATTTTGCATGCAAAATTTAATAGTTTTATCCTGTATATCCTGGGTATAGAAGTTTTTTGTGGTTTCATTTAAATTTTCCTTCAAGTTATGGACATTGTCCTTCGTGTATGGATGAGGAAGGAGAAGCAGAAGTGACAAAGGAGTGCTGATTCTACTCATGATAGTTCATAGTAAAGAAATTAGTACAACCATCTTCTCTTTCTCTCCATTAGTTACTAATATTTTCCTGTCTCTTCCAATCAAAGATATGTAGCAGAAAAAACTCAGTGGAGGAGCTCTTAAAATTTCTTAAACCATCCATATCACCAGTCAGCTAGGTCTTCCCGCTCCATCCTCTTATCTCCTGATTTGTTTTATGTATTTGTTCACTGGATTTCCTCCCATGACAAGGCTGGTGAGACTTATTGAACCTGGGAAAGTTTTTACAATTGACTTAACTCCTCATCTTGGAGTATAGTCTTTATCTGTCAGGCCAGTGCTCAAGGAGCAAATCTGTATCCAGTTCTGGGCCCCTCAGTTTAGGTACTCAAAGGCATCCCGAGGAGGGCAACAAGGCTGGTGTCTAGACAAACAAGAGTCTAGAACACAAACCCTATGAGGGGGCACTGAGGGAGCTGGGGGTGTTTAGCCTGGAGAAAAGGAGGCTCCTGGGAGGACCTTATCCCCCTCTACTGCTGCCTGAAAGGAGGGTGTAGCCAGGTAAGGGCTGATCTCTTCTCCCAGGCAACAAAGGCCAGGACAAAAGGACACAGTCTTAAGCTGCACAGAGGGAAGTTTAGGAAAAAAGGTAAAAACTTCCCAGAGTGATTGGGCATTGGAATGGGCTGCCCAGGAAGGCGGTAGAGTCACTGTCCCTGGAGGTGTTTAAAAAAAAGACTGGATATGGCACTTAATGCCACGTTCTAGTTGGCAAGGTGATATTAGGTCATAGGTTGGACTTGATGACCTCAAAAGTCTTTACCAACCTAATTAATTCTGTGATTCTGTGATTCTTTTGTAAACGAGCACATTCTATTAACATGGTTAAAACTTGTCTGCTAACAGGAAAAGTTAACTGGCCCATCAGCTTGTATGGGATAGGTGGGAAGGGGTTGGTACCAAACCCTGCTCTTTTTTTATTTCTTTGCTATTCCTACATTTTAATAATGTATTCTTTTCTTAATACAAAGAAAACACATAGTCTTCTGGAAAAATTATAGCTGAGGTTTCATTTATTTGACAGGAGAGAGATGAAATTTCTACACCAACACAGTAGCTTTACAAAAAATACAGTACACTGTTGGCAAATTACTATTAATGCAGTTTTAAGAATTCAAATTGGTATCAGATTGGTGGCAGTTCTGAGAAGCTGTGAGGATATACATTAGTTACTTTAGCAGCTGTGGAAGAAAATGTAGGCCTGAGTGTCTTGCTTTTGTTTGTATCAATCTGTGTGACTGTTAAAGCAATAAGTATGTCTGACGTTTCATTTCAAAGAAATCTCTTCGTGACTAACAATGAGTTGATCTCATTACCTGCTTCTTGTATCAGTCTGGTGAAAGAGTAAATCTGAAGTTCAATTTGTCAGTCTTTCTTCTTAATCAGTCTGGAAAAAAAGTCTTTAAACTAAAGTGACTTATTCTGAAAAAAAGAAATGGAAAAGTAGATGTTCTTATCTTTTGAAATCTGGGCTCTAGCTGGGAGCTATATTTTTTTATTAAAATACCTTTTATAAGCCTAAGATATTAACTAGTCTAGAAAGAACATTTATCAAAGCTGCAGTTAGTCTCTGAAAAGCAGTTAGGTTTGAGGGAAATGAAATTAAATATGAAAATTCAGTGCTGCTGTGGAATGATCCCAAAAGCAGTACATGGTAATATGAAAGTGCTGGTATATATTACAGTAGTTTAGCACATACCACACAGAACAAGTCATTACATAATTATAATTAAAGTTTTTTAATTATATTCCTACATTCTTATTACCAAAGGCCAAGAATCAAGAAACCTTCACTCACATATGTGAGTCTCCTTCACTAAAGCTTATGGCCCTTGGGAATATAGGCAGCCACAACAGAATGAATCTGAGCACCAGATACTCTCTTGGTTTGCTGCTAAGTCCTCTATATCACTCCACTTTGTAAAATATGACCATTTAAGAATGCATTGTATGTGAGCTAAACCTATTGTAAAGAATTTCAGTTTCAAATAAGAGGCTAAGAGTACTCTCAAGAGTAGGACACTACTCAAGCAGGAGAAAATGCGGGTATTATTAAAATAATATTCAAACTGAGTCATTTTGTAAGGAACAGGGCAAGATGGAGTGACTTGAATGGATAGAAGAGCAAAAGATAGTTGACAAATTGGGGAAAAAAAAAGGTAATTTATAGCATCAGTTGAAAGAAGAGAGAAGTCCAAGAATCATCAAGGTGACCTCAAAGACACTCAGTCAAAAAAGGACCTGAAATGGGAAAACTTGAAGTGTCTAAGTACAAGTCTCTCAAGGAGTATCAAAGAATTGAAGGTGAGATTAAGCAAACATGAGCTAGAAATAGAAAATGCAACATTTAATAGAGAAGTAATATTCCAAGTGTTCAAACATGCTTATTTCAGCATTTAAATTTCAAGTTTTGACTAAAAGAAACAAATATACATTTCCCTACTTTATATTATTATATATAGGATATGTTTGAGTCAATTATTTAATTTTCAGTTCACAACCACAACGCACAGGAGAAGCTTTTCAGAAATGAAAGTTGAAACACACATATTTTTGCAAGAATCCAAAGGAACATGGCAGTTTATTCAATTTTTTTAAAATTGTTTTAAAAAAAATGGCTTGGCATTCCGTAATGAGCTAAGAAATCATGGGGAAGAAATCCATGTGAAAATGAGTGATCAGTAATTCCATGCAACAAAAAGAAAGTCCAGGTTTGGTGAGAAGGTTTGCTAAACACAGCACAGAGCGGTACTTGCCTGGCCCCTGGCATGGCCACTGACCTGGGTGGGGCTGTGTAGCACAGGGTTCAGTTTGGATACTTTTGCTCTACCCCACTTCTCTCCAGCAAACCCCGCTTTCAGTTCCTGCCATCCCATCTCTTCACTTAGCAAGCAAATTTATGCCCTGCCCATGGCATATGTGAGTGGGGAACTTCTGCAGGATTTCTTCTTTCCTGCCCTATATTTTAGCACTTTCCCCCCACTTTTTTTTTTTTTTTTTGGTTACATCCTGAGACCTGGTGGCAAAAACTTACTAGGCTTTTTGATTTGAATGCCAAATTTATTTTCTTCTAAAACTTTGGCTTTTAAAAAGCCAAATTACGTCTCTCATAATAGACCAAGTTTATAGGGTTTCCAGCACATTCCTGGAAATGAGGCAAGGATGAGGCTGGAATACGTTAAGAGAAATGCAGCCCAGATAGAGAACTCAAATCATCAGAGGGAAAACAAATAGGAAGCTCCAAGATTGTAATTGGAGTGCATTTATTGTTGTTCCAAAATAAAATTTCTTCATTTCATTTAAAAATGAAGATATTCCAGTTAAGGACAGCTCTACTTGTGATGTTCCTAAATTGGTAACAAAAATGTTCAAGCAGTATCCTATCTTCACATTGACAATATATTTCCATGTAGCAACCCTCAGCCAGAAAGTATTTTGACAGAAAATTGCCAATGAAACCTTCCTTTGAGGATAGAATTAAAAAAAAAAGAACTACAACAAAACCAAAAGAAGAATAATATCAACAGAAAACAGGTTTAAATGCATAATTTCACCATTTTACTAAAAATATGTTTGCAGCAGACACATGAGGTTGAGAGACACCAGTGGAGGTCGTTTAGTTCAGTCACTCACTCAAAACAAAGCCAGTGATGTTGGTGCCAGAATTTCTTTCTCTTTGCCAGGAGGAGAATGGTGTTGATTCTTTCTTCCCCCCCATATGGGGAAGATGGAAGATTCATTCTTCCGCTGTGTCTTAACATTTTCCAACGTGCTTTCATGTTGCACTCTCTCCATTGATCTTCAGCTCGATGTCACAATATTACATGCAAACATATGATAACCAGAGTGCCAGAGATATGATGGAGATTTATTTTTTGCTTCCTTGTTTCCTTAAAGCTGTTTTTTCCCTTGCTCACAAGGTTACATTCCATTAAATGACCAGTGGTTTATAGAGTTGGTATATTTGTTTTCAGCTCCTGCCACTTCAGATAGTGTGTGCATTCTTCTCTCTTTCATCCTGTCTTTATCTTAGCTGCTTTTTGTCTTCAGATATCGGGCTCTTGCTTTTTGGTGATAGCAGATGCTTTAATTTTTTTATTATTCTTAAGACATTATTTTCCCAGGGGTCGTAAACAATACCTTTGTATTACTACCTAGGTTTCCTACACACCTTAAAAGGCTAGATGATTATATTTATTTTCTGACGGAAAAAATGAAAAATAAAAAATGCTTTTTCAGTATTAGATCAGTAACCTGATATCAGAGAAGAGGAAGGCTGAGTCGTGATTTCTGAATGCTGAACTCCTGAGATTGGCCATAATGGTGATTAGGAGAAATGTTCTCAAGGGCAATAGCAAAAAAGAAAAGAAATGATTGTATGTGGTTGATTTACAAGTATGAGAATGAAACAAAGAGGCAGATGGTGGAGAAATATAAGGGCAGGAGAAACTGGATGAACATCAGTATTTACAGGAATGGTGATGAGGGAGAAAGAAATAAGGGCAGTAATGGTAAGTGAGGAACATTGTCTGTGACAGTCAATACTCAATGCGAGCCCTGTTCAATCAATATGCAAAGAAGCAGCTAAAGTGGCTGCAGCAAAAGGCTCCGGGAAGAAGTGAAAATGGCTGCAGCACATACAGTGCTCATTTGTTAATCAACAAACAGCTGGAGTCCTGCCATCCACTGCAACATGCAAAAGAGCAAAAGAGGCAGGGAGCAGCAAACAAAGGTTAAGTGACTAAAATGTGATTGATTATTAACAAGGCCAGCAAGCAGGTGAGAAGCAAAGGCAGTTCAGACTGGAGGATGAAAAGCACAGTTCTTTTTAATGACAACAGAAAATGCCTAACACACACACATACACACATGCACACACACACACACACACACACACACACACACACACACACACACACACAAACACACACACACACACACACACACACACAACACACACACACACACACACACACACACACACACACACACACACAGAGTTTTGAAGTCCTGCTCCGCTCAAAACCTTTCCAGCCTCACGCACACCAGAGGAGCTGCAGAGTAGCTCAGGCAGGCTGGAAATTTCCCACAATACCCCATCTCTTTTGTCTCTAACTGCTAAAGAGAATTCCCTGGTGCAAATTTTGTCTTGTTCCAGGCATATCCTCAACATTCATACAACACCCTCCTTTTTAGTCCTATATTAGGGTAGTAAGTAGGAGCTATGATTACCTGCTATCACCATATACATTTTATATAGCTAGAAATAATGTGCACTCTGCTCTTTCAGTTCCTTTCAATATTCAGCGCTTTGCTGTTTCTTTGGCTTTTTACCTGTCCAGGTCTTTACCTTCCTTTGTTACTTCCAGTTATGAAGATTATTGTAACATACGATGATATAAATACAACTTGCCAATGGAACAGAGGACACATACAGACCATATATTGGCAGTAAGCCTAAAAACAAAGAGTAGAAACATTTAGTTAGATCCTTTAGAGACAGGAAGGACAGCCATTACTAGACTTCCTCCAGTGATACTGTGACATTTCTCTATTATGGTTTGTGTTTGTTCGTTTGGGTTTTTTTGCATATGGAGTAGAGTTGGGTTTTTTTCAGCTTGCAAATAAACTGAAATGATTCCCAAAGGAGATATATTATAAGTAAAGGCAAACAGGTTAAATCAATAATATCACTGTTCTTCAACAGGATCTATCAAGAAATTTGTGACCCATAAGTTGCATACCTTGTTTGTTTAACAAGACTGCCCAGGATGGCTGTTCAAAGGCAATTTCTCAGCATAATCAAGAATCTGAATATTACCCTTTTAACAGCTGAAGAGGTCATGAAATTATCCACTCTGAGAAGAAGGATATAGTCAGACTGTGATGGACATAGCCCTTTTGAGCTTACAGTACCATTGTCTGCCTGGATGCTGAAATTCTACAGCACATTGCACATTTTAGGTAAAAAATATTCAAAACCAGTAAAAGACCCTGAGTTATCAGCAAATCTGACTTAGTTTTCCCATAGTAATTTGGAATGGAAGACATTTAGCAAAGGGAAAATACCATATGCATTTCTAAGAACAACTCATGCAAAACTTGCTGTCTCTGGCCCAACACAATTTTACACCATGGTACTATAGAATTACATGTTATAGATTACATATCACTCCCTTTACACTCCTGCAATAGTTAAACAATAAAGGGTACAATATAGAATTGAGTATTTTTCACAGGTTGGCTATGTTTGGAAATATATTTTAGATAAAAACACTAGGAAAATTTTTTCCAAGATTCTTTTTTGATGAAAAAACAACTAATTACTTTTGATTAAGAAATCAATATAAAACCATATTTGTACAGATCCTCAAAATATTTTTTTCTTAAACTCCTATAACTTAAAAGAAATCATTAAATCTATATGCAATCATGTTATCTAGCACATTTTATGGAATTGGCATTTTCCTGAAGGAATCCCCATGAAAGCATATAAACTACATCTTACTCTCAAAAAGATTTTAGTATAAAGAAAGAAAAAAAATAGCTGTTTCTCTGTGCTATTTCATACAGTTACTCTCAGATATCATTACCAACTAAAACACTTATGCCACATAATAGATTTATCTATAGACAGAGGGAGTCTGCATGCAGCTCCATAACTACCATTAAAAGAATAGACATCAATATTCAGATAGATCAATATTATTATCTCCTCTTTCACCTGCAAATGAAGAAAAAAATAGTGTATAATTTAGAAGAATAAGCATTAGCAATAATGTTCAGAATACCACAAGCTTACCATTGAATTTTATATTTTCTATAGCATAAACAGTGAGAGTATAAGCGTGTTAATAAATGAAGAAGAAACAGCACTCTATAACAGTAGGTGCACATTGTGTTAGGTTAAGGGGAAAAAAAGCCTTAACAAATTGCAAGGAAATTCACACATCTTGAGGAGCCGCTTAGCAGAGTTTCATACAGGTGTGCCTACATCTACAGAGTTTTGGGAGCCCTCAGTAATGATTTTCAAATCTATTTGTTAATCTCACCCACAATGGACAGAAGGTAAGAGCCTCTAAGATATCTGACAGAAGAGAAAGACAACATCAGTGAATAGTGATGGAGGACTTAGGACTGTTTTGATGTTCAGCTATTGCTGATCACTGGGATGTAGTTCATCTGAGAGCCATTACAAGCTTCACAATTGTAGAAATTCTACAGTTGTAGAAGTTTCACCTTGGTAAACACATAATACAACAGCTAAATCCAAACCCAAAGGAAATTGAATTGGATTATTCACACTTACAGAGCAAGTTTTCAGAGGAGATCACTGCTCTTTATTTATTAACATAACTATGAATTTCTGGAGCTTGAGCACCAGTAACTTGTTGAGTAATACGATGCTAGCAGTAGAGACTTTACAATGCCTTGAGGAGGTGGAGAGATCTCGACAGGGATTTGTAGGACACTGCCACAAAGGGGAGCCTTTCCTAAAGGAAATGTTAATGGAAAAGGACTCTGAGAAGGACAGATTGCCTAGTCATTGTAACTCCCATAAGGTAAAGTTCTCAAGTGAATAGGAAATATAACATGGTCAGCCTCAGTGAGAAATCTTTATCTACAAAAGGAAAAGTGCTGGTTACTGGAGGAGGAGTTCCTTCATATAATTATACATACCTGCATAACTATAAACTTTTGCCTACCCAGCTGCTGTGATATGGATTAAGGTACTGGAGTGTAAGGATTTATTCAATACTAGTCCACTGTGTTTCCCCAGGGAGGAAGCTGTACGTTGAAAGAGAGTGGGTAGAGCTATTTTCATGCCAGCTGCTTTGATACCAAAAGGGCTGAGAGGGAGTTTCCCACCCTCATCTCCATGGGCCTGAACTCAATACAAAGTGAGAAGGTGACATTAAAAAGACATTTGTGTGAGCTGACAAGAAAGAAAATTATGAAACCAGACAGAGGTCTGGAGATATAATGCATTGATAGATAAGCAATAAGCAGCTATGGCAATCTGAGTTCATTTCAGAAGACATAAATCAAAAAACCTGATTCAGTCAGGATGTAGGGAGATGCCATGCAGTACAGGAGAAAGGCTAATCCTGTGACCTGTCATAATGTCAGAATTATTTTAAGGCAGAAAACATGGGGCTGACTTTGAAGAGTACTTCATGACATATGCAGGAAGGTTTGCCAAACTCAGGTACTGGGGTATACAAAAGGAAGTCCTGCCAAAGCACCCTAAGGATGCTGCACTCATTATTGATCCTATGCAAACGTTACCTCTGTATCAAGTTAAAAAACTTAATCTTGTCTCCCCTTCCCCACCTTTAACTTTCCTGAAGAGAAAATGCCCTGTAAGTTGTATTCCAACTACTCCAGTTGTATAGCTCCTGAATGTTTTTCCCCAGCATCAATGTCTTGCAAGCATATAGTATATACTATATAGTGTATAGTATATAGTGTATATAGTATATATGTATAGTATATAGTATATAGTATATAGTATATAGTATATAGTATATAGTGTATAGTTTATAGTATATTCCATACATGTTGAAAAATGCTATAAAGATAGGAGAATATAATTTCTTCAGACTCTTAGGGGATCTGTCAGTTATCCCCAGAGCAGTAATACTGGGAATTGGAAGGAATGTTTCCTTGCCATTCCCTTCCCCTGGGGAAGCCTTAAGCATATTTCAGGTAGGATTTTCTGTGAAGGCCACATTTATATGGGCTATGTATGCACCTAAGGAATAGTAAGAATCACAGTGAGGTTTATGAAAGCATCCAATTTAACGGTGGATTAAAATTTCAAACCTAGGCTGAAAAGCAAGGGAAAAAAGTGAAAATAAGACTCACAGTATTTAAACACTCTAAAAAGTCTCAACTAAATAAAATTTAAAAGCATGCAGCACATGAAAAAAAAAAACTATGGGCCTTCTGTTCCTACATTATCTATGAGCTTATGAAAATTCCACCTTTAACAGCTGTCACTTTTTGATTTTGACAAAAAGTGCAAATGTCTCAGTTCTAGAAATAAATGCAACATCATCTTATGTTTTCTGTATTAAACATGAAAAAAATTAGGCACATTACACTATTCTTCTGGTCACTCAGGAGCAGTGGCTGCCAATCATTTTATAAAGTCAGTGACTTGACTGGACTGTTTCAGTGATCATTGATGGCTGCTACCTATTCCACTGTCTGTAGTTGCTGCAAATATTATTAATCTAACTAAGACAAAAAATAATGTTAATATCTCAGAATTCTGTTGCAAAGTAAAATGAGTGAAGAGCCAGCTTTATGTTTGGATCTTATTTGAAACATTATTCATGACATTTTCCAACAAAAGTTGCAATTAGTGTCACGGACACTGCTGTCATTGCAATGCAAACACTTTGTTTCTTGTCTGTCAAAATCAGAGCAGCTGTCACAATTTAACTAAATTGAAAAGAATTGTAATTAGGAAGCCCTACTTTATAAAATTCCTCTTATAGTTTAGCTAAAGTCAAACTAGTAATTATACGGATTTCAGTCAAAAATGCAGTCTTCAAACTTTTAAAATAAAAAATATTGTGGTTTTTGCTTTTCTGACTGCCAAGAGCAATAAGAAAAAATGGGGGTTAACTGAGATTAAAATATTACTGTATATCCTCACTATTAGAAAGTAATACTGTAAAAAATATTAAATTACATAGATTGTATATAATCCTCTATCCCTTAAGTTTTTTCTGTATAGAAAATGGATGCATTTACCCTAGAACTAATAACATGTAATGGCTACAATAGAGAGGCATTTAGAATTAGAGACTGTGTTTGCATCATAATTTTTCAGGTACTCAGAGAGACAGATACCACAAGAAAATTCGTGTTTTTAAAACCAGTAAATGATGCTGAAAAGTATCTATAGCCCCAAAATAGTTACTAGTTTGGACAGAATAAATAGGGAGAGCTAGTTTTAAACCTTTCATCTGACTCAAATCTCTATGGGGCTGTTGTTATAGTGAAGGCAGTGTGGTATCATAAAATTTATGGAAAATTTTGCAGCTGTGACTGGCTTTATTAATTTATTAAGAGGTATTTTAATTAGTCTAAATGTCATTTAAATTGTGCAACCATTAATTCTTAAAAATAAAATAGTTTTCAGCAAATTCCTTTGCTCTTTTTTGCAATAATTTGCAAGTATTTCTGCTTCTTAAAAAAAATCTTTTTAAAACTTACCCTTTGTTGTTTAGCAGAGTCATTATTCAGACAATTTTTATTGCTATTCACTTGCCTTTAATCTCAACAAATTCACCAACATTTCTTACAGAGTAAGAAATAGACTCAGCAAAATATTAACAGTCAGGTCTCTGTCCCAAAATTTCTGCAGAAAGGCAGCTGAATAATGAGGGAGTAAAACTTCTTCATGAACAGGCATAAATGTTTGAGTTTGTTGAATAAATAACTGGCTGCTATTCATTTTTTTTTTTATTTCCAGGTATTCTTGATTTATTTCCCATTTGAATGCCCATTTCATCTTTTTAAATATATTTATGTCTCCCTTTACACAAAAGCCCATATTTTCAGAGTTAGACATATGAAATAAAAGCACATTGAGTTACTCAAGTAAGTGACCTGATTTTTGGAAATGTTGAGACTCAGCTCCCAGTGTGATCAATACATATTGATTCTACATACTGCATTCTCTTTATGCGGTTGAAAACATACCAATATTGCCATGCAGTATTTCATCAGGAAGCTATAAAAATTTCTTAGATATCTGTATTATTGACAAACTAAAAATAAGTGTTCAACTAAAATCCCAGTGGTGTATAATCTTAGTAATGCTCAACACTGATTTTAGAGTTTGAATTAGAAAACTTATTTATGTATTCTCTGAAATGCAACAAAAGTTTTCAAATAGAATGCTATAGAAAGGGCTTTGAAAGTGCCTCTTACCTCTCAGACAGTTCACTTGAAATCTTTTTTTCTTAGAGATTTGGTTATTAACAATATTCTACATTTCATGTAAGAAACATTATAATCATATTCTACATTTCATGTAAGAAGAGTTTATCTGTGAAGCCAAGCCACTGATCCTAAAAGGTTTGTTAGGTTTTGCTCATATCATTCTTACCATCCTGAAAATGCCATAACTTCCCTTACCTTATGGCTCTTACTGGATTATAAACTGGAAAAATCGACATCCTATCTCTGTTAACCTTTGGCAAAGCTTGAGGAACTATTTCTTGCTCATGAAAAAGCCATCTAATTGCTAATCTATAATCCTTTTAATATGCTCTACGTTGTGGATTGATCTATTGCCAGCTGACCCAGCAGTGCCCATGGCTATATTAATCCTATTATTCACATGTTCCAATGGAACTCTTTAATGAAGTCTGAAAGGCTTGCATACTACTGATATTAAGGATGGTTACACTTGTATTGCACCTAATTATGGAACACTCTATTGTATCACCTAATTGTGCAAATTACTTTTTTTCCCAAGGCATAATTTATTTCGACAACAAGGTTTATCATATTGTTTTCATCTGTGTTCTTTTTTTTTTGGAGGCAATGACTGATTTACAGCTTCAGTGCTATGTTTTTAATATCCTAATAAGTGTTACATTGCTTGACCAGACTGAAAATAAAATTAGCAAGGTAAAGAAAGATGTTCTGAAAAAACAGGAGTCATAAATAGTAATATCTTATATAATTAGAATTTAACTAGAGGATTTAAAACTACTCAAAAAACAATGACAAATTGCTAGACCTTAAAATACTCTTTTATGGAAGCAGGTTTAACAATATTACAGATCTGTAGAGAAAGAAATTAATGAAACATGTTAATAGCAATGACGTTCTACTATCAGCCATTGTTCTTCAATCTCGACTATTTGACTTTCTTCCTCACAGAAAATACAGTGACAGTGTGGTTTGAATTGCCTTCTCCTTTAGGAGTTTGAAGCAATTCACAGCTGTTGTGGCTAGCGTAATCACTTTCAGTGTCCCATACTAAAAAACAAATCTGTCTTTCCACTTCATGCATTGCACAGAAACTAAGCACATAATCTGTAAGTACAGCATCAGAAAAAAAGGTTCTAATCCAGCCATCTGTAATCCAGTGCAACTCTGAAAATAAAGGCCCCTATTCCCTTCACTGATGCCCTTCACCAAGTCTTATTATAGTTTGGGTCATGTATCTCCACAAAACCTGCCCTGCAGTTGCAAAAGAAATCCCTTACCCTTCATGAGATGCTATGAGAAAAACAATAGCCTGTTCACTCAAAAAATCACTCAAACCAATTGTCACATGTTTCCCTGTCAACCATCCCAACAAATAAGAACCTCAAGAATACAACCTGTGTTTTCTGAACTGTATCTCTGGTATGTTATTGTGACAGCGGTCACAGGGGTTCTTGGATGAGGGAAGAGACAAAAATGTTGACTCCATGTTCAGAAGGCTTATTATTTTATTATATATATATTACATTATAACTATACTAAAAAGAAATAGAAGGAAAAGGTTCATCTCAGAAGGCTAAGCTAAGAATAGAATAGAATGAATAACAAAGGTCTGTGGCTCGGACAGAGAGTCCAAGCTACCTGGTCTGTGGTTGGCCATTAATTGTAAACATTCAAGATGGGCCAATCACAGACACACCTGATGCGTTCCACAGCAGCAGATAACCATTGTTTACATTTTGTTGCTGTAGGTTCTCAGCAGGAAAAAATCCTAAAGAAGGATTTTAATGAAAAGATGTCTGCGACATGTTATCATCTTAATCCAACTTGGCAGTAGCCTTTATTTGCATTTTATTGGTAATTAACATTTTATTATTAACCCTTAATAATTAAAGAGTAGTAAGCATGTTGTAATGTCTCAGCTGTTGAGTGATCAGCAGAATACATGTGCTCCTCACTGGTAAAACAGAAATATCAAAGCCTCAGCTGAATAGTAACCTTCAGCTACCTGAGCCTTTTCTCTCAGGTCTATTTCAAAATATGAAGTCTATCCAATGAAGCATAACCTTAGACAAGTAATGTAACAGTGGAGTATTGATTATTTTCTTAGTCTTGATAAGGTTTATGGATTTATACTCAAACACAGACTCACAACAAAATACACTTACAATAGCCAGCTTATACTACACAATATTATGCAACTGACTTTTGCTTGTGCTTCCTAAACACCAGAGAAAATGAGGATGAATGTATGCTGTCTCTGAAGCACTTCATTAAGGTTGTCTAATTAGAATGCTACTTAATTATCCAATATAATGGCTACAAGTGCTTATAAGACATGCAAATACTCATAGACACATGTCTAATTCAGGATAATATTTTAAAATTCACTACATTGGTGTCTTTGGGTGTCATAATTGTAAATAAAACTGCAGCAGCTGCACATTACTCAACATGTGTGAGTTTTCTTGACAAAATACTGGTCTCACAAAATTCTCTTGAAAGAATAATCTCCTCTGGCAAGAAATAGTGCTCGCTTTCAGTTCAGCTTTTCTTACAAGTCACTTGCTTTCCCAGGTCACTCTGCCTAATTCCTTCATGAGTCTTTCCCTAGAGCATCCTTCTTTCCTATCTGCACATGTATCTGAAGTTCCTGACAAAGAAATAAGAGACCCTAAGGAATTCATTCTGTCTTTTCATGGCATCAGAAATTTGGGACCTTCTTCAGAGGATTTGTGTCTTACAGCCTAGACCCAGACAGCACTTCCCTCAGCTAAGGGGCCAGGAGCACCTCCAAATACCTTTCTCAAGCTATTTTACGTCACTTCCCTGTGCTGCACAACATAACGGTGCACAACCCCTCTGAAATTTTACCAACGCTACAGGAATCACTTAGAAATGAGACATACAGTGCTTAAAGAGACTTGATAAACCAGAACTGAGTATTCTCATTGTAATCCCAAGGAACTCCTGAATCAGGCGAGATTCAGCATGGACAACAATGTAACAAGCTGGGAAGGAGAGTAGGTAAGAGAGATAAGTGAAAAAATAAGTAGTTAAACTAAGGGAAATCAATACATTATTCAACCTTTGGCAAGACGTGCAATTAACATAAATGTGTTCATTAGTCTACTAATAGATTTATCAGCCAAAAGCATTCTTCCCTTTAGGAGCATGAACACCACAGAATATAAGAGTCTCTGATTCTCTTAAAAGAAGAGAACCACGCCAATATTGGCTATATTTCCTTTGACCAACACTAGCAAACACTCACCAAACTGGCAACAACAACAAAAAATAAACCACCCCAAAATCAACAAACTAACCAAACAAAAACAAAAAAGTCCAACTGGTTATGCAGGAAATCAACCTTGCTCTGGTGATGCCTTAGTTAACTAGATATCATTAAAGCAGACAGTGAGAACCAAGTTAGCACAGTTATCTGTCACATAAGGTGAGCGAAAGGATATGAAAGGCCCAGAAGACCGTGGATTGCATGCAAAAATGAAAACCATCTGGGAAAATACATGTATAAGTTTACTCTTTTTTCCTATTTCAGATTCCTGAGATCCTGCCCAAATCCTTTATGTTCTCCTTTATTACAATTTGAATTTGTTTTCAGCTCATTTTTTAAATATCTTATCTTTGAAAGAAACTAAAAAAAGGTGGCTAAGATTTTCATTTTGGAGGGAAGGAGAAGAGGGAAGAAATTATGTCTGTAATCTTAGATTGTAACTAAGTGACATTGATAGTCACTGTCAGTTTGTTGCCACAGTATTTCTAAGATATCTCTGACAGTTTATACTTAGCAGCTGTATGTATGTATCACTTATCTGGTATGTTATCTAGGATCTGTTGAAGTAAATTGGCACAGATTAATTTGGGTCTTAGGTTTAAGGTTTTTGTTTTGCTTTGGTGGTTTTTTTTTCAATCAATTTTAACCCATCTTTAATTGCCATTAAAAAATCTTCATTTACTTCCATAAGGAGTAGTAATAGTTTCTTCATTTTTTCAAGTTAAAGATTAGATGATCTTTTCTTTCTGGAAATTAATGAATTTTTAACTCTGCAAGTTGTCAATTTGTAGCTGGAATGCTGCTGAACAAGGCTTTGAACACCTTTGCAAGAAGGATTCATAAAGATTCTATTGTTGAGAATACAGTTAGAGGATCTGAAAGAGTGAAAACAGTTGAGATACTTCTACTAATTTATTGATGAGCTCTCTTAAAATTATCAGATTCACAAGTGTCTTAAATAATTTATCTGTTGTTTGCTGGATTACATCTGTTATTTGCTTTCTCCAGAAATATGTACTAGAATTCACTTATCACCAGTTCATCACAAGGATTTAATCCATCATAAGAATTTGCAAGTGCAATGTGTGATGCTTCTCTGTACAAAGTAGAGCACGAATGATAAGTTGCCCAAAAAATGAAACTAACTGGCCGCTGTATCTTTTTCTTGGTAGTATACTGTGCTCCTAATTTCTACCAAAATATCACGAACAAGTCGATATTCAAAAATAAATAACAGTAAATTTACAGATTAAGCACCCATTACAAAGAACAGCTCAACTATATTTAGAAGCCCAAAATCAAAGTTAATTGTAAGTTGTCATAACTATCTGATCTGGGAGTTGATCGATCAAACAAACTTAAGCAGCAATATATTTCATAAAATTGTGAGAACCTTGCGGCAAAGCCATCAAACAAATAGCAACATTAATCAAAAATGGCTCGCTGCAATAAGTGAAGGTTTAATAAGTATAAATGGACTGAAGCAAAACATTTAGTTAACCCTACATGCTCTGCTGAATCAGCAGGCTACACCATAGGTTGTTCTAGTAAAGCATATTTGTATCATAGAGTAATTGAAGGGATCAGTTCCTGTGGCGTCACCCCTGTCCATTTATTTGTGAAGAAAATTTTAGTGTGGAAGAATAGAAAGAAGTAGGCTGTTCATCATCAGCAGATAAAAATAATTGCTTGTGCTAAGCCAGCAGAAAAAATATTACCTGAGGATAAATTTAAATATTTTCAGGAAAATCTTACATTTTTTCTTAAAATCTGACCAAAAAACGCCTGTTCTAAGTAAAAGTTGACATAAAGGTTGAAAAACATTTGAGCTTTTCTAGGGAAGATATATTTTCGTGTCCTTATTTTATACTGATGCAGACTTATCCGAGGTTTTTATTTGGTTAGATTTTTCCCCTGGCTAATTCTAGAGAATATTTCTTAACAGTCTAGTTATTCTGAAATAGAGTTAGTGCTCTCAGTGGACTCTAATGAGTTACACTGTGCAAAATCTATCCAGGAGAAAAAGTTCTCACAGGGGAAAGAAATCAACATCTTTAAAATGAGTCAGTTTGGAACTTACTTTACTTCAAGACAGACTTCATTAATTGGGTGGGGGGTTTTCCCCTCCTTTTGGCTACATTTATGCTCCATATAAATCATCAATAAAAATGTGGTACAATGGAAAGAAAACTTTTCCCAACATGATAGTGATGCCTTTTTCTGGTCTTAGGAAACTGAACCAGACACAGTTAAGGGATAAGAGGGTTTTGCCTTGGTATTTCAATAAGGATCCTTATTGGTGAACAATTTCACGAAGGTGGAACACGCCACAGCGCACGTACATGATAAATTACATTTACGATTTAAAGACCTTACAAATTACCACATCTAATAAGGATGCCCCAGCGGGAGGCCTGGATGAATGACATGGTATTTCCCCATTCATGGAATTCCCCCCTGGATGGGCCAAATCTCTGATTTACAGGATATGTTCTAGAGAGGACCTTGGCTTCTCAAGATAGTGTAGGGTTTTCCAGCCTCCTACTATGAGGCCTTTAGGATGTTTGGTGTCCTGGCCCAACAGAATACTGGGGCTATGCTAAATTACCAGACTGAAGGAATTATAGGTATGCATGCTAAGAAAACTGAAGATACATAAAAGTTATATAAAAGCAGTTATACAGATACATAAAAGTTATATAAAATGCAAAAAATCGTCTTGGCATCAATAGAAATAGATAACATAAATTCAACCTCAAGAGCAATTCCTTCAATACTTTAAGATAAACTTGATAAAGTCTGTGTACAGTTCAGCCTGGCAGAGAACATGCAGCTAATCCAGGCCCTGAAGTCTGTGATATTTTTCTTAAAAGCACTATGGCTGAATAAATATAAGGGTTAAGATTATAAGAGTATCTGGAAGGACACAGAAATATGGATTAAGAAATAAAACAATCTACTGAGGATGGACACTGGGTCTGGAGGGCTACTATTCAGTGCGGGAAAAGTTAAGAAATTAAAGATCTGAGCAAATACTGTGTGCTGTGGAGAAAAGCTTCTGAACTACATCCAGAGGAACTTTTAAGCATGCAGTATCCCAAAACAATGTAGGGATTGTGGGAACTGCAGGAAGGTGAGATTAGGCAATCCTCAGATGAGTCTCCTCCTACTTCCAATCCATCCCACCAGTCTCAGGGTCTTCTGGAGGCTACTACTGCTATGAGTTAAAACTTCTGGCATAGGGAATTGTCACATTTCATTTTACCCTCGTGTTTTGAATGGCTCCCAGGGCCAGTAATTGTGTATGGAAAAAAACTTATTGACTCAGTCATACAGCAAAGAAATTTTTCTTTTTGTTATCTCTTCCTCTTCTACGCTAGGCTTCTATTAAACTCTTCAAAGTATTGCAAAGACAAATGATGTAAATATAGTTAGAAATTTACTTATTGGGTCAAACGTTTAAATCCTTGGAGACCTAAACTGAAACTATTTCTGAATTCAAAATAGGGACTTGGGTACCTTTTTTCATATTAAAAGAGTGCTTTGACAAATTTTCTACTGGCTAGGGTCCAACAGATGTTTCTTGCTATCTCTCTCTCAGTTTTGAATTGTTAGAGGTACAAAACAACTTCCAGTACTGTAAAAACTCTACATAATACATATATGTCAGGTAAGAATTTTAGAAGAAAGTATATCAAATTAAGTAGCTGGAAATAAAAGACTTAAAAATAAAAGTTATTTCCTGATCCTTACCAAAATAGAGGCAAATTAAAAAATCAAAAAAAACCTATGAAACAAAAAATTTAAGGAAAACAGTTCTATTTAGTCATCTGCCAGGACAAGCTAGGTAACTAGTTAAAAATAATGAATCATGAACCAGGAAAGAAAAGAGACTGTAATACCTGAAAAGCAGTATCACAATTAAGTACATCAAGCTAAGTCAGAGTTATAATTTTAATTGAAAGATTCACCTTTGCAGCATTTTTATACTTCTCTGATGAGCATCAGAACTAACAGATCAGGAAATAGCCATTTTGTTGAAAATTTTCTCCCAGTTTTAGCTGACCAAGCGGATCCACTTTGACACAAAGTGATTGCTTTGCTTCACCTGCATAGTTTCAGTGTAGCATTGGGCACAGAAGTTCCACTGGAAGGATGCCTATGAATTTTGATGTTCCCTTTGGGACAGCAGAGGAAGAGATGGGGGTGACTGTGCTGGCTCCAACGGACAGGTTTGTTGGCTATTGCTCTGATAATGTGTGGTTGTATATGATATTAGTTTGGTGGATGTTTGGTTCGTGTGGTGAGTTAGCAACCTCAGAATGTTCAAATTAACAAAATTTTCTTCATTAGAGGGGAAATGAAGGAAGATATTTTAAAATACAATGTTCCAATACCAATTGCTATTATTCAATGATTTTCATATAGATTAGTGTATGTTATACCACATGAACACCAGAACAACAGAGTTTGTGTTGTAACATGTTTAGCCTCTGCTTTCTGCTTTAAATTTGTGCATGATATTAAAGAATTGAGAAACTGGAAAATACATACATTAGAGTTGCTACGTAGTGTGATGCTTTGTGCTTTATGATAAGGTTCTTAATTGCTTGATTTCAAATTTCTGTGAAAATATGTAATAATTTGGAATCTTTTTTCACTACATGCACACAAACACTTGTATTCACCAAAGTTTATCTGGAGAGAGATATCAAACTGAAAACTTTTTAATTCTACTTATCATGAGAATTTACTGAAAGCTTTTGTTGGAAGATGCTAGATTGGTCTGTAAAGAGTCACTGTCTCAATGCCATGACATGAGCCACAGTATTAATTTATTTGTAGAAGACCTGGAATAAAGTTCCCAAATCTTATTCTTCCATTTTTCTACGCTATTTTTATTGTGGCTTAAATCTCTAACCATATTTAGATCCAAAGAATCTTTCTGCACATTTCTGAACTTATCTCCCACGTGACAGCAGTTCCACAAAGTAGTTCATTTCTAAGGGAATTTTTTCTTATCGTCTCTGGTCACCAGTGTAGTAAATAGTCATTGGGGGAAAAGTCATCTCATCCACTGTGTCTAGGGAAGTATCTTAAAATTGAGATGTTTGAGGATTCCAATGAAAAAGTATATCTTCTAATGATATTCACCTTCTTCAACAGATCCTGAGATAGGAAGATGAAAGTTCAGGGAAGAAAGAGTCTTATAAAGACTGTTGCTTGATTTTTACTGAGTAAGGTTTTACTGATCAGGACAGAAAGTTGCATGTGTTTTTAACCTCATATTAATTGATCATTAGTTGTGAACATTGCTTTAAAGACAGTCACTTGATTCACTGTAAGGCTTAGTCTTACATCGAAAATAAAACCTTATGTTTCTGCCTGTTCCTTGACTAATGTTTTAAAGAAATTAATTAAGTAACTAAATATAAATTCTTGCATTTTCCTGTTTTTAATCTGGTCCATATTCCAACAGTAGTTTAGTTTTTTTTCAAAGTCGGTACAATAAAAATTAATATGGAAAGGAAACACGCGCACACACTCACACACACACACAGAGAAAACCCCATAACTAAACCCGTGAAACCTCAGAATACTTTGAAACACAGAAACATTTCAAAATATTGCAAGTTTTTTCTCTCCTGCAATTTCTTACTTCCTTAAGGGCATCCGCTTTATGACAGCACCTGCTAAATCACAGTTATATATGTAAACTTTGAGATAGAAAAAGACTTAATGACAAAATACAAAATTTGGCTTGACATGGAAACAGAATATTGATTCTTAATAATATAGAGTACTTTGAACAACAGAAAGCAGCGTAAGACTAGTCCACTGAAGTGAGCAAAAAGATCATTGATATCCTTGTGTTTTATATATTTTAAGTAAATATATAAATACATTTTTTGTAGTTGTACCATATGAATTTAAAGAAAGCTTCTGAATTAAATATGGAACTTTTGTTTAGAAAAAGCCAATTATTCACCCTGGCATTTTCCAAGATAAACATTATTGCAAATAGTGAAAATGGGCAGAAAATATCATTTGAGCATGAAAACAATCTTAAATAGAAAAAAAAGCCCAACATTTTCTATTTCAGATTTCTCATCTTCCTATTAAACATTATCCACTTTCTCTAATGCAGAATTCAATTTCCAGCACAAAAGAGATAAAACACTGATAATGGTAATGGATATTAATCTGAAATGGAGTGAAGAAAAAAAAGAAACATGCATTAATATATGCTAATGTTAGTGTTTGCAAAATATCCATAATATCGTGTTTTTAATGTATTTAGGCAAACTGAAAGCAACTGACATTAACAGTGGATTACAAATCCCTTTATTTTCTGTGTCCTTATATAATTTACATGCTGAGATCATCATGTTTCTTGACACACATTTACAATGAAAATAACAAAGAAATAAATTGAACTGGCGTGACTGAAGTGGGCACTACTGTACTGCAGTACAGCATCTCTCAGGTTTTAGGCCTCAAATATACCCCAAACAAAACAGGACACACAGTTTCATACATCCTAGCTTACCCCACAGAGTTCTCCTAACACACAGAGAAACTGCCACTCTGCCCTTGTAAAATATACTGCATTAAACGCGTCAATAGCAAACATTATCAGCTTAATGAAACAGCTGTTCAGGATTCCAAGTGGATTGAATGACACTGATAGCTTCATTCACAAGTAATAGTCAATATAAAATATGATTTTCTTAATAGAGCAGAGCACACTATTGATAATTAAATAAACTTTTAATAATGAATCTGTCACAGAGCAAGAAGTGTCATGAATCATTCATAGTTACATGCTTGAGGCAAAAAGTGAAAAATGGCTGATTTTTTCATTTTTTTTCTGGTCAGATTTGCTTTTCAAAATTAGCTGGCCAAATCAGCTGAATGATGAGGTCAAATTTTTGACAGGGTTAAAACATCATGGGTTTACATCTTTTAAATAAGGTGGTGGTACAGGTGTAATGTTCAGTAAATTATTAAGACTAAAGCAAGAAGCTATGATAGAATGTACATGATGTTTCCATTGCAAAGCTGAAGTAAACAATAGGTGTTCTTAATAGTTCACTGTATCTCATGTCTATGAATATGTATTTTTTCTTCAGTTCAGTCCAGTCTGGAAGTATCTGACATGACTTGGGGTAAGAACTGAAACACAGCACAACTGTGTTTTACCAGGAAAGCTCTGAGGTTTCTAAAAAGTGGCCTGCTAAAGAGACCTCAGACAAGCACTTCACACAAAGCTGTGTAAAGAGACAGAATTTACTCAAAAAAAAGAATACTGGGGGAAGATGAAAAGTTCTGTCAAATTTGCAGATCACACCAAATTGAAGACAGTCAACAGGTTCAAGGGCGGAGCTGTGACCCAGTGTAGAGTCTAGAGGAATGGGCAACAGGAGCCTGATGAAATTCAGCAAGGACAAATGGTGAGGCCCAAGCGTGGAAAGCCAGATCACCTTGTAACGATACTGGCTGGGAAGAAGCTCTGCTCAAAGTCCTGGAGCAGTTTGCAGAAAGTGAGTTAGGTGAGCATGAACTCAATGGTAGTTATTGGTACTGAAAGGTTATAAGCTGGTACTGAAAAGTTATACACTGGGCCTAGTATTTTTTGTTCAGTCTGACTCTGCTGAGTGTTGTGAAGATGAAAACAGACCAGGCAGAATAAAGACTACTCAGTTAAATAGCCAATGAAGACTGGGAACAGTGCTAGAGACTTTTTTGGATAAGACACTGCCCAAAGGATCTTGAATAATTCTTTTCTGCTCTTCTTTTTTTCTGTTCTAATTACAAAATTAGATAAATTAGCTTGCATTGTACTCCATTCTGCTGAGACTAGTTTTCTTCCAGGTAACTCACTGACAACTTACTTTACCAAAGTGACACAATTGCTGCAAACTGCAAAAGAAAAACAGCTCAGGAGAGAAACTACTCCGTAGATAATTGGTGACCTCTAGTATCAGTTCATCAGTGATGTGTCAAGCATCACTGCTGTGCAGCACAACTCTTTGCATGTTCCTATAGGACTGTGCACTTTGTTTTCTGCAGGACTGCAAGGCAGGGTTAATAGTTTTGCAAAGACATTTTCTAGTCTGTCTCATATTCTTTCTCTTCTGTGCCATATTTCTTTAGTTTCTTCATTTAAAAGGATTTCCTTCCTTTACAATCAGATACATATGGTGAGTAAGGCAAGTAGCTCTGTATTATACTCACATTCTCAATTAGTTCCTCCCTATTGAAGAAGTAGATCCAGGACAGTTTCTCCTCTGGTTGCATTTTCTACTTTCTGGATCATAAAGCTGTCTTCTCAGTATTCTTGGAACTACATCTGTGTTTTACTGTCTTCATTACCTAATGGGTTTCAAAATGGTTATTGTTAAGTCCCTCATGAATATAGTAGCTTCTGCATTTTAACACTTCAAGGGTTGATGTAGGAATTTTCCTTTGCAAGTCAGGTGACCTATAACAAACACACACAATCATATCTTCATCACATTCATTTATTTTTTCCCAAATATACAGTATGTCTAGCTGATACTGGGGTTTTTTTCCCTCTTATTTTTCTTTTTAATGATTCAAATAGTTTACATTATATAGCTGTATTATCACTTTTTAAATTTATTTTGTATTTTAATTCTCCCCTAGGAATATGTTGGTTTATGTTTTCTCCTCTTTTGATGTCTTAGCCCTTTTCTTGCCCTTTCTTTCTCCTGACACATGTTGCATCTTTCTTTTCTACTCTTTAATCCAAATAGCCTAGAGCAACTAAAAAATTTCTTTTTTCTATCAACTGAAAATTAAGCATTTTACCCTATGGGCTTTGCCAGAAAAGATAAAGATCTTTGTCATCTATTTGTATACATTCCTTTAAGAAAGTATGTTCTGTATATCAACTAACAGATACAGTAATACGCAGTAGTTGCTAGGAGAATTTTTCACTACAATAACAGAACAAATAGTGATTTGTCTGAATATAATTTATAGCTTCCCTAAGGCTGCAGTAAATTATGCATCTTCTTTTACTCACAGAATGTCTTACAAATGTCTACTGAAGATACCTCTTTTTTCTACCTGTGTTTTTTTCTTGCAATGCTTCATATTTTTAATGCGGACAGAAATATGTTCATAAGAATGAATAATATTTTGGGGTTTATTTTTAAAGCTAACATACAAAATAAATGTGATTTCCTAATATGTACACTCTGTAAAGTAGCCAGCTTCTAATTACATCTAGTGATCATTAATTTCAAATCATTATGGAACATAAAATTTGTAGAATGTCCATTCCTTGTTCCTTCTCACCAAGGGTATTAGGAGATTTTGTAAGCAACTGAAGTGTTTAGGAGAATCACACAATGGGTCCCATTAAAAGGGGGTCATCTGGTCCAACCTCCCTGCTCAAGCAGGGCCATCCTAGAAAATGAGTGCTAAGTTTTCAGAAATACTTCTAACTTCTTTGGGCAATTTTAAAACGTGCCCTTTGAGATGCTGAAAATCAAAGTATTTTTTTTAAAAATGGGTTTCCTTTTACAGAGAAGAATTTCTAGTAAACTCCCTAGAAAGAGAGCTCTAATTTTATGTTGCTCATCTTGGTCATAGAGTGAAGCATCAGCGACCGTCATTTGCTTAATTATTTTTGCTTGTCAGAACTGACTTACTGACATCACATACCTCTACTAAAATTTTTGGGAAACTTCACATCTTCCAGCTTACAGACTGCAAAATTATTTACAGAATAGTCGTATAATGGACCTATAGAATAAATTTTTCCAAAGGAACTGCAAATTACCTGAATTTATAAAAAAAAAGTCTTGCATGAATCACAGTTATGGCTTCCAACAAGTTCCAGCACTCTCAAAACAAGAGAGCATTGAGAAAGTAAAGTCACAAATAAAGAAATGAAAGTTTGAACTCTTTAGGATACAATTTTTGCAGTGTCCAAAATTTAAGAATAGTCACATTCTTTAGCAGGATAAATTTCAATATTTTTAATTATAGTTTGCTTTCATGGTGTTAATTTTAAAGACACAAGTATTTGCACCCAATGAAAATGTAATTGCATTTTATACACTGAGACAATGCGGAGTCTGAAGCAGTGGTATTTCTCATGAATGTAAAACATAATGTCTAAGGTGATGAGTGCCAAAAATGACATTAAAAACCATGATAAAAACTTCTAGTAAGAAAATTTCTTATTTAAATGATCAAAGAATTTATTATTTATGGGAAAATGCACTTTTGAAGTTATACTTCTAAGCCTATATTGTCCTCAACTCATGGCAAGGCATAAAAGGCTGAACAAATCCAAGAGCTTATGTGAATTAAATGATTCATTTCAGTCATAGAGCAAGTGAAGTAAATTATACTAAATGCAGAGCAAAACAGCAGAAGATGAAGCAAATAGCTCAGGAAAGTGACTCTTATTTTAGAAGGCAAAATGGTCTTAAACTTGCACAGCAAATATTGAAGAAAATTCATAACCATATTGTGTAGGTTATCTATATTATTCCAATGTATGATTGTAGCAGCTTGCCCCTGGCTGGATATTGGGTGCCCATGAAGCTTCATGGGATGCACCTCCCTGCTCTGACATGGAGCCCTACACAGGCTGCAAGTTGATTTCTGCTCTTCTGTGGACCTTCCTGGGCTGCAGGGGGACAGCCTGCCTCCCCATTGCCTTTTCCAAGGGCTTCAGGGAAATCTCTGATCTGGCACCTGAGGCAGCTCAGCCCACCCCTTCTTCACTGATCTTGATGACTGCAGAGCTGTTTCTCTCTTGTATACTCAGCCCTCTCTTATCTGTCTGCAGCTGCTGTTGCACAGCACCTTTTTTCCCATTCTCTATTACATTATCCCAGAGGTGCTACCACCATCATTGACGGGCTCAGCCTTGGCCAGCAGTGGGTTCATCTGAGATCTGGATGGCTTTGTCTCCACTGGAGATTAGAGAAGCTTCTGGCGGCTTCTCACAGAAGCCAGCCCTGTACCTCCCCCTGCTACCAAAACCTTGCCAAACAAACCAAGTACAAGGACTTCCTCTTAAAACTTTCCATTTAAAGGGAGACGAACAGTTACATCTAAATAGTTCTTTTGTTTTTTTCTTTTCACTGATGGTTTGATTTTCTTAACTGACCTTATTTAGGCTTTTCAGCAGGATCATATAAGCATCATATGTACAAACATATTAGATGAGAACATGGCCACAGTGGGCAAACATGACAAAAATATGGACAATTGCAAGAGAATGCCTTAAACTTTCCTAGAGAAAGCCACTTTATCTGCTGTGTATGGAAAACCAAATCCTCATTTATATTTTCAGGACATGTTTATTCTCTTAGGCCTGTGACATTTAGTTTTAAATTCAACACTATTCCAAATTACTCTGGGAGTTTTAACTTGCTATGCAAGAAGTTTGCAAATATTAGCTAGCTTTTAAGGAAACATACTGTGCTGAAAGGTATGAGCACTGAAGAACTGTGTAGGAAATTATTTTCTTAGCCTCTGGTAAGTCTGCATCAAGCCAAAACTGAGACTTCTGAGGGGTTTTATGGGAAAAAATAGAGAGCATCTGTTCAGAAGAGGCAGTAGCTCCCATGAGAGATGAAAATTGCAAGTTCAAGACATTCATTTCAAATTAGTCAGGGCAAAGATGTAAAGTCTGTTTTTTTCATACCATCAGAGCATGGCTATCTGTTAGCAACTACAGGATTGTGGGTTTTTTTTAGTTTTGACAGAATAAGTGCTGACTAAGAGAAATCTTTCCTGACTTAAAGAAAAATTAAAATTCTGTATAATCATTTGGGTAGCTCCCTCCCAGTAACTCAGTATTTTCTACTGAAAATTTCTCAACTTCTAGTATCATTTTTATCAGCTCTGTTACTTAATTCCTGGCTTTTTCAGACTACTAAAATTTGTCATAGTACATTACAAAGGTCTTCCATAACAGAAGGGAAAAAAATAGCCTACAGTTAGTGATAAAAGATACTTCAACTGTAGCTGTGCAAACTAAACCATTATATGGGCTCAATATTGCCATTAACTTTTAGCTTTTACTAAGCAAATCTTCCTGGTCTCTAGTTCCTTGTGCATTTCTAAGTTATAGCCAGTCTTTAATTCCTGAATTTGCGACAGTGATATATTGTGCATGGTTTTTCCTCTATTGCATCTTGAAGATAGTTTTCTGCAGTGTTAATTTTCTCATGTGTCACACCCCAAGGAACTCAGGAGGTTCAGAGGAGTTTATAGTGACAAATGTTTTAGAATACATGGGGGTTTGGAGTTTCTGCTGATTCAAAGCCTATGACCTCATACTACAAGGTTCAAGGTGATTCAAGGGAAAAATTTCAGATATTTTCAAATTTTACAAGTTAGTGGTTGACCTGACTGAGCACATAGGAAAATTTTAAGTACAGACTGAGACACTTCACCTTGATCCCTGACTTAAGCAGAAAAAGGGGAAAGGATTTGACTGTCAACTGCCAAGGAATGTAAATGAAGATTGCTGTTTTATTATTAACTTGATTGATATATATGAGGTAAAAGCACTCTGGAGAACTCCTGTTAGGTAGTGATATTGGGTGCAATAGCTGTTTTGCATCTCCCCAGCTATCATTATGTTAATTAAGTTAATAAAGTTACAGCCTCTAGCAGTAATCATATTCTTATGTGTGAATCTTATTTGCCTGAGGTGTTTAAATCAACACACAGGTCTTACCAAGCCCAACAAAAATCCTTATTTTGTTACATGATTACCAGTTTAAAAAGAAATTTTGGGGGGTTTGGGATGTATTCAGTTACTGGTACGCTGAAATTTTTCCATTTTTAGGAAATATACCAGAGGGATATATACATAACTTTCAAAGAACAGCTGCATCCCACACATACAAACTCAGGTTGCATTAATGAGGATTTTTAATGAGCCCAGAGTAGTATATACAATCATATTTCTTTTTAAACACTATTTTATAGGTCATTATGTCAAATGGGTTAACCTCTACCTATTTATATTCTACTTATCTAATTGGATGGTATTTTTCGAAATATCCTAAAATTTCTCATTTCCACAGTTTCCAGAGCAATTTTTGACTTTATAATTAAGAGAGCTATTTTCTTCTCTTGCTCTTAATAATGATAGTGTAATTGGATTTGAAATTAAAATAATAGTGAGGGGAGAAAATTCACTTTAAACTGAGTCAAATAAACAATTATCATTCCGATCATTTAGCAGTTGTAAATTAGCCTATGGAATCCAAAAGGCATGATGGAAACCTAAGGATAAACCAGCTCTATCACATTTTGACTTGTTAGAGTTTGAAAAAACTGATATTGAAATAGAAACATCTGTATAAAAAAATCCAGAAGCTATTTTTGTTTAGACATAAAAAAAATTTGAGGACATCTGAAAGAAAAGACTTGATGAACAGGTTAAGCCTGTTCATCAAGATTATTTCTACATTAAACCACATCCACCCCTCTGAGGAATCCAAGTTCAGACGCTGACTGAGAAAAGCAGTAAATGTTCCCTTGATTCTACTGTGGAATATCATTATATCAGACCAACATGATTAAAAGAATTTTACGCATCTAAGGTTTACTTCCTTAGATGATTTGTTTCTTCACCTCACTATAGCCATTCAGTATAAATGCAAAATAAAAGGTGGCAACCAGCAGATGTCACAACCAGGAGTTGTGACAAGATGCACTCAACAGAAGATTAATCTGTAGGCTTTTCACACTGTTCTGGAAGACTCTTCAGGCTTTTTAGGGTGGAAGGCAAGTGGATTGATGGGGTTGACAACCCTGAAGGATGGGATGACATCCAAATGGACCTGGACAGGCTTGAGAAGTGGCCCATGTGAACTCAAGAGGACAAACAAAGCCAAGTGCAAGGTCAGGGGAATCCCCATTATCAATACAGGTGGGATATGATGGGTTTGAGAGCAGCCCTTCTCAGAAGAACTTTGGGGTGCTGGTGGATGAAAGGCTGAGCATGACCCAGCTATGTGCACTTGTAGCCCAGAAAGCCAAACATGTCCTGGGCTGCATCCAGAGCAGCGTGGGCAGCAGGGCAGGGGAGGTTTTGTCCCTCTGCTCTGCTCTGAGGAGAGAGACCCCACCTGGAACACAGCACCCAGCTCTGGGGTCCAGCACAGGAAGGACATGGACCTGTTGGAGCAATTCCAGAGGAAGCCAACAAGATGATCAGAGGGATGGAGTGCCTCTCCTAAGAGGAAAAACTGAGAAAAGAGGGATTTTTCAGCCAGCAGAAGAAAGGGTTTATTAAGAGGAGATTTTATTGCAGACTTTCAGTATTCAAAGGAAGCCTATAAGAAATACGGGGACAAAAAGTTTTTTGCAGGGTCTGTAGTGACAGGACAAGGGGAAATGGCTTCAAACTCAAGGACAGTCAATTTAGATTAGATGTCAGAAAGAAGTCTTTTCACTGAGGGTTGTGAAACACTGGAACAGGTTGCCCAGAGAAGTGGTAGATGCCCTCTCCCTGGAAACATTCAGATTGGACAGGGTTCTGATCAACCTGACCTACTTGAAGATGTCCTTGCTCATTGCAGTGAGGTTGGAATAGATGATCTTTAAAAGGGCTTTTCCAACTCAAACTATCCTATGATTCTATGAAGAAACAATGAAAAAATCTAAGCGAAGATCTGGGTCAGAATATGTGACTAGATGCTGCTTTAGGGCATGGTCAGATATGGTGGTTGAATTCAGACTTTCTGTGGGCCCTTTGGGTCCAGAACGAATTTGGCAGTTTGGGGAAAGAATGTAGAAAAGGAATTGTTGGTGAAAGGGACATTGTTTAAATGAGTTCTGGAAATTCAATAATGTTAGGTATTTCATACCACAACTGACAAATTAAAATTCAGAAACCAAAAGATAAACACACTCAAAATGCATTCATTAAAAAACAGTAGTCTTATTATTAACTAAAGTCAAATTCAGGAGTCTCTGATTTAAAAACTTACTCTGGCTGGGTTTTTGAGTTTTTCCATAATACCAAGAAGAATTTCTATGGTGATATTCGGTAAAGCTCTTCCATGTTCATGTGTGAAGTACAACAGAACAATCAGTTGATAGACCACCAGATGCAATGAGACTTTCAGTTGTAATGAGACGACATGTCAGCCATACTGATACCATAAACAAAAATCTTTCTTTCTATAGAAACCAGTAAAGTAAACAGAAATCTTACTGACTTTGTTTAAAATATGTTGGGTTCTAATAATAAATTTCAGACTAATTGAGATATCTCAAGGTATAAAAGATCCTAACAGTCATCAGGGCTTTTGATCAGGTTTATGGTTTTTTTCTGAAAGGGAAATCACATCATATTTTCCTGTGGAAAGAGTTCATTGAAGATACTTTTTACACTTGATTTGATGATGTATGGAGAAGTTGGACAATGTTCTTTTCCCAGATAGTGCCTTTTTCCCCCCTTCTACAACTACAGCCAGTTCTGGTTTACCTATATTCTATAATGTAATGATTTAGCTAAACTATATATTTGAAACGTTGCCCTGCAATTTCTTTCTCGAAAAAAACCAAAAACTAAAACAAAAAAAACCCAAACCAAGCAAAACAAAATGCCAATCTATCATACTTTAATGTATGATTTGCATGATCATTTGATTAAACTGTGTCTGCCTTATTTCAACCAGCAATGCTAACATGTCAGGAAATATTATCTCAGTGTAGCCCATTTTCAAAATTGTCACTGTCTCATAAATTCTTTGTTAGGTTGACACAAAACACATGAAGTCACATGGGCATTTTCTCTGGAATGGCAGCTGGGACAGACATTCCATGCATAGTGTTGGTTAGACATCCCATGCATAGTGTTGCATAGCATCAGCACTTCCATAGTGTGCAGTTTGTTCTGATTTTACTGTAAATGCTTTTTCCTGCATCTGATTCACCTAAAAGCCTCAGATATTACCAAACAACAGAAGTGTTTATGATAGCCTGTTTGTTTAGCCATAATTTTAAAAAATACTGACTAAAAATATCAATTTTACAGAGGTTGTCATCCTCCTTAGATTTAGACAACTTACTTCCATCACATTTGGGTATAGTTTTCATTTTCTTTAGGTTGGAGAATTTCGAGTGGAGTTCTTTTCCAGTTCTCTCTAGTTCAGAAAAATTAGCAATGCTAGTTCTAGTACAAATCTCAAAGTTTTGGTATTGATTTCACAGGCACCTCAAACGAGATTTTGAAAAGGAAAACCTATTAGGAAATTTAATCATTTGTAGTAAAATTATGTTAGCTACTACTTGGCAAGATTGCTTTAGAACTAAGGCTTTGAAGCCTGTCACAAGTCTTAAAATTGCTTGAGTAGTTGAGGAGAACTGTATTAAAATGCAAATTTCCAGCTGCTAATATTTCTTCAAAAACCAATAATCCCTCAAGGCCACCAATATGTCAAATACTTAATGGAAAAATATCCCTTAGGCAGAATGGCCTTTCTAAGTTGACTTTTGATTAAACTTAAAATACTATATAGCAAAAAAACTTAAAATCAAATAGAGGATATAAATATAGTACTAGACTAAAATGTCATAAAGAATGCAATTGGAGGGGCAAATTTAAAGTTGCTAATTTTTAAGTAGTTTTCTAGCCTTTCTGTGGATTAGTCAAGGAAATAATTGCTAATATAAGGTATACCTTATAGCACACACTCACAAGTGGGCCTTGGAGGAACAGAAACTAATATTTTTTCAAAGTAATACTGATGTAAACAAAAAGTTCTGACATCGTTGATGTGTATAGCACAGAAATCAAAGTCTCCACTGCCAAACACTTCTGCTTCTACTCTGTTGTACAAAACCTCAGACCTAAGGCTCAAAATTATCAAGTGAGAATGCAATGGATCTTATTTTCCCTGGCTACCAAATTCCAAGGCTCTGTGCATCTCTGTCAAACACAGGAAAGAATTTTCCTTTGAAAAGGAATGACTCAGTAAAAAGTCTAACCCCGTTCCCATGAAAAGCAGAGACAAAACATTAGTGTGAGGAGTACTGGGGTATTGTTTTGCTCAAGTTGCAGTACACTTTGAGTACATCAAAATTTTGAAGAAATGAAATTGTTGTTTAAACATTAAATCAATCATAGAACCACTAGCTGCTAACATATTGAATTCCATCATTGCTAAGTGTTGTCCAATAAAACAGATTTGTGGAAATCACAAGATGTCTGTTTACAGATTAGAAAACTCCCTGACAATCATGCAATATCACTTTTTACATGGCAGCAAGGTAAAAAAACATGAGATACATAGAGTTTGTAATGTCACTGAGTGAAGAGTATATTTAGTAACATAAAAATGCAACACCAGGTGTCTGATGAATAATCCGGGCACAGCTCATTTCTAATGTGAAGCACAATTGTTTTTGAATAGGAATTGGACAAGTGTTTTGGCCAGATAAGAAAATCTTATGTGATCATGAGGAAACAGCAGCTGAATTCTCAGCTGGGGTGAAGCAGAATAGTCTGACTGAAGTATCTTGAACATACAAAGATCTGTATCAGTTAAAGACGTGATATTGCATTTGATCTTTATGGAAGATGTGTTATGATGTTCTTAATCTGTAATATAATTCCAAAGGACATGTTTTCAGTACTAAAGGCATCTTATAGCTCTTCAAAATATAATGATCTGTATGGCTTCACCTTAACTTTTGAGGCTTCAGTCACCAATGCATTAATCTAGGGAATGTGAACCAAGTATAAGGAATGAAATTACCCTGAAGAAAAAGTATAATGGAGAAACAATATCAGGCCCCTGCTTTTAAATAGTTCTAGATTTTTAGCAGCACAGATCCATAGCTTCCCTGAAGAGTTACAGAGTCACCCTGAAATCTGTCCTCCTCCCAATCAGCTCCTTACATCCAAGAAAATAATCTGCTCTAGGTCTCACCCTCAAATGTCTTACCACCTTCCCAAATAACATATGCTTATGATACAGGATGCTAAATTTTAACCTTCAAGCTTATGGAATATAATGCATTTTCTCTCAGTAGACAATAACCTAATCTAGTAACCTTCAAAGACTCTTCAAAAAAAGGTACCCATACTTTTGAAACCCTATGCATTTAGTTTCTGTTTGAGCAGATAAAGTAGAATCAGACATGGACACTTCATTGTGATCAGCAGGTTTCCGGTTCACCAAGTACCCAGCTATCTTTGTAAAAAGAAATTGAATTCTAAAGAAACTGTAATTTCTTTGTTCCTCAATCACTAGTAGGTCACTTTCTGAGTGTTGAGGACACCATGTTAAAGGCAATGACCAGTGATCACATTCAAATCTTGGCTGTGATCAATGATCAAAATATACTTGCTGACAGTGTGTCATAGTAGCATTTCTCACAGGATCCAAATAGCTATACAAATGGTTTCATTTGCACTGGGTGGAGGATGAAGAGTAGTACTTCTACATTTTCAGTCTGACAATTATATGCTTAAGAGATCGTGGAAAATAAAAATTAAGTAAATTTGGGTCAGCTGGCCTAATTGAGTCCCCTCTCAAGACCTTGTCCTTTTCCAGCCCCTTTGATGGGGGGAGGATGTTGAAGACAGAACTGATGCCGTGCCAGCACTGCCCAGAAGTAGCCAAAACACTGGTGTGTTATCAACATCTTTCAAGCTACCAATGCAAAGCACAGGACTGTGAGGGCTGCTAAGGGAAAGCGAACTCCATCTCAGCCAAACCAAAAACAAAGACATATTTTGTCTTTTAGTTTGGTTAGGAAGTTACTTGAGCATTGTCAGACTTCTAATTAATTCCCCAAATGATAGTGTTGTTTGTAATTAATTTTAGGGGTTTTGGTTTTTTACATTAAATCGCTTTTTACTTTGTTATCCAGTTATAGCATCAGACAGCCTTGTTATATTGTAGGTAATTTTTTTTAGCATTTGCATAGCTATGGAATCAGGAAGGGATTATGCAAAGGTTTACATTTAGACATATGGTATTTTTAACTACAAATTTCAAAAGAGCTTTATCTTAAATAGCTGAGAAACAATTAAAGTTTCTGTGAGAGAAAGAACATGAATAAGTTAAAAGAAATTAGTTTCTTTAAAACGTATCCCAACAATCAGTGTTGTCTAAAAATTAAATCCTTTGGCATTCTTATAAAAATTGCTTAAACTAAGAATTATATTGTGTTGTAAAATGAGGGTTTATCATCAAAGAAAGAAAAAAGTAACAGAGACAAAGTCTGATAACTGACTTGGATTTACTGCCCAGCAATAATGCTTATTCTGAATGGCCTCTTTGAATTACGATAACTAATGGAATTTTCCCTGTTGTGCCTGTTGAGTAACTAATTTTTTTGGGTGGGCAAGATTAAATTTATCTGTAAGATTGACTGGTATCTTTAAAGGTGAATTATTTTCTTTGTCATGAACTTATGATTTGCTTATATTTTGACCAAAGCAGCAAATAGATTCATAACCTGTTATTTCCTACAATGGTGGCTTGAACTTGGCCAGGTGACAGATTCCCACCCAGCCATTCCCCCCTTTTCATTCCTCTCACAAGCATCTGCTGGGAGAGACCAAAGATGAAAAGAGCTTGCAGGTTAAAACACCACCTTCCTTCCACCTGTCCTTCTTCTCAGGCTCACCTTCACTGCTTCATTCCCAACTTCTCTACTTTCTCCCTCTTCCAAATACTGCAGGAGGATGAGGAATTATGGGGTCACAGTCAGTTTGTAGCAGTTCCTTTCTGCTGCTCCATCCTTTTTCTCTTCGCCAGTGTGGGTCTCTCTGTGGACTGCAGTCCTTCAGTGAAAATCTGCTCCAGCAATGGGTCCTCCATGAACCACAAATCATTTAGGAAATATCCACATGCTCCAGTGTAGAGTCCTCCATGCAGAGTGGATGTATTCTTCCCATGGGTTGCAGAACAATACTTGCTCAATCATCCACAGGCTCCTCTTCCATTTAGGCTGCATACGTCAATAAACTGGCAAAGAGTGCCAATCATACTACATATCATGATATTCATGTTCTTTAAACATTGTCTGTATAACCATGTCTCTTTAAGTCAGAAAGAATGCAAGCAAGAGTTTAGTAACACAAACTCCCCACCAATAAATTTGAAATATTTTATTGAAAAGCATTTTTGTGTCTCTATTAATATTTACTTCCTGTAATGGTTTTGCAAAAACATGCAAAACAAGCAGCAGTTTTTTGCTGTAAATGAAAATAGAGGCAATGATACCAGATTGATGAGGAGACAAAGGGTCAAATTAACCATAAACAGAACTGTCAGAAGAAATCTGATTACTTCTCAACTTGTTGGTAAATGAATAAGGCCCCTTCATTCAATTTTCAGCCAAGACAGTGGCTGTAAAACTGCAATACCGTAGGCAGACAAACACTCTGCATATGCTTTTTATGCATATGCATGTATGTGAGCATTGTGACACCAAAGGGGCAAAGATGTGTGTGATTCAATGTAGAAGGGATCCAGGTAAAAACAAATTGAAGAACTAAATAAGCACAAGAGGCAATTATATTATATTGCCTGCAAACAGGCAGAATATATTGCCAAATACATTAGAAGGATCCTCACATATGAAACACTTATTAAAATTTAGCTGCTATGTAGATGCAGGGATGATAAAAAATAACTTATGGAGGCTTTGATGGAAGAATTTGGTCATGTCTTTTTCTAGACATCAGAACTGTTCTATTTTGTCAGTATCTTAACCACCCCCATCATATCAGTCTCTAACTCCCTAAATTTTTCTATATCTACATATATCTGCACATGTAATAAACTTCATGGCATTTCTCCATCAGCATTTTTAAATGTGAAAATTTTAAAATTTTCACATTGAGACATTTCCAAAACATCAAAGAATTTCCCAGGCATCACAGCACAAACTCATAAAAAGTCTCAAAATTACTTCAAAAGTATCTCCTTAAACACACTTCCCAAGAGTATCTTTCAAGGTAAGCCAATCTACCAACTCAGCAAAGCCAGCAAAAGGAATTTAAAACAAAGCATGTTTCTCCCTCTCTTTACCCTAACATGGTGCTATCACCTGCACTACCAAATCTTAGCTCCCCAATGGCAGAGAAGCTTGGGATACCAAGTCTCTTCAGTGTTCTTTCTCTACTGGGAGAAGCAACGTAGCTTGGAGAGAACAAAATTCGGGCACACAGAACTGCCTGAAAAAGCATCAAATGTGTAAAGTCTAAGGCATGAGGCAGGCAATAGGAAATCTGGGAGGGAAGGTGAGGTAAAGATGTGACCATCAGCATTAGTCTGCTCAGATCTTTCTGAGGCTACTGAAAAAGTCATTTTTATAGGACTCCCTGAGGAGTCTTCAAGAGCTAATTGTGACACAAAGTTCCTCAGTCTCCTCAATTTCTTTAATCTCATTGGCATTTTCTGATGATGATGGAGATTGTCCACATCCAATATAGGAAGTTAAGGTTCAGTCTCTGGTGATCAAAAGTCTCTGCATTTGGATTCAGTCTCTGCATTTGGACTCTGCAGAAAACATTCCCTATAAAACATATGCATTGCGCTCTTAATGTCTTCTCAATACAGCCACCCTTTCTGGGGAAAACCAAAAAATCGAACAGAATGAGCATCTTACAAATGCAACAACTTTTGGTCTGTGGGCCAGACAAGAATCCTGATGCATCCTGGATCATTTATCCATAAAATGTGTATCAGCTGTACATCACTACAAAAAGCAATCACAGAAGGGGGAGGCTGTGTATCTTCTTTACTATTATCTGCAAACCTAATGCATAGGTGGCTTTGTTAGTCTGTGTGGTGAGTAGTACTTTGAAGGAAAAAAAAATGGCAGCATGAGAATATACTTCAACAGTATGCAATATGTTATGTAGAGAAACTTTCATGTAGGAAAATTCTGTCACCTTAATTTTTCTTTTGAAATACCTTACGTTTTGATTTGCTGTTCAGTCAAGTGACTGAAAGTTTCTTCTGAGAGCAGATTTAATAGAAAATAAAAAAACGGAGTGTGGTGGGGGGGGAAAAAGGAAAAGAGAGAGCTAATGAATATGATGTTTAGTATGCTGTCAGCCATTTAAGGCTTATGCTGCCTCAACTCCAGTTAGCTGAGCACAGCAGTAGTTATGAGGAGTAATGAGTTTGCCAGACATTTTGAAATTCCTCTCCTGCTGTGTCCTGTCAGTTGAAAAAGAGGGAGACAGTGATGGCTAACAATTTAAACATAACGGATTGACCATAACTGGCACCTAAAGAACAATAAAGCAAAGACCAAATGGCAGGATCTGACCATCTAGTTTCAAAGTTCCCTGAATATGACAAGGATTGTTACATTTTATGTTTTGCTTGAAAAGAAAAATGCAACTATAGATTCAGCAGCTGGAAAACATTTAATTATAAATAACCATATTCTGTTGGAAAAACAAGATAATTTATGACATAATAATGAATACTAAAAATGGCCACATAATTTTTTTTCTGCTCAATTTAAGTTAGGGAGGTATTTCTTGATAATTTTGGGTAATAGATAAGAAAAAGATGCATGTCAAATGTATTTTTCCACTTCTAGTAATGTGTCTGTGAAAGATCAGAGATTACTTTCCATCTACTTTCTCCTCAGAAAGATTGAAATCTGGATTTTTAAAAAACAAAGCAGATCTTCATAGCTGTCACCATGCTGCACAGTTAGAGTATTCATTATATTCCTGTAGAAGAGGGATGGACATCAGATTTTCCACTCCAAAAGAATATGCCTCTGCCAAGTTATTTAGATCAGAGCTATATGAACAATTTATTCAACTAGAACTTTATTTCCAAAATAATACTTTAGTATTGATAAGAAAGATGGAAAAAAAAAAAAAGGGGAAATCTCAAAATCACAACAAATGGCTTTTCAGTTCTACTATTTAGCTGGAGCAAGTCACTCTGTGAAGCTGTTCCCTCTTCTGGTATAAAATAGAAGTTTCATTAAAGGAGGGGGTTTTAATTTCTCATGCTAAGGAATCCAAACCTTAGTTTATGGGGCTGAGCTAGTCACCCCATGATTCTGCTATAGACAGCAAAGAAAAAGGAAGGCACGTCTAGACACTTATTTCTCTCCCTAACACGATAGATCAGATTAATTGTATCTATTATTGTTTATATTTGCTATGAAAGGAGTCTCAAGTATTTAATTCTGAATTAAATATCCAGTTTTAAATGCCTACTATTTGTGAAAATCTTTTTTGCCACCAATGTAGCTTATTTGGCTATTTTTCTATAAATATTCTATTTCAGTGCTTTTGAAATAAAAAAGACAAAGCTCTTTTCCCTAAAATCCTACTCTTCATGATTCCAACAGTCCCTTTTTCAAACAGCAGAACCTTCGGACTAAATATATAAAATTTGTATCATGTGATATCAATCAAGTTATGCAAAGCAAATAAATGTAATATTGATCACGTCTGATAATGCATATCTGTTGTACCTGTGACACAAGAAATAACAACAATTTTTTTTTGCAGACCACAGCAGTGACTTGTTGCAGGCCACATTTGGACAAGTGTAAGTTCACAGCATTACAAGCTGATCTGGGAGCCCCCAGCCCCAGAATCTGTAATTCAGCCACTCTGGAGCTCATCAGAATACTGCTTAGTTCACAGATCATTAGCTTGATGGAATAGCTCTCTTAAATGCCTAACTAATTTCTTTTTACTTTAAATATTAAAAAATTATGGGGTATATTTATTTCAAACTAAGAAAACAAGGACTGGGCATGCTAAGCTCAGAGCTTCTCCTGCTTTGTTTCCATCAAGCATCCTGACTGCAGAGCAGTTATGCAAAGAAGCCTCTGGACTACCTGAATAGTGTATGAAGCTCAGCCAGATTTACTTAGGGAAGGTAGTGCTGGATCACAGTGTTCAAATGCCTGTGTCCAAAAGAAGCACAGACACACAGAGCCAATGTAATGACTAAAATCTTCCCTTCCACATCCATTGGATGCAACTGTATTCCCACTTTTTGTCACACAAAGGGAAAAGGTGGTGTTGTCACATTACTTGGCAGACATGCAGCCTGGTGTCACATCTCATACCCAGGAGAGCTCGTGTTGCAGCAGTGCAGGTGCTGCTCACATGTGCAGCAAGAAAGGAGCTGCACTTGTGTATTGGCCACATGTAAGCTCCCAGTGCTACTGCACCGAAGGAAACACTGGCATCCAACTTCCCTAAATAATTCCCTTAACACACTAAGCACCACAGAAGGACTGCAGCTTTTACAACTAGATAAGGAGAGCAGCTTACAGCAAGAATGGCAATAGGCTTAGGTACCATAATCCACAGCCATGGCTGTAGCCTTGACAGAGTTTTGTGAACTGCATATAAACCTATCCTGGTCTCACAGAGTGTTCTTGCTATTCAAAACCATTTCAAAAAGTGCTTTTACATGTAGCTCTGTCATCCACTGTAACAGCTGAACTGTATCATCTTTTCTGCTACATGATTATTTTTCATCCAGGATTCCTGGTACAGTTCCTACTCCTTGAATGGACAACACAGAAGTTTAAGCAGGGAACTTACAAGCAAAAAATAGAAAAGACTAACCCTCTTCAAATAAAAAGAGGAATATTGTTGTTGAAATTTCTCCCAGCTTTTATATTTTGAAATATTTTTATGGGGAAAATAACGACTTTTAAAACAATAATACTAAAAAACACAACAGGGGAAACAGACACAACAATCATTTGCAAAGATATTTCAAACCATTTTTTCAGACAAATGCAATTCTCTATTTCACAGCTTTACTTTATCACTCAGAGAATAGTACCTTATTAAACAAGGCAATCCAGAGTATTTCCAGCAAATGGAATCCAGGGTGTTTCCAGCACCTCTAAGTCACTACTGAGTCCTTGAAGAAATAATTTTCTCTGTTTGGAGCAATAAGAATGAAACACTGAGTGTTAGAAGGAGGTGTGACCTTAATGCTCCAGTTTTTGAAAGCAAGCATTTATGAGGTTTATCAAATTTGCAATTAGTTAAGAGTGTTGCAGTTGAATGTAATGTCTATACCCAGATAGATGTCAGTGGTACAATAAACTCATATTGTTGGACTTAGCTGACAGGAGCTGGTTTATTCTAGGTTGGGGACTTGGTTCCTGTTCTGACATTGATCCTAATCATGTTTTGAAAGAAATAAAGCTTTGGGAAGCTATTGTTTTCCAGAGCTGCCAGTATAAGGCTGATGTTTTATTCTTAAAACTGAATAGGAAAGCAGTATGGTCTATGTTCGTAGGGTCTTCACAGGGTCTAGGTCTTAGGGGCCTGGCTTTTACCCTGGTCTTGCCCTTATTCTGGTGTGTAACAGGATGCCACTCACCTGTCTGTGTTGCCATACTCTGTCTAGAATCTGGCATTGTCAGGGAAATTCTTCAAACTATAAATGCACAAATTAATTCCAAATTCCTATACCTTGGGTTGGAGGCTAAATCTTAGAGTATATTGACTGCATAGTCAGTCATCTCAGTACAGACTCCTAATCTGAATCTTTATTCATTTTTATCCATGAGAATTCTTTGCTGTGGTACTGAGATGTCTCTACACAATAAAAAGTGTTTATTAAAAATCTGTCTGAAATTCAATAGCAATAATTTTGTTGTCTGAACCAGGTTATCATCTTCCACTCTAAAGCAGAGATAAAGACAGATTTCTGAAAGATGTACATCACTGTCACAAGATACAAAACAATCTCTAAGTTCAGAAAAAGGAAATGATACATGTCAAGCAGGAGACATAGGAGTCAATTTCTTCCTTTGTCACTAACTCTGTTTATGTCATAAGGCATGACAATCAGCTTTTTTTTTTCCTTTGTTGGCTTTCCTTCAAGAGTTAATAATATCTCCCTATCTCACAGTATTTGGCATATAATCCATATAAAACTCTGAAGCATTTGGATACAAGGCTACCAGTATTAGTCTACAAAAAGGTATTCAATTGAGGCTCAACCAGACTCTTATTATGGGCTCCTCTTTGATGCCTTCACTCGTGGCTTTTCATTTCCATCAACCCAATCCCCACCCTGCACAGCTGCACGAAGTGCAGCCACCCAATGATCAAGATCAAGACCGGCTTCCACACTTCAGTTCATACAACCAGCTAGATGAGTGCTGAAACATTTCTATTTTTTTTCTCAAATTTCTCCTATATTTTTTAGTTTCTTTTCTTTGTTTTTCCTCCTCCCACCTTTCTTTCCCATTTCTGATCCTGAATCACACTGAGTTACCTCTTGTAACAAAGGTTTCTCAGTCCTTTCCTAATTGGCAAAACCCTCCCGAGAGGATGACTTTTTAGCATTTCAACATCTCACATTATTGCTGTGATCTTTTGTAGAAGAGCCACCAGACAAAAATGATTAAGGTTCAGTTTTCCAAATGAGATGACTAATGGGAGGAGACAATGAATCTGCAGACGGACCTGTTTGCCTCATTCTACCCCATGAATGTGCAGATATATCACCATGTAGATGAGTGGCATTTTGGGTGGGTTGCAGGAATTATTTATAACATTTTTACACATTCAAACTAGAAAATAATCCTCCTATTTTCAAAACCATTATCTCTTAGAGATTACATAGCCTCAAAGTCATATTAAATCCTAGTGTTGGATATAAAGACTTTTTCTAATTAATTCAATTTGGTTATGCAGATTTGGTCCTGTCTACATAATTTTTTCATATAGCATTTTTCATATTACCTCTTTTACAGAGAGATTAGACTTCAGAAATTAAAATAAAAATCTATGTGAAAAATAGGATGACATTGGTCTGCCTTTAACCCTAGCATCTACTTCTTCTGTAAGATAATGGCTGCTGAGCAGACTAAAGTTCTTAAGCTGAAATGTGACTGCATAAATCATGCAAAACAATTCAAAGTTTCTAGGCATCAAGAGGCTTGCAGACTTGAGGTGTGATTGAAGAGTAATAATGTGCGTTTGTCAGTGAGTTAGCTTGAATCTGAAAAATAGACTAGCTGATTGAAGGACTTGACCTAATGATCTCATTCTTCCATCTCTACTCTGTCCTTGTTTCCAGTCCACTCTAGATTTTTGTTCCCCATTTCTTAGTAGACTAAAATTTTCCCTCCGTTCCACTTTATGTAAATGAATTTCACTGAGTCTGTTAGTTTTGGTGAGATGACTCTTTATGGCACCCTTACTATTTTCAGCTGATCTGACAGACCTAGCAAAAACAATAACTTTGGCACAGAAATCACAGACTTTTTTCCCAGAAAATTCTACATTACTTAGTTAAAAATTTATTTAACTAGAACAGTAGCATTTTAGGTAAATATAGGCAAGATTTCTTTTTAAATTGTTGCAAAAATACTAAGCATGAAAAATATACCAACTTAAATATGACTATTTAGATTTACCTTGATTACATCTGTGTTGGGTTTGCATGGCCTGGTTTTGGTAGCAGGTTGGGCCACAGAGGTGGCTTCTGCGAGAAGCTGCCAGAAGCTTCCACCACGTCCAGCAGAGCCAATCCCTGATGGCTCCAAAGGTGGACATGCTGCTGGCCAAGGCTGGGCCAATTAGAGATGTTGGTAATGCCTCTGTGATAACATTTTAAAGAAGAAATCAAAACAAGGAACCCTTTATTATATTTTCTCCCCTGTCTAGTTGCAGTGGGGAGTGAGCAAGATGCTTTCATGGGTACCTGGCATTTGGCCAGTCTCAAACTATACTAACATCATTTGATATAAAGTTTAGTCTGCTTTATATTCTTAAATCATTCACAATCTAGAAAAGTTTAGTATGGGTTTACCAGTACCTTTCCCAGACCACAAAAATAATTTCACAAATATTGTTCTTATGTAAAATCTGTGCTAAAGGACTACCTGAGATTTTTTTTATGACCTACACCAGACTGTACTCATCTTGTTACAGCACAGAAAAAAAACTCCTAGCTTGACACCTGAAATAAACTGCCTTCTCTATTTCACACAAAATTCTGTATATTTCCAATGCAGGAAAACAATATTTAACATTCTAATAAACACTGGGAAAAAAGGGTCATTTAAGGAACCAAAAATGCAATTTGCATTTCTTACACCTTTCATAAGTTACCTTATACATAGTTGTCATCTTTTTCATCAGAGAAGAAGGATATTCAAATTTTAATAAAATTAAAATATTATACTGAATAACAGTACAATAATTCACAGGTGATTTTGAATTTCAGTGTTCTTGAAGAAAAATGCAGGTTTAATTTTGAATGGTGTCGTGGTTTGAGAGGAAGAGAGTTTTTTGGAATGCTGTGGTGAAACCAATAGGTGCTCAGATTTGAATATTGGCACCTGGTGTGGCCACTGAGAACATGCATACACCTCTGAGAACATGGGGGGTTAAAAGCAGAGAACTCCCAGGGGGAAGCTCTCTCTTGGGTTCTGTCTGTGAAAGAGCTCAGCCCTTTCCCCTGCCCAGCTGCTGCGGGCTGGGGGGGGAGGGGAAGCCATGCGGCCGGGTGAGCTAGGCCTGGGCCCTGAGGATGGAAGGGTGGAGGAACATTGGCGAGGCATCAGGCAGCCACCCCCCCCACACACCCCCCAGGGGAGAGAGAGAGTGAGCGAGCTGGTGTCTGTGCCTGTGCCACCTTGAAATTTGATAGCGGCGGCTGAGAAGGAGAAGTGGGGGGTGCGGTGCGAAGGTGGCCGGCAGGACAGCTGTGGGAGTTCTGGACTGGCAGAGCCTGAGATCTTTAACCCTGTTCTTGGATGATGGAAACCTTACAAATGCTGATCCTCCTCCTGAATGAGAAGAGAGATAGGGATGAACAGCAGGAAATGGGCAAGTGTGATGCAAGTTTGTGCAAGTGAAAGATGTCCGAGAGAAGCTGAGAAGAATTCTAGGTGGCAGGAGATGATGGAGTGGCCTTTGGCTGGACTTTTCTTGTACAGCCATGGACAGAACCATTTTTCCTGTGACACAAGACTGCATCTAGGGGGAGGCAATGGCTCGGAGCCAAGAGAGTTCAGTGTTGGTACCCCTCAGACCCAGAGGCTGAAATTTGGGGGGGACAGTTGTCCCAAAAGTGAGAGACTGTGCTCTTTTTGGAACTGGACAAAGCACCCTAAAAAGGAAAACCCTAGAAACAGCTCTGGTCCATGTGCAGTGGTGAGTGCTGGACATGGAAGGAAGATGTCACGATGGCAAATGTTCTCCGGGCGGTGCCATGAGTGACATGGAAACATACAAAGTTTCAACTGTGTTTCCTGGGGAAGTCTATGGCACAAGAGGGACCCCTCTCCTCTTGATGAACTGAGAACTGATTATCTAAAGAGTGGTGATGGACTGAGAGTTGGTGATCTGAGGGATGGCAACTGAATTGAGAGTCCAAGGTTTTGTCTTATTGTGATGTATTGGGAACTTTGTTGGGGGGAGGAGGAATGTTTGGAAGGTTTTCATCCTGAGTTCTGTATGTTTCTTTTATATATATTGTAGGTTAATAAAGTTTTGGTTTTTTCCTTCTATTCCTAAGTTGGAGCCTGCTTTGCTCTATTCCTGGTCCCATCTCACAGTAGACACCAGGGAGAGGGTATTTTCATGGGGGCGCTGGCATTGTGCCAGCATCAAACCATGACAAATGGGTAACAGGGAAATTAATGTATGATTTAATTTATATATAACTGAAAATGGCTGCTATTAGATGCTTTCCAAAAGTGCATTCCTTCTAAGCTGCTCTGTCACAGAAAATAAAGAGATCACTTTAAGATATCTTTCCATTATCTTTATTATCAATCATTCACCACATGCTTTGGTTGTTTAAAAATAAGAACAAAATCATTGATCTAGTCTTGCTAAAGATAATGCTGCTTGAACTTAAAGGAATAGTTTTTCTTTATGTTATAATTTTCAGAGTGCAACGAGCAATTGATTTATTTCAGTATGTGTTCATAAAGTAGTGCTGCACGTTTGTAAATGCTATTTTTCTGTCTTATGCCAATATTATATCTGTGCTCCTTCCCACACAAGAAGACATCCATAAAGGGAAAAAAAACTTTACTTTGCTTATTTTTATAGCTGATTTATTGTTTCTAGGGATTTAATCAAAGTTTCCCCTCAGAAGCCTAATTTGAAACCAATTTACATGTATCAACCATTCTAAAATGCAACTAATCATCAGAAGACACATTTTTATGTTTAATTCTTTAGCTGAGAGGTGGATTTTTAAAGGAAAATTCATCCAGTACAAAAAGGTTTGCTGAAGTTTTGCACTTATTTATGCACTCCATTCAGGCTATATGTGAAAATTTCGGTGCTGCTTGCTCAGGAGGCTTTCACCCAATTAAAAAGCCCTTGACAAAATAGGCTACAGCATTTCAGGCTCAGTTAGCCTTAGGAGAAAACATCAGGGATAGGGACATGACAACATGGTCAATTAACATGACTTCAGATATGTAAGCCCAGCTCTGCAATGCCATTAACTAAAATCAAGTGAACTAATACAATTAAACAGAAGAGCCTCCTTATCCATTCAAATATACCCCAAAGACTAAAAAAGATGACCCAATGCCTGCCAGATCTTTTCAGGGAAGACACAGTTAAAGTTCCATCTGGAGTTCCAATTATTTAAGTCAAACTAGAAATCAGAGTCACAAATTTTGCACCTAGCCTCTGTTTCTCTTGCATAGACACCATTCAAATGCCTTTTAGGAGCAGTGAAGCATCATTCCTGCCCTTTTATTCTTCTGTGATCCATCCACACTGCACACTCAACAGGCTAGCACTGGTACAGAACCTGCACAGCTTGGTTTGTGTTTCCTCTAGCTGTTATAATGACCCCCTTCCAGGAAGGGCTTACTTGGAGCTTTTCTCCAACATTTACTTTGTCCATTGAGGTAGTTTGATGGTAGGACTATTCATCTTTTCTGATCAAATGTGGTGACATTGACATGGAACCAAAAATACTACCACTCACTTTGGAAGTTTCTTTGACCATGACTGGTCATTCTACAAAAATTTCATTGAGATATAAAAGCAAAAGTGGAATATTATTTTTAATGTATTGACAGAACAAAGATACAAGACTAAATTAATGTTTCTTGAGTGTAAAAGTCTCATATATTGTATAGACCATAAAGAATAAATCCTAGCAAATTTTAAATACAAGAATAGAGACAAACCCAAGAACAGCATTGAGCTGTGACTTGATAGTGGAATACTGATAATGTTAAAAATATAGTTGTTCAATTTAACTAAAATAATGATTAAAATAATGCAGATGGAAAGAGAGAAAAATCCAAATACTTTCACAGCACTACGTAAATTCTCTAACTTACATCGGATGTTAACGCTCAGAACCTTTATAGGGCATCGCTTAGTCAGAACCTTTATGGAATAAAAATGTAGTTGCACAGTGCGTATCAGGAAATACCTTTCTCACAGCTGCAGTCCAGAGCCTCTGGATCAACATGTATCACTTTTACCTGCACCACATTGTTTACATACTGACTTGAAATGAAGCTTCTAGTCAGGGACATAAAAAACAAGGCAAAATTTCCACATGATTTGTAACTACCAAGCTCTGTGCATGTCAGTGTGGCAAGTCATGAAACTATTACACATTTTCATCCCTATCCTTTCAATTTTTTCTTCTCCCTATCTTGTTGTTTATTGCATTCATTGTGACCTATTTTCAATTTGATCCTGACATCTCCAAGGGAGAGATTTTTTTTTCTCTGGGTATTTTGCACAGCGAATTTTGGTTTTTTTAACCAAGTAATTTATTACAAATAATATTTGAAAGAACTATACATTGGTTTAAATAATCAGTTTTAGGCTTTTTGATATTGAATCAGAGAAAATAACCATATTTGCTGAATACTAATTTCAAATTAGAATCTAAAAATATTTGGAAAGTAATTTGACCAAATTCTGAAATTTGTCTCAAAATTCTCCTGGAGGAGTCTCATATACAAACTGTGGTAAATGCTGTCTGTTGTATCTAAGATTTTTTCTGTCATGGAGACAGTAGGATTTTACAGACCTGTAATGGCTTTCAACCCTTCATGTATGGATTACACTCTTTACTTTAAAGATCTATTTATTATTTCTGGGTGGTTATCATTGCTGTGTCAGTCATGATACTCTGTAGTTTCATGGTTTTCATAGCAATGAGAAACAATTAAAAAAATAAACCAAGAAACAATAGTTCTCCATTCTCACCATTCTAAATGTCTCCCTCAAGTCTCCTTTTAATTCAAAATAAAATTAAGATAAATATTTATTTCAGCAGTATTTGACCTTCTAGCACTTTGAATTGAATGGGAATATGAACCACACAGCAATCAGACAATATAGACTCCACAAAATCAGATTTTTCAGTCAAATGATATAAAAATATATTGTCTGTGGGGATTTGTAGAAGATTGTCATACTTATTGACGTGGTTTGACTGGAAGTAGGTTTTCTGGGATATGCTGTGGTCAGGCCAGAGGCCAATAGGTATTCAGATTCTAAAATTGGCACCTGTTTTGGCCACTGAGGTATTGGATACGCCTCTGAGAACACGGGTTGAAAGCAGAGCTGTCCCTTGGGAGCTTCCTCTTTGAGTTCGGGTCAGGGAAGAGTCAAGACCTCCCCTGCCCGGCTTGAGAGAGGAAAAGCCATGTGGCCCGGGAGAGGGTAAGCTGGGCCCTCAAGATGGAAGGGTGGGGGAGGCACCAGGAAGCCTTGGGCAGCCCTCCCAGGAGAGACAGAGAGAGAGAGAGAAGCCCAGAGAGGATTTGGGCAGCACCCCCGCCCCCTCCAGGAGACGAGAGAGAGAAGCCGGCGCTCGGTGCACGGGGCTGTGGCCTTGAAGGCCTTGAAATTGATATCACGTTGGCAGCATGCTCAGCTTGTGGAGAATGGGGTGGTTTTTGGGGGGGTTTTTTTGTTTGTTTTTTGGTTTTGTTTTTTTTTTTTTTTTTGAAAAGTGGAAAAAGCTGTTTATTAAACAATAGAACCTAAACAATATTAAACAATAAAACCCCTTGCCGCTCTAAAGGAGATGACAAACTGAGAAACCCCCCCCGTCCCCGTGTTGCAGCTCAGCTCACTCAGTCTCTTATCAGTCCTTCTGGTGCTGGAATTTGTCACAGGCCGGGCCTGGCCCGGCCCGGTGGCCACAGGTGCGAGCTGCAGGTGCTCCCCTGGGTGTTCAGTCCAGAGCAGGTTCCAAGAGGTCCAAAGAAAAGGGAAAAAACCACAGTCCAGGGAACTTCTTTGCCTCAGCCAGCTAAAACTAACTAAAAGCAAAGGAGAGCTCTGTCCTGCTGTCTGTTCATCACAGAGAACACAGTCCAGGGAGAGGAATGCGGGGGAGTGAGTCCAGTGTCTGAAAACAAACTGCACACTTCTTCTCTCCCCCTTCACTCTCTGCAACAAGTCTTAAAGGTGCAAAACTTACTATTATTCAGCATAAACAAATGAGACGATTTGGGGATAAAAGCATCATATAGTCAACCCAGGACATTCCACCCCTTATCCCCATATCATCTGCTTACTACTAAAACTAATATAAATTCTAATTCTACAAACACATACATTATACATCTATTATACAGCTATACACAGACAATGGTAACAGCATTCAGCAAACAGTGATATTTACACATAGGTCTCGCCCCACAATCAGTTCTCCCTGAGGTACACATCGTGTTCTCCCATCTTTTTGCATTATCTACCATGCGCAACCTGGTCCCTGAGCAAAAACAACCCCACAAATGGGTTTGTCTGTATTCGAGGCAGAATTAATCCAAACTGTCTTCCCTAACAAACCTCTGACAAACCTCTGCTTATTTCTTGGTCACATCTCACAGCAGACACCAGGGAAGGTGTATTTTCATGGGGCACTGGCATTGTGCCAGTGTCAAACCATGACGCTATTCACAAAAATTTAGCTTACTGTCACAGAAGGAACTGAGTTTGCTGAGCCTGGAGAAGAGGTAATTTAAAAGGGAACATGAATGCCAGAACCTACAAGGAGGGCATCAAGAACGGCTCTTCACAGGGGTGTGTGGTGGGAGGACGACATGGACATAAGTTGAAATAACAGAGGTTCAGACTAAATATAAGGAAAACAAAATTTTACCATGAAAGGAGCTTGAAAGAATCAGTTTGCCCAGAGAGTTTAGGTAGTCTCTGTCCTTGGAGATTTTGAAGACTGGCTACAGCCATGAGTATCTTGCATTGAACTCATAGTTAACAATGAACAGAATTTTCCAATGATCCTTTAATCCTATTAGATAACAGAAATGTGGAATATGATAATGAGTTATTTGTGTGGTTGAGTAACACTTAGAATTGTATGGACATACACTGAACACAGCATTCTTCTTTTTCTCCATGGAGAACCATTACTGCTGGTATATAGGCAGGGGAATTCAGCTGATTTAGTGTTTTGCACAATACTTAATGCAGTAGGGGACTAGGCTAGGGGAGTTTAAGTGCTTGAGTAGCACAGATCCCAAATAATGATATTAAGCATACAGTACCAAATATTTAAGCATTATGACTTCCTTGCAATAAGGTGGGGCATTCATTCATTTTAAACATACTACTAATCAAAATTATTCCACTGTGTAATTACACATATTTCTGTATGTTCTTATATACCTACACATACAGAAACACACAGTATATTATAAAAAATAAAATAATTGAAGTAACTATATATAACCCACAATATAGTCACAGGAATTTCAACATACACATGAAACTAGAGTTGCTTATAAATATAAATTTCAACCTTGACTTCACTGGAGAGAATTAGCATAAACAGCATTCGCAGAACGTGTCAGCACTGTTGGAAGCTATTTCATAAACCTGGTTATCATTTCTTTTCAGGCTTCAGAGGAAAACCTCTTCACCACCTTCCGCATATGCATTTATTCAGATTGCCCTGTTTTAGTCAACAAAATGAATCACCCCTTCTCTCTGAGTGTGTGTGAATAATTTCTCTAGGTATCTATAGGTACAGATACAGAAATAATAACTGGAAAAGAGCAGGCTGAAGAGATTAAAAGGATATGTTGAGACATAGCATGTGACAGTCTCCAAGGAACTGGTATGCTCCAGAGAACCAGATATCCTATTGAATCTATAAGAAATCATCATCTAAGAAAGCCAAGATAGGAAAAATCTGTGCAAGGGCAGTAGTGCACATGGGGATCAACAACAGACTGTGAGTCTTGGGCTGCTTCCAGAGAGGTGATAACTGCAAGGACTAGAGGACTGTGCATTGTCCCTCAAGAAGGGACCTTGAGGGACTTTCCGAACACTTAACTACAAACCACTGGTCCAGCAGTTTGCAAACATTTAAAATAGCTGGACTCTGGGATTTTTGCCTTGCAGAAAATACAGCAGGAAGATACAATTATCCAATTTATCTCAAATAAAGGCAGCAATGAGATTTAAGTTTCTTGAATCCAATCTTGTGATTGGTAATTACCAATCATGTGATTGGTAATGCCTAAGAACATATTTTAATAATTGTTCCAGATATTATTCATAAGTTTATTAAGTCTAATGGCACTTACAAAAAAGGAAAACATTTTTCAACCTCTTGATATTTAATGCACAATTTTGTCTTGCCTGGGATGCCTTATTTTACTTATTGTTCCCATAAACAGGAGCTCACCTCTCCTGTCAGTTAGAGACAAGTTATAGCTTTTGAGTGCCAAGATAGGCACAAATTGCTATTTTGCTTTACTCCGTGATTTTATATTATTTCTGTGATTTGTAATGTGCTGCAATTTCATTTGTGGTCTACACTGTCTTTCTAGGGAGATCAATTAAAGATAACAAGACAAATTCTTGATTATATTCAGGGAGTCAATTTTAATATTACTTCCAAGAGGGGATTGTAATCTTATCAAGGATGTAATCTCTCCAGTTTTGCTTTTGCTTACTGGGAGGTTTGAGCGTAGTAATTCAAATCAATATGATATGGAATATAAGCAAAGTCCAATTTAACAGTGTTACATCACATAAATTAAATAAATAACAGTGTAATGAAGAGAAGTCAAAGCTAAAAAATCTGCCCAGAAGTGCAGTGACATTCCTGATGGCATATTCTAAGAGGCAGTGAATCTCAAAGCCAGTGCAGAATGTGAGGGAAGTATCAAATTAATACCAATTTCAGAGAAAAATACAGTCTCTTACTGTATTCAGAATTACTTTAGTTCATCTTTATATTCAAAAGAAAGCATTGTATCCTTGGAAGAGAACAATGAGATAGCTTGACTCCACGAACTGCTGCCTTCAGTGAATATGGAAATGTCGGGTACTTCCTTTTTGTACAGGATTTGATGAATTGTTGATAACAGAACACTGGTTATGAGATGGATGTGAGATCTGGTCTTATTGAAAATCAGAACTGGTATCAGAATGCATCATTTTAGATGCCTAAGTTGAGGCTTTTGTAAACAAACTGTTGTGATACATACATTATATTTCCATCAAGCTTTGATTTTGCATACATGGCACTGAAAGTCCAAAGTGTTTGCTATTGAACAGATTTAGACTTTTTTGGTCTGCTGAAATTAGTCAAATGCTTTTGCAAACTAACAAATTGGTGTGAATAGGATTCAATCAATAAAAATTTAACAACTTTCAAAATACTTTGCTAGTCATTTGCTCATAGGTCTAGGTAAAGAGGTCTGAGAGAGGATGGAGTAATTTCATGTATTCTGGAGGCTTTATCCCTACAAGGCTGATCCTACTTAAGTTAGTGGAACTATCCTGACATATAAAGGTGCACCAGAATGTAGTACTGTTTCTGATTCAATACAGCTTTTTATTTCTGCTGGATCTTCACTGTGCAAGACCTAGTTCAGCTCATTTGAAATTCAAAAATAAATTTAGGCACAACTGTATTTAATTATTTAGGCTCAGAAGATTGGGCAAGAAGTAAAAAAACATACCATTTTTTGTTGCTTTCATTGCATTTTTGTAAGAATGTGACTGACCTTAAATGAAAGAAAGCTAAGTGTCCTGAGCTTCATTAGGAGGAGTATTGCCTCATGCAGGTCAAGAAATGTGATCCTTCCCCTCTGTTCATCACTGATGAGGCCATACCTGGACTACTGGGTCCACTTCTGGTTTTCCCAGAACAAAAAGACATGCTGGAGACCACTGAAGGGCCACAGAGAGGATTTATGGGCTGGGGCATCCTTCATATGAATGGAGCTCTATTGAGCCTGACTAGGGGAGTAACCCCATCAAAGCACATGAATATCTGAGTGGAAGCTGTAGAGAACATGAAGCCAGACTACTTTCAGTGGTGATCTGTGGCAGAACAGGAGTCAGTGGACGCTGAAGGTTTCATCTCAACTGTGAGGGCAATGGACCACTGACACATTCTACATCCTTGGAGATATTTAAAAGCCATCCAGGCCTGGTCCTGGAGTAACTGCCCTAGGTGACCCTGCTCTTACAGGGTTGGATAAGATGACTTGGAGAGATCCCTTTCAACCTCAATGATTTGGTGAATCTAATTTTGTTGCTCTGGTATCTCACATTCCTTTCAGAAAGTATCAGAAATCTTGTCTTTGGTTTGATCCCACAGGAGCAGAGCCTAGAACTGTGGCTGAATTGCTGTTCTATACCACCCATTGCATCACTCAGGACATGGCTTTGAGGGAATTAAAAAACAACCTCAGGACAGAAGTTCACTGTTTTGCTCCATTTCTTCCCTGGGGAAGCCACCAGGACCAGCACTGAGGACTCTGGGGATTCTCCTGTTCCTGCCCTCCCTGTCCCCCAGAGACTGCAGCTCCAGGCAGTAAACACATCTGATCCATGGCACATGTCCAAAAAACAACAAACTCAGCCAAGGCTCAGCTCTGAAGTGGCAGTGAGATGAGCCTGAGCTGAGCCCAGCCGAGTCCAGCGGAGCCAGGCAGACAGGTCCAAAGCAGCGGCACCACAAGGAATTAAATCAGTGAAGTCAAGCAGTCTGGAGGTGGGCACTGCAGTGCTGGACAGATGATCCACCTGTTGGTGGCGGGGGGGTGGGGTGTGTGCATCATTTTTCACAGTGTTGGGCATGGAGATGGGAAGCACCAGCTGTGGAGAGCCTCTGCCAACTTGTCTTTGTCTTGGCAGCCATGCAGAATTAAGATGGAGAACATATTTTTGTGTAAAGCACCTTTGCTTTTGTATGCTTTTGTTATTGTTGCTGTTACTGTGTGTTTCTTATTTCATTGCTATTTGTTTTCAGTAAATTGTTATCTCAACCCATAGTTTCTGCCCTCTGTCTCTCTCTCTCTCTCACCAGAGGGGGACTGGGGGAAGGGGAGTGGCTTATTTGAAGTTTAATTCCCATCTGGTTTTTTGACCACCATAAGTATATAAGGGCTTTCAAGATCAGTTTTGGCAAATAGGGGTTTGTGGAAACAGGGGAGTGTGAGGAATTAAAAAACAGGAGACACAAGGAACTGAGCTCACAGTTCAGCACTGCAACCCTTCTGTGGGCCTGCAAAGCCCAAATTCAGCTAGATCCCATGCACAGGTGCAACTTGACTTCTTAGGACTTCATGCTGCTGCAAGATCTGCATTCACTGAGCACCACTTCTATAAGGTGGGCCAACCTGAAAGTCTGGTATGCACTGCAGGCTGCAGGGAGCCTCACATTTATCTGAAAAAACATCCACAGGGCCAGCTGGGGGCATGTGCGTCTGCATCAGCACAATTTTTTATAAAAGTCTTTGGGCCCCATTTTTAGAAGTATTTAGGGGTCTTTTAGCTGGTCAAACTCCCAGTGAGGCTAGCCAGATTTGAATGAGCTGCTGTGTAGGCATCCAGGATCCACCACAGTGGAGAGTGAGAGAAGAAAGTGAAAGGACTAAGGAGCTGGATTTGATTGCACCAAGACTGATAACTTGTCCCACTGAGCATCTCACATGAAATTAGGCTTCTCAGTCTCTCTTCCCATTTACAGTAGCTCTTTCAGACACAGCTGGTGTCACTTGACTGTTTATGCAGGTGTTCCAGCTGTTAAGGACTTTAATCTGGCCCTTCTGCTACAAGGTTTACAGGATAGAAAGCGTTAGGCACTTTATGTGAATTATATATCATGCACCAACTAGATGATCCCAGCTTCTGTAATAGTCCATCTTCAAGGCCTCAGTGGTGGAGCTGGTGCTCCAAGCAGCTAATCAGTAGGGAAAGTTGCAGCAGTGCTTTGGATGCTGTGAAGCTGCCAGTTGCAAGAGACTATACACGTAACTGAATTGGACACCTGGGAGGTTGGGCTGTAGTTATAGCTGTGAAAACATCAGCCGTGCCAATACCATGAATCTAAGCACCAATCTGTTGTTTTGGGAGCCTGAATTGTTTTGAAAGACCTAGGAAATGACTGTCAAGGAGACTTAGAGCTACAGCTATAACTTGTGATGGGATGTTTCACAGGTCCTTTCTTAGGTCCTGAGGTAGTCACATCTGTCCAGGTCCACTCCAATATGTGTATTTACTTTCTCAAAATGCAATGGTTGCTTAGACTAAGAACCCTGCAGAGACTGGTACAATTGGTGACTGGGAGAAACTTCAATTAGGAAAGAGCTACCTTTTCTGCTCACAGCAGTACAGGGTGGATATCCCAAAACTCCAACACCCCTCTGTGACTTATGAAAACTTCTGGACTTCAGTGACTTATGGACTTCAGGTTCCCAAGTTGTTTTATACTGTCATTTCACACCACTTTCTGAATTTCTAGAACAAAAATAATTACTATTCCACCAGTGAGGAATAGAAGGCAATGGTGAAGTTAAATATGGTGCATTCAGGGTTTATGTTCCCATGAAACATCTGTCTCATTAATATAAGTCTCTCAGTTTGCCAAGTGAAGACAGAAAAAAATCTTATTTAAAGCAGCACTGTTGAAAAACCAGTTTTCTCATAACATGAGTGTTGATCATTACCTTCTAATATTTGCTTGTCTTCCTCCTAGTTTTAGTAAAACTGATTTTATAGTTGTAGCAGTATTTAATGAAAAAACAGTACAAAAATATCTAACACACAACAAAAAGAGTTCTTCCTACCTACTCACCCATTCCATGTGATGTATTTTAAACTAGCTTTGAGACAACATTGAATTTTCTAAATACATTTAGCAATGTTAAATATAAACTACAAGTCAGCAGGGCTGGTTACAAAGCATAAGGCTTACTGATACTTTTTTCCTTCATAAAATGAGACTTGTAATTCAATTATGTAGTCATAGGGGGAGAAAATGGTGCATGTTCCAGCCAGCAGCTCCCATTGTCCACATGTGCATTCTCAGATCAAACAGATCTAATAATTCCTTGTTAAAGTCATCATTTCCCATTAGATGAGCAACTGTGGCTGGTAAAAGGTAATGGTTACAGTGTGTTACACAATTAACACAGTGTGAAATGAACTGAAATATGTTTTCCAAAGAAGATTTTCAATTAAAGTAGAGTATTTAGACTGTATATATAAAAAATACATACCCAGATGAGGATTTTACTGAATATTTTTACAAAACTGACAGTGTGCTCAGTCACAGCAGCTCTTATACTATAAATAAAATTAGTATGCTGTGAAAAGCATAGTAAACATTCTTTAGGGCTGTGAAAGAGAAAACTTGCATTAGAAGAAAATCACTTCAAGTTGTCTGGAAATACATAAATGATGGAAATATTTTCAGGCTTTGTAATGGTTTCTGCCACAAAATGTACTAAAAATTCAGATAATGAGAAGGACTGCAATAGATAATAGACAGCAAACTTAGTGTAAGTAGAATGAATTCAGGGTCTGGTGATTAAAAAAAAAAGAAAAAAGAAACTAGCAAACTCATAAGTGAGCAGTTTACTGTGTTGTCTACATGATATGTTTCAAACTACCCCAGAATAACTCATGTAGTCAGTGAACCACAATATCCAGCAGTTCTGAGGTTCAGTAGTTGCTTATCAATTCATGCTGTTTCTGCCTATCAATAAAGAGAGCAGGTTTCCTAGCAGATATCTGATCTGAATTTAAAAATATAAAAATCCATACATCCTTTCATGTTGTAGAGCATTTTTACTACCTGTAGGCTAAATGCAGTTCTGTGGAATTTAGCACAGTGAAACCATTTTATATGTCACCTGGGTAGTGACACACTGCTGGAATTTGACAAAAAGTGCTCCAGAAGATAATGATGTGAAATTTGTTCTTCAAGTGCATAAATCATTACCAAAACTAGCTGAGACTCTAGAGTCATTTAGACAGATCTGTATGTGACTGTGTCCCTGCTAAAAATTCTTGCTTCTCAAATGGGTTTATTGATATAATAAACCTGTCAGTCTGACCAGGTTAGAGCACTGGGCAAGTTAATGTACAAGTGGCAACCTCTGACCATTTAGACAATTCCTGAGGTACTGTTGTGCTTCACAGAGCAAATATCTAACTCTCAGGTGGCCCTTAGGAATCTTTGGTGTTAAGAAGCCCCATGTCAGAATTATGAAATCACTACATGGCTTGGGCTAGAATAGAATCAGAATCACAGAATCATAAATTATGCTGAGCTGGAAGAGATCTGTCAGGATCAACTCCTGGCCCTGTGCAGGATCACACCATGTGTCTGAGAGCATTGTCCAAATCCTTCTTGAACTTTGACAGACTTGGTGCTATGACCACGTCCCTGGGGAGCTTGTTCCATCACCCTCTGGGTGGAAAGCCTTTTCTTAATATTCCACCTAAACCTCCCCTGACTCAGCTTGATTACAAGAGTAGAAAATCTCAAGAACATCCAGTAGTGCTGTTGTGGTGGAAATTCCTATCATAGAGTCAGAGATTCATAGAATCATCACAGAACCATAAAATGGTTTTGGGTTGCAAGTGACCCTAGAGAACATCTAGTTTCAAGTCCCCTGAAAGGAGCAGACACACCTTTCACCAGGCCAGTTTGCTAAGAGCCCCATCCAGCCTGGCCTAGAACACTTCCAAGGATGGGGCATGCACAATTCTAGCCAACCTGTTCCAGACCCCTCACCACCTTCACAGTAAAGAATTTCTTCCTAATATCTAATTTAAACATATTCTTTTGACTTGAAGCCGTTCCTCCTTGTCCTGTCACTCCATGCTCTTGTAAATAGTCTCTTTCCATCTTTCTGGTAGGCTCCCTTCAACCTTGCAGTTGGAAGACCACAATCAGGTCACCCTGAAGCCTTCTATTTCCAGGCTGAACAATCCTAATTCTCTCAGCCTTTCCTCTTAGAAGAGGTGCTCTAATCACCATTCTAATCATCTTTGTGACCCTTTTCTGCACCCCCTCCAACAGGTCCATGCCCTTCCTGTGCAGGGACCCCAGAGCTGGATGCAGCCCTGCAGCTGTGGTCTCACCAGAGCAGAGCAGAGCAGGGCAGAACAGAGGGACAGAATCTCTCCCTTGCCCTCCTGGCCACGGCGCTTAGGATGCAGCCCAGCAGATGGTTAGCCAGGTGCAAAGATATGGGTAAGCAGAAAGAAATTCCTCAGAAAAGGAATTCAAAACACTGACACACACTACATTAGAGAAAATCTGACTGAATCTCAAACACAGACAATATTCTGCAAAAAGAATGAAGTTCTGCCTTCAGTCAGGATGATATTAGACCATTAGTAATTAACTTACTCAAAAAAAAAATTAAAAAAACCCACAAAATAGACCTATATATGTCTTCCTTTTGGGTCAGGAGTACATCTCAGGTGAAGAGATACAGAGGCTAGATGCTAGACGTGGAAAAGAAAAAGACTTAAAACCAAGGGTCTATCGATACTGTATAATGGAGCACAGTACAGTAATCCCACCTGTAACTACTGAAATCACATGGCAGTCTTTATTATCCATTTTTCCTATGTTGCTCTCATGCTAGATTCCTTTTCCACAATAATTCTATAGCTCTTCTCTTGAGTGTTGCTCTACTGTATAGCACTATGCTTGTCCTTGAGGCTTCCATTCTTCAATCCTGCCAGGTATCAGGTGTTTGACGAGACCAGTTCAGAGAATAATTAGGAAATGCCCATTGCTATCAATACTATCAATAGGATACAGTAGCACTGAGATAGTGTTGAAGCACCATGCAGTTTAGTCTTTTAGTCTTTATGCCTAACCTTCCTTTTTTTCCTCCCTAATGCACATCTTTAAACTCCCATCTCTGTTTAACTGGTTTTTGGGACAGGGACTGCCTGCTTCTGGCTGGACAGTAGGATCATATATCTCATTATGCAAATAGTAAGCAATAAATAAATAACCATATGGGAAAACACCAATAAAACCCAAATGGTTTCATTCCTCTGTTTGAATCCTTTGAAGGGAGACAACTTTTTGTAGGATAGTTCCTTTTGCAGTATCAAGATCACACTGTTCTCTGGGAATGGGATGAAGAGGTGTTTGGTTTCAAAGATGAGGAAGAAAAGCCACCACTAAAACATTCACTGACTACATCTTGTCTCAAAAATAGGGAAAGATTTATTCAGCTATCTTGTCTCATTGAGAAGATTCAGCTATGTTAGTCTATGAGATAATTACAACTTTATATATAAGCATGATGCCTTTGATTGTAGTAGTATTCATTAAAATTAATAAATTTAAAGTACTCATTAATTTTCTCTGGCAGAAAACCCAGAGACTCCAAACTGAATCTTCAAGCCCAGACTTTGTTGAGCTTGAAGTTGGATATAACATGAACACTCTGATATGCATTTGAGGCTGTTCCAAACCTGAGTGCTTCAAATAATGTCAGTGGTTTTGTATAAGCAAACACCAGAAATTACAGACCAAAACTTGACTTAATATAAATACTCAGAAGACTTGATTCCCTCATAGTGTAAATTTGACCTTGTAACAATGCCCTCTGTGAAAATGGTGTCATGTAACTTGCCTGAACAGTGAAATGCTGGAGCATGATATCTCCTTCTATAGTTGAAAATACACACAAAAGAATATATCTGCTCTTAAATCAAACACACTGTACCCACTTGCAGATGATGTCCAGATAGGTTACTTCAGATGATTGGCAGACAGAGTTTACAGCCAAATCTCTTAGAAACCAGCAATTTATTTTCAGTCCACAGACCTTCGAAACTACTTGTCATGACTCAGATTGTCTGAACATGATTTTTTCAATACACTAAGGTCATTTGATAGTTCAAACTTACAAAGAAGAAATTGTCAATAATGATGCTCTTCAATAGCTCTTTTCAGAAACTCCAAAACAATGACCTGTAGTTGTAGGTAAAAAAAATATTGTCATGTCCCAGCAGAATAGCTTTCCTTTAAGTGGAATATGTGCAATAAAAAGCCCTTACATAATTGTCTAGAGTAGTGGTGAAGGGGACAGAGGGAAGTGTGAGGTCCTTCACACAGGTCATGAAGAAACATTTTTAGGTAGGAAAAGAAGGAAGATCTATCTTCTTACTTTGAACAGCAGGAAGCAGTATTAGTGAGGAGAGACCACATGGATGCGTGACCTGATGCAGTTCCACATGGAAAAGCTGCTCTGCAGTTGTCTCCTCACAGAAACCTAGTCCTTGGAAAGCAGAGGTTCCACACTATCTCCCATTTAGGCTGATGTTATATAGGGCTAATAACATCAGAAATATAAGAATTGAAAGACCCTCTTCTGATAGAATTCCTGCAGGAAATGAGGTAATTTATGCTTATCAGCCTGTTAGGCAATTGAGAATAACTGGTATTTTAGTTCTAATAGTGAACAACACTGTAAATAAATTCTGAGTATATTGATTAATCAGTGAACAAGTAGCTAGAGAGAGAGACACTTTCCTCCACTAGAATGTAAATGGTCTTTCATTTGTTTTTTGATTAAGCTGTAGAGGTTAGATCCACAGAAGGACAAACCCACCTTGAAGCCCATCAAGTTTGTCCTCATGATACTGAACCCAAAATTTTATGCTGCTCTTTCCTGGCTAACTGACAAAACAGTCCCCTTGAATAGCTAGATCTCCTTCCCCAAAAAACACAGGCCAAAATTGCCCTTGTTAAGTTGCTGTCTATCAGGAGAGAAAGTAAAGCCTACACTTCTTACAATTTCAAATAATAAAATTCTAGGGTATTTGAAAGCTTCTATTCTTTATAAGTGCTGAACAATGAATACCTAAGCCTTACACTTTTCTCTTCTTGAAATCTTGGAGGTGTTCAGAATGATAGTTTTATTCAAGCACATACAATAGAAAAGAAGAGAAAGCATAGCCTTAGAGAATGCAAGTAGAATGGATGATTTGGCAGAGTAGGGAACACTGAATTTTGAACTAGAATTCATGTCTTCTGCTTTCTAGGCAAGTGATGTAACTAGATGGTTCTCACAGAAATTGTGAGAATGAAACCTGTACATTTTAAAAGGGAAAACTTTTTTCATTGTTTTGAAGGAAACACAGGACTGAGGATTGATTCAATTTATACTGTAGGTGTCATGAGATCTGATTCAAAGAAAAAGAAAAGTCTGAGTATTTGGAGACAACAGCACAGGAGGCAAAAAAAGCAGAACACTTCTTTTAGGAGCAAACTGCAGAAATTAGACTGGTGTTAAATAAAATCACTTCCTCAGTTGCAGTCCAGGATACATATGTTATGAACTTACCTCCCTTCAGCCTGAAAGCTGTGCATATTTATCACCTCAGAGATATTTTCACATTTAAACCCATAATGGAGGTTTGTCAGCATAGGTGAGTGTGTTAATACAGCTTCTTTCTCACACCCATTTTAATCAGAGCACAAGCAAAGTCTCTGCCTGCAAGTAATTAAAGAGACCTGGACCTTTGTTTTCACACTCTGTATATTCTGATAACCACATTAGAACCAGAGGTAAACAGAGCTCATGGCTAATAGTAAAACACTGTAAAGAGTAGTCATAGGTGAGTTTTGTTTTACAAATATTTGTAGTTAAATTTTTATAAAGAAGGATCAAATTCAGATTAAAAGTAAATGATGAAAATTTAATGATGAGAAAACAGAAATAAGATTTAGAGAGCTAAAGTCCTTGTTTTGACTAGAAGATATCATTAACATTTCTTAGACATGTGATGTCCATTGAAACGTGGCAGCTTGTCTTAGCGTTATATAAAAGTCATTTTCCCAAACTAGAACCTCTGATCTAGGCAAAGTTTTTTATTTGTAACTTATAGATACAAACAGGCCAGAGGTAACAGGTAATTCTAATATATTCAAAAATGTCAGCATAAATCCCAAAGAAGCTATGAACAGCATTCTCTAAGAAATTATTTCACTCATTAATATAAGAAGGAATTAGGTCCTTATTAATTGTCACTGGTTCCACAAGAAATACTTTTCTGCCTTGACTTTACATGCAAGAATCTACTTAAAGTTTATGACCTTTCTTCCTTCCGAAAGCAGATAAATTATAAAAGTAGCTCATTCCCTCAACACATTAAAAGTATCTTTTCTGGTGAATAATTTTTTCAGTCTCCTGTTTTGTCCCCAGTTAATCATTGCCTTAAATTTGTGTGATTGTAGTCCAAAAACTGTAAGTGTAAAAATGCTAGCTTGGTTACTCTCACAATGTTCAGACTCCACCTGTGCCATCTTGCAATGATTTACAATATCATTAAAGACTACTAAGACTATGAAGAGCTGATGTAACTGTGAAAGAAAAAAGAGGGAGAAGTGCTTTATTGAATACCAAAGTTATCTTGATAAATGGAGGGATTGGTCTGAAATCAATAACATGAAATTCAATAGAGACAAGTGGAGAGTACTACACTTGGGGCTTGTCTACACAAACAGATTAGTACAGCAAACTAAAGCATGAATTTACAGTACACTTGCTGCTGCATACTAACTTTTCATGCTGACACTTTGCTAAGCAGTAAGTATAGCTCTCTGTGATGTCTTCTACTTCACATTCTGCACAGACACAGCATTAGTGCAGGCTACAAGTATCCACAGAGGAAGGAGAAGCTAGTGTGCTGTAAATTTATACCCTATCTTACTGATATTTGGTAGTTTAAATTCAACCATAAGCAGAAAAAAAATCGAATGCGCAAACAGAAAATGTGGAATTACAGGTTAGACAACATTACTGCATAAGCAGGTTGTAGTCAGCATAACCAGCATAGTCATTGATAATTAATGATAAATAACTATGATATTGGTATTACATAGAACACTGTTACAAGTACATAAAAAGAAACAGAAGAGAATTATTCACATTCTTCTTTTCTCACAGTTGGCAAGACATAAGCCAGAATAGTCTGCTTTCTTTGGAGTTCCACTTGAAAGGGTAGGCAGGTTTTAGAGTAGTCAGAAAAATGCAGTCAAATATGCTATAAGAACCAAGATTGCTAAATCCACAAAAGCTAGGACTGATGGCTGAGTATGGTAGCAGTCTTCAAAGACATAAAAGGGCGCTTTAAGGGAACTTTTTTTTTTCCAGTCCAAGAAGACTTGGAAGGAAATAATTGTTTCATTTTCAATTGTGATATTCCACATCTGCAAGTGCTGATGTATACCATCCTGAGAGGTACTAGAGCAGGGCAACACTGGAAACAAAGGTAAATGAGTCCATTGCTCTCATTCCTAATATCATGACATGTTCTAGGAGTAGTGCAAGAACAACAGTAAGAAAGAGAAAGCTAAAGATTCAAGATTAACTTTCTTTGAAGAAAGGGTACAAGAACATAGAGTTTGAGAATTATTGAGTTTGGAGACAATTTACCCAGAAAGAACAAGTAATTAAGCACACTGGAAGGTCCTAAAATCTATTCATAGACAAACATCTTTCTATGATGGTCTAAACATTCTTGAACCTTTCTCTGGGCAGGAGCTCAGAAATAAACAGCTTTGCAACTCCCTTTCATTTCTTTTTAGACCTATAGCAACCTTACTAAAATGTAGACCTTGTAGTGATTTGTACATGGCTCAAATATATTATTTGCAATTTGCTATGGAGCAGCAGCACCCTATTGAGTGGAGCCTGACAAAAAGCCAATGGGGCTCTATTATATATCTGATCATTTACCACCCATTTTTCAGTTTCTCATCTAACTAATCTTCCTCAACTTTGCTATATGTAAGAAGAAATCTTAGTGTTATACTTCTCATAGTTGAAAAGAGAAATAAATATGTAAATTACAATATATGCAAATTATGCTTATATTTATATGTGTTCTTTTATTATTAATTTGCATTTGCTTACTTAACTGTCATTCTATGTGCCTCCTAGTTATCCATATATATTTTTCATTATTGAATGTGTTCTATGCTGAATTTACAACTTGCATGTTAAGATGGATTTAACCCATCATATATTAGGACCCAGCTAGCCTAAAAATAAGCTTTTGAGTTGGCTGCATTTCTGTTCCACAAAGACAGCACATAGAAATTATCTTAAACTGAGAAACCAAAAATCAGTACCTTCTAGAAAAATAGTGAAGAGTAAATTTAAAGTATGCCAACTGGATGAACTAAAAGTTCTGGAAATTTACAAATTCAAAAATCAAAGGGGGGAACACAGTTACAGAAAGTTAGTTGCCTTCTCTTGGCAACTAGCTATCAGATGGTCTAAGTCATATAAGAGTAGCAAGAGAAATCCATTATAAATCCTTTTTAAAATGTTAATAATATCTGGGGGAGAATAAGACAAAGTGAAAGGAATAGAATAGGCCTACAGGCTAGCAATTACAATTGTATATTAGCCTTCTACCTAGGAAGATACAAGAAATATTGGGAAACTAATTGGAAATGGTGTGTATTTCCTGGGAATGATATGAAATTTTATTACTGATTTGTTCTACCACCAAGCTAATCACTTTGCCTTTAGTGATATTTAGACACAGGCAACAACTTTTTTTACATTAGTTCCCAGTCCTATGAATAAAGTAACTACTGATTTTTTTAATGGCATACCTAAATCCTTACCCAAGGATTAGTTACCACTACCCCTTGTTACTTAGTATTTCTAAATGAATTCACCTCATTAGATCAATTTTTAATAGAAAACATAGTCATGTATTTCATCCCTTCCTAGGTCTGACCTGAGGCAGACAAATGGACTTCAAATCAGAGTAAGAAAAAATACACCAAACAGGGAAGAAGGCAGGCCAGAAGTCAATCAGAAAAGAACAATAAAATATTTCCTATCTTTATGGCATCACAGCAATTAGCTAGAAGTCTAAGTAATGTGCTAATGAAGTTCATAGACAATTCCTCCATTTGTGAGGTTAGAAATGTATTAAAAGTGGGTCTAAAGAGGTAGACTTGCATAAAGTAGTGGCAAAGGAGAGTGGCCATGAATACTGCTGAAGACTGAAGACTGCTACTTCAAAACTCAAATAAGAAGGAACACTGGAAATCAGCATAATTAAGACTTACTTCTAATAGAAATTATAGTGGAGAGCTCATTAGCAGTAAATTTTTTGCAATTTGGGACCTGAGAGAAACCACTGTAACTATGAATATGAAGGAATTTCATTAGAGAAAGGTGATTAGAACCTTTATCACTGGAATTCCATGTAAAATATTGCATTCATTTTGTAGTCTTTAGAGACTGATGATATGGGAGTTGCTCTGAAAGGACCAACACAGTTCTTTTGGAGTGATTAATTAAAAGCAACTTTGCAGGTAATACTTGTGCAATTAGCAAAAGTAAATTGGGCAAATTTGTGTGATTCCCATGAATAAATGAAAGGGATGCTTTTACCTCAGTAGGAGGAAAAGCCTTCTTTTGGGAGAGGAAATTCAGTAAGACCATAGTCTGCAGGGTAAAAAGTAGAAACTTGCTCAACATTTGTAGAAGAATACTACAAGAAGTTTTAGGGGAAAATACCTCGCTGAAAAATGGGAGATTATTTGCTAAAACATTTCTCAGAGTAATAGCTTTGATTAAAGAAATGGTAAGTCTCTGATATGCAGAGGAGATATCATAATTCCATGAAATGGGGTGGTACTGGAAAATATGGCTGAGATCTTGAAAAAAATACAGTTCAAAGTTTGTAAGTATTACTCCTGTTTTCTGGGCTACAGCTAACTTACTGAAGTTCATCAGCTAAAGGTTTCAGTAATTTTTTCTCAAGTCAGGGAAGATTCATTTGGGAATTCATTTGATACACAAGCTGTGATGTTAGTGTCTGTCTACCTTATTAACTGGACATGACCTACAGGTCATTGGCAAAATAAAGACTAGAGCACCTATACACCTATTTGTCCCTTTGTTTCATAGAATTTATGAGTGAGCTCCACACTTAGAATGCTAAAGTGAATAATGGCTAAATAACTGCATTTCTTATGCCTCTAGATTTACAAAAATACAAACACAAAACCAGAAACAGACAGACACAACGAAAATAGCATACAACGAACTCAAGATCACCATGGTCCCTGCCTTTCAAGTTCTATTATTGTTGGTTTGCTCACTATCAGCAATCACAGTTCTGGACTCCACATGTAGCCAGTTGAAAGGAGTTCAGAGTATTTGTCTCTGGAAGAAGTATGTTGCAGTTGTAGAAATTTCCTTGAAGAAAATTCCATCTTTATTTCCACTCTTTAACTAATCAAAATACTTTACTTTCACAAAAGAAATTTTAAAATGCTTCATAAATGTGTTATAATAAATTTAACAATAAATAAATGTCATAATAAATAGCTATAATAAATAGCTATAATAAATTTATAGCTATTGGATACTGGAAGAATTAATATGACTTTTCATTTACACTCCATAAGTGATCTCAAATTTTCCTTAGGTTACCTGGTTCTAAGTAGGCTTTTGCATCTCATTGCAGATTTTCTGTGACCAAGATGAGGAACTAAAGATTTCATGTTATTTATGCCTTTACCAAGTCTGGTTTTATTTATTTTCTGTGATGAACAGGTGTGCAAGTTCATTGGGCTTCTCCCAAAAACTCAGTAGCCCTTTCATAAAATAGTGATTTACTTTTTGGAATAGCTAATTTCCACATCTTCACTGATGTGTATGAACGGCTTCAAACTTATAAATTTTCTTCTGATGCCTGTAATTTCTTATTAACAACAGGCAGAAGTCATTTCACACACCACTTAAACCTTCCCTCGTAGCAATTTCCCTACTAGATACATGACTGAGGTGCAGTTTGAACTAGGAATAAATCCCAAACATGCTCCATCTTCTCAAATTCCATCTTTCATAATGGGAATATAACTCTTAGAATTAAAGTTCGACTCACTGGCTTACTCCTGATCTAAAGCACCTACACAAAACTACACTGCTTCTTTATCCCAAAGGCAAACTAATATAAAGGATTCAAAATTATGTATATCATACACAGGACATCCATCCAAGCACAAGCAGAGATTCACCAGTGTCCCTCAAACAGAATTAAAAAATTGTATAGGTATTTTCCAATGAGAAAATACTCTTGCACAAAACAAAGTCATTTGCTTGCGAGTTTGGGTACACTAATTAACACAGAATACAGGAAAAAATAAGAAAATGTAATTTTTAACTATTAGATGGATCAATGTTTTTGGAGAAATGCTACAAGTATTAGATCATATTGTCAGGTGTATGCTACTCAAGGAAATACAATATTCCCACAGTCCCAAAATTTATTGTAAATTTACATATAACAGTTTATTTTTAATGAGTGTTCCTCTTGCAAGCAGCAAAAGGTGTTAACCATATCCATAGATATTTATTTTGTCAAATTAATCCAGAAAATTATTTAATCTGCCAATTTTATCATAATTTTAGTAAGATACTGACCATTAAAAAAAAAGAAAAAAATGAAAGATTATTTACTATAAAATACTCTGTTCATTCAATGTCAAAATATTTTTGGAAGTAGTGTTCATATTCATAAATTATTAGGCAACTGTAACTAATCAGAGGGGCCAAAAGTGCTTGTATTTCATTGAGGTGTGCGTGTATGAGATTTTAAAAATACTTTTTTTTGAGAACTGTGTATATTTACCAAAAACAAAACATAAAAAGTATGCTTCAAATTTATAAGTACATGGTTCACAAGAACTCTGCAGTACACTGTCTTGGAAATAAGGAGTTCTTGGCATCCAAAACGTGGCATTCCCAAATAGGTATTGTATACATTGTATATTATGCAGCTCCTAGCACAACAGATCCTTGATGCAGCCGTTGGAGGTCTCTGGCAGTCCTAAGACATGCAGTTAAGTACAAATCACTACAGAAAAGCTGCTCTTCCTTTACTAGATGCAGTGAGATTCAATTTTACTACCTCTGTCATGGAAGGACAATAGAAGGACCCACAAGATGCCAATCAAGACTGAGGTTCATTGTCTTCTGTTGAAGAATAATTTTTCAGATCAGTTATCTATGCTTTAGGCTGGTTTTACTGTAAGCTTAGCAGATATTTTTAAATCCATTTTCTTCCACAATTCTCTAACACATGATTTTCAGGGTAGCTTATGATATTCTACTAGAATTGCAATTTACAACACAGAGTTCAGAACTCATGATGTCATAATTCAATCATAGTAAAACTGCTCTCTGACCAAATGACTTGAATAGTATTATTTAAATTTCTGTGCTAACATGTAACACTACGAAACTTTCATTCTGCTCTCCTATAAATGGAGCTTGAATATTTCTAAATTTTCTGTAAGTTACTACAGTAATTTTTAATGTTTTCTGACATCATTACTTTTTAAGTAAGAGCAAACTTTGAAAAACAATATCTGTGTAAAGATGAATTTATTAGTTGGCTTACTATCAGTGTTAGAGGAAGAAGGGAGAAAGGGATAAAATTTTACAAGTCATTTCATAAGGAGAGAAGATAATATATTTTCTGCCCCAGGCTGAAATAGTTTGATAAAATTAACAAGTGAAAGCCTTACAGGTCACCACCACTGTTTAGAACTTTGATCAGTGATTTTTGCAGGTTTTTTGCAAACTACACATTTCCTAGATCTTGGACTCCTTTTTTCAAAAGCACAGGAACTGACACATAAATAATATCACTGATCCATGCAGGGCAATTTTAATATACTGATACTTGCTCAAGTGCATGATCCATGTATTTTCCACCAGAAATAATTGGTTCCATTAAAATATCTCTATCTGTGATTCTCTATGAAGTGAAAATAAGAGCCAAAGCATGATATAAAAGGTAAAAAAAAAAAAGGTAAACAGAAACAGTCTCTTCACTTCTTAAAAATAAGTAGCTTAATCTTCTTTAATCCTAAAAATATACCTTTAGAGATATACATCTTTATTACTCCTAGAATTAGTGAGTTATAGTGTGGCAACATTTGCCTGGCCTAGCACTCCATTAAGGCATTTTCCTGTGCAAGACCCAGACACTCATACATACATTATTTAACTGACTTAACACATTCATGTTCATTAAAATCCTTTTCCAAATGACAAAACCAAAAACATTCTTTAACAAAGTTAGTAAACACAAAATATTTTCCAAATAGATTGAATGAAATGCAATGAACTAGCACCTAAGTAATACATTTTCTGTTCTAGTATTAGATCACTGTTTCACAACTCAATCACCAAAAGAATTCTTTCAAGTTCAAACTCAACAATGCTTATGAAGAACAGCAAATTCTTCAAAGGCTTAAGACTAATTAATAGTATGAATGACTGTGACAGAGGCAGATAAAATACCGACAACCACAATTAATAGGATCAAACATTGCATGATGAATAGTTCCTTTTTGTATGGATGCTACCTGAAAAGTGGACAAATATTTAAATATGAATAGGATGTTTATGTTTCATATATTTATGAGAAGTTTTAGAAAATATAGAAAACAATGAAACTGTACCAGCAATAGCATTTCACATCAATTTTCCAGGAATATAAACGAACCATATAATGCTCAATTTTAATATGGATTGCTAAGATTGTTAATCATATTTAACACTGGAATTCTATATACTATTAAATGGAAATTTATTTTGAAATCAATAGCAAAATTCCCATTGATTTAATAGACCCAAGATCTAACTATTGGCAAGAACACAAATTAATTTATGGTTTATACTAATAACAATTGCTTTTAATAGAGCACAAGGGGTAAACACTACCAGTTTAATCATGATCCCTGTTAGAAGAAAAAAAAATATGTGTCAGCATATTCCTGAATGAGATCAGAATATGGACTACATAGTTTGGAAAGTTTCTTTCTCCAGACCTAGACATGGTCTGGAGTCACAATTTTTTCCTGGGAAATATCATACATAATGAGGAAATTCCCGCAAGCACATCTATTCAAAGAAGCCAAAGCAATAATAATATGAAAGTCTCCTACTGGTACATCAGTGGGAAAACATTTACTTTCAATAACATTATCAATTTGCTTTGTTCCATTCTCATTTAAGTTCTGCACATTTCAGCAAAAGAGGTCCTCAACTGGTAATTGTTTTGAACCTTTCTGCTCTTGAAACACTAGTAGAGTGTTTGAGGTTTTGGAGAAGCTGTCCATAATGCTGCACATAGTTGGAAGCTGACCCATATTTGCATTTGCATCTGTGACCCAAGAGCGCAGAACATGGGGGCAAAGGTGGAAAGGGAAAGAAAACATTTCCAGGAATGATAATTCTGAAAGATATGATATGAAATACTGAGTTCTTTGGGCAGCCTTCTTTTAGGCAAGGACTTCTTGCAGTTGCTGGTTTTCTGGATGTTGGGGGTAAAGTATGCCACTATCCACAAAATATATATATATATAAAAGCTATGAGCTTTTTCTTAAAGGAAGAAAATTCCCTAGTACCATAAAAAGGGATCTCTCCATTCCATAGAGATCAGGACCTCACAGGAGGCTAGAATTAAGGCAAAGACAGGCCTTTGTACACAGAGAGTGGCTCTATGTTTTCCCACTTCTAGATTATAATGACTCATTTTAAACAAAGCCCTGCACCTGTAATTTCTTATCGGAGTGGGGGCTTCTGCTTGAACTAGCAAGACTTTCACTAATAAGACCTTCTTGCTAGGAAAAGGGCTCCAGAAAGTTTTATGTATTCAACATATATATGTATTTGCACACACTCACACACACAGGTACTTATACACACACAAATATGCACACACACAAATTCATAAATAGATGTCTATATATGTACATATGCAAAGGGACAATATTGAAAATCATATTAGACTTGGAGTATTACCCGCTTGTCAGAACTATTTAAACTATTATCTACACAGTACATATTGAAACTCAACTTTAAGATTTTTTATTTTTATGTACAGTTCATTTTTTTCCCTCTGGAAATAAAATATCTAAATACAGACAGACTGTAATGTTGTTTATGTATAGCTTTCAACAATACTTTAGCTGAATAAATGCTTTGTACATAGTTCTGTCTTTTAATGGAGTTTACAGCTACATTGATAAAATGGATTCCTCATTTCCTTGATTGTTTTAAACAATAACAAGCAGAGAGACAATTACAAGTTAATATTAATAAGCAGCTCAAATAACACTGGTTAAATTATGTACAATACAAACCATTCATACAAATGAAGACTAGGATATTGAATTTGTTACAATATTTTGTAATAAAGATAAGACAGCCACTTATAACTTACATGTTCTCCGCCAGGCATTTTCCTTCTTAGAGATAAATTCCAGTTTTTAAGTAGTTTAGCTGGCCTAAACTCAAACAAGTTTAAAGAATCAGAGCTTAAAGAGTCAGAGAAACATTAAACCAGAATGTCTGCTCACATGTAAATTCCAAATGTTTGCCCATCTTTACTAGAAACGGGCTTGCTCCATGGAAAAAGAGCCACCAACACCACCTTGAATGTGCCTACTGTGTGCTGAGAAAAGTCACGACACTTTGCTGTGTTCATATAATACGGAATACTGAACTCTAAACACACTTTTTCCCATTTTAACAAGTACTTATTCCTACAGTATTATTTACCAGTACAGCTGCTCCAAGCAGTAGAATGCATGAGTGGGGATTATTGATTGGCATGTACTCAAAGGACTTTCAAGGAGATTTCCATAACAGTCTGCCTTAGAAACCTTGTACTGTCTAGTTAATCCATTTTGCTTGATGATAGGTTATGCTGAATCCTTAGATATCAGACAATGAAAGATTTCTTAACAGGAATCTCAATAACGTGAGCTGAAAAGTGTGTGTGTGTGTGTCTCTGTGTATGTGTATGGTTTTATTTCAAATCCATAGTGATTTACACCTAGATGGATACATGGAGCTGACTGGGCAAAAATTACATTAGATTGTTTTCCACTAACATATTTGCAGCCATTTGACATCAGCAGCAGCAGGTAGACACATTCCAGGCAATAGATATGGCCTTCCTCCTTGAGGTTACAGCCCTGTTATTTGACCTCTTTTATTCCCCAGGCTTCAGTCTCAGACACAAGTTGGTCCTCATCCTGAAGGGAAGTAGGGTGTGTCACTGTGGTAGTTGTAATCAGGACACACCTTCTGTACTAGTTTATAATCTGTACTATAAAAGGAAATGTAAATACAGATTACTTTAAAGGGCTTGGAGCAGAGCCATGACACATGGCTCTGGGTCTGCTCCTGATAACAGGTTTTTGAAGGGTCATAGTTGCAGAGTGTATTCTTGGTAGCCTTGTCAACCTTTTCGTACTCGATTCGACAGTTAAAGGACTTGGAATCTTTGGCATCAATCACTGTCTGTTGTGCCAAGTCAAATTCCACTATTTTTGTAGGGGGCACTAGGCTCACAGATACATTCCCTTGACCAGTGGAGTTATGCCTGAAGTAAACACTAAACGTCCCATTGCCATGGTCAACGATTTTCCCTGTTATTAACAGATTTAGCTTCACAGTCTTGATGTTGGAATGAAAATCTCCCCAGCCAAACATTTTCTTAAATTTCCCAGTCTTGACGATAGGCCGTCTCTTTGCTCTGGGCCGAGGCTCTTGCAGATCTGTGGAGTTCCTCAGCCAGTCCCAGAGATCTTGCTCAGAATAAGTTTCTGGGGCATCGTATCGCAGGTCCAAATCTGTATCATTTTCCTTTCCACGAAAAGTCTGTGACAGCAGTCGGCTGATGGACAAGTCTTTGCTGCTTTCTGTCCATATGTGCTTTAGTGTGGATTTGGAGCTTCCTGATTTTAGAAGTTCTGTTTTTCCTCCATTTGTTAAATTTGCACAGGTAACCTGAAAGAGAAGGGAAGAAGAAAGAAACAATATATTGAGATATGTGATACAAACCCCATCATCTCCATCTGAGACTAAAATATCCAGATTTTTTAATCATAGAGAAATATTTTTTTGAGAAATTAAATTTTACCTCTCTACTCAGTAAACCAAAAGAGAAATGTCTGTTTTCCTATACTTTCCAAGAAGTTATTACTCAGTTCTCCTTTGCCAGTTTTTTTAATTGGCCTTCAGATTTAATCACAGACATTCACATTATTTGTCTGTTATGATGTCTGTAAGTGATGAGTGTGTAACAAAAACTGAGTTACACAGTCTTGTCATCCTTCAGGCCGTATGTGGCATCTCAGAGTGAAGTGTTCTTGCTTGAATGTTCACTCTGCAAGGTTGCTGTGTCTTCCACCATCAGAGACACATTCATTTACTTTTGCTGCCCCTGGAGTCCACTGTCAGGGTGCTGTCTTGGTGGTGCCAGCCTGACCATGCTTGGAGTCCATGTCATTATGAATCTAATAATAATAATACAATTTCCTTACTCCTTTTATGAATACTCATTGGTCTATGTTCTTGGCTGGGATCTTCAGTCACAACTACAATATAAATAACAGAATAATGAAAATTTTAATGAGTTTTGAGTTGACAGCTGTACATACAGTGTACTCCACATCAGTTAATGCAGGAGGAGCCACAGCATTTTCTAACAATCCCTTATAGACCAACTGCTGGTTTGCCTTGTCTGTATCTAATATGACAAGCATTTCTCCTTTCTTGCTTCACTTCTTTTTTCACCATTTCCCCCCCAAATTAGAGATCTGTGTAAGACAGAAAGCCTTTTGTATACTTACAAAAAAAAAATAAAAATAGAGGCACCAATTTAAAAGCAGTAATAAAAAAATCCTACAAAATCACATTTTAAAAGAACATAAAATCTAGTACCAAGTTCCTACAAAATCATATCTTTCAGACATAGTTTTTCACAAAATTTACTGTCAGAGCAATTTGTCTTATTTATATTTTTTTCTCTTTGCTTTAATTGAATGGAAAACAGAGAGCAGCTGCAGGCTTGCAGCTGTCTAACATGCAGCACTGGCAGAGAGCTCTGATGGAGCGTACCTGGGAGGGCTGGAATTTGTGCAGGGTAGATGGAAAGGGACTGACAACATGTGTAGTCCCATTCCCCCTAAAATTTGCCCCTCACACACTGCCCAATTTTTTAACATTTGCACTGCTGTGAAGAGGCCATCAAGTTTCTTATTTCCCTTTTCAAGGCTACGTATGAGATTCCAAATATGCCTGTTTTATTCCTCTGTGTTCTGGCACAGATTTATGTGCTTCTATCATACTTGCAGTTACGTCTCTCTCTTCACTTAAAAATGAATTGAGTGCATTTCATACCTAGGAAACCCATTGGAAACCAGAAAGTATTTAAATCATGTCCCCTCCCTACTGGAGGTATATGTCACGGAGGATATCTATCACAGCGTGGCCTTTTCATTTCTTAACAATCATGAAATTGAAACACACTTTCATTAACTTCAGTAGTTTTCCAAGGTCATTTGAAGGCACATAGATAAAATCAGTCTAAATTGTCTTAATACACTGATCACACAGCAGATATGCCCTCAGCCTTTTACAGCAACTAAATAGGTAAATAAATCTGTCGCATCCTACACTATACCTGCCCAATCCATTTCATGTGGGGCCAGTAAGGATAATACATAAAATATGGATTTAATTCAGGATCTTGCCAAAGAGACAACTTCCCCCTCTTTGGAATGGACAGAAGGATTAAAACATAGACTTGCATTTTGATAGCCAGTTCATAGCTGCATCTTAGCAATAACACAGTAGGCCAAGAGCGAAGCTGTAATTAAATGCACTGATAGTGCACTAGTTAATGAAGCAGCAATGAAGATGTCACAGGGAGAGAGAAAGAGACTCAGAATATATTTTTTTTTCTATGGCATATCGGGAAGGAGGGCAAAATAAGAAAATAAATGTGGTTAAAAGGAAAAATGTTCCTGTCTAGAATGAATCTATCAACCCACAATGAATCAAAGCAGTTAGCTAGCAGAGCTAGTAAACCAGCAATCTGTAGGTAGGATACAGACTGCTTACCACTCTCGTTTTCTTTGCTTACAGTTTGTTTTTCCTTTGTTTTCCTTTCTTCATCTAATGATTTACATTTCATAGGATTAGACTACCAGTTCCATGTAACAATATGTATGAGTTTAAAAACCTTGAAAATATGTCTCTTTTTTTTTCTAATATGTGAAACTGAAGATTCAGGAGAGGGAGGAAATTTTCTGAAATGATTGATGACTGATCCTATACGTAGTTTTTTGAAAGCCAGAGTATTTCATGGAAATGGATGATTTAGGCCATATGCATTCTATACTGCTTCATATCCAATCTAACAGATACACCTGATTGTTACTGTCATTGATTTTATAATACCTGAAAGATTTCTGGCTGTGCAGTTAGTCCTGAAACTTCTGTTTGTGATTTTCAATGTGGGTAACTGGTTGCATTCATGAGTAAAGGCTTGAACCTGTCCTTCTTAGTCAAGAGTCCATGTTAGCACTAAAAACCAGCCCACAAGTGTTAATAAAAAAAGCTCTAGAATTCATTGTGCTTGGCTAACATTTTCCATCCAACTGCTTTTTCATATACTGCTGGTATACTATATGCTATAGAGAGTATCCTCAGAGACTCACACACCCAATAACACAGAGCATCGCTGTGTAATAGAATTTCTGCAAATGCAGCAGTTCTTTCACATGAACTGATTCAGTTTTCTTCAATCTCTCTTCTTCCCAAACACAAGGCTGCAATAATACAAGAAAGACCATGCAAAAGCATGAGGTTTTGCACTTAGTATTGTGAAGCTTAAACATAGACCCATTTTAGGGGTTCATGGAAAAAAGCCAATCTAAACTGGGTAATAAAACACGGAGCAGCCTAAATTCTATGGTGGTTTTCTTGTCCTCTTCTTTGAGGATGCCTACACATAATTCAGAAACTTGCATATTCTAATTTATCAATTAGTTCACTATAACCAGTTGCCTCCTTTTGCCACTATAACCATTTTGCTTCCTTTTCCATAGCCAAGTGCCACTCTTAGGTGAAACATTTGAAACCAAATTTTAATGGCTCTGTCTAGGATGGAGTCCATTTTCTTCATAGAAGCTCACATGGTGCTGTGGTTGAGGCTTTTGACCCAAATGCTGGTAACATATTTATGTTCTAACTCTGGCTGAACAGTACAGCACCAAGGCCTTCTCTATCTCTCTCAGCCTCTCAAGTGAATAAACTGGGTAGATGCACAATGGATTGGGAATGGACACAACTGAGCAGAGAACCTGAATTCGCCAGAGATATTTCATAATATGTCGCATCATGCTTAGCAATTAAAAGAGTGGGGGGTTTAGAGGAGGTAGCCATCTTTTGTTCAGGTGCTGATTGGTCATCATTCTACCCACTGGAGTAGGTTTTGTGCTGAGTATTGCCTTTGCATCACTTGTTCTGGTTTATTTTCTTCTTTTCTTTCTTCTTCTTCTATTTATCCTTCAGTTATCAAACTTTTCTTTATCTTGACTCCCAGGTTTTCTTGATTTTATTGTTCTGTTCCTCTTCCCCAACCCACGGGGGAAAGGGGGAAAGGGGGACAGTAAACAAACAACTGTGAGGTGCTTAGCTGCTCACCAGTGTTAACCCAAAACACCACTGCACTGCAATAAATCAGTGTTGCAAAAGGGCTGAGTAGGGGGATTTCCTCTACGACTGCATAGCCAGAAGTGGTTCTGAATGATGATGATGGCAGAAATGTTTGTATAGAAAAATAGTAAGGAGCAAAAATTTTAGAAGTGCTTATCTAGTGCTACAAGTGTCATTGGAAAACCACTTACTGAGCATGGCAGACTGATATTTGGTTCTCGTTTTTTACTTTTACTGGAAAGTATGGATTTTCAGTACTTAGTAAAGTCTACTGATACCAAAAAGGCACCAGGAGCTTTTACTACTGCCTGGCAACTCTTCTCCGAAAAACACTGACAAATTGTTATTCCATTTCTTCTACTTCTTCTTTGAAAAAGGAAAGACAGTGATTTCATTGGGCATAATATCAAAAAGCATCATTAAAACACAGGAATGGATCTGTAAATAAGTTTTTTAATGTATTACCATAGAATACTCCATTCTTTTTGTATCCTGTGTTTTGAGGTGATGAATTTTTTTAATGTTTAGCTTCATGAAGCATATTGTAATTAATATAGTTCTTTAATTAAAATAGTTCTTTTAGGACTTCCCAAAGGATAGGCAGTTTATTTATCTCAGAAATTTTGGAGTTGTCTTTCAAGACACTGAGCCATGAATTCTTTGCCAAGTCAAACCTTAACATTTGGAGCAGAGAAAATGAAGTTTAAAAGAAATTTCAGGAAACCATTAAGGCCTCAATTGGTGATTTAGATCCTCTTCTCAGTAAAATCCACCATAGGTATATTAGCATTAATTAAAGACTTGTCAGTTTGAGATTTTAAAAAATATTACTTCAAAAATGTACAGAATGTATCTTGATTTCTCACTCTTTTCCTTTTATTCTAGCTCTACTACAGTTCATTACTTATAATTACAGTATTGGTTTAGAAATTATGCATTTATTTCTCAGAATATATGACTACTTCAGAGCATATGAAAATGCAAACAAACAATCTAATACTCAAGGTAGAAAATCTCTCTCTTCAGGTAAATAAGTAATCAAAAACCAAGACTGTTTTTATTGGCATAGCACTGTAAGAATTTGGCAGCACTGTGTTTGCAAATGCTCTGTATAAAAGAATTCAGAATTTTCTTTCCTCAGTAAGATATCTCAGAGACAACAAAGGCAGGAGAGTATTGATGGACACTACAATAAGCTGGACCATTATCAAGGCAGGGCAGCACACAGAAAGTTGTCACTGAGTCCAGCGTCCTTATATTCATCCTGTTTATGCAATGGGTGGAGGGAAAACTAGACCAAGTTTACTCTTCCATTTAGATTCATTTTTCTTCCTGCAGCTGTCTAGACATTGTATGAAGTTACCAGCGGCATGGAAATATTTTATTCTGTGAATAATTTCCAGAAAAGTCAAAGTCAGTATTCTACAGGTATTTGGTAATAAAGAAACTGAGAATGCAAATCAATGGAGATATTATTATAATGGGAGAGAGTGAAACACACTGAAAGATTTGTACCTTTTAAATGGATACTTTGGGAAAGAAGGATGAAAACAGAAAACCATATACATGGATATTTCACAGAAACAGGCCTCTCTGGTTTTAACTTACAAACACTAACAAACACTTTTGCTGAACAACATGAAAAGAATAGGGATGTGTGTTGGTCATTCAAAAAATCTTCAAACTCAGATGAGACTGACAAACAGGACAGTAACCCATGATCTACAGTGTCAAATGAGAACTCAAAAGTCACTATGCAGGATGAAACCTAAGACTCGTTTAGAAAAATCATCTTGTCTCCAACAGCAATTGTAAGAGATGCCTGGAGAAGAACATGCAAGTGCCTTGCAGAGAATATGGCAAGTGTATTATAGGCCCCTAATTTCCTCCCAGAAGTCCAATAATTCTACTTTCCTCTGCTAGATGTTGTTTCTGTGTACGTTTTCAGTTTCATCATTTCCCTTTCAATTTTACAATATAATACTATCACATATAGAAATCTATGAACAAATGAGATTTCTTTTTCAGTAACTCTAAACAGACTGAACTTCTGTGCATTTGATCACTTTGACACTCATAAGATGCTTCAGCATCATTTAACACTCATAAGATGCTTCAGCAATGAGTTCCACAGCTCTGTTTCCTCTTAGGGTTTGTTTTGAATCTGATTCCTGACACCTTCTTTGGAGAACCCTTCATGTGGAAAGTTCTGCCTCTATCCAAATTTCCCATGCTCCTCATTACTTCTCTTTGTTGCTATGCTTTAAGTATTTTTTCAACAAATACCACTGAGTGGAAAATTTGATGATTCCTAGCTGCATGAGGAAGCCTCCCTCTAGCTCACTAGTGCATGCCTCAACTATTCCCATTCATAATAGTAATCAATCAGATATTGATCTCTTTTCCAGCCCTAAAAGCATCATGAATCCTGCAAATAATCCCTGTACATAAGTTGTTCTATACCTGTACCTTTGAATTTCCTTTTTGTCCTTCTCCACTCCCAGTTCTGTTTTTAAAATGAGAATGGTACATGGTATTCAGGATGCGGCGCAACCATGGTCCTGTATGATGGCAAATATAGCCTCCCATTATTTGTTCAGTGTTTTTTCTCTACTTATTCAAAGTATTTTATTTGGGTTTGGTCATAAAAGAGCACTGAATTGATTATTGACCATATAAAAAGAAGTTTCTGAAGTTTTTAATAATATTTTCTAAAGTAAGCACTTTGGATCATTCATTTAAGCATAAAAAATGATAATTTGTTGTCACACAGAAAACAGAGGGAATGTAGGTTTTTGGGGTTTTTTACTATCTTTAGGTTAAGAAATTGAACTTAACATACACTGTTACTGCAATTTTTGTATAGAACATCCTAGGAATCACAAAATTCAGAATACTTCTATTAACTCTGCTCGGCTCAGCTTTAAATTCTGTATTTTTCTGGTTTTAATCTATGAGCTATCATTTTTGCTTCAAATTGCCCTTGTCAAAACAAAAATGTAGCTACCTGAGCTTTTTCATCATTCACACAACAGCAGTTATGCAAGACAAGAAGCTGATCTAAATTCAGCGAACAGCAGCTGATATAAATTCAGTGAAAATTAACATCATTGAAATTACAGTATCAGTTGATATCTCTTTGAGATCTGCCTAAGAATCGAAGACTAATTAGAAAGTTTGTACCCACAGAAAGATGAGGGTACTAATAAAACAGTAGCAACACAGCTTTGTTTAGGTGCATTATAATTCTTAACAGTTGTTATCATAAAATATTAAGATATTGGAATGGCTGTTCTGCAAAAGAAAAAAGCTAGCAAAATTTACAATTTTACAGTGCTTTCTACACAATGAAAGTTACCTTACAAATAAATCTGAAAACTAGCTACTCTCAAACAATTTTCAGGAAATGCAAAGGTGGTAAAGCACCTTAAAGTGTTTGGTCCCAATAAAAATCCTTAAGAATTAGAGTTTCATTTCCCCTCCCTTGCATTCCTGGAGTGTGGGCTAAGCTGTGACGCTGCCACAAGACTTGTGAATGGTAAAAGACTGATGAAAAAATCTGATGGCCTGCCAGTTGTTAGGTCCTGAATTATATCATATCCTTTGCCAGTCCAGACCATGATCTTCGGTGGGATTCACTGATCTATTCATTCACCTGGAATTCTCGGCCTATTCCATAATCAAGAGAGAAACAGAATGGATTGTGCCCTTTACCACCATGAATGTTGATGAACTTTCCAAATTGAATAAATGCTCTTCACCTAGTCACCAAGAACAATCTGACCTATGGTGCATAACTCATCCTGGAGACAATTTTATGGACAGAACCCAAGGGCTGCAGGCTGGCAGCAGGGCAATGAATGCTCTGTGTAAATGCCTTCTGCAATTCTCCAGTCCTGCTGAAGTGCACTTCTCCCTGTACATCTGAAAGCTATGCTGAAGCTGATGAAGTGACATGGTACTCATACAGCAAGGCATGTACACTTGCTAGTATTGCTCTTCTTTTTAGATATAGGAAATTCCCCATCTGGAGGTTTCCTGTGAGAAACAATATAGATTTGTACTATTCTGTTATCTTTTGAGTTTGATTTAATCACATGAAAGATTTCCACAAGTATTAAGAATCTGAAAAATGAGTCTTCTTGATCCTGTTTCGTTCACTAGTGACTAAGAATTGTTTAGTAAGCAGGCTTTTAAGAAGTGTTTAGTCATCTGAGACAGATAGGTACTTTAAATCAATCAGACTTAGATTGTAATTACAGAGACGCTTCTTCTAGTAGCAGTGTCCTAATGGATATTTTTCTCTTCCTCCTTTTTTTTTTTTACTTCATTCTGCCAGGGCTGCCTCTCCTGTGTGACAGTCAGATATATAGAAATATTTTCTTTATTCTTTCACAGACTTTCAGAGTGGAAATCAGACACAGAATTAAACTTCCAGGCTCCTCTATCTGCCTGGATAAGATACCAAGAACCAAAATCACAGAACCACAACAGGAAGTTATGAAAAGCCAGCCCTACAGTTTGTTCCACCCTTTTCCTGGAAAGTAGGAGTGAAGACAGGCACTGCTATCACTGTTGTTTTCAAAGAAGATACATTTCATTGTTTTCTCTCCAAACACATAGCTTTTAGAGGACAAAAAGAAAAAATGAAATTATTGCCGTTGTCGATTTAATTTAAGAGTTTGAAAGAATTAGCAAGTCAAAATGGAAGTCTATCTGGTCCTGCACCATGCATTCAGCAATGGCTAAATGTTGATTTTATCAAGAAATGCAAAATGAGGAGAAGAACATACTATTTGTACCAGAAAATATTTTTCATTTTTAAGCCTTTGCAGATCAAAGACTTCTTGAGTTGTGGGTGGGGCTATGAATTTCTTCATTTTCAATAAATATTGCTTATAAGCACTTGTCTCTTTCTGAATGAATCTTCTACCATGTGAAACACCCTACCACCTCATCTCTACCTCAGACTCTCAGAACTTTCTCATCCTGTTGTTTTGAACGAGTCCCCTGCCAGCTTTATCTGATGCCACCCAAAATCTGGTTCAGCATGACACAATAAAACCTAGGAAGGAGGCAGCATTTTTCCTGTGGGGTTCAGGCAGGAATTTGGTGCCTGCATGCTCAGGCAGGCAAAGTTGTAATCATCTTTGGTTGGCACTAGAGGAGCTTCCTGGTTAAAGAAAATAAGGTGTTGTCTGAGTTACAGCTACTTCCAGAACTAGGGAGCTCCAAAGGTATAGTCAAGGAAGAGTGTAAAACTGTAGGTTTCAAGTACATAGGAAATGCATGAACTTTTCCCAATCAATTTGTGGGCCGAATCTTCACCCACCAATAAAGTCAATCATAAAAATCCTAGAGGAGCAGAAGGATGAAGACAGTATGGTATTACATACCTTAATTTCAATTTTGTGTCCAGTTAAAACAGAATGGAAGGTGTTCAGTTTGTAAAATGTCATTTCTCTTTCAGTTTAGAAAACATTATGCTATCACATATAAAACTCTGTGAACTGAAGGACCAATGAGTTACAATACCCTGTGAAAATCTTCACATTAGAATTTTACAGCTTTCTGGTTTTTGCCTTAAAAGAACAGAAATCGAGCCCAAGTATTTCTGATGGCAGAGATGCAAGCGAATGCATAAAGATTTGGAAAAGGATTGAAATATAACTGTATGAAATATCCTATTAACTCTTGCCCTAAGTTTAACATTTTTGGAAATAATTTAAACTAAACTCTTGAAGCCTGCTGTCTATGTTGTCGTTACAGATTTTTTACTTCAGTGGATTATGACTTTTGAAAATTCACCCCATCCCCATTCAGCAGGGGATTAAACTACCATGGAATAAATTAAAGTGGGTTAAAAATGTCTAACAGGGTTTTAAAACCACTGTATTATGCCAGTATCACAGAGTGCTGCTAACTTTGAAATGAAAGTCTAGCTAGGTAAATAAATTTTGACAGGGATCTATTGTTCTTGTTCCACATTCCTGTAAGCCTTCTTTTATTAATATTAGCTTGCCATTTTCTGCATACATGTAGAAAGTAATATTAAATAAAATTAGATTTTATATGAAAGGCCACAGAGCAACATTTTAATCAAAATTTGCACTTTAGTTTTCTTTTTATGTAACACACTGAAGAAAATATCCATTATCATATGAGTAGCCATATCTTCTGAAGAATGTGAAAAATATTATAACTTGACATATCCTGGTACTATATAATGGACCACTGTGCACTGTTAACATTGCCCATTTTCTACGTGATGTTTCCAATCATCCTGTCAATGCAAAATTTAAATAAAATTAAATCCACCCAAAGAGTTTGTTGCTCCTGTGTCTGATGCTATATTTTTTCCAGAGAAAAGCATTAGAATGTTGATACAGCTGAGTCACTTTCCACATAGATATTCATGGGTGCTTCCTAGAAATTTGAATTTGAACAAAGATGCCATTTGAGGAGATTTAACTCCCACTGATGCTGGCAGGGTGCACATTGCCACACAAAGAAATAGGATTTTTATGTCTACATGAGATGCTTGGGGCTGGGGGGAAGGGATCCCACAAGTACAAGAAATTCTATAACAAAAATACAAATTCCTTTCATTTAAAATTCCCTGGTCTTCACCATGAGTTATTCATTGATTACAAACAGCTGAATACTTCAGGAAAGGCATTTTAAAAACATAGAGGAAGCTGTTCCAATGTTCAGGGGTTGACATATCCCTGCTAGCTTTTGTGCCTTCATCTTCACCATATGCCCTTGCTGCTTACATATACTAACTTCTCAGAAATCTTTGGGATCTCAAAGAAAAAGGGTTTCTTCTCTTTGAATTTTAACAAGATACAACAACATATTGCCTTTCTAACTGTGTTTGTTTAATAGGCATTGCTCATTCATTTTTTTGGTCAGTGGATATCCACAGCTATTAAAATTCATTTCTGAGGAAAGAGGTGTATTTCTTTAAAGTATTTCTGGAAAGGAAGGGAAGCATTAAGCAGATATTCTATTGCAAGTGTATTCAATTAATTTTTATTGAGATTTTCTTGATGGTTTTGTCAAGGTCTGCTAATTCTTACAGGGGTATGCTCAGCAGTAAGCAGCATGTGGGCACCAGCTCTGCTAGGCAAGCCAAGTGCTGAGCATTGTTTTCCTGGCGATGACATACACAAGCATGCTGCAATGCTCCCAAAGTGCAAAGATGTCAAAGAAATATGGATTGGCCCGTTGGAAATCAGGAGACACCACATGCTACATATTTACACGATCCAAGAAAAATTTAGTCTTGATCCAAATCTGAGCAGGACTCTATCATCAGTGTACACTTGCTCAGTCAGGACACAGGGAAACCAAGCAGCCTCAGTAAAGTCCTGGCCACACTTGCCTGCAGAGCTGGTCTTCATGTGACCCTGGACATTGCATTATAAGAGATTATTATGCCATTAAGAGGAGTAGAGCTACTGAGTACTGGAAGGGGATACCATCAACCAATTTCCCTACATCCTATAAACTATTGATATTCAATCTACACAGTGCTTCTTTGTGCTGACTATCACTGAGCTTGTGCAGACCTGTTTTGAGGTCTCTGGTACCTTTCTGAGCTGATCCAGACAGATATTGCCAGGGAACTTGCCACAGCCAAACAAACAGAATAGAATACTCAACAGAAAATCAACAGTGTCGCTGCCTGATAGTAGTCTTGTATTTTCTCCTGCAATAGTATCACACCTAATTAAAAGTGAAAATTGATAGCCAGCAGGATTAATCAAATTCCATATGCAAATAGCTGGCTCATGAGAGCCATGGTCCAATTGCTAATACTATCACTAAGGTCATTAATTTAAATTGAGATGAGTTAAGAGTCCTTTGGGCATTGACACATAAGCTGAAGGAGGTTATTCATAGCTAAGTTTTTCACACGGTAACAAAAAACTTAGGAAGAGAATACGTGAATATTGCTCCACTGTGCCAGCTTCTAGGATGAGCAGCACTGTGAACTTGTCTGTGGGGGCCATGAGTCTTCTCCTGAGTAGCTCTGGTACATCAGTTTAAATTCTTGTTAGGATGTACTGGAGCAAGTTAAATATAAGACAGTCCAAGGTCTAGTAAATTTACATCTTTGGGATTTATTTTATGCCTGCCGACCTCAAATAACAGAAAGACTTCTATTTTTTAAACAAGACTTGAGGACCAGTATCATAAATCCTTCAGAGACTTTCCCAGCCTTCAGCCTTCACAAAAGGTCCAGACATTTCCGCTTCACAAGAAGTATTAACTCAGCTCATAAAGAGAAATACTGCAGCAATTCTAACGCAAATACAGTACATTTTCAGTTTACCAGCTCACCTCAAAGCTACTTCCAGTGTCTTGATCTATCACTGCCTTTCTAGACAGGGTGACTAGAAAAAATGTTGTCTTGCAGGCAGATTATAATATAGTGCTACACACCTATGAACTTTCTCCAAATGCTGATGGCAAAAATATTTTAAGTTGCATAGTAACAAAATGACTGCAGAGTAATAAAGTAGTGATGTAATTACATAATTTATCCTACATGAAGAATAAAAACATAACATTTATTACTCTGACCTTGTATCCCAAGAATTTCTCAGGTATGTAAAAAAATTCAATTGGTCTATCAAAACAGGCTAAGACTAAAGTGAGACCTACAAATCTTGGTTGCCAGAAGGCTTTTTCTGAACTTAAAGAGACCACAGGAGTCTGGAAAGTTAAGCTGGAATCCTTAGAAGTTTGGGCTTCATTGCTTTCTCAAAATCCTGGTTTCATATTCTGTTTCTGAGTACAAAAAATTCAGGTTTCAGGGACAATCAGGCATTTTTTGTCTAAATTCTGCTCAAATTAGGAAATGAGGTGGACTCACAAAAATGGATAGACAAACATAAACTTTTCACATCAAGTTTCAGAAAGCCTTCATCTTTTTTGACTGATACATGGAGTCTGCTCTGCTTTGATCTCAGACGGTTCTAAACATCAGCACCTTGACCACACTGAAACATTTGAGCCAATTCTCTCTGCATTTCCACTCGTGCAGCCTCCTGCATGGACAAGATTTCAGTGGAGTGATTCAGACAGGAATTAAGTGCTTTGCCTTTCATAGCATAAACATTTCATCAAGGGCAGATCAAGATCACTGTTACATTCATCTGTCTGCCCAAAAACACAAATAACTTTTTTACATTGTCTCATCCTTCTATATATTTGTGGCTGAGCAGCAGTACAAAACAATTTAACATTAGCAAGAAAATTTCATTTGTTACCTGCCAAATGCTGATGCAAAAGATAAATATGAGAAAGCAATAATATCCTTATTCTAAGGCAGAAGGTAACATGTCTTCATTATAATATACTTGCTAAATAATATTCAATAAACTCATAAAAGCATTTAATTTAAATATAAATGCTTAGCAGTTCCATTTTTCAGGGAGTAAATGACAGTCCTGCTTGTGTTTCTCTTAAATATATTTTCAGAATAGACATCCTTTCATAACCTCTAGTTAGTGTAATATATTATTACTCTTGTTGCAATGCTCACAGACCTCCCTGTGGTCAGGGTTAAGGTGTACTAGAAGCTAAACATACACAGTCACTGACCTAGAAAGATTTCTCACTGAAACAGATTTGACAAAGGCAAAGCTAAAAGAAGAAATATTAGTGATGTCCTAGCTCAATTGCAGAGCTAAGAGTAGTACAGATCTCTGGACTTCTCTTTCCTATGTCATATCCAGTATGTACCAATGAAAAGGCCAATTCCAGTGATTACTTATACATAATTCCACTTTCAAAAGGATGCAAGCTCAAGGAAACAAAGTCAGCTTTGAAGGGAATTGTGTCAACAAGAAACCTGAAAACAATTTGTAGACCATTAAGTGGTCCCAGTTTTCTACAGGAGCAGGAAAAACTGCCCTTGTTAATGAGAAATGTTTGATTTGTTTCTCTGCCAAAAAATGATAGTGAAAATAATCATAGTTGTGTGTGTTGCAATATTTGTTTAAATAACAACAAAAAAATTTATGGGTGTCTTGTATTCATGTGCTTTATGTTGTTGCAATGTTGTTATAAAATAACAACAAAAAAGAAATAAAAATCTAATTATATAATTTTTATAAACTTAGAGGAAACCAGAAGAACTTTTTCAAGTTATTGGCTTTTTAGAGTGTTTTCTTTCTTATAGTTTGCTCTATAGACAACTAAGACAAGAGACCATAGAACAGCAAAAAAAGTCCAGCTGGTACTTGTTACATGATACTTTAAGCTTTTTATTCGTCCATTAAAATTTTTTGTCCATTTATCTTTTGGATTTTATTGCTAAAATGTGGAAGAATTTTTATCTAGTGTAATCCAGCAATATTCCTAGATGAATTAATAGAACAGATTTCCTGGTAATTTCAGAACAGCTTTTCCATGGAGAACAGCATGTACGCAGATTTGCTCTAAAAGATATCATATTTACAAGGAATACATTCTATCACTCATGAGTTACAGAAGTATGAGAATACAAAGCTTTGGAATTTCAAGTTTTGCTATATCAAAATAGTAAGCCCCAGCCCCAAACCCTTACTCATTCCAAGCCCCTAACAGACAACATCTCACCTCATCCTAAGCTATTTGATGGCAAGAAAAAAAAGGGCAGGCCTTGAATGTATAATACACATAATTTTGCTATACCTTCTCTAAAATTACTCATGCACCTTAAATATGATTGTGTACTTTGAGTAATCCAGAATCAGATCTTTTTTTGGGTTCACTGATTATTACTTAACTAATTTTTCAGCAGATCCGTGTCAGATTAATTCAGCTGAGTATCAACCTCATATATTTAAAAATATCAAATAAAACCTTCCAGAGTAAAAACACAGGTTATTCTGCATTCAGAGCCCTTCAAATAATTTTCAGCTTTATTTTAGGTCCAAAATATGATTTGATATTACTCAGGGTAAAAGATAACCAAACAGAATACAAAACTCTCAGACAGAGAGACTGAAACTTTCAGCTTGTCCTTGAGACCAAAAATGGCAGTAATTTTGGTTATGGGGAATGGCAGTAGAAGCTTCATGGCTGTTCTCCCTGCCTGTTCAATTACTGTCCATTCTAACCAGATGGCTAACAAGGGATCATTAGGAGTTTGGCGTCTATGATGTAAAATATCTACTAGGAATTGGATTTTGATCATCACTTCATTTTACATCTGTTTCCCACTAACCAATGGAACAAGGATTGTTAATCACTCTTGACCTTTCCTGGACTCACAGTAGTAATTTAATTGCTAATCCTTACCGAGGGACTCCAAAGTACACTACAGAGCCCCCGAGGCATGCAGCTTGACCCTCTCTGTTCAACACTGGCTTTAACCAACAACATCATCAGGAGTACACTCAGATTTGACAATGTTAATTGCAGCTTTGGCCAGAGTTTCCAGATGAAGTGGAAGAAACTAACTAGAAACATTAAAAATATCTGCTGAGCTCTAGGTGATTCTACATGAATCAAAAAAAGTCTCTCCAGCCAAGAATACTTTGCAGCCAAGACAAATCTTGCAGACTCACACTACTGCACTGTCAATTTGCTCCTAAGAAATGCCCAACTCCTGGCAATTAGAATTCTTAAGGGGATGGTGAAAATCTGTTAGTTTTGGCTTGTTTCAAAATCTTCTCCCAGATGGTAATATAATTCCAAACCAGCTGAGATTCACTTCGTGTTGAATTTCATTCTAAAAAAGGATCCGACAGAAAAAAAAGGAACAAAAGCTTTTCCCCTCCTCAAATTTCAAGTTACAACATGGAGAACATTTTCTTTGAATCATTCTTCTGAGTACAATTAGGTTATTCTAAATTCTGTATCTCCAAATCTAAACTTTCTCCTTGATTATTTTCAAATCTACATTCAATTATATTTCAGACTAACATTTGCTAACTAAGAGAGAAGAAACATAGAGGCAGCATGATCTATCATACACTCAGATCTTAAGGCAAAGCTTAAAACCAGAAGAACACAAGCTTCTACCTGCACATCCTGCACATTTTCTGCCATATTAAAATCACATTAAACTGATAATAATTTTCCTGCAAATACCAGTACCTAATACTGGTTATGGTTTGTCACACAGTTTCATACCTCTTACATGTGTTTGTCAATATATATTGTTTTATTTACAGGATTGATGGTCATATCTGTAACTAAGATTAGAACCACATTTGTGTTTTAAACCTGCGTGAAGACTACATTTCCTTTTCTGTAATACTTCGAGGGCTTTGCCATTGCAAACTGGAATGCAGTGTCTACTGCCCTGAGACTGTACTGATTAGTATCTCAGACAGAAACACTAGCAAGATCCCTCAGAGCAGACAAACTGTGTGGACATGACGTTGTGCAGCAGATAATTAAACCCACCTATTAGTAGACCTTAACTGGGGCACTGTTCAGCTCAGTGCTTACTGATTTAGGAAACAGCTTGCACAGAGGTCTGTACTGAATTTTTTTATAATGTCAGAGCCCTATTCTCTTTGTTTTTATTCATTGAAAAATGTAGATCTTCCAAAGTAAATACAAATCACTGTAGTTGTTCACTGGAGGGAGTAATTTCCCATGAAAACTGAGTTCAGGCTTCACAGAGGAACACATTAAAGGTACCTCTCATTTTGATGGGATTCCAGGCACTTGGGTTGCACCTCAAGGGACAAAAAGAGAATGCTAGTTTTCTAGTATAAAAATAGATTCATTGACTGCATTTCACTGGAGTTACTCCTGAACTATGCTATCATAAACAGAAGTTCTAATCTGTTCCACACAGTTACTGAATAGCCCGGTCAATGGCAATTTATTAAACAAGTAATTGACATTTTTCAGGATTGAGAACACTTCCCATTTTCTGCTGTCTTGGTCATACTAAGACAGGCCTACACAGGTAACAAAAATTATTTTTAAACAAGTATTTTTGGCAGTAAAAGCCAAAAATTAAAAAACTCTATCTGCCCTTAGATCTTGGCAAGAGACACATGCAAGTCTGACTGAAGAAAGTGTGTTGTGTTGAAAATATTTCTTCAACTAAGAATTTACAAACTTTCATTTAACAAATAACACACCAACTTTCTTAAGCATTTCAAAGCAAAACACAAGAGCCATGAAAAGACTCAGGACTTTTGAACCATTCCCAGCCCTGTTTCTGCTGCTGCAGCTCCTCCAGGAAGGCAGCTTGCCAGCTTCCACAAATCCCCAACACAAGGGTACTGAGGTATTGGATGGAAGCAGTCAACAGGAACTTGTGGCCAGCCTGCCAGGCCACCTGTTCTAGGGGGGATCAAGCCACAGAGAAGGGTTGAATTCAATTTCCTTAGCAATTCTCTTTACACAGCTTCCCAGCATTTATCAAATCTCTGCCACCTGGAGAAATCCTCTTTATGTCTGGCAGACAGAGGGAACAATGAAAGAGAATGTGTTTCCCCATCCCCATACCAGATTGACTGGAAACCCCTAAGTAACTACTACAAATATTACAATGGAAATACACATTTTTTCCTCTAAAGAATGAAGACATTTCTGGCAAAGACCAAAAAAAAAAAAAAAGACAAAAAAAATAGTCATTAATTTCTGTGAAAATTAATTAAAACTTCAGGGGACTGAATTAGTGAATCAGATGCAGTCCAGAGGGAAGTTTCTATCCATTGGTGTCTCATGTTATTTACCACAATAAAGCTCAAAGGTTGCAGGAACTTAAAATTATTCACCACAAACTTAATATTCTTCTTCTTCTTCTTAGTATTGTTATAGTCCAAGGTCAATGATCTCAGCAATAAATCAAGAGGAAAATATAACACAGACAAATACATAAAAAATATTTTTTTTTCCTTTACTTCATAACATAGAGAATAAATACTTTATCCATACTGAAGAAAAATATTTAAATTATTCAATGCTAGTATTGACCATTTACAAAATGTTATGTTAGTCTTACTATCTGTGGGAACACAATACAAAAATAATATTTTTTTAAATACTGAATTTTTTTCTAAAGGTGTCTAAGAACTTTACAATAGAAGTAAGTCGGTCAACTGCATCAGAATTACCAAAGTACTAAAAGTTACATAATTTTCTCACGGCAACCCAAAATTTTTCTGAATATTTTTTTGATTGCAAAACTGTAAAATTGCCAAAATGAATCCAAGAAGAATCAAGGACAGTTGTGTTGGATTTTCACTGAGAGTAGTAATTCAAATGTGGTCCTGGCAGAAAAGAGCAGGCAATAGATTTTTTTTAAGTAGAATCAATTTGAAGTTAATAAGTATTTGCTTCGATTAAAATTTCAGGAAGTAATTGCAAGATTAAAAATAGAAAGTACATTTAAGTACTAGCATACTTTGAAAGGAAATGTGTACATTTAAATACAAATTATTTTTTTGCCCCACTACACTTCTGAATTTGGCGTAATGAAAAATGAGACCAGACAGACAAGAATGCAAAGCTTCCCAGTGCTGGTATATCACTGGCAAAGTCACAGAGAGAAATGGAGGTTTATACTTGGTGTGGACCCGAGTGACACTTTCTGGAGAAGCAAGCTTTTTATTCAGAAAAGGAACAGATGTTTTGGCAGATAGCATAGAAAGAATCCTGTCAGAGACTATAAACTAGGCTTGAAGGGGAAAAAAAGAGTCTGGAAAAAATGTGAAGTATAAAACAAAAGAACCAAAATGACATGGATAAAATAGAAATGCAGAAAAAAGACAAGGGCTTTGTTAAAATTGAAAAGAGACAGTAAATGTGTTCAACTCTCTGTAACTTTGGAAGAAGTTTTAAGGCAAAAAAAAATGAAACTTATCTCTCTTCCACTGACACAGCTCATTGCAGCATGACACTGGGAGATTAATTTTATAGCTCCAGACAGAAATCAAATAAAAGGAAGAGTCAATGCCCTTTTTAAGCATCAGTAGAGAAAGATCACAAGTACACAGCCAATATTAAAATGCAGCCAAGGTTTATGGCCAACATTTAAGTAGATTTGTACTGGAAGAACAAAAAATAACCAACTGTGTAAATGGAGATGGGCATACTACCACCTCACCTGCCTTGCACCCAGAAGTTTTCCTCTCTCATTTCTTGGCAGTAAAGAAGCTCCTTCTGAACCAAACAAATATGTTTAAAACTTGAAACTCAAATTCACTAAGAAATTTCCTGTAAATACCTTCAGTCTTCATAAAAAGAGCTTTGTCAAGAAATTCTCAGCCTACTCCATCTGCAGCTGCTGGACAACATTCTAAAAAACCCTGTATAACCTCCAAGAATAGCCTTTTCTGAAAAAATACACCCTGGTATCAAGGTATCCAAGCCAGTTATGCACAGCTCCTTCCTGCCATCTGCTAAGAATGAAGAACCAGCCAAAGAGGCTGTGGCACTTCTTGGTACAGACATCTAAGTGGGAAAAAATATGGCCATACAGAAGTTGCACTGCCAGCTAGCTGTGTATCTATCTAACTGTGATGACACTGATACCTGAGCAAATAAGTACAAAATATTCAGGTACTGTATGTCAGCTGTTTCACAGTTAGAGCCAACACACCTCTCCTTACCATGATGTAAATCCAAGGCAGTTGAAGACCACTTGTGAATAAACAACAACCAAAAGTTATCATGGGAAAAAAAGCAAGAGCATGAATCTTTTTATTAAATAATACTCATATTCACATTTTAAATTCCACTGCAATAAGCTTCTTACACCCAAAAATGACACTACCTGGCCCGGAGGGATGCAGCTTAGGGTGCGGTCCCTGAAAATATCTTAAAGACTTAATTTAATGTTTAGATGTTGTCCCAAATCACTGTTTCTATGAGGAAAGACCCGTACAGTAACACTGACTAGAGTAAAAATTAGAAATTTAATATTGCAATGAAAGTTCTATATTTTTGTCTTCTGGATTGTAACCCCTATATTAAGTCTTTAAGGAGGTGCTGTTTCTCACACAGCAAGACACAGAATACCTCTGTAAAAACAAGAAACCATGAAAAAATTTACATTCAGAGAAATATACAAGGAAAAACTTCAAGGAAATGAATACAAAGTCCCAGTAAAACTGACAGGAAGAAATAAGAATGTTCATCTGGATAGAAAATTGACCGTATAAACACTTCTTTGCATTCCATATATATTTCCATCAGGGGTTTCCATTTGAAATGTTCTCAGTCTGCAGTCAAAACCAGATTTTCCTGTCTGATGGACATGAAAGCTCAAATTCACCTCTGCAAATTAATTATGTTCTTTCCGCTTCATACATCAAGTATTAGAAGCAACGTTATTTCTGGAACTGTATCTTAGCTTACAATTTGATGATTATGGTACATCAGGGAGAAGAGAATGCACCTTGCTCTGCCACAGCTACATTTTTATTGACTCCACAGTACTGAATTGGGAAATTTCTTTTTGTCAGCAAACTAAGCAGGTCTGACTTGGAAGATTTAAAGGCTGCAGATCTGGCATCCGTGATCAGTTGATGCCTGCAATGACAATGGGATGGCAGAAAGAATCTGCTTAGTCTAGGAAGCTGCTGCAACTATTTACAGCAGAAACACTAAGGGATAAAAGTGTATCAGACTTTTGCCATCATTTTCTCTAGGCAGAATGTGTTTCTTTGTTAAGGGGGAGACTTTCTGCACTCTCACCTCCAACCCACCTCAGCATTTGCAGCCTGTTATTTGGGCTGCAAGTTACTACCAACAATACAAAGCTCATTACTAACCAGCAATAAAAAGTAATCTCCCCAATGGTTCCCAGTGAGTCTGTAGATTTTGGGTTTTGTGATATATGGTCCATCCTCCTTGGTAAAGTCTCTATCCTCCCAGTTTAGACCTTCAAACTCCAGAACCATGAAACATAAGATGTCTGAGCTTGCACTCTCATGAATTCTCTGAGGCCTTTAGCAAGATCTTTCCTCATCTACTCAAAATCTTCTTTGACTCTGAAAACTGGGTTTCTCTCTCCTGAGGAACACATTCTTTAGTGGTGATGTCTGATTAAAAGTCTATCTCCCTTATTCTGTAAAGAGGAAACAACAGAAATCATTTCTTACTGAAGGAAAAGCCACGAGTCCAAAATTTCAGAGGAGAGGGGGATTGATCAAAACAATTAACTTTGATAGACTTTTGGTCTTAGGTCATCAATTAGCACTGTTAAGAACTGTGGATCTTGTAAGAGGTATTGTACTGGAAAAACAGAGAGAAAAAATATAATCTTGACATTTCTACTAGATAAGAAAAACTCAGGGGATGTAGTCACAGACAAAGCAGAGCTGCTAGATTAAAACAACCAGCTTTATATTTAAATAGAGCAGGTCAATGACAAATTAAATATGGAACTAATGGCATTTTGTTCATCACTAAGTTTTATGACTGATTGTTGCCATAACTGATGGCATGCACATTTTTATTTTCATTTTAGAAATAAGTGTTGTGGTTAAAATAAACACAGATCTTTATGCTTTCCTTTCCAGAATTATTGGCCCACATATTTTTATATGGACATCCTCTGTATATCAAGATATAACTAGAAGATTAAAAATTACACAGACAATAGAAATTTTGGTAACACAGATTTTGTGATTTTTTTTATAGCAGGCTAAAATAATTTATATTCAATGCGGTATTTATTGAATTTTAATGTCCCTTTGGGTTTTTGCTGTTATTACATAAATAATTATGTAAAAAAATAGTTATATGCTTATAATTCTTTCATTTAGATCATCCTCCTGATTAATGTTAATTTGCATGTGACTTTGGGGTATTTGCTTTTTCTTGTTCCTCCCACAATTCTCTTACATTTTTTCACCCAGTATGTAGAAATGAGTTCACTGAACTTGCTTCCCAAACTATCCCAAGTAAGTGTGAATTACTTTGCTTACTTGCATCAAAATGCCAAATCCTACACAAATTCTACTTTTTGCTGTTTTACTTACTTATGCTCTCTGTTTGTGTCGCTCTAGTAACTGAAAATTAGCAGTACACTGATCCTCACAAAATGGCTGAAGTAATTTGCTTTCATTTGTGTCTTTTATTACCTGATAACTCCAGAACTCTTTCATCTCCTGAAGATAATCACCTTCCCTTATCCAAATAAGATGAAGTTCTCAGTGGTTGCTGCAGCTGCCAGTGACCAATATTTAACCCAATCTGGCACCAATGCTACTGTGGATCTGATGCATGCAGAGCCTTCCTGGTACCACTGAACCCTCAAAACATTTCAGGGAATCACCAGCTCTGAAAAGGAAGTCCCAGGAACATATACATGCAAAGAGATGCTGACTGGCTAGAAAAGCTTTTAGAAGCCTGGCCTGTCTTTTAGACTGTGCTATAGACAAAGCTTCTTAAAATCATCAGCACTTACATGACTTTCTTCCTCTCCCTAGTTCACTTTTAATCTGAGACCACTATTTAAAACAATTAAATGTTTTCCATTTCTGAGTTCTGCCTGTAAACAAATACCGAAAATGAATGTTTAGCTGTCACTGTCCTCAAGAGCAGAAGTGGTCCCTAAATATCATTAATTTCCTGTCAGTTTCTACTCACCACTTTTAAGTCTAGCAGTATTTTCTATTATAATATGATGTTGCCTCTACTCACATAGATTCTTAGGTTTCTCATCTCTGGGACAGACTCCATCTGCCCGTGAAGTTTTGCTAATCTTTAGACATTCTCATATCCTGATCATCTGTTCAGGTATGACCTTGATTTCCCTCAGTATTTCTTCTTCCTCTCATAGGAAATGTACAGCCATTTCCAGCATCTGTCACCCACTCACTTGTGAATGTTAAGGCAAATCATTAATTTAATGTTTAAAAGTTCTGTCCAATAATTATGTTAGCGTCTTACTCCAGCTACCTTTATGGACTTCCCATGCAAAATACGTTAAAATTCCTTCACAAAACAGCTCAGCATGTCTTTTCTCATGTTGACTTTTTTATAGGATTAGGCTTCCCACAAAGAATATGTATTTGCCTTCCTCTTCTATAAAAGTTAAAATAGAAATCTTTTGTGTGCACTAGTTTTTTTTCAAATCTCCCATTAACTACCTGGTCGCAACTGTGACATGTACTAATTGCTTCGATCATCTGTATTAAACCCCTGATTTTCACAGAACCTAACCTTTTTTTCTGCAAGCATTTCAATATTATCACTTTTGAAACTGAACTTTAAATTGTGAGGGTTATTTTAAAAATCAAAGTAACCAGACCTGAAGCTTTTGAAAAAATGTAAAGGGATGGCATAAGTATGTCTTCCAGAAAACCAAGCAGAAGTTTCTATTGCTATGACTACTCATTCTGTATTTTTGTACATATTTTCTTTTTAACTTTCCTTATTGCCCTCATTCAGACAAAAAATATTTAGCTTTCCATACTAGAAAAGAGGAAAAATCTACACACTGACACAACTTTTTTTGAACAGCAGACAGTGCTTGTCTTTTAAATAAAAACTTATCACGTGGTCCTCTAGAAAGTTAAATCACATCATCTGCTTTATAAACAAGTCAATGTCCAATGCAGTATACTTCAGCCTATTTTTTTTTTGTTATGTCTGCATAGCACCTTTAATGAGTGCCCATTGATGTTCACCCACAAAACTCTTCTCCACACTGCCATAATCCACTTCAAATCTCTATCCATCATAAAATATCTGTTCCTCTGTTTACCTGTGATCCCCTCACACAGAATCTAATGGAACAAAAGTGCCACCCTTTTTGACCAATGCCTGTTTATTATTTTGAAAACAATCAGCTGTAAGCTATTTGCCTTCATCTTCAAATTCTTCCTCATTTTCATCCTACCTATCATCTCCAATGAGCTCTGTCTCCAGTTAGACCATAATGTTGGCTTCCACTATCCATTTGTCAGATATTTTTAAACAAGCTCCTCTGTGATTTTTTCCAAGCATCTGCCACACAACCTCATTATCTTCCTTCAAATCCCTCATTAAAACTCTCTTGCTGTGATGCCTACAAAAAAACATGAGAAAATGTTTAAGCTAATAATGCACTGAGACGCTTTCTCTCATACTGACCAACATTGCCTCATTGTTTCCTTGTGCTCCTTCAGCTGTCTCAATACATGTGTTGTCTCTTACATTTGAATCATAACCTCCCCATGTGGTCCTGGTTTATGACTTAGAGCTCTGGTGTTGATAATATAAATAAGAATCAGAAGAAAGGCTTTTCCCCTCATTATACTTTGCTAGCTCCTGCAAACATGTTCACACTTCTCTTTTGTGTTAGTTTCTGGCAAGTAATTATAAAAAGCCTCTAATATATACCTCTAATATAATCTCAAAGTCCTCTCTCCCTTTTCAGAGGGGAACACCCAGCTGAAGAACTAATTCATTCCCTATTCAAAAAAAAGTATTTGTAAAGGGGAACTCTGGATAAGAGGGAAAAGCTAGTGTTTCAGCACACTTTTTCCATAAAGGAGGGAGAAGTTTAACTTTGATTTCTCTCCATCTTGTTCCTGCCCCTTAGAACAGTACAAATAGGATTCACTTCAAGGGAAGGTGAGGTCTTTCCTGGGAATTAGCAATTTCCTTTCTTCCTTCCCTGACTGCCATTGCTTGCTGGATATAGCCCAAGTCCTGCTGCTTTTGAAGGCACAGACTCCTGCTCTGGCACTTCTCATGGAAAGGATTTTCCTTCAGGATGGGAAAGAATTATTTTTCCATAGATAATGGAGAACAGAATGAAAAGTGAATGTTTTTCTCATCCCATATTTCACAGTCTCTCAGTTCAGCATTATTTTCATTCTCAGATCTCAAAGTTATTTGTAATCTTCCCTAATACATGCACCCAAAGCAGCTCTGCACCTGCACTAAAAGGAATTCTTTCTAAGAACTGAACCTTCTCTGCACGTATCTCAGAATTACAGTGAGAGCTGATGTTTCCACTTTGGCTTTTAAGTCCTCTATGTATATAATATATCCTTAGCCACTGATTTTTTCCCTTTGCATCTTGTCTCTTTTTGTCTTTTTAGCAGAATTGATATAACACTCATAGAAATGACCCCTATTCACAAGAAGCTTAGGTGTTTCCTTGGTCTGACACATTATCATTGCAAATACTAAACAGAGGTGTAGAAATTGGCTTAGACAGATATAATTCAATAATGTGCTCAGCAGATATCTGTCGATGAGCTGGAGAACTTTAGCACCTATCCAACAAGAGATACACATGCAAGAAAAATATATAAATTTATACACCTACCAAATTTCCCACAGACATCAGTAAATCATACAGCAATTTCTGATTTTGAGATGTAAGCAGTCAGTTTTGACATCTGTATGTTCTATGTTCAGACAGGAACACACAAAGTCATGGGGTTTATATTGCTCAAATGATTTAGGACTTTAAGAAAGCTTGATACTAGTTTTTTCCAGTGTTTCTGTTTTGTTAACACAAAACACCAACAATGCAAACTACAAAATTATATCAGTCATGCTCATGAATTACACAACTCTGCATCAAATCCTTTTATTCAATTTGAGTTATGGGAAAATGATTTAATTATGAAAATTGAATCAGTCATAGAGTTCATTAATCCCATAGCACATCCACAGGAGGTGAGCACAGAGCTGCAGTGCAAGTACTGGGCAGAGCCAGAGGCTATTCTAGCACAGAAACAGTTTGCAGACAACATGGAGCAGGTGTAATCTTCACGTCTTCAGGAAGCATTTCAGAATTGCAGCTGTGGAGTTTCTTTGTGCTTCTAGGGGAGTGAGACAGCTCCACGCTGTTATTATAATCTCACTCTACAAAGGCATCAAATGCAAATGTACTGTCCCCCCTTGATTTCATGTTGACAACATTGTGTCATGGCTGATCAACCAATCTCCATTTAATTGTAATTTCTTATTGCAAGAGAAATTCAACTCTTTACAACTATCACATCAGAAACCTGTTAGAAAAATAATAATAAAAAATGCAGCTGAACAGGAAACTGTGCCTTACTAGCAGCTATGCAACTCTGATGGACACATTAAAAAAGAATGAACTTTCTTTCCATGCAACAAATACAAAGAGATTTGCTTATTATAAACAAGGCAGAAGCTCAGCTTTGAGAACTCACAGTGTAAGGACTTTTTCTTCCACATAAACGTGGCTAGCAGACTTCTTGTCTTAACCCATGAGAAAGATGCCCCAAGCAAACAGTTTCATCTTAAAATGCTGTATCACTTTAAGAAGAAACTGAAGTACTCTTTGGGAAATCTAAAAAAAAAAAAAAAAAAAAAAAAAAAAAAAAAAAAAAAAAAACAAAAACCAAAACAAACAAACAAACAAACAAAAAAAACAACAACAAAAAAAAAAAAAAAAAAAAAAAAAAAAAAAAAACCAAACCAAAAAAAACCTAAGTACGTAATCTTCCAGAATTTCTCTACCCATTTTACCCATTTCTGGTTTTCTTCAGTGGGATCTCATACCAATATCAACTTCAATATGTCTCCAAATTCAAAAAGACATCTTTACCTGAAGTTGTGCTCTGATTTAGCAAGAAATGACCTTGCAAGACAGCATGATGGACAATTTAAGTGAGCTGGGGAAATATTAATTAACAAGAGATTAAGACATTAGAATTTGGTTTAGATTATTTGTGTAATGTTATGAATTAAAAAAAACAATAAAAAAAGAAAAAGCAATAATGTGATCATGTAACAAATGAAATTAAGGAGGAGAATCAATTACCTGATCTACAGTCCAAGGATCCAATTTGAAGTTATGCACCATTCACAAAGATCTTCTGAATAATTCACCCAGGGTAAAAAAAGTTCAAAAAGTGCTGCCCAATAAAGCGCAGAGCTTTACAGTTCATTTAAGCTATGTTTCTTTATGCACAAGTACCCATATCTCCATTATGCATCCAAGGGTGCACTACCACAAAACAAGGTGGACTGTGACAGAAAGAGACATGACCTGTTCCAGCACACAGTCCTCATTTAGTCAAGAAAAACTAAAATGGGTATAAAATGTCAAACTGCCTGATGTACCCTAACTTAAAATAAATGCTCATTACCTTTGATGGTTTTATTCTGAGTTTTGCTGTAATAGAAATAAAGGATGAAGAGGATAAGAAAAAAATGTAACCACTTAAAGAAATTTCCCAAGGAAATATATTTATGCTGAAGCTGAGGCATGTATCTTGCAGGTTTTGTGGCCCCACATATCTTACCAACATATTTTACCGATCTGCAAGGTAACATCACCGGTAAAGGCTTTTGATCAATCAGATTTCAAAGTAAGTAATAGATAGCAAACCCACAGATAATTAGACAATATAAATCCAATAGGACAGTTTAGCAAGTTGGGTAAAAGCATCAGAAGAGATTTTTTTAAAGCCTCCCAAAAAACATAAATGTTATAAAGAAGGAACTGTCAGAATCTTACATCACCCCATGATCTACAATGCCTGAAACCAGTGGATAAAGAGGAGACTGAGTCAGCTGAAAGTTCCCATAACCTTGACATCTTTAGAAATTTTTAGTAAAAGGAAAATTTCATGGAAAAATGTAGTAATGTTATTTTGTATATTTGACAATGGCCTAAGGACTACAAGATCATACTGTCCCAATCTGCTATCTACATTTCAAGACAAATGTTGAAAACTTGTACTCTGTTGAGAGAAGAACCTTCAGCATGTGTAGCAGATCCAAGATCTTCTCATAGATCCAAGACCCAAGATCTTCTCATATTCCATAGCTCAACACTTCTACAGAAGATTAGGAATGATTTAATCTACAGCTTAAAAGAATGTATATGGGAAACAGAAATTTAATAATGGGTATTCTGATCTACAGCAAAGAACAATTTTAAAGAGTCATCCCCAAAACTTAAAAAAACCCATAAATAACAATATGAATAAAAGCCACCAGCTTTGGAAAAAATTAGGAATTAGAAATGTGGAACAACTGATCTTATATAGGCCAAAAGTTCCCCAAACTCTTATAGCCCAAGCAAAGCAGAATAGTGCACACATCACAGACTTCTCAGGGATAAGATATATGGAAATAGAGAAGGATCTACATTCACGATGAAAGAAAGACTTCTAGACATGAAATGGGAACAGTTAAAATATATTATCAACAGAAATGCCTTTGAAGCCATTAGTGGACAAACATTCAATTAAAAGGAGATAGTTCAGTGTTGACTTCAGCAATATATCTACTTTCACTGAAGAAAAATAAAGATTATTAGATGATGAATGCACTGAATATCTTCAACAGCTGTAAGTTTACAGTTTCTACTGTTTTAGTTCAGGAAATGAAGATGTTAAAAAATGGAAATAAGTGTTTAATGATATTGAAACTAGATTACTTCAAACAGATTTTATAAAGTGCCTTTACAGAGTACAGCATTTTCTGCTACAAGTACTCACCAACATTGGTGAAGAGCACAGATGGAGTTACTATTAGCTAGACTGATCATGCACTTACTAAGTAAAGACAGAAATCTTTGCCTCTTGGCATCAAAAATCTGGAGGGAGATAACAGTAACTCATATGACTGTCTTGTAAGAGATTCATAAGAAAAAAATTTACATAGTAGAGAAAACACAAAATATATGAGCACATAGAGAAGACGTCTTTAGACAATTCAAATTATGCACACAAATGGGAAGCATTGATTCAGGAAAAAATTCTGGAGTCTGATAGATTAAATTGCAGATGTGTTGGTAGCAAAAAGAAGGACATTTGGAAAACAAAGGAGGGCACAAAAGCAGAGCTCCAGAAACACATCCAAATGTAAATTAACAACTTTGACCTAATATGCAACATGCCCAGTGTGCCAGTGCAATCAATATAGTCAGAAACTACAGAACGTGAAAAGACTGAAGAAAAAACTGCAAATCTACAAAGAAAACACAAAACTTCAAGGAAAGAATGAATCAGAATAAATTTACTAAAAACATGACTATCCTTCATGACTTCAGGACACATTTAACTGCACAAAGAGTACTGTGTTTGCTCTTGGATCCTTGGTACAGGGGGGCAATCCAGCGGGGGGCAATCCCCTGGAGCACCATGAACATGCCTAAAGTGCAAAAGCAGATGATACATGTGACTAAAGAAACTGGGTTCAGTCTAGAGAAAAGTGTAAGGAAGGACATAATTTCAGATTTTTACTACCTAAAAGGGAGATATAGAGAAGATGGAGACAGACTTTCCTAGGAAATTTTGTATGAAAACAAGAAATAAAGAGAAATTCCTGTTGAACATGGTGAGAACATGAGTGTGATCAAACATGGTAACAGTTGCTTGAGAGACTGTAACAAATTTATTTACAACACTGGACTAAACACAGCCCTGATCAATCTGATTACCTTGAAACTTAGCTCTGCTACAAGGAAAACATTGAGGTAAATGACTTCCAGAAGGCAAAAACAAAATACAAAACTGTAGTTTATGTTAGCCCTCCCTCAGATCAAAATAAGTAACAAACGTCAAAGTTCAATGAGTTCAAAATTCAAAGACAGGCTGAAAACAATAGCTGTATTGAAAAAACAGTTCCAAAATCTGAGAAAGAAGAGTTAATTGATAGTGAGAAGTAGGGGAATTTTAATAGGACTTTGGTAGGCTGAGAGGCAGAGGGAATTATTGGCTGATTATTAGCAGAGATATGAGAATATATAGGAAGAACAAGGAAGTTGGTGTAAAAAGACTGACCATTACTGTTCCCTGAAGTCTGTAGCTACAAAGCCTAGCCTTTTAGTATCCAGTGGCATAAGAAATTTTGCTTTCCAAGCTTTTCTTTTAAAGCTATTTCATACCTTTACTGCATTAGGCCTGAAAGTTCAGAGAGGGAAGGAATAGCTTGTAAAAGTATTCCCCCCACCCCGGAAAATAGATTTTTATAGCCACTGTTGTTTGTCTGCAGGGGTTCATTCAAGTGCGAATTTGTTGTTTAATTATACCAGTTCCTATCCCCAGTTTCCCTAAGAGCTTTTGGTGTGTTAGGTGAAATACATTATATTCTGGGAAATTCAAATACAAAATTCAGAGCTTTCAGTGATTCTTTGGAGGAGATTCTTACTATGGTGTGATGATGAGTATTGGTAAGTTTTACATTTGTTCCTCAGGCAAGAGTGGGCCTTTTCAGAGGATAATAGTTTGTAGAGAATTTGCTTCTGATGACTGAGCTTAAGGAGCCTGAGACTGTTCCATAATTTTACAGGGGTATCAATGCATGAAGAAAAGAATATCAATAATAAGAAAGTCTGATAAAATATAAAACTGAAAATAGTCTTATTACAAGGAATGGAAATAGAGAAACATGGTAGGAATGCTTAGACAAGTCCAGTAAAGAAAATGAAAAGGCCAACAACAAATGGCCACCTTCCAGGCAGCTCAGCCAAATTTTAAAGAGATTCAAGAGGCAATCAGAATCCTTAGGAATAACAAGCACCAGGTGTCAACAGTGTTGCTGCTGAAATGTTAAAAACAAGAAGCTGTAATCTTAGAGACCTGATCTATATTTTTTTTTATATGGAGATCTGTGGAAAAGCTAAGGGAATTGAAAAAAGCAGGCATATTTCTAATTTCAAAAAGGAAGAAATATGTAAAGAGACAGTCTGCTTTCTCTATTTATTATGATTCATAGAATCCTAGCTTTAACACTTTTATATAGATTTTGCCCTTAGAGGCAACAAACAATAGGAGAATACAAGTGTTTCCAGGCATATATAACATTCCATAAATCTCATCTCTATGTATCAGATGTTTTCAATGCTTCAGTGGTAAAGAAAAATTGTAGTATGATCAGCATACATATTTAAATTAATTCTAAGGTCTGTGTGATAGCATTCTCCAACATGGTCTTTGTCTGCAATGAAAGAGATGCCTAATAAAATAATTAGGGTAGCCCAGTTGTCTTTACATGACTGAAATTTAGACTATGGAATAGGAAATTCCTATGCATTTTGTCAACAATATAGGATTATGAAAGGCAAAACTGTGTGTGCAAAAAATCTGGCATGAACCTGTAGGAAGATTACTACACAGGGTAGAAAAAAATTATGTCTCAAGAAAATTCAGTAGCAGATCATACAGTCAGAATTCTGGGAAAATATTCCAGTTAAAAAATTCAATATACTGTCCTTATACCAGTATTGGATAACCACATAAAATGCTGACCAAAGAGGAGGCAGAAAAATATGGCAAGCATTACTAAGAATCTGTAATGTCAAGGTGATGAAAAAGAAGAAATGTGAATCTGAACTCAGTTTATCAAAGTGATATAACAGTTCACCTTCTTCACTGCAGTTGATTTTTTCATGAGTAAAATTTCAATAGACACTCAGGATGGGTATAAAGTCAGTAGTGAGATTTGTTTATTCATTGAGCAAGGTGTTCCTTTCTTATAGTGGGTATTTATGGCCTGTCCTTAACCATACCTTGTTGAAGGTAAGCTTCTGAATTATTGTCAGACTTGACTTCATACTCTTACATTAAAATTTTCCTGATGCCCAATTTTAATATTCAAATGAAAGATACAACAGTATTTTGTCTCTATTTTGTTTTAATTTAACAAAAGCTACCTACCTCAATCATTTTTGCTCTCCTTTTGCTTTCAATGACCATTTCATGCCCTTCTTTATCTAGTAATTTCAATGACCATTTCATGCCCTTACTTTATCTAGTAATTATCGCTCTAGGCAATTGCTAGATCCAGTTACAGTGAGTTCATTACTAGGCTTGATTTGAAGATTGATATTGTTTTTCAAAATCATCAGCAGAAGAATCACCTTATATCTTATTGGAGATTAGCATATCTTGCTACAGAATATATATTATTCTTGTCCCTTTTAAAAATACAATTTCTAATAGGAATAAAGCTGCATATTGGCATCTCTGGGCCAAAAGAAGGATAAATAGGTCATTGACCTTGGAAAAGAAGCACATGCAGAATTCAGAGCTATCATGTAGCATTTCATCATTATGAAATTTTATTCAAGAGGCAAAGTTTGCCCCTGCTCTCTTTTCATGGATCATTAATAGCTTTTCAATCAAGAAAAATTAGCTTAAGATAGTGTCATTTAGCTACAGCTATATAATGATCTTTATAAATGTCTCCTGAATACAGGGTCACAACTGAAAGATCTCCCCAACAGTTCTTTTATTTATTTGCTATTTCTGTCTACTTTAATGTCTGGCTACTGTGTTATGAAAATTACAACTGAATATTACAGCTGAGGAAAGAATTGAAATATCTTTTGAAAGAACAGAATAAAACTCATCTTCCTCTAGTTCTCTCTTAAAAAAATATTGTATGTATTGATCAACCTATAGAATGCCATAAAATTCAACAAATAGTTTTTATGGGGCCAAAATTAAGAAATAAAATCAGAATCCAATAGTATCACAAATAGGTTTTTCTAATCCTTCAGCATTCAAATCAGAAATCATTCCATTAAATATCCTCTTTTAAAACTATATAGTTTCAGAAATTTTGTTTTAAATTCACATCTAAAAACATAAATTATACTACATAGACAAAAACAGACTGTATCTGCATATGAAGAGTGCCATTTATGTACAAATACTAAATGTATCTCTTGCAAAAATCAACCCAGTGGCAACAGGATTTTCTACTTAAATTGGCTATTTCTGAACAAAAGTGTGATCTTGGGGGTATTTATTCAAACACCCAGCATATAGTAATGATGCTAAGACAGAAGGCATTCAAAGCTTGAAACAAAATTCCTCTGTTCATCCAAACATTTGTTTTCTTTGAATTTAGAGAGTAAAATTTTCCCTCCATGCAAATCTTAAAAATTCAAAGGTGCGATCCAAATTCATAAACAAACACAATATAAATTATGCAGATGTACTGCTAGATCACCTAAATAAATAACATCATCACTGCACTATTAGTCTAATCTGAATTTTAGGAAATTTTTACCTAATTTTCACAGCATCTGGCACTGAGTACTTGAATTAAAATAAAAAAACAAACAAACATAGTGATACTATAATATATGTAGAATTTGTACATGTACTTTTATGAGAGCACCTTCTTTTGTTTGATGATGTAACTTTGTAATTTCACTATATTGACAAAGATTTGTGCTTTAGTTGTACCTCCAGTTGTACCTAGTAACAATTCTACCTGAATTGTGAAGAGTAACCACTTGTCTGTCACAGTTTGATTTTTAAGATCCTCCAATATGCTTCAGAGAAAGCTTCTGGCTGTCCCTTAGTTGCAGTCTGTATTCTTTATTTATACCTATTTTTTAATCATATCTCCAAATCTTAAGATCAGATCACCTGAAGTTATGACTTCCCCAAAGAGAGAGATCTCATTAATACACTTGCATAACAATGTGCATACACCTATGCATATGCAGACCAAATAAAATAAGTGCAATGAACAGTATAATTTGGTAAGAAATATTGCACCTAATATCAAACAAATACACCCAAGAAGAAATAATATCACTGGTTGGGTTACCACATGTAACATGCTCTACATTTTAGAGAGACAGAAATTGGGAAAGTGTTACCTGCTTTGGAAAGGCTCCAAAGGCACTCTACTAGGCAGTGGTCTACCAGGGCACAGCTCTTTTCTACTTCTGAACCTGATATGGCAGTCCTGATACATAGGTTAAATTTGTTTCATCTCACATATGCATGTTGAAGTGATTCAGAGATTTATCTAGTACTGATTGCAGCTCTACTATCCTAATGTGGGTCTCCCTCTGCACAGTGTAGAGAAACCAAAGCCTTCTGTCCATTTATAGCTGGGAATGAAGTGACAAGTTTTTGAGGCTATTGAGACATCTAAAGAGGGAGGCTCTAGCTCCCCAGAACTTTTCAAAAGTATCTGTTCACTAAGGCACAACAAAGATATGTATTCAGAAAGAAAAATAGGCACCTACTCATCGGATGATCCTGCTGTACCCAGCCATATTGCTAAGCACATGAAAGCCTGTGTGCTTTTAGTTCCAAGTCATTTGTTCAAGACCTTGTGGAAGGAAATGATCACTAAGCAAAAGATGCAGTATGGGGTATCTTCTACAACTGGTTGTTTTTCTTTTTCTGAGATAAGTTTGCCATACAAAGGCATGTTCATTCAGGAACTCTTTAACCAGGAATTCAGAACTTGCTGAACGTTGTCAAATGCATCTGAAACACTACAAAAGCATCAAATCTACATTATGTGTTTAAAAATAGCCATCTAGTGCAATTTTAGATACACTCAAGTTACCCAAGTTATCAGATAACCTAAGCCAATAAAAATAAATGTATAAAATCAAATTTTAGAAAGAGGAATCTGTCTCAGGGTGACTACCAGTACAACAATCTCCATTTACCCCCACGATCTGATTGATCTGGCCATTTTATAATCTCCTGCATTCTGCCTCAATTGTAAATCAATTCTAAATAGATTTCTATCAGTTTGTAGCACCAGACAGCAGCATATACTTCAACTTCCAGCTTGCAATTACACAGTTGACCTGGTAGAAACTACTTACAGTAAAAAAAAAATAAAATAAAAAACCACAAAACAACAGCAAAAAATGGTACACAGACCTGCCAGCAAAGGTCTGAATATATATCTACCAATGATGTATCAATGTTATGAACTCAAAAAAGGTTTGAAGTAAGCCCTGGAAGTTCATGCTAGTCCCTCTCCCCAAGAGGCCAGCTGTAGGGTTTCATCACATCCCCTAGGAATGTTTGGGTTTGCACAGAGACTGTGCACAAGTGTAATATAAACAAAAGTCTCTAATTCTGGGGTTAATGCTGTCATCACTCAGCTTTTTAGCTCACCCTGAAGAAACAGCACAGCACAGGACAGCTTGAAGATATCTTCTGCAGAAACTCAATTGGTGCATAGTTTTAAGTAACCCCTGCAGATCTATTATTAAAGGTAAGATGAAAGTAAAGAATGCTCTTTCCTGAAACAAGGAGGGGTGTTCGAATTGCTCTCTAGATTAGAGAAGATCTTGGTCAATGGCAGCTCCCGGAAAGAATTCCCCACCCGTACAACCTGCCTTGGATCTTGGATGACCTAAACAAAGGTGGTACCTGAACTGAAGGGTCTCAGGTTTTAAAACTGAGGTCTATGTGAAAGGAAATTGCAATAACTGAAGCAAAGATGGCTTGAAATTTCACATCAATGTATAAACTAAGAGGAAATGATGGAGGAAATGCAGAAGATCCATGTTATGGCAGAGCCACTCTCCCCAGAATTCTTCTCCCCTCACCATGTTTTACAGCTAAGGGACACTGGCTCAGGAAGAAGGGACTCCATGCAGAGCACTGCTGTCACCTGGCTAGGCTCACCTGAGTTCCCCATGCAGGCTTTCTGCACCCATTTGCTTTTGTCCTAAACCACTTCATTAGTTCCGATGCCTGTAGCAGTAATTTGTAAAATTCCTTTTGAGTTTGGAACATGCATAAGAAAGAGATTGCTGAGTACATTATCCAATACATGGGTGTCCACATGGATTTGTCTCCTTCTTAGGTGTATTAACTTGCTGGCTATTCCATATCCTGTTCTGATCAGAAACTAAAGATCAGCAACAACAATAAAAACAAACAAACAGAAAAATCCTAGAAAGTATAGCATATTCTTCTAATGGATTATCTACAGTGTATTTTCTGGAAAACATCAACAAATACCAAACTTACCTGACTCACTATTCCCCATGTACTTTTACAGGATCAGGAACAGCTGGGTAGATGGGCAATGATAACAGTCTTCAGAAAAACAGGGTGACAGCAAGATACAATGGCAAGTTCAGTAGAAGAGGAAAGGTAAAAAGAATGGTCAAAATAAGTGAGAAATACCAAGAAATCTAAAACAAACTCACTTTCCTATATAACAGGTGATTTCTGAGTGTGGATAGAGGGACCATCTCAAAGGAAATGAAGACTGCTGCTACAAGTGTAAGGGCTTCATGGTGGGTGTCATGGGTTGGTTGTTGTACTGAGGTGGGTTGGAAGTCAAAAGGGTCAGATAAGAAGGGAAGATACTTGCTCCAGGTAAAGCTCCAGGGTGGCTTTGAAGAGACCTACCTGATCATAGACCTAACTGCTGCTCATTTTCTGCCCTCAGGCAATTAATTATGTTTCTTTGAGATTCTGTTTTTCCTCCTGTCTTCCCTGACATCTATCTTGAACTGTATGTTGTTTAGGATAGCAGCTGTTCTTACATACTTCCTTGAACAATGGGGGTCTGATCTCACAGGAATCATCTAGATGCTCCTGGAATATAAATAATAAATAATCTTGATTTAGCAAATATTTATTGAGTTCTCTCAGGTATTAGAACTAATTAGTGCCACTTTCCCTTAAAGAAATAATCCATCACTCTGCTGATGATAAAAGAGCTTTTTGAACAATGGATTTAAAATCTATCTATTCAGATAAATAATTTGTTCTTATTTCTTTCCTATTGCTTTATGCAAATTTCTTGCTTCCCTGTGGGACAACTCTAAATTCTCTAAATAGTGTTAACTAAACCAGTATTGAGCAGGTTCAGATTCTGTGCAATGTAAAGATGCAAAGGGAGGGTTTCTATTTCCAAAGAAATAGAAATAGAAACTGTGTACATACAAAACTTACATTCCACTCACAAGTAGTTAATAGAAGAGCTGAACTATGTGGGAAATGACTGCATAACCAGCTAATTTGATAATTATATATTAAAAGTAGCATTTTTCTATTTATTAGATTTGTGATTACACTATAATAATTCTAAGCAATCCATTGTACCCAGACTATTTTATAGTAGCAGACCATATAGCTTAACTACACCTGTGGTAGGCACATTTTCAGGAATAGACATTTCCTTCAAATGGATCAGTTTAAGAGCTTAAATTCAGGTATTCAAGATTTCTTTTCATAATTAAATGGAACCTCACAGCCCACTCTCAAGAAAGAGACAGAAATTTCAAAGTTTGACATCCTGCTTGGGAGGTTTGCCTGCCTAGAGATTGTTTACTTTAGCTATTGTAGAAAGGGTTTGTTCTAGTCATTACTGGAAATATTCCCATGAATTTCAGCAGAACTCACCACAGGGAGATGGCTAAAAAGTAGTAAATCTCCTTTCTGGTAGAACAAGGGGAAATGTTTTATATTTTGTCTATGTATGTCAAATATGTAATGCATCAATACAAAACCACAGAAACCTATCTTAAATTTCAGCTCAACAATGTAATGTGATATAACTGAAAAAGAAATGCTGTAAATAAATTCTTTCATTACTAATTAATTTTGTGGAGGTTTCAAATCCCATTCGATCTACATTCAACAATTTGAGCTACATACTATTCTAACATCAAGATGCTGGTTTGTAACAGGAATGAGAATTTTGGCTCATTGCCCTAAATTTTTCCAGGATAAAAGTTTAGGGAAAAAGCCTTACTATAAAAAAGGCTAATGGCATTTCTAGTTGGCATTTTAGAATTTTATCTACCTTCAAAAGAGTGCTCTACTATGGTCCCACATGGTAAACCAGATTAACCTAGAGTGGATGCTAAAAAGAGAAAGATATTGATAAGATAAATGAAGTAGTTCTTCATTTACCCTATTCCATAGGTATCAGTCTCAGGGAGCAAAACCAGATACTAATCTAGTGACAGAGGACTAAAGAAACCCCATACATGAGAAATACTGTGGTGAGTGTGAGTCATGGGTCAGGTGATGAGAGATGTGGTTTCAGTGACTGTTTCAGTCCCTGGACTATCAAGCAACTGATGATCCCTAAAACTGTATCCATTCATTCCATTTAAGAGAATTCCTGGTGTTCAAGGCACAGTCTAGCAGTGGACTGAATTTCAAGGATTAGGAGGTTAATTCAAATTTGGCTACTCTGAGGTGTAAAACCGTCCTTATTTCATCGTGAGACTGACTTTTGCCTTTTGTCCCTGTACTGTTTAATTCAATCTTTGTGTGGTAGGCACTGTCTCATACTATTTTTGCACGCAGCTCCTAGTACAAGATGGCCTCAACCTCATTCAAAATCCCTGGGTACTTCTAAAACTAAAAACAGAATCAGAAATTCCATCAAAGCAACTCACTATACCTCTAGAGGCATATACGCAGACCCGGGAACCTCATTTGCTTCCCAGGTCCGTATGGAGGTAAACCCCCAAAAATGTGTTTAAACATCATCCAGTCTCTGGAAGAAGACTCTGGCTCAGTCACAACTTTTTCTCACCACTGATACAGACATGAAGAAGATTAAAGAAAGAAAAAAGAAACCAGAAAAAAAAAAGACAATGGACATAGAGACTGGAGAGATGAGGCAGTGGAGATCTTTCACTCTCCAGAACTATAGGCACTAGGAGGATAGTATGTGATTTTTCCTGATAAACAAGTTCAAGCAACATCACCACAAAATAGCAGGGCCACAGTACTGCTCATGTGAGACTTTCTTTGGCTTCATGAGATATCTGACAGCCCAGACTTCTGCACTGTAATCGTGCCTTAGGGAGATGATGCTCTTATGCACTGCCTCAGTGTTAGTTTGCTTTCTGCTGATAAGTTTCTGAAATAAGCTCAGAATTAAATTGCGTCAAATTAACCAGTTCCACAACGGTGCTCCAATCTCCTGGATGCCTGTTGATTGTGGAAAGCCTGCAAGCATCAAAGCAGGACTTGGACCTTTTAATCACCTCTGAGATTCTAAGCTGATTCCTCTCTATGAGTTTAGCGTGGTTCCCACACACTCATTCTGAAGATAAATTTGATTTTATCCTGTTCAAAAATACAAATTAAAAGAACAGAGGCAGATTTTCACTTTCAGCCTTTGGCTTCCGGTATCAGCACAATTACTGCTGCTTTTAATTTTGTGCCTGCTATTAGAGTAAATAAATCTGTAATCATGTCAATCTATTAAAAATTAGAACCAAAGGTCAGCAAGTTTTCCATAATAATAATAATAATATTAAAGTTTGTATAGATTTAAAATTCCTATGTATCTTTCCAAGCAGCACAAAACCATTCCATTTTACAACAACAATAGCTAATACCAATAAGCAGATTCTCAATAACCTAATGACCATTTTTAATTTATTTTGGGCCTCTATAGTATAAAACTGTGTTTCTGAAGTCATGCAAGACTAGCAGAGTCTTTCAATAAACAAACAAAATAAAACAAAAAACCCACACAAAAATAACCTCTACCATTTGAGCAAGAAGTTTGCTTAAAATGTCCTTTTCTCTCATTTGTAAAAAAGCTGTCACCAGATGGAATGTGGTCTCGACTGCAATGCTCAAAGGTACTCATTAAGTCCAGGAAAAAATATATTTGAGATGAAATTTGTACATAACCTTTGCCCACAACACTTTTGAGGTTCAGACGTATTCCAATAAGCTGGGAGTAGTGTTTGTTTGAATAGCTGGCTGGTGTTTTTGTGATTGCACTGTGTCAGGATGGTTGGCAGACTGGCTCCTTATTTAACACAGACCACAGTCCCTTTGTAGTCAAGCAGTTTGCAATCATTTGTTTGTCCTCACAATATTTTAAAATTACAGGAATGTCATTTATGCTATTGCACAGCTAGAGGACAGAGGCAGACACAACTGTGCCTTGTTTTTGTTACAGACTTAAAATTTTTTGTTGTTACTGAGTGCAGGATCACAGAGCATCATCATTAGGACCACTCAGAGTGAGTAAAGGTAGCAGAACTGCATCCAGGTCATTGAGATTAAAACTTGGAATGTAGATTTCCACAGCATTTGGAGGGAAGAAAGAACTTTCCTCATAACCTTGAGTGAACTGCTTCAAGTACACAGATAAAGACCACTCACTAAAACCCCTTCAGACCCGGTCCAGATGGGTCTTTGTACCTCTGTTCTGCAACAGGCATAAGAATTTTCCCATTAGCAAAATATTTCTCTGAAAGCAGAGAGGGTGTTGGGCAGGGACTGTGAGAAGCAAGTCTGTGCTTCCAATGCACAGCATCTCATCCTGGATTGATGCAGGCACTTAAAATTATTACCTAGAACAAAATTAATTTTCTTGGTGTACAAGGAACATCACAGAAACAAAGCCTAAACCCCTGAGTCCCAATCCTGTGCCTTTGGCTATGAGATCATCTTTCCTGATTGGCTGTAAATCAGTTGGAAAGGCTGGTGTCAGATGATGTCCAGCTTATTTCTGCAGGTGACTTAAATTAAAGAAATCTGATCTAAGATGCACTGTGAACACTGGGAGTGATTTCCTAAAGGTATCAGTGGCCTTGATATTGCAGATCAAGTATGCAAATACAGCTTGCTTGTAAAAATAAGGATATCCTTTCCAGATCAGTGTTCTCCATATGCCTTTCAAGGATGCAGAGTTTAAAAAAAAAACCAAAAAAAAAAAACCACAGGAAAAAAAAAGCCAAAACACCAATCTCTTTCATTTTATTAGGACATTTGTAAAAGCCTTGTTATAATTTCAATTTCTCAGTCAGGTTGATTTATGGATTTCCCCCCTTGTTTATGGCTTTTTCAATGCTCCATTTTATAGAAGCCATGAATACATCAGGATTTGCACCAAGGACCTCAAATAAGTAGCTCAACATCAGCTGACAAAGCAGCAGACTGATCTAATAAGATTTTTTTGCTCCAGGTTCTCTCAATCTGCTTTGCACCAATTACACAAGGTAGGGTCAGAAAGAAGGCTTAACCTAGAAATTTTTTTCAGAGATTTTAGCAATGCCATGTTCAGAACTGTTTTCCTGATCCCTATTATGTTGTTAGCCCAGCAGAGGGAAGAAACATGTCACAGTAGGAGCTGTCTTAATATTAAGTATTAGATCACTGATGGTAGGTATGAAATATTCTGGCTTTGTTGTAGTGTAGGAAAGAAACAAAACATGATTTTACTTTCTTTTTCTTTTTCTTTTTTTTAGAAAAATAAAATAAACATGAAGGAATCACTGCATGACACTGCTAACACAAATTGAATTAAGCCTGTGGATGTATCATGACTATAGATGCTGTAATAAATAGCTCATACAAAGACCTGCTTTGCTGGACATTTTTAAAACTGGGTCAGAATAGGTCACTCCTAAATCTCCCAGAAACCAAAAAGAACTATTTTTTTCCCAAATGCAAAGTAGTTCTATGAATATTCAAATATGATCTAATTAATTTTCTAAAAGCCAATGTCCTTTTCTGCTAGAACATAGATTATCATAATTTTATCCTTCAAATTTGAGAAAGAAAAATCATAAAATCCTAAATAATTTTTTAAAACTTCAAAGTATTGTATGGAAGTTCCCTATGCACAGGATAATAACAAACAGTTCACAAGTTTCTTAAGCTGGATGAAGAAAAATCCCTTTAACCTTTAAAACTTCAAGGTATAATCATCTAACGCTTTCATTCCCATAAATTGGTATGATTTTTATCAGGACTAATCAGACAAGCTTGTGGGCTTTTTTAATTCTTTAGGCTTCCACAGCAAACCTTTTCTGTTTTTTCATGCTTTGATCTTCATGTTGAAAAATTTGAAAAATAATGTATCACTATATATGTGATAATAATATACAGACATATCAGCAATATAGAATAATTTCCCTTCATTAAAAAAATGCCAATTTGTATGGTTTTTTCCTGGTTGCTGCAGAAGGGAAAATGCTAGCCTTGTATATGACAGCAAACAGTGTGGCTCCCAGTCCTCAGCAATAAATATACCTGGAATATGGACAACAGTGGCATTCAGCCTGAACATCCGTCACCATTTGAGGAGTTTGAAGTGCATCTGGTCCTTCGGAGTATAATTCCCGTGATTACCCAGTTCAAGTCTTTCCCCACTATCATATATGTCATCAAATGACAATAATGAAAATAACTGCAGCCATTATTATAGGGTGTAGGACTTTGCCATCTGTTGAGTATTAGCCTCTGGCTTCCCCCAACTGGCACGCCGTTGTGCCAAAATCGACACATCGGCAGTGTCACCGTACCACATTTGTGTACATTTGTGTGGCTCTTCTGTTTACACATATCCCACAGAATCCCGCAAAGCTCTGCTAATAGAGCCAGTAATCACCAATAATAGAGGTCAGATGGAACAAAGGTTGTTCAAGCACTGACATCCAAATACCACAGTGTGGAGAGGCAGGGGCTGCAGCTGAGATTCCCCATTGCAAGATATGCATGCTTCAAAACCTAATACAACTGTGTTAAGCATATGTTAATATCTGGTAGTGTCAAACCCTGATTCCAACAGATTTTTTGCTTTGTAATAAGCACCTGTAAAGAGTCTTAGGTGGAAGGGAATATAAGGCACTAACATAATACCCTAGAGAGCAATTAATATATTCGTAGAGCTCTCTTCATAAAATATCACAATTTGTTGTCATGTACAACAAAGCACTGGAACTGTCCTAGCAGCTGAATGCCAGAAATCACTGCCCAGGCTTTAGACCATAAAAATTTCTCTTGTTTTCCAAAGACTCAAGTCCTTTAAAGATAAAAAATGGATATAAGCAGTCTGATATCAGAAATTCCCTGAGTTTAGAGAGCTCATCAGTCATAAGACTGCATCATCATTAACAATATACACATTCACATCACACCTTCAAGACATCATTCTAACCAAAATCCTCACAGTTGCATTTTCACTTGCTATATCACAGATGACTAAGGTGACTCGTAAAATTCACATGCTACTTGCTGGCAAATGCTAAATTTTAAATGTGACTTCATCAAAGACAGTATGTCACCATTAGCTGGAAAAAAGGTCAAGATAAAGCAATGCACTAAAAAATCTCAACTGGAAATACAGTCAGTGCAAAAGAACTATAGTAGATATAGCAACACCAAAAATCCTGTGAGGATTCATTGTGTTGACTAGGAATGTAAATTAAGAAATAAAGATTGTTATATGAAGATGAAAAGTTCTTAGGGAACATTCATACTAATCATATCCTTCATGTTGTTATGCCTGGAATCTACCATCTCCATTACATTTTTGTTTAGAGGTTATTATTTTGGAAAAATTGTGACTAAGGTTTCATTCTCCAACCCATGGAAACAAGCTGAATAAAGGAAAATATCCCCATCTGTTGTCTTCAGCTAAGGAAGACAAGGAAGTAAGGGTGTCTCAAAAGTGAATTTGACTGACGAATAAACACAATCATGTGTGAAGGATGTTCTTGCCAATCTTTTAATAGCCCAAGCTCTCCTCACTTCTGAAAATTCATACGAGTCATGTACATGTATACAAAAAAAGTACTACCTACAGCAACAAAAAATACTAAGAAAAACAAACAGAATTGTTTACTCTCTGGACAGACTGCAGGACAGAAAATGCAGTTGGTGTTTCCTGACAAACTACCTCTGGTTCCATACTCAACTAATCAGAGTTGTTGGTGTTAAAATAAAACTGTAGTAGCTTAGAATTCACAGCTTTAATCCAGAACCTAGTAGCATGGTACTTTGGCAACCAGTGTAACCATTAAACACTTTGTATTGCTCCTTCAGACACAAACCAAGGCTTCCTATCAGTGCTACAGTGAACTGGTGTCCCTCTTTCTGGAGATTGCTGATTTAGCAGCATGAGAGCAAAGAGATTTAGAGCAAGAATCAGCTTCAGTAATCCTAATTAAGTTTACTTAATTGAAGGCACTAGATGACTCTCATGTCATCTTTATAACCTTAAAATCTTAAATTACATAAACTGAGCAACAGAGGAAAGATGCATTAAAACATGTGGAACCATGGCCAGAATTTTCTTTTTATTTTCCTCCTAGTTCCCTCTCAGCTTGCCAACATGTCTGTACATTTCACTAGTATTTTCCCTATTATCATTACCTTTTTCATTTTTGAAATAGATTAAAAGTGAAGAAGATTGGAGAGAGTATCTTGCTTATTTCAGCCCCACCATTTTTGGAACACATGATTTTCCAAAATAAGGGACGTGACTCCTCTTACGGAGAAGTTAAAAATGAAAATGAATGAGCACAGAACATCCAGAAGAGTTGATATATTGAGGAGTAAAGTGATCAGCCACCAGTATGGTGAACACTCATTTTAAGTTCCTTTTCATACTCTCCCTACATTAACGCACTAAGAGATAGCAGCTCTCTTGGGTTTCAGCTCTCTCTCCACCTATCTCACTGTTTCTAATCAGAAGTTCAACCCTTAGAGGATAGAAATCTTTTCAATTAGGCTTGCTGAAATGCTTCCATTACTGTGAAAAATTTTGGCTTCCATAAATTGGTATATTTTTAAAACATACCATGTCATCAAAATATGCCTGAACAGTGTAAGGCTACAGAATCAACTGGATCAGAAAAAAATGCAGGATAAACTCAGACCCTGTAATAGAAACAGAGCTACATGCAAGTCACACTTCACCATAGCTCTGTGGGAGCTGTAATCAGGCTAAGTGCTGTAAGATGTAGCTGCAATTACTTGCAGATTAAAAATTCCAGCCACAGTTACTTCTTGATTCAAAACTGAGGATGAAGAATTAGAGGTCACTCTGTTAAAATAAGAACATTTTAGTGTAATATTTGTCAAGGTTGTCTTGGTTAGGTTTTTGTAGTTGCTTTTGTACCATAGTGTAAAAATAAATTCTACAAATCTGTACACAAATTCTAAATATTCAAATGCAAAACCATGGACTATTCAAAATGCTGCCAAGCAAAATAATGGTACAGGCCATCTTCAGTGATAGAAGCACAGCTGTATTGGGAACCTTCACTGAGATCTCCACTAGAGCATGGGAGTAGAAAGATTGGAGAAATGGCCCTGTAAATGTGCAATGGGCAATCTGCTGTGATTTTTAAGGACACAAAATTGGACCAAATTACAGAAAATTATAAATCCAGACTATTTAGCCATCTTTGGAGTCAAAATGCAAAGTATTGGAGTAGACAAAAAGTCCAATAGTTTCATTAGACTATGAAGCTGATTTACAGTTTTGTGTATCCCCAGCCGTCTGGGAATAACCTGGAGACTTTGTATCATGTGGAAGAACACTAAGCTCTATCATCCACAACCCTAAGTAGAGAGAGCATATTAGGTGAAGGGAAAATGTGATAGAAGCTACAAAGAAGATAACAGAAACCAACTAGAGGGAAGTCTGCCTGGGGAATACATGGGGGGAAAAGCCTATTTATACTGCTGCGCTGAAGAGACACATATTTCATGCTTTCAGGAGTACTGCATAAACATATATACAAAATTCAGCTTAGTGTTACTTTCAACTCTCTGCTGGCTACTAGCTGTAAGACTAATCTCTTCTTACATATACAGACTTTCTGAAGAACACAAATAGCTCCTGTTAGCTGAGCCTGATTGACATCTAGGCCCTCATTCTGATGTGATACTGGAATATAAGTTTCTTATTTCATACCAAAACTAATTTTTAAAACAGAAAAAAGATTAAATTATGACTTAACTATTACTTCTGGAAACTGAAACTAAGCTTCTATCAAAAAGAATTACTGTGATCCCCATGCGTTAAAGGTTAGGCAAAAGCCTGTAAAAGAAGTTGCATCCAACAAATATGCTATACAATAGGACTATGTGGTACAAAAACACCCTGAAAAATATATAAGCATAAATCCAGTGAAATTCATTAAAAACCAGGCATGCCTGCAGCAACAGTTGCATAAATCATCCAGAATTTTTTAGTAAATGCTAAAAAATGCTTTCAATATCTTTGAACAGAGAAGCATGTTGCTTTCTTAACTCTGTGATAGATCCAGAGTCCCTAACAGACACACAGGAATTCAATCAATATATCTATATAGTCAGGAAATATGGTAGTTATTAATCATTCATTTTGTAGCATTCTCTGAAGCCACATTAAAAGGAGTGAGATATTAAGGAACGGCTGGCTAGTAGATTGACACATGCCATTGTGCTGTATTTGATCAATTAAACCATCCAGATAGTCCTTTGAGGATAAATGAGTAGATGCTCAAAGAACATATCTGTGCAATCTGATGAAGACATTGAAACAGCAATTCATCATTGCTTCAACATGAATGGTAATAAAGACTAACCAAATGACAGATGTTCTATACAAAGTCAGACATTGCAGACAAATGCAAGAGATAAGAACTTTAACTCTTTCCAGTAATGACTGAAAAAACATCAAGCCAAAATCCCAATGTTTATAGGAATATTCCACTAGAAAAAAAATCTCCTGCTGTTGGAATAGTCCATTTTGCTCTGCCAAACTGCTGTAAGCATGCACTCTTGACACAAATAGAGTGAAAATCAGGTTTCTTTGTACCAGCAACAAATCCCATAGTAATTCCTTAATACAAATCATCATTTGGTTGAAGAGGAATGTATTCAAGCACGAGAGATATGGCACCACTGGAAAGTGGCTGCCAAGAGCGAGGAACACACGTAGCTGATCCGCCAGCTTAGTTTAAAAGCTTGCTGGGAGCTGTTTTGCAGAAGTGAAAGTAGTCTCAGGTTCACACTAAGTCTACAGGTGACTCTTAAAGAGACATTAATCCACTCATGAATGTTGAACTACACTTGCATTGTTTGTTCCTTTCTCTTCCCCAACTGTGCTCTAGAACTCATAGTCTTTTGCCCCTTGAGAGCTTAGAAATTATTTAGAGGTGATCAAAATGTCTGAAGGGCTCATTGGCTCATTTTATGATGGTTTAAGCCAATCCAAGGTTCCCCTGCTGTCAAAAAGAAGGATCCTCTTTCCCATGGCCTCAGATTGCAATTTCCTCCTTTTCATCAGCTCTAACACTGAATGGACACATGAAATTAGTCACATCAGTTTAGTGATATCTGATTTCTGGGGGGTTAGTTTTGGTGTAAGCCATCACACAATAAAAAAGTGCCAGTGCAACAAGTAGGCAAGGCCAGGGGAAAGGGAAGGACCAACCTTTTCTTCATGCTGGCCATGGGCTAGCATCATCTGAACACAGCACAACTGCCTTAGGAGGACTGATACTTAGCAGCAGCTCCATTCTCCACAGAGCAGGGAAGCAAAAAGCTGCTGCTAATTAGTAGCTGCAAGTGTCTGCACTAGCCAGGGGACTACTAAACACTCTTAATTTCTGGCATAAGCTCAGATCCTCCAGGACCAAGTGCATATTTACAGCATCAGCCAATAATTAGAATTGATTGCCATTCCCCAACCTCCAGGAACTGAGCTGCTGCCAAATGCCCAGATCAAACAGGTGCTGGGGAGCCCAAAAGTGTCTTACAACTTCAGAAAGAGGTTGAAATATGGGTTCTTTCATCAGAAGAACAGCTCCTCTTCTCAGGAATAAGGGCCCAGAAAAATGCAGAAATTGAGTTCTCCTGCAGGCTCTTGAATATTAACAATTTTCTACTTGCAGATGGCTGACAAAAGATGTTAATGGATTCCATGTAAAGATTTGATGATGTTTCAGCAGTCAGTTTCAGAGAAAACTTAGCCTGCAGTAACAGCACTCAGAGCAACCAAAAACATTCTGTAAGATAGAGACTATTGCATTTTCTGGTGGAGGAAGATGTGTCAGTTCTGGAATGGGAAGATATATACCTTGGCTCACCATAAGTCTTTCAACCTTTTCACACAGTTACGGACTCATTTTCCACATAATATTGCAGGGCTTCCAGGAAAATAAGTATCACAGGTGTGGCAAGCATTAGATCTTTGCATGTTTTACTGAAGATGTTAAATTCCCAAGTATTGACTGTGGAAAAGATTGTTGGTACTAAGTCAGGGAAGAAATTAAACACAATATATAAAATCAGTGCATGTCTGTACACACTTGAACACCACCAAGCCAGTGTCAAGAAAGCTTTCAGTGTATCAGTGCTGGGATTTTCTCATTTATGCAAAAAATTAGCATCTTCCAAACCAACCTTGCCTTCTACTTACAAAAGAACATGAAAATGTTTCTCTCCCTTAATTATCCCAGTAATTAAAAGGTAGAATAATGAAATAAACTAGACACTATTTTGTGCTTTCTCTTTTTCCAAATATTTACTTGTTTCTCATTTCTCATTTGTTTAGCTCTTTTTTCATAGACACATAGGCTAATTCTTGAAAGGTACTCATCAGCAAAGACCCTTTCAAGTGCCAAGGTGTCAGAAGTTTTATTTCCCAGAAACTTGATAGGTTTGCAGTATAACACTTGCCAGTATAATCTCAGATGGGAATTTTTATAAAAATAGACCTTAATTAATATTTAAATGGAGTATTACACAGTGAAGGTGTTGATTTTAGTCTATAAAGCATTCTACAACAGTTGGGTTTTACCAGAGAGTAGTTACTTTTAATAGCCAAGCCAGCAGCTGACATTTCCATGTTCCAGATTTCTCCTAACTGTGCACTGTGTTGGCAGGAGGACAGCGTTACTGTAGTACTATCATCAACATAGAATACAAAAAAACAGTCAGCTTGATATGCTAGAGAGACAACCAATGAAAAGAAATAAAAGCAATTTATTTTGGACTGTTCTGTTAGTTAAATACAAAATTATTGTGCTTTTATTCTTTTCAAAAACTGATTCCTTAAGGAAGATCTCTGTAATTGTTGTTAGTTTATTTCTCTTTAGCATACATAACGGTAATGACAATATGACTTTCAGAATTTACATTATATTAAATCTCGTTGCATAGGAAGTGAACAGCTTTGAAGTCATATTTTTGGTCATCATTCCTATTATCCATCGGGAAGATTAAGCCTCCTGGCTTGCCCTACCTCTGTCCATGTATCATACCAGTATCATTCTGCATCCTCAGCCACAGGAGGTCCTTGAGCTGTAAATTGTTGGAGAGTGAAGATGCATGATGGAGCCCTGCTTTCCTGGACACAGCTGAAAATCTGCCTCTCCAGAAAGTGATGAAATGGTGAATTAATTCCTTGTATTGCTGTGCTTGTGTGTGCAGCTTTTGCCTTATCTATTAAACTGTCTTTATCTCAACCCAGGAGTTGTCTCAGTTTACCATTCCGATTCTCTGCCCATCCCACTGGGGGAAGGGGGGTAAGCAAGTGCTTGTGTGGGGCTTGGTTAAACCACGACAAAGAGGAAGGCTGTCCTGTGCCCTCAGTCTGAAGTGCTACATAGAATTTCTCCATAAAGCTTGCTTTCTTGTATTTTACATTGGGATAACTGACACTTATTTTTGTTTCTCTTTGCCATTAGTTGACTTCAAAGGTATTTTATAAATGAGAAGATTCTGACAGTCAAAACATCTGTTCCTTCTATGATCTGTTTTTATTTGCTGGAAGATTTTCTTATGAAAACACTATTTCAAGATTTTCTTACTTTCCCAGTTTTGTAAATGTGAACTGAAAGGTACACACAGAATATTAATCAAGTCCTAATTCTGTCTTTAAGGTCAAACAGAATTTTTGAAGTTGATGTATCTGACAAAGGATTATGACTACAAGAGTCATATCTGCATCTTAAAAGGAGATTTGAGAAACGCCAAATGATTCCAGTTCTAACTGCAAAGCCAAGAGACAACACCTTTCCACAGAGCATTTCAGCTGTTTTCACTAATTTACTCAAGTATTAGCTTTCCATTTAGATAGCAAGTATACAATCAACATAACAGTTTCAACAATGTTGTCACTAGTGTTGTGCTACCATAAATCAGATCGCCTACTACTCAGCAACATCTGAGACAGTACAGAAGATTCCCAGCAAAGACTAACAATGATTTTCTATCCTCCCTCTACAGAACATATGGAAACAACAACCTCTCTCACCTGTGTGTGCCCTTCAGCAGCTCAGGAGTTATATCACAGTGCATTAGTACTTCATTATCTCCTTTTGGATTCATACAGGGTGATAGGGGCTAGGGGTGCAAGGTAGAGGGGCAAAAACACACATGGGTTTACCCTGTATTTTATTGCTACAGATGTACTTTGCATGATTGCACAGCATCAGGTTGTCCTCCTTCAGGGTAGGAGAGCCACCTCATTCAAGCAGAATCTCACTGAAGCCTATTCATCTTGCATGTTGAAGTCCCCTCAGAAACAAGAGTGTCCAACAACAACTGATACTTGGAACTATGAGTAAGGAACACTATGTCTTCTCTAATGATCCCTAGAGAAACAGTTCAAAAAATGTGATGGCCAGTCCTCACTTGAGAAACTAAGCAATTATGCCTTACAGTGTATTTGTGTAGGTTCTGTAGTAAACTTCTGTGTTCTTCATTGAGACTATTGTCTTGGAGAGCAAAGAATAGACTTGCTTTTTTCTGAGTCCAGGTGATGGCATGGTACCATACTGTCTAGTCAAGAAAGAAATCATATTTGGTCCTGCTGTTGGCTTCTTTTAGGAGAGGATGCATTAGTATTAATGCACTGATCTCCTCTGGAAAGGAAACTCAAGATAAGAACCTCCTCCCAAGGAGAAAATATTGAAAAGGTCATATTTTTATAGCAAACTGAAGAGCAAATATAAGCACAGAGGCAATTTTGTGCCAAATCCTATTTTGAGAGCTTCTTTTTTGTTTTTCAGAAGCAAAAATATCGTCTGAACTGATATTTTTCATTTTTGTGCTCAGTCTGCAGTTTACCACCTTTCATGATGAATAAAGTAAAATGTGGCTATTTTTCATTAAAAGCTGCCTTTTGTACTTTAAGGAAAATGTCCTTGTCATTTTCTGCATACTGCTTAGTCCAGAAAAGAGTTATTTGGCAAGTTTCAAATGCTCTATGTATATAGTCAAACGGGAAGATTTCATACTTGACTGAGTTTGGAAGTAGCAGATAAGAAACAAATGCATTAACACATAAAAAACAACACATTGTAGAACGTCTATTGGCCTTTGTAGAGCAGGATATTTATAACAATCCTGACTCAATGCTCCAATGCAAATGGATTACAAGTATGCTTAAGGTACTATAAGGTCAAGGCTTCAGGTATGATCCAGTTCTGTAAAGTCAAAAAGGAGTCTCTGGGTATTGCATTGAATATTAAACACATAGAAATGCATCCTGGCATCCTGGGAAGTGTTGAAATGCACATAACATAATCAAAACAATTTCCTTGTCTGTTCAGCACCTCTGATCATATGTTACCATTATGCAAACATGGATATTGTTAAGCTGCTGATTGCATGGTCAACTAGTTGTCAAAAACTTCAACACCATACAATTTTCTTTACAATACTACACATCACAAGTTACTATTTTTTCCTTTTACATGTCTACATTTTTAAAGGATGGAAAGCATTCACTCTTAAAAAGGAAAAAAAAATCCTTCAAAATAATATTTTTGTGGCATTAGGTTCAGAAATTCACACACATCAAAATGTCAAACAAATCAAAGTTATGATTTCCAGGATAAACAAAACATCCACACTGCAAGTAGACCTAGAAATAGCTGCCAAAGAAAGCACTAGAAAATTCTCTGCAAGGTAGAAGAGGACTAAGTCAAAATTCCTGTGAGAATCATCACTTCAAATTTCTTGACTCCTCTGTGCATGTACATTCTTATCATGACATTGCACAGACATACTTTTTTGCGTTTCATACTTCCACTACATTTGTAACACCAGAATGTTCACTGTGAATGTTAAGCACTAGGATTCTAATACCTAGTTCTTATGGAAAAAGCTTACCAGAGCAGAAGCTGAGCTGTATTAATTTATTGTCATGATGAAAGGGATAGTGAGAATCAGAACTGACACTAACTCTTTCTATTTTCTCTGCTACTTTTTGATTGCAATCATTGTGGTCTCCACGGATGTCATATCCACAACATGCACACCAGCATTTGAAGCAGTTTACTGAGGCTGGAAAACAATTCTGATAAAAATGTGCTGCTGCCAGAACTTGGCATATTAGAGTGTCTGAAAAGATTGCCAAGTCTGGCATTTTGCCTCTGTTGCCCAGGGCCATAGAAGATTGACACAAACTAAAAATAGTTGTAAAGATCAACTGTGTGTGTTTTATGAGGTGCTTTTCTTTCCTTTTAAAACACAACTTGCCTGACAGACCACAACAGACCTAATGCAACAAGGTGCTGATGGTTTCAGGAATGGTGCTGGGGATCATATGAGCTTTGTTTAGCTTGAGAGCACTGTACAGAACCGGATCTACAGCACATGTTAATGTGCAAAATATTATGTGCAAGCTGGAAATTTAAAAAAGCCAAAGGAGTCAGAAAAGCAAATGTCAGTAAAAATCATGCAAATCATGTAGAAGTTGAGGGACAAAACTAAAAACAAATACGGGATTAGTATTTGATCAAGTTTTTGATCAAGCATTAAATTCTGTGACCTTTCTATGCCCACAGAAAATTCAAACCTCAAGGCACACACAATCTGAGTAATAGTGCATGGTACACGATTCTCTCTGTTTAGATTTTTGAAAACTTGAAATTTTGCCCCATTTCTTACATCCACTTGGATGGATGCAGACACACATACACAAAATTATTAGTTTCCTTTTTTTTACATAATTTAGTGTCTTTATTTTTTGTGCTTTTCTTCTGTAAGTCATCAGGAAGAGAAGTTGTACAGGCATAAATGTGTGCAGCATGCCAATTTCCAGGTCAATTGTAATTGACTAATAGGTCAGATGTAACAGTCTCATAGCCAATATCCAGCCTCTGCAGAGGATTTTCCAGAATGTAAAGATTACATTTTTAATTGATTATTCTATGACATGAAGGAAAGATAAGCATGGGACAGTATTATATTGAACATTTTATAAATAGAAAAATATGTTCACTAAGTTCAAGTAATTACTGATTGCAAACTATTTACAAACTTTAGAACTTCTTGCAGTCTTGAAGAAAAAAGAGCCTAAGACCAGATTGGACATGGCTCTGGGCAACCTGATCTGGTAGGTGGCACCCCAGCCCATGTTAGTGGGGCTGTAACAAGATGACCTTTAAGGTTCTTTCCAGTTCAAACCATTCTATGATTCTATCATAGGCTGTATACAGAAAGCAATAGGCTGGAAAATTTTCCAACACTTACTGCCCCTGCTTGACCAGACCTTCACTAAAATTCCTTTGAAACAGGAGAACTTTGTAATATATAAATTTGTATTGCATAACTGCAAAAACTCAGGGGAATTTTACATTTCTTCTACGGGATTTTCATAAAGCTACTAAGAAGCTCCTTTTGGGTTTTGTGCATACAAATGGTATAAATAATTCACACTAAAATCTCTGGCGACTGAAGGAGCTCAAAGGACACCTTTCCATGGTTTCAGAGAGGTAGAACCAAGACTAAATTTCTAATCAATTCAATTAATTTTACATTAATACAAAATGAGGTCTGTTTACTACACAATCTGTCTTTGTGGAATGATATTGTGTTTTTCTCACTAGAAAGCTGTTTCTAAAGACTAGTTACAAGCAGTACTGTATCTGAGGCACATTATGACTTTCAAAACGATTGTCATTCAGCTATCTTATAAAAAATACTTAATTTCTCAAGAAAAGTAAATTAAAAAAATATTGTGTCATGATGAATTTCTCTGAACAGCTAATAAAACTTCATTTCATAAATTTCTCTCAAATGCTGATCCATACATTTCTAGTTACTGGTTGTTGAGTGGCTGCCGAGTCATCAGAGTGACTGACATACTTTTGACTTTAAAAAATGCTTATTTGGCGCATCAGTAGCAGTTTTCAATACACTGGTTGCTGTGCCCTGCAGACCTCTGAGTGGAATTAGACTGTCCTTGCCCACAGAGGCAGATTCTCCAATTATAATTTCTACAATACTGTCTCTGCCTTCAAGAACAGGAATGGTGGTGAATGCTAGAAAGTACAGACTCCATTGGACTTTCACAATTTCAGCTCACTTCCATGCTACTTACAGTTGTTGTGGCATAGATTAATAATAAATACAGCCTCTTAATCTGTAGCACAAATACTTCACCAAACTCCTCATTTGTTTAACCTTCTTTGTTTTTCCTTTTCTCATAGGAAGAAATTTGTGTTTTTCTGAGGAACACATTTGTTATGTTCATCAAGTTTGCTTCTTCATTATGCTGCTCATAGTGGAGCTTGTCTCTGCTGGTGGCTGTGATTGCTTCTGCATGTTATTGGCCTATTACCTATAGAGACTGAGGGCATGCGTGGATGACTTTCACTACTAGATGTTTCATACTGAAAGTTGGCCATATGGGAAATATCTCCACGATTACTGGGAAAGAGGTTAAAAGTATCAATGCAATTTTTTTGTTTCCATTGAGGGATTCATGGATTGTAAATTTCCTCTTTTGTGTCCCAGCATCTACACAGATAGAAATACATGTTAATGGAGCAGCTGTCGCCAGTCTCAAGCATCCAGAGACATCCTGATTCAATTAGATTGTCACTGATGAATTCATATTTGTAATATATTTTGGTCCTTAATTTGTACCCTGGGCAAAAAAAAAATAATTCCTACTTTCTCTAGTGCTACTTTCTTTAGTCCTGCTCCTCATTTCACCAAATCTTCATAAATAAAAGCATGAAAGGACAATAAACGAATACCATTACTGAAACAAAGGATACAGTAGTGCTTTTAACTTCTTCCAAATTATTGTGCAGATACCACTAAAATAAGAGGCCATTTCAAGGGACCTTCATTTTCATTTTTCCTATGCTAAAAAAAAGGTATTAAAATGTTCTCTGTCATGAAAATTTGTCGTATATGTGATTTTATACCATTTCTTAAAAGTATTGAAGAGTTTTCATATTAAACCAGGGGTTTTGATCAGAAGATAACTTGAAAAAATATTTGTGTCATGTCATGATCATGAACAGCACTTAGCAGAGAGAAAGACCTTGACTAATTATAGAACAGCACAATCACCAATCATTATGGAGTTCACCAATCATTATGGAGTTCAACAGTGGCAGATTCTGCACCTGGGATGGGGCAACCCTGGATGTACAGACAGACTGGGGAATGAGATGCTGGAAAGCACCGTTATGGAAAGGGACCTGGGGGTCCTGGTTGACAGAAAGTTAAATATGAGTCAGCAGTGCCCTGGCATCCAGGAGGGCCACCCTTGTCCTGTGGGCATCAGGCACAGCATGGCCAGCCAGGCAAGGGAGGGGATTGTCCCACTCTGCTCTGCGCTGGGGCAGCCTCACCTTGAATAATATGTGCAGCTTTGGGTGCCACAATATAAAAAAGACATTAAGCTATTAGAGAGTGCCCAAAGGAAGGCAACAAGGATGGTGAAGGGCCTTGAGGGGAACCCATATCAGGAGTGGCTGAGGTCACTTGGTCTGTTCAGTCTGGAGAAGATTGAGGGGAGACTTCATTGCAATCTTCAACTTCGTCATGAGGGGAAGAGGAAGGGGAGAGAAGGATCTCCTCTCCGTGGTGAACAGTGACAGGATCCAAGGGAATGGCCTGAAGTTGTGCCAGGAGAGGTTTAGATCTGATATTAGAAAAAGGGTTTTCACCCAGAGGGTGGTTGTGCACTGGAACAGGCTCCCCAGGGAAAAGCTCACTGCACCAAGGCTGCCAGAGTACAAGAAGCATTTGGACAATGCTCTCAGGTACATGAGACCATCTTGGGGATGGTCCTGTGCAGGGCCAGGAGATGGATTCAATGATCCTTGTGAGTCTCTTCCAACTCAGCATATTTTTTTATTCTGTTTCCAGACCTGAGGTCTCTGCTTTCTGACAAAATACAAATAATATTGCACAGCAAATCTTCTAAGTAGTGGCACATTTTCAAAAGCAGCATGTTTACTGATCTACCTACTCTTACATGGGACTCTAGACAAGAATGATATTTACCTTTGAGTCAATTACAAAAACTTACTGAAGCAGAGTTCTGATACGAGATCCACAAAAGCTTTATTAAGTTAACAACTACCACCCAAATTATCATAACACTCAATGCGCACACCCTAAGAATACCTCAAATCCAATATACTGACACTTTGCTTAGGCTTTCCTTTTTTTAATGCAATTAGTTTTAATGCAAATCCAGTTATCTTGCAACTGGACTAGATTAAATACATATACACTTGCTGTGCCTGTTGATCAGATGATTTTATGACTTTTGATCAGTAAAGCCTATAGGATCAGGACCAGGTCCCCAGGATCCAGTACATTGTCTGAATTTAACTATTGAAGCTTTGCTATTAAATTACGAAGGAGTTAACTGAACAAGCATAATTAAGCTCAAAATTAACATGAGCTAGTTATAAAATGAAAATATTTTTTATGGTTTGTTCTTTTGTTATATTGAAAGCAATAGGAGCTGAATTTATTTAAAGAAATTGTAGTATGTAGTATGTAGTGGTTATTGTCTCTGAACCTTTCAGCCACTCAAATTCAACCCAAGACCCAAAAGAGCTATAGCATGCTTATAACTCACAAATTACATCAGAATCAGGTCTTACATGCTGAGATTTCTGCATCCTCTTGTGTCTGTCAGTCTGTCTTTAACACTTACACAGCACAGGCCCAGGTACTCTTTCTTATCCATTATACCATGCCTTCAAGTATGTTCTCTGAGCTATCACACTCACCCGCTGGAAAAGGGATTTTTGAACTTTTTGAGAAGGTTTGAGACCTTCATAGAAAATTGTTTGGTGTTGTTGGAAAACCAAATGTGTATTCCCACAGCTGCTGGCACTGAAGATAAAACTTGATCTAACCATGAAAGCAGTCAGGTATGTCTACTAGAACATATTTTTTGCTGAATCCAGCATAAATAAAGTAGTTACTTGATCTCCTGAGACCAGTTGCTTGGTCTCTTGAGAAAGGGCCAGTTTATAGAGATGCTTTTCAAAGTGTTAAGCAATGCAACTCTTCTCCCTATTTGTTTTTCCTGTTGCAGCAAGTTCTTGGCTCTTTGCTCTTGTAAACAATTAGTACAGTCACTCATTAATTCTCTACTTAACTGGGTTCTTTGTAAATCTCTGTTCTCTAATAGAAAAAGAAGAAAATATGAGAGCACTTTCTTGTGGTTTATTATGGCCCTTTAACAGCATTGGAAATATTCCATCAGAAATTTTAGTCACATTATTTGCTGTAGGATGGATTAATCAAAAAAAGAAAATTCCTTTAAAGCCATTAACCTTTGCTAAAAATTGCAGATGGCTGTAATGACAATTTTTATGCCTTAGGTATTAGATGATGTACAAAGTGCCTGATCCAGCAAAAAATATTCATATCCTTATGGACCACTCAAGCCCTGGATGCTGGTTCCACAGCAGGTGAGTTGACATATTCAGACGAAAGGTCAAACTGCAACAGAAAGCAAATACCTCAAGCACAAGCAGTGAATGAGACTCCCTGTTTCCATCTGTCACAAACCTGTTTCTAGACAGTCTTCCCACCAAGAGTCATGTGAATTACAAGCCTCTCATTTCCCTGCTCCACTTCTTTCCTCTCTCATTCCTTTCTTCTGTTCCTCAGTAGTGAGAACAGCACACTGCTCCTTCACTACTTATCTTCACAAGTACCTTCTGCTTCCTTGCTTCTTAGAAATGTACAGCCAATTATTAACAAATCCACTGGAACAGTAACAACATGGATTTCAAAGCCAGACCACTAACTCAGAATAGTTCATGCCTATTCCAGTTTGTCCCAGCTGACAATAACTGCAAATTTCTCCACACCAAATAAGTTTTAAATGTCTGGACTTCCTTTTATCATTATTCAGATAATCAGAAGAGAACATTTTTTTTTAACTGCTCACTTAAACTAACACCTCTGTGGGACAACTGACAAAACTTTTATCCTCATAGCACATAGTGTACCAATACCAGCAGCTTGTTCTTATCCAGAAGTAAAAAGCAGGAAAACTTTGAAAAGGTTTGAGAGCAGTTCCTGTTGCCTAACAGAAATGTTCATTATACCCACATTCATCTGTGTGTGAATAAATAATCCAAACCTACTGTACATATAAAAGTGGGCTGAACAATAATGTTCAGGGCACATCTTCAAGATGAATTAGACTTATTCTAAAAATTGTGTATTGTGATATTCCTGTTCTGTCCTGGGTGAAAGGAAAAAAAAAGGGAAAAAGAAGGTAGTAAAAAGTGAAGAAATACAAAGCACAGGTCTTGAGAAATATTAAATATTTGCCTTAGGTTCAAATGCAGTTTTTGTTGGAGGTTCATATCTAATTCTGTTTGTCAAAGCTTGATTCTTACAGGAAGGATTTCTAAAAATAGATGCAAATATATATTACTTTTCATCTCTCTAAATGCCCACAAACATTTAAATTATGTCTTCTAACTACACACTGTTCATATACTTGCCTCATTATTGCAATCTATCATATCTGTACAGGTAATATTAAAAATCTGGTCATGTACATGGGACGCTTTAAATCAAACAATTAATTACTTTTAGAAGTAGGGCTCTTTTTCAAAGATGAAGGAAAATATTCTAGTTAGTCAAGATATCTTATTACTTCTCCATAATATACAGAGCTTTAGGGAAAGATTAGGTTTATTAAGTCAGATTCACAATGCAGGCTTTCAACACTGCCATTTCCAATAAGTACACATTTGTTTAATATTAAAGTTCCCTTTCAAAACAAAGTAGTTAAGCCTACCCTCACATTTATACATCTGCAGTTTGTTTGATAACTTACAACATAATTACAGGCTGTCCTCCCACTAAATGCTGTATTCAGACTTATGAAACAAGGTGGTAAAATATGCGCTGGAGTCTGAGTACTAAGCCCGTAATTTACCACAAGCACTAGGAAGAAAAGAAACAGAGGGGAACCCTGCTATTTAAACTGCTCAGTTATCACGTTTTCCTCCCCCACACATGCAGTAGCATATAACCCATTCATATTTCAATTTTACATTTCCCAAACTGTCATCTTGTGTTTCAAGTTCATTTGAGATCCAATCTGCTTATCAGAGCAGCAGTGAATGCTATTGCAGATCGAGAGAGAGCTGTCACTCCCCACTAACAGATAGGTCTGTGGCACATGGGTTGGTGAAATAAAGCAGGCCTTGTGGGGTTATGAAAAGTGCCCAGAGTGTTATGGAGGGAAGAGGCATCCAGCCCCTTTCTAACCTCCCATGTCCAAGCAATGAGAGGGTACCCTCCCTCTCTGTTGGAGTTGCAGCTAAAATAACCAAGTGAATTCCCAGGTAGAACCAGGGAATGTGGAAAAATGAGAGACTGACCTCATTTCAGCCTTTTCAGCCAAGTTTCTCACAGAGGGCGGGCTACCCCAGGGGAGGCACTAAAGAGGCCAGCTGCTCACTGTCCTGCAGTGCTCACTGCAGGATACCTCATCACCCCTATCCTGTCCCCAGAGCTTCTTGCTCACTTAGAAAACAAAGCTCACGTGCTTCCTGGCTTCTGTCCAGCCTTTCTTTCCAGCCTGGCTTCTCTTGGAGTAGGAAGCTCCTGTGTGCCCCTCTCCTCAGAGACTGCAAGCCATTAGCCAGAAACAATGCTTTCAGGTAGTCACATTCTCTTTCTTTTTTATTTTTGTTGTTGCTGTTCATTTTACTCTCTCATCATAGTTAAACAGCAATCACAGGTTCTGAATCATGATTTGCTGTGATAAGTATGTAAAGCTCTCCTTGCAGCATGTTCTCAGAACAGCTCCACTCTGTAAATTTGCCAGTTCACTTGGTGTGCTCCAGATAGAATTTGTCTTAGACACTACATACAGCTGTAGCAAATTACCCAAGTTTTAGATTTTAAAGACTGAAAGCTTCATCTTCACATATACTATCCATTAAACACATCCTGTGCCAGAAAAAATAATAACTATTAAAGGCATATTTATTTGCTACTGTGTTTTTTCTACCTTTTTGCTGCCTCTCAAATGTGCACCATAAGTATCAATGAAAACACAGTCACTCTTAACTACATTTTAAAACCTCAAAAATACATTTGGCACATTGCAAGATGAAAGTAGAGTTCATTTACTGTGAGAAAACAAGTAACACTGGAATAACATCTTAAATGTAGGTATGTGACTTTCATAACAGTGGAAGATTTACTAGGGGAAGAAAGGAGATAACATACTGAAAGCTGAGTGTTTTGGAGTCTTTTGTTTGCTAAAGCATCTCCATAATGTGGTGCTGAGAAACCTAGGCCCATCCCCATTCATTCTGAAGTATATTGAAATGCCAAGAAAATTAGAAAATCATATTCCACACCATTTGCTCACTAAGCTTCCTCTTAGTTCTCATACCTCTTTTATTCAAGGACACCCATCTCAGATTTTGTCTCAGCTTTCAAAAAACATAAAGGATGTTTTCCTCAAGCCAAACTCCCTACTGGTTTTTTTCAGTGTTCTCGACAAGCAGATAAAACAGGTAAAGCACAAACTACCAAGAAGCTATTGAAATCTGTTGGAATTTTGTCTCCTCCAATTACATCCAAAGTTGCAACCTTACTGGGATTCTACCTTCTGCGTGAGTTCAACCAAAGTGGTGTCTGACTGTGTCTGAAATAGTACAGGAATCTTTAAAGGACAATTTGAAAAGGTAAAAGCTTTTCTGACCTGTATGGATCAACATATAAAACATGGCTGGGACACGAGACTTCCAATAGGGGTCCCTACTTCCCTACAGTCCTTTAAGTTGACCCAGGGATGGTTACAACATTCAAGTCCCATCACCTGCTCCAGAATAATTTAAAAGATGTTAGTGTAAGAGACAGACAGAGAGGGAAATCAGATGGGTATCTTTCAGTATTTTTGCAAGCTCTTTTTCAAACTGTGTTGAAGAGCTAAGAAATTCAGTGCAACTGCTGCAATATCAGCAGAAAAAATATGGCACTACTATAAAAGAAAGGATGTGAGGCAGCGTGTCAAGGTGTTTGATTCTGAAATAATAAATCGGACTAATGTTTGAAATTAAGGTCCTATATTAAACTAATTACAATTTCTGTTCTTATCTGTCAAAGCTGACTACTTGCATGTCTAAGGACCTACATAATCTGAATCATAACAGGCATAATTTATGCTTTTTTCCCTAAACCTTTGTCCAGAAAAACATTTCCTTGGACATATTTTCCAAAACTCCAGTTTGCCCTTCTCTTCTTTCCCCATCTATCAGTTAGCCAGAAAATATTCTTCAATACACTGGTGAAACATGAGTGTGGTGTGATAAGTCCACCTAGAAAAGACACATCCTCTACAATACAGGTTGGTATTTGGGCATGTAATTCCTTTGGGTTATGAATCATTGCCTAATTAACATCCATCTATAGTTCAAATAGTATCAATTAAAACATGAATGTGATGATGTCCACAAAAAGAAAGAAAACAGATTATAAGTGGCTTCTGAAAAGACATTTCACATCTGTGAACTGACCCACCTGGCATGAAAACAAGAACAGGAAGGCACACACAAGGCTTTATGTTATGGTATGCCTAATTATCCAATTATACCTTTTGTCCCACATAATTAAGCCAGCACTGAGGGAAGGAATGGTGCTTCTGGCTAGATTCACAAAAAGGTCTATTGAACAGTGTATTTTGGTGATGGGCAGTGGTTTTATTTTTTCTTGATTCTTGCCAGTGATAGGAATCAACTCCTGACAGCTGGTACTACAATTCAGAGCTCAACTGCTAGGTGGCTGGGCTCTGGGTTGCCTGTTGCTTCTTTAAAGTTCAACAGCAATGATCTTTGGCAGTAAAGCTCTCTTGTTACTAGTGTTTCTAATGCACTGATTTGGGGTTTACTCACACTACTCTTTCATGACAGCATCTTAAGTGCTGTGTCATGGTGAGCTCCATGAAAAATTGTGATAAAACAACAAAAGTGCAGCTAGATTCCTTTTGCAGCTCTTTGATCTGGAAGCCTGAAGTGAAAGGTCTGCTCTTGCTCTAACAGTCCTTATCACCCCCAGGCTAAAGCACAGGTTGTAGCACCCATCTGAGGCCTGGGCTTTGGTTACACCCCTTCTCTTTGCCAGAGAAGGTAACAGAGCAGTGACATAATTACCACTGTGCACCCTGCATCCACCTCTTGAGCCAGAATAGGCTGGGAAGCCAAGGTCCCATGTGGTCTCTGATGTAAGTAAAGATTGCTGCAGTGCTGGAGAGAGAAAGGGATCAAAGCTATAGGCAGCCAAAGTTCAACTTAGTAATTTGATGACACTTTGGCAAACCTGATTCAAGCCTGGGGAAACCCCAGTGCCAGGGAAATATTTATCACTTGTCCTATTTCAAGCTTCATCTTTGGCCTTTAGGAAATATCTCCTTTTAATGTCATTATTATAAATAAATCTATAGGTCCTGCAGAGTGGGAACAAATTTATAAAAGAAGTATTTTTGCATTGTCACTTCTCAGGACATAATCACACTAGACTAGAGACCCCATGGTTATGTATTCACACTAACAAAAAGCAAAATTTTCCATCCCACCTGCTGATTTGTCTGCTCCTGGAGTGCAGCTCAATAAGAATTGGCTTGGGTTAAGAAACATAAAATAGAAGAGTCAGTTTTCAATAATTTCAGGCTCTATCAGTTCCAGTAGAAGTCCAAACATGCTGTTAGACCTACAAAAATATATTCACAGGCTACATCCAGTAGTACTGATGTTTTCCATTCATCATTATATAAGTTATGCTTCAGGACAAAGTATTCTGAAGAGCTGTTAGGGAAGGTGACACTACCACAAAGTATTCATATTCAAAGCAGACTTTAAACTGGATTGCAACAAGTATGAGATATAGTAGAACATAGCAGTCAACAAACCAAGGATAAAGACAGTAATCTACGCCCCAAATGGTCCTTTGAAACAAGGCTAATCATTGCCAATACCTAACAGCTGAACTATTTCAGACAGTGTCAGCTTCCCAGACAGTCACTAATGCTGACTGACATGCAAAGTGAATGTGGAAATATCAAACTATAGTCCAATTCCTGAGGTTCTTACTCATACATTTAACACAGTTGTTAGTAGGGGAATTTTTTTTATTGAAGTCAATCCATTCTGACACCCTGCTCTGAAAGCTTGTTGGACTTGGCAATAATAATTCCTTCTTCTTCTTTTAATGTGTTATCCTTTCAGCCTTGATCCTTTCATCTGTGTCCCCTGTAGGAATGATGTGCAATCCCTACTCTCTTTCAAATTATTGAGACATCTGGAGATGGGAGTAAGGAGGCATGACAACCAAAATATAACAAAGAACCCTAAATTTAAAAAGCAAATTGACCTTATAGTTGCAGAGAGAAAAGATTGCTATGATTATAAACACCTGATAATCTGCTCACTATCTGAAGTATGTTTAATTCAACTGAATGCAGTATCTTTTCTCTTGCAGATATTTTGGATTTGAGTAAAAATAATTAAATTGTGATGAAAGATGAAAAATATGAAAAATAGGAAAAATAGGAAAAATAGGAAAACCTTGACTTTTTTTGTTGAAAACAACTCTACCAGTTGAGAAACAACTGAAATTAACAAAGAAAATCCCAAGTCTCTACCAAACTTCTTCTGCAAAAATGTGACATCAGTTTGAAATTTCAGCTAAGTAAAAATGGTGTACACAAGTGCAAATTGTAGAATCTTTTTTTTTTCTGCAAAGAAAGACTATCTGATTATTTTCAATCTCTTATATAAACAGTCAAAGCCACATAATTGAAAGAAAAAAAGCTGGGAGGTATTAGATGATGTTTAAATTCAGGATGACAAAGATATGCTGGCAACAAATATGTTGATACTTTGCATCATGGGTCATGGTGAAGACCTGTTCAGCAACTCAGCAGAACATCAATGTTATGTCTGCCAAACAGGCAGAATTGAGAACATTTTGTCATGCCTCCAAGGCAAACTCTCTCTAAATTAGTCTACAAGCCAGGTCGACTCTACCAGCAGAATAGAATATCCTGAGTATTTATGTGTTTTAGGCAGCCCCTTGTAACCTCCAGCCCACCAGGTCTCACTCTACCACATGTGCCATAACATTAGTGCTCTGCTTTGCCCCTTGTCAGCCACAAGCTCACAGGCATGCCAGGCACCCTGCCTAAATTCTCAGCAATCATCTCCTTTCAGGGTGACTGATTTGAAGGTTCCTGTATGGACAGAGGAAAGCCTGTTTTAAAAGCCTGCATCATGCTGTGAGACCAGCTCCCAGCTTTGTGTCATGCAAACCTTAATCTCTTCACAAGCTGTCTAGTTGCATCTCAGTCTGGTGTGAATATCATTTCTCTGCTGAGGGATCTGGATTGCTCATGATCTAATCATACCTCCTGTCATCTTGATACAGGTTATTTCTCCTACATGTTTATCACAGATGCATACTTCCAAATGTCAGCTAAAAACAATGTGACAATACCGGCAAAATGTTTTGCTTTATCAAGTGCAAAACAGCTTGTTGGGTATTTGAGCAAAAAGGCACCATCTTCTTTTCTATATTTAAATCCTAATGCTTGCCTTTTCAAAGTGCTGTTTGCTTCCTCCTTGCTTACCCTCTGAATCAGTGACAGTATGCTTTCACACTGTACTGCATTTTTGTAACTCATGTAACCTGAAAAGTTGCTTCTGTGTCAATTTTTTTTTCTATCATTGACTACTTTAAATGTAAGTCTTCATCCACTGATATTCACAAAACATTTCTGTGAATATCCCTGAATATACCTTCAAAAGCAATCATTCCCTCTTGCACAGAAATGTAAGGGCCTTTTAAGTACATAACCAAAAGAGTGCATATCGTGGGCTCTGTGTGTGAGTCCTCCCTTACTTTTACTGTGTCTTTATTTGAATGTTTATTGAACTTTTTTACCTTCAGATCCAAACCCATAAAAACAGAGGGAAAAACATCCTGTTGCAAGTGACAGAAAAGGAAAAGGGCAGCAAAAGCCCATGCCAAAATCTGAAAGTTGAAGGAAGGATCCCAGTGAGGTGATACAACTTTGTGTGTGCAGGACAATAAATAGGAGAGAGATCTTTCCATGTATTTAACCCTAGCTGCAGGAGAAGGACAAAGGGCAGCAAACTCAGGTCTTCCCAGCAAATGAAGAACCAGAGAGAAGGAGGAACAGACAAAATCAGGCACATTACTGGGAGCAAACTCTCCCCTGAGAAATAATTATAATAAAAAATCCTTCTTTCCCCCAAAAGGGAGAGAAGCAGGTGAGACACTGCCCTGAGGTCTGTTTGAGGAGGGGTGCAGCCATAGAGTGTTTACCCAGACCTTTCAAACTACGTAGTGTTGTCTTCAGTAAGACATTACTGTGAACATATTATAGCACAGCTATCAACCTAACACAACCATTCACACCCAGGCAGGTTGAGCACTTCATACATCACTCTATCTAGGGCTTTGCCTTTAAATCCTCTTATTTCGCTCCCTCAAAGGCACCTCAGTGTGTCCTAGCCAAAGAGGCTGCACAATTTATCAATAACAGCAGCAGCTGCTGACACATCTTGCAGTTACTTGGAACAGTAGCAACCCACCTGTAAGGAAACAGGGAAAAAAATCAGCATCTGAGACGTGCACGGGTAATAAAGGCAGGGCAGTGGTTTCATGAGGCCTACAGCAGGCTCCAATATGGGAAATTTAAATGAATGTGGCATTGATTTCTCCTGTAGCTCGATTCAGTGATTAAAGCTGTAACCAAAGGCTCTTTTCATTTTTTACTCAGGCAAATTCTCACTGCAGTCAAAAAATCTATCCAATGAAACTCTAGGAAAACCTCAGTAGTAGTCTGTCCAAAGGTTTAACACTACTTGCTTTATTTCTAATCACTCTCTTTTAGAAGGGTAATTAAAGCCACTTGACATGTGAGATGCTGTATACGTGCTCTGACCTAGTATGAGAAAGCAACAAGATAGGCTCCTTTGTTGGAAAATAAAAAGCATGAACCAGAAGCAATAATCTCCTCTGGGTTTTCTGCAGCATGCCCTGATTAAAAAGGAAATCTTTCTCCTGTCTACAAATCGAGACAGAAGAAGTCTACAATGCAGCATTCAGACTCCAAAAGTTACAGAGGTGCAGTGTGAGCAGCTGAAGGCAACCCCTGAGCCAAGACTTTCCCATCCCCTCCCTTGTATCCCACCCTCGCTTTTGTTACCTGTCCTGCCCACCCACACACCTGCAGTGCCCATCGGTGCTGCCTCACCTGCCCCCCTCCCCTGCCCCCCTACACACAGGCAGATGTTCCCTCCACTGCTGAGAACTGGATTGTTGCCCTTATTTATTTAGTTCCCTTTTTCCTAATCACTGGAGATGACCACATGGGGTTGTCTTTGTCACATCATGACTGCTGCCTTTTATAATTACAAGACACTGGCTTTTCTGTGCCTTTTCAGACACAGTTTAAGGATTAATGCTGTTACATATCCTTTTCTTCTGACAGAGCTAGACTGTTTTCTCCCTACTGTTTGTTACACATTTACAATAACCTCTTAAATTTCACCAGTGGAAGGTACAGCACCATCAGAAGTGATCATCAATTAACAGCATTAATATACTGTGATATCAAAGTCTCTTGGAAATAATCCTTATGTTTAAATTTCAGGGTTTTTTAACATTCAGAGGCTACTTAATGCAGTTTAAAAATAGTAGAATAGGTCACTTGGAGGCAAAACAGTTTGAGAACAGTTATATATCTGCCTCTACAGCAAAATGCTAATGACCTTTGAAATACAAAGGTGAGGGAGTTGTTCTATTTATTGTTTAGTGTTTTGTACATTTACAGACCAGGTCCAGAAGCATTTATTTTTCATCTCAAAATCTGATTGCTGTGCTAATGCCATTTAAAACTAAATGAAAGAAAATTATATTCTCTACAAGAATTCGATTATTTCCTTTCTTTGGATAGCAAAGAAAATAATAGTAATTTTTATCCACACAAATGCCTGTGTAGAAACTTCTGTGCATAAATCATATTGGGCCTCCATAATTTGTTATTAGCTATTGGTTATAACTGGGATAAATGCATGGGAACACTGTTTATGTAATTGTAAGCAATGTCACTTTTGAATTTGGGTCTCAGACTTCCTGTAGCTTTAAACAAACCTTTCTCTAGTTTTCTCTTTTCCTGCAAATCTTTGTGTTTAAGCCAAACAGGAATACTGTTCCCAGTCACAGGAAGAGTCAAACTGGTTCTCAGAGAGAGCAAAAAACCCAAGGGAACCCACTACACAGTTGTATCAACCATGTACATAATGTTTAAAGTGGTATTTTAGGAATTAAATGGGCTGAAATACTCAAGGATTATTCAAGTTTTTAGTGACCCACGTGATGCTTGGGTCAACATCTTTACAGATTCTTTACGGGGAGGTCCAGTGTGTTTCCTGACTCCTGGCATGGTGTAGTCCAAAGGAAATGGCTTAATACCACACACCATGGTAATTCTCCTTATCTTTTCCCTTCATTTCCATCTTTTCATCTTTCCTATCATACTGATAGTATGAGACATAGCACAGGACAACAGAACCAACTTACTGATCCACAGGTGTGGAAGCCTTCAGTTGAAAATGCTAGCAGTTGAGTGGGATGCTTGGATACCACATTCCCAGATGAGGAAGGAAAGAGTTCAGCACAAAGACCTCATCCTCTTGTGCCCTTTCAATGATGATCATTAGCGCCTCCAGAAACACAAAAAAGCAATCTACATTGTGTCTTTTCAGAATATCACTCAAAGAAATAATTTAAGAATATTTTAAATGTTAGCAATTTACAGAAATAAAAACCTGTACTTGCTTTGCGTGAAATAAGGGTTTACAACAATAAGCTTTATATGCAGGTAATAAAAGTATATGTTCAGATAGCTTACATATAGACAGCAAGCTGAACACCCATTTATGAGTTAAGCTTGCATGCCCCACTTACAGATATTCTGTGTTTAAATTAGCTTAATTGCATACTCAAAGCCTTGATTCCTGTTTGTAAATCTGATTTTTATTGGATTTCCCTTCTATAAAATATTCCCAAAGCACCTCCACCACTCTGTTGCAAGTATTTTCTTTTTTTTCCTAATCTTTAGCTTTTATCACAGATTCCTTGGGGCAAATACACTGTTTACTATATAAAAGCATGTTGCAGCTCACCTGATATTTCTATTTGCAAAAATACAAGAATCATTCTGTAGATCTCCCAGCTGACAGTGCAAAAACTTCTTTTCCTCACGGGAAAGAAAGAAGTTAGAGCCTGCCCTCATGCCCACAGTCTGTAAAGCAGGGCATGTATTTGGAGAAGGGTTCCTTGCTCCCTCACCTCCTGGATATATGTGCAAACATCAGGCATAACACAAGCTGCTGCAAATTTCTTTCAAAGCTGCAGATGTCCAGTCTCAATCCAGACCACAACACAAAGTTCCCATTCTCCTCACTCAAAAGAGACAATGCCTCTCTAGACTCATTACTCTACATACTCATTCAGATTAGGGCCCTCAGAACTAGGAATACCAAACTGTCTTACACATTTTCCCAGCTTATGATGTATGCTACAGTCCACTAGGAACAGATCTGAAATAATTATATTTCATTTCATCTCACGTCAGACAACAAATTAGCTTAGCACATTTTAATGGAGTGGTGCACAGTGCCTCTTTCACTTAATGAGACCACATTTTGATGAGGGACTCTAGCGGGTTAAGGAATCATAACCATAATGAAATACAAGGTTTGGGGTTTGGTTCATTAGGCAACAAGGAGAGCTCTTCAGAATACTTGCTTCCAAAAAGAAATACTTATGCCAGGATGTTATATCCCTCTGGAGAGTTTTTCTGTGAACTGTCATTACTGGAGAAATGTATTTGGAGGGAGAGTAATGGAAAGAGGGATTAAAGAATTCAACTGAGCCACAACATATTTATCCATCCAAAAAGGATAAAAAGTTGATTCCTCAGTCAAGAAAAGGAAAAAAACAGTTCATTAATCTAGTCTGATAATCAATCTTACACTGGAAAAAGAGACATTTCTAATTCCAGAACACCAGTTATCTTGCATATATTGAAAGTATGCATGCATACTGGCAGTTATATATATCTCTTTGCACCATGTATACAAAAAAATACCAGCAGAAGATATGGGCAAAATACGTGTCTCCAAACTCTGGCAGATATTTTCCTAGAAGAAATTAGTATGGCAACTTCACTAGCAGCAGACACCAATTAAAAGGGGACAAATGAGCAATTCTACACTATTTAAACCTACAGAAAGTCCTCTTGTTCTAAACAGAACATTTCCTCTTCACAATGAATATATGATCAAGCAAAAGTTGAAGATTACTATTGGGAAATGTGATGTGTTTTCACACCAATTCTCCTTATGATTATAATTTTCATAAACTAGCAAACATATTGGTAATAGAGAAGGAGGGAAAAGTTATGGATTACCTTGCCCAGAGGTAGTCCCTCTAGAAACGTAAGCCAAAATGTTGTGCAGTTTTGAGGGAGGTTGAAGAAAACCAGATAAAGGAGGGAGGAGTTTATCTTTTGGTTCACTTATACCCATACTTGTCCCAGAAGCTAAGCCATGCACCTGTAGCACCAAGCAATTGTGACCATGTTAAAATTTGAACAGAAGAAGATGAGAGAGGATTGTAAGTACTGGAAAATAATCAAAATGCCTTTCATTAGTAGTAAGGGAATGCTTTGAAATCTGAGCAGAGACCTGGAAACCCTGAACATTTATTTTCTATAAAAAATGTTAAAAGTCTGAGTCTGGAGACTGAAAGAGGCTTTCTGGGGCCTCTGTTCATCTTTACATGTGGATGTTCCTATTGACACGTGCGTGCCACAGACCACACAAAATCTCACAGAAAACTGGATGATAATACCTTCCATCTCTGAATTACTGAAAACAAAGTACAGTGGATAGAGTAGAAGCATTTCTTTCAAAGGTTAACAATCTGACTAGTCCTCCCAGGCATAATCATCCAGTAAAAATCATAATTAAAAGTCATAATACATACTTTTTTCCCAAATCCCACACTTGACTTTGATCATAATATCAGATTACATGGGACACATGATCAACAATTTTGTAATTAAATCGCATCAAAGCTTGCTGACCTTTTGGTGCAATCTTTTGGGTAAAATTCACAGTACACAAACATGTTTTAATCTATGTGAAACATTTAACATGCATAAAGAAAGGTAACTTTTGACATCAACATAATTAGCCCTGGCATATTGACTCTAGATGTCAGCCCTTGGTTGTGAGCTAACTTGTGTGAGATCTTGACATAATCATGTTAAGTGCTGCCAGTTTGCGTAGCTGCCATAGATTAAACAAGAAAAATGGTATCAACAATGTAGGCATATGCTCTCTGCTGCATGCTAATGAAGCCATTTGCACTAAAATTGTTGATATTTAGAATTTCCTTTGTTTTCATTATGAAAACGATCAATAGTATAGAATCTTTGTACTTTTTGAAATAGGCTATTAATTAACCCATTGATTCTTTTGGAGAGTGAGATTAATAATCTTCATGAAAATATATTCCCTTTTTCAAGGTCTTCTCTGAGCCTTCTAGGATGCTGAGATCTACTGACAGAATAATGTTGCCTTTTCATTGTATGAATAAATAGCCATAATAGCTACAGCATAATTTGCAGATTATTTCAGTTCTCCTTGAACCAAGGTCTGAAAGCTGCTAAAACCACTCAATAAGGGAAACTTGCCATCAGATGAAATTTGGATTTATATCCACAGAAAAGCACTGGATTTAATTTCTCTTAACTTTATCTGGAAGTTGCATACTGAGAGCAGAGACCTCTGAAGACTTTTCAACTTGGCCTGTCTTTGCATGCTTGATATCCTGCAATCACCTTCTGAGATCTTAGAGCTGTGTCATTTCTCCTAGCAATGAGAGATAAGAGGATGTATTTTCACATTCCTTAAGCTTGATAACATTAAAATATTGTATCTTGGCATCAGTAGAAACTTCATTGCAAATGTAACACTGTAGGGTTCAATACATGCAAGGTTAAAACTATCCAATTTTAATATTTTTCTAGTATTTTAGGTAACACAATACTAATGCTTATTTCAGCATATGCCTTGGTGCTTTGATGATTTGGGGAAAGGTAGCAAATTTTACCACATGTACAAAATAATCATGAGACCACAATTTAGGGCAGTAACAAAAACACAGTTTCAAACTTGTCTATTTATGCCACACAGAAAACAAAGTTTGACTTTTGAATATAATGATTTCATAATCACAGGCTACAAGCTCAGTATTAGCAACATCCATTAGAAAAATACAGCATTATGTTTTATTGTTAAAAATATACTTAACAAGTACTGGCTATAAAATGACATTAGGTGTTGGCCAGCTCCAGAATTTTTACTTTTCCACATTCCAGTGCATTGCACTGGAACTAGTTTTGAATGTCTAAATCTGAACCCACTCTAGGGTTCTAAGGCAGTCCTTCTGTTTAGGACCTCTTTGAAGTGAAATCATGCTTTTCCCACAATTTAAGGGGAATAGAAAATCACATAAAAACAACTGGCTTCTCAGTAATTCCACCATTTTAAAAACTCTGATTCTAAATCCCTTGCAGTGGGTGGATGCTGCTGATCCAAATCCAGCTATAACCCTGATAGTGACTGAGCCTGTGCCATTCTGGTTACAGATCTCATGAGCCAGGAGCTAAATCCTGTTAGAGTGATTGTCTTCAGAATCCTTTTTTGTACGAATTTTAAAACCGCATCTTTATAAAGTATTCCTATTAGTACATTAATTTTCTTCCTCTAAAAATACACCTGAAAATTAGTTAAATCTTTCAACAAAACTGATTCTTTTGAAAAGGAAAATTGGAGCATTCTAATAACCTGGGTCCATTCTGGAACTTTTTTAAGGTTCTTGCTAACCTTTTGTTCCAGTCTTCTCAGATAATATTTATTTGCCTAGAAACAACTACTTACTGCCATTGGGACAGCCTAGAATTGCCTGCCTTGCATCCAGCTACTACTCCAGAAGGGCACAGGCACACTGTAGGCCCTGTGCCATCTGTGCCAAGGCCACATTGTTGTCACGGATGCTCAGAGTGGCTCCAGTTGCAGGGGGCATCTTGGTGGGGGCAATTGAACTGAGTCCCTAAGCACTGCTCCAGCAACATAGGGTAGAATTCAGCATGGAAATAAAAGACATGTTTTAGGTATCTACATACAAAGTAGATGTCCAAGCTCCTACTATAGGCAATGGAGAGTTAGTAAAAACAAGTAGTGGAGACCAGAGACTTCTTACCAATCTGCTCAATGTATCTTAGGGTCCAGCAACTGTACTTACTGCAGATTCAATTCAGTTGCCTAAAATTGGTCCTTTCAGCTATTGTGATACACAAATGTTGTAAACGTGACATAAGATATGGGAAACATGAGCCTTTCTGGAACAGCTTGAAGCAGGAAAGTCTAAGTTTCAAATGGCACCAGAAAACTATGTTTAAGCCACTGAATCAAGCTCTGCTGTTATACTATGAATTTAGATGCCCAGATGACATGCAGACCCTTATTTTTATGTATCTGATCTGGAACTAAATCCAAAAATGGTGTTGAATGACAAATTCTCTTCTAGAGCCCAGTTTTGCCATAACCCTCACAAGTTTGAATCAGAAACATCACAAAATGTAAATTGAATTAGCTTGCTGTACAACTGAGAGCAGATCCACCTGTTCGGTTTCTTTTTCTGTTACAGTCCAGTAAGAATATAGATTTTACAATTCTGCAAATCATAGGCTTAGTCTTGCCACTCCAAGCATCAAATCAAAACCAATTCCGGATTAAGACATGAACATCAAAGAGGTACTTCTACTGCTCCTCCTCCTTCCCTCACAGCATCTTGCTCAGCCATTTAGGGAATTAACTCCACAGTCCATGTACACCAAAACAAGTATCTGCAAAGGAATTTTTCTATTCTGCTTATTTTTTAATAAGAATGAACCTTTCTGAAAGAGTTGTTGATGTGCCCTCCTATTCTGCATGATGTTTATAAAAAGCACTTTGCAAGCAATCTTGACAGTACCAATATTTAGTAAAATGGATTTCTTTTACTTTTTGCATTGCCACACAGGTTATTGATTCTGGAAATTTAATTAAATTTATTTCCTAGTATCTCAGCCTTTCACGTGTCATTTTAGTATCCCTTTGTCTCATCATGAACCCATTAATACCTCCAGGGCTCTTGATGCATCCTGGACATAAAGAACAAGTATTCTTTCTGCTGCACAGAGAGAATATAATGCTCAAAAATATTCCATTGTGAAAATTTTTATTCATCTCCTCTGCACAGATGTTAGTTTTACATACATACACTCAGGTATAAATAAATGTTAATTGTCAGTTTTCTCTGGGGAACTGTGTTTATTTCTGAGTGCTTAATACATCAACTGCTTTATATTCTCTGATGGGATGTGTATATAATTCTTTGCTGCTCCTTCTCCAGAACTTCAAGGAGTCGTGGATAACACAAATAACTGGTACCAACAACAGGTGGAAACATCAAAAACAAGTCTAGGAAATCCACTATTTTTTTTCTGGCAGTGGCAACATATTTTTCTTCCTGGCACTACATTCTGCAGTGTTACTACAGAGCAGAAGCTTAAAATTTCTCTTAATTTGTCAATTCCAAAAAGAATAATTTGAGTGCCAAAAGGTATGTTACAGTATTCCTACACCTTTCAAAATTTCTTAAGCTGCAACACTTGAATAACATGAGAAAGATTTCCAAATGGTGTCTTACTCAATCCTCTTTTTTCTCCCAGTTTCTTTGCTTAACTGAAAAATGCTGAAACTTCAAGAAATCTTTAAGTCTCCTCTGTATTAAGCCCATTTTCACTTAATTTTTTTATATGCACTGAAAAACGGTATCAACATTGGGAACAACGTTCCAGAGCAGTACATGGTTCGTATCTGGTATTCTACATTAGTTTTTATTCCCTACCAGATTATTTTCATATGTAACTTCAAAATTGCTGACTCCTTTCTCCCTACCATTACTTAAGCTCCTTGTTGTCTTCTTTTTACAAAGGTAATGTCATGTCCAAATTATTTTTGACCTGTGTTTTGTTACCCTTCAATCACCTATAACTTCTGCTACTTTTGTTCAAATACAGAGAAATCGACAACATAAATTTTCACTTCCTAGAAATCTCATCTGCACTCTGGACACCAGTGTGATCCAGGAGTTTTGCCCATGGGGGTAGTTCTTTAGATACTTGAAAAAGTTAAAACATTCTTTCCAAGTCAGTCTGCCCATACAGGCAGACGGTCTTGTGTTTGAGGCTAAACCTTGGAGCCATTGATATCAATAAGATCACTTTTTTTTTTCCTATAACACATTATTTTATGCTTAATCAAATACATTGATTAAATTGGGATATATGTGCCCAAATATATGCACTTCACATTTTTTATGTATTACAAATATATGTATATATAAATAGATATATATTTATACACAATCCAATAATAACTGGCACCTTGCACATACTTACTTTGTCAAAATTATTATTCAGATATTTAAACCTTTTTTAAAATTGGATTTTTCTCAGCTTGTTTATATAGGCAGACTTTAAGATGTTCATTACAATGAAGATTCTACCATAACCTGGATCAGATTTGCTGAAATGTCTTGCCTCTTACACTTTCCCATCCTGCCTTTGCCATGAAAGGTGTTTCATTTTGACTCAAGTATGCAAGCAATGTGTTGTGATATTACAGATTATCTTACTTACAAAAGCTTATCAGGAGTGCAGTAAACAGCATGTATGGTCACATCATTATCCATAGATTCAGTACCTTATGGAAGACAGACACTTCAGGTGTTTTCCTTTTCATAATAATTTCTAAACACATTTTTTAGACTGTGAATCCTTCCAAACATTTCAGCCTGTTTTCATGATGCCTTCTATACCCTTTTAGAAGCTTATGATTAAGCCCTGCACAACAACCGCTCCCTATATACTCCCTCACTGTCAAGAGGTTAACTGGCAGATCTTTATTTGCCACATTTTCCCCCAGGCCCCAAAGCCCTCGTTCCCTCTGCCACAATAAACAGAGACCCTACAAGCACAGCTCCAAGTACACACGACCCTCACTTCCATCTCTGCAGGAGATTTCTGTTGACTATTCCCTAACCACTACATACAGCAAAGCCACTAACGCTTTGCTATTATCCAGGCACTGTATGCCTCCTGAGGGGATGGAAATGCCTGGGTCTTCTTTATAATAGTTATTGTCAGAGCAAAGCCCACTGGAAAAAGCACAATAATTTCACCTTATAAAGAATAAACACTACTATTCGTGTAACGTAAGGAAATGCAGCTGAAGCCCTGAATGCCTTTGGCATTCAAAATTCATTACAATCCGTGTACCCAAAAATTGTATCAAGTCTGAGATTTCTTATAACTAACCCTGATTTTATGAGGACTTCACTCCTCCTTCACAACCTCCAGAAAATTAGAGTTTACCTATGCTTATTTTTAGACATGAAGGGAAAGAGGATTTCATTTTAACAGGCTTTAAAGAATAACTTGTGAAGCCAAAAATAGTTTCTGGTGATAATATGCTGAAACTTCAAAATGCTTAATGCTAAATCCTAAAAGTACTAGACAGCAATTTTTACTATTTTAGTTACATGAAGGGTTTCTATTTGCATGAAGGTACTTTGGTCTTCATGAGCACATCATTTGCAAAAGCCAGTTTCCAGCTTACCATGACACTTCGCAACAGGACATCACCTTGTAGTATATATGAAATTTGTTTACTACTTCTATAAATCACTATTTCTAGAGAGCATATTATAAGATCTCCAGCACCTGAAGTTCATTTGCTTCATTATTCTACTGGGCAGTAAAGCTTCTCATGTGCAGAAGGAATTCTGGCCTCCATTTTTTTTAGTTATTTATGCATCTGAAATTATTTTCTCTTTAATAATTTTTGTTTCAAAAATCTTTTCTTTTATTCAAATCAAATTTGACTCATCAGTTACTGAAAGTGATATTGCTAAGTTTCAATATGTCATGAGAAGTAAAAATACACCTGTAAAGATAGTCAATTTGCCGAGAGTTCTAGTATAATAGTTTTTGATTAGAGTGTTAGCAAACTTAGTTCCCCAACAGCAGTCTTCAAAACTGGCTTGTTCCTTCCAGTAGATTTCCAGTGGAGCTAAGAAAGCAAGTTTTATCTTTCTACACCAAACAGTTCATTTTTTCCTTACTGAAGAATAAAGGAAAAGTGTAAAAAAACTGGTTAGCAATGAAACTTTTAAAATTGAGTATCATTAATTTTGACATGGTCTCCAAACCCACAGACAGCTTTTGTAACCACTGAAATGACTCTGAAGGTCAAGCCAGGATATTTTTATATGTGGTGAGTATTAAAATTTGAATTATCACTTTTCTTTGATCGTGTCTCATTTTATCATCTCAATAAAGAAATTCCAAACTGAAGATCATGTACAATGTATCAGCATATCCTACCACAATTTATTGAAACATATTATAAGGATTGAAGGTCATTAGAAGCAAACACACAATCTGTTATTTCCTACCAGTCTGAAGGGTTGATTTTTCAACTTTAATAATCCTTGATAAACGTTATTCCTCTAGAATGCATGAAAAGAGATCCTAATATCTTACATATAGAGATTTATCCTAATACCTAATATCTTACATATAGAGATTTATATGCATTCTTCTAAAGCAATATCTTGTTTCACACTCATAAACTAATGTTTCGCTTCCAAATAATATATGATTAGCAGATATTATGCCAAGAATAAATCTACTGCACAGTAATATAATGCATCTGTAAGCTTCAATACTTGCACAGTACTCTAGCAGAATACCTTGTAGCAACCAATAATACATTTCACACTATCAATGAATAGCATAACACAGTGAAAGATTCATGGAAGTCTTTGCTATACCAAATAAATTTTGCTTCTTAGCCAGATTTTGTTTTAGAATAGGCTGCATTACAAACAACTCCTGGGAACTATAAGTTCAGGATCGTTTCTATAATATCTGCAGATATATTGATGTCAAATCTTGAGCATGAGGTTCCAAACTGATTTGATACCTAAGCAAATTGGAACAAATGCTATATCAAGGGCATTTTTTTCATCACTAATAAACCTAACATATAGCACAGCACTGAGCTACTCTAATATATATTTTCAAGGATGAGCCTAACTGCAGGTAATAGAACATATCTTGAATGTAGATGTTTATATGCAGCAGCAACAACAAACTTAAAGCCCGCTCTATGACATTTATACTCTGTAGCCAAGGTAGATATAACTTTTGGCAAACTTTCTCTGACTACAAGTGACAAGGTTTCTTTATAGCCCAAGTTAACAAAACACTTGTAGCTGTGCAGGTACTTCAGATGAGAAACACTACTTCTCTAAGCTATTCATACCACATCTAAGTCACCATGCCTCCCTCTCTTAAAGAGTTGTAAAACACTTCGTCTTATAAGATCCTGTTAAATTTTTCAGCTGTTTCCCTCTGCTTCCAGAAGGCAATTGTATTTACAACAGGCTAGTGACAACAATTTAAAAAAAAGGAAAAGAAAGGAAAACAAAAGCTGTTTCATGGAGGAAATATTTCAACAGCTAATATTTCATGTCTACAAGGGGAAATAACCACCATGAGTCTGAACATCTGCCTACTTTTAGGCTCCTCTTCCACAGACCAAAGGAACTTTATGAAGAGGTGAAGGATGCATGCTTGAGAAAAAATAGTAAGCAAAGTTTTGAACCCCAGATTCCCATGGTCTTGGTAGGTTCCATAGATGGTGAATGAATCGATAAAGAGCTTGTGTTGAAGGATCTGACAGTGTCTTTCAGGTAAAATAGATAAATTAATGCCTGTTGTAGATATGAGTTTTCTACTTAGTGTTCATTTAGGGCTCAAACATTTAGATCTGAAAGCAGTTTTAATTGCCTTAGAGACTGAGGTGTCATCTCTCATATTTAGTGAAAATTTGAGAGAAGGGAAAGAAAGAGAAATGATGATTTAAGAGGCACAAGACAAGTGACGTTGTGAACTCTATCGCTCAATACATAACTATACCAATTTCCAAAATTACTGTAGTAATTCAAATAAATACCAAAAAAAAACCAAAAAACAAACAAACAAAAAAAAACCTGTGATGAAATTGACTGGAATTTCCATTAGAAATGGACAATCCCTATGACATAAAACTGGTCATTACCTATCTATTTACTTTTTTGACAGCAACATCCTGGAAACACAAGCTGCTGCTGAAGGATAAGTGGGAATGCATCAGGCAATACTCTTGGTCGGTGGAAGAGGCCCCACCAGCTCAGTAATTGTGATGTCAAGACTGATAAACTAAGCTCTCCGTAACTCTAAAATCTCTGTGTAGTGCAACCTCCCTCATGCTCTGGCCCTTCTCCCCAATTCACCGTTCCCCTCATTCTTGCACCAGGATTGATGCAAAAAAATTCTCAGTTCTCCCTAGGTCTCTCATAGCTCTATATTCACACTCCCTTATCAGGCGTGTTTCCTATAAGACACTATGTGATAGCTGGAACATGGAGCATGGAAAGATCTTCTTCAAACTCAAAATACAACACAGTTAAAATTTGAGTAACTCAAATCAGGAAAGCAATTAGGGAAAACCCTATCTAACCCACATAGGTGTCAGGGATTTTTCTCCCTGATAATTATATATGTATTAGTGAGGAAACTCTCTGGCACCTTTCTCTTTACCGAGCTGGCTGCCTAGATAAATCACCTCTCATTAACAATTCAGAAAGATATGCTGATGTCTGAGACCTCAGAGGAACCTAATTTTCTAGCCATTCTCTGACCAACTTAACTCAGACTGCTTTGTATAAAAAGCTCTGGCAGGTATGAATGGTACCCACTTCTTACATTGAAGCTGAGTGTTTGAAGGACTTGCCTCAAAAGCAGGAGTCCAGCTTCAACAGAAGGGGGATATCCAAAAAGGATAATCCATCCCTTTGATCCAAAAAGGTGGTGTTGAAGGCACTGCCTAGAATGCAAAACCCATTAGAATAATGCAAGTGAAAGCTCTCATGACTCCATAACAGCATAGGAACACTGTACAATTTACAAGGTACCATCCTGCAAATGAGAGGTCAACATCTTGTCTCACGAAGACACACAGAAATTCCAAGCTCTGATTCCTGGCTTGATACAGGAGCATGGCTTATAGCTCCCCCCTTTTTTGGTGCTAACCTACTGAGAATTTTAACACATGAGCCTTTGAGACTCCCGGACCAAACCTGCCTTACCCTTGTGTGGGGGGAACTTTGGCATTATGAATTCAACTCATTCAACAAAGGTCAAGTACCAAGGGAATTTAGAAGCTACGACTCGGATAGCAAACTTTTTTACATGGATAGAAAACTTCCATAGTCTAAGAATTGCTCGGAGCATGTAACCTATATATTGGTCTCTTGCTAGACTGTTGAATGGAGAAAGCATTCCCTGACAAAAGAGAATAGCTGATAAAAGTGTTACACTGCATGTTTGCTTCTCAACTGAAAAGTAGTATTTGTCTGAGCATATTTATTTTACAACTAATTCCATCTTTGTTTGCACTTTGTAGATACTGCCTAACAGCACAGATGTCCTATGTTGAAAAATATGACAATTTTGAAATTAGATTACTCGGCATATATAATGTCAACAGATGTTTTGGAAATATGGAAATATGTCCTATTTCCACAGAGCAGACTTCTGCTGCTTTTTCCCACAAAACATCCAAGGTAACAGAAATGTGATGAGGCTAATGGTTTTGGAGCAGCCATCAGCCATCCTGGAGGATCACTGGCTGGGAATTGTTGTGGTAGGCTCAAACAGGTTCAGGGGAATCCCTTTGGTAACCAGGCTTCCCATGCCAATATCAAACCAGGCAGTCAATGCCAATATAATTTCATATTCCAGCCACTGTTTAAAACCACTCTACCATGATTGCTACAAGAATGTGTGTCCACTAAAATCCATTCAATCACTTACCCAGGGAGGTTTGACTCATTCACATGAGGCCTCTTTATGTTAGCTTAGCAACGTGGAGCAGTCATAAAATGGATGCAAATGCAAAATAAGCCTTTCTCCATGCTGTGCCCATATCATCTCTGCATAATCTCCCAAGCCTTAGTGCCCTGATGCTCCCCATCCCACTCTTTTGTTGTCCCTCTTAGAGTACCCTGTTTGAAAGTAAATCATTAGCTGCTTAGAGCAGGGACATGTAATTATAGGTATTGAAAGCATGCAGAGAATGCACTAAAAAATGTTTCCATAAGGAAAATACTCTCTTTGGTAATAAATAACTTTAGAATTTCCTCTCATTGTCAGTGGATGGGAAAATTTTGGCTACTTTATTTCCACTACAGTGTTGCCTAAGAATCACAGCTCCCTTCCTAAGCCCTTTTCCATCTCAGGGATGTCAGTTTTCAGCATATGCAGGTTACTTTCTTCCCTCTCCTCCCTCCCCACACATATCTCCTGTCAGTTACAGTTTGTAAACTGGTTCTATGTGAGGAACAGCTAAGGCTTCCCCACCTCCAGATATTTCATACCCCAGTGCTTGCCCCTCCAAAATACCTGGTGGGTGGGCACGAGCTCCTCTACTTTCCTCACCCTCTGAGTACCCTCACAGAGCCAAATGATGACTGACATTTTTGATTTGATTTTAGAGTGCATTATGTGTGATCTCTGAAACAAGTTTTCAGAATGTGAACCAAATCTGAAAGAGCTGGTGTATATATATATATATATCCATGAAAAAGGCAATCTGTTTATGGATGTGGAAAATTAACATGGTCTTACATGGTCTTCTAAAAAAAAACTTATTAAAAATGCAGTCTTAACCCTAAATGTCCTTAAGAGATATGCAAATAAGCCATTGCCAGCAGGTAACCTGAACAGAGATTACCAGGGAATTCATCATGGGGCACAAAAGCAGAGTAGTTTGAGTGTCCTGGTGTTGCACTTGAAATGAGTCCCATTCCTAATGGACTTCTGCTGTAATCACACACTTTCCCAGCCAGTCTAGATGAATGCAGACAAGGTCACAAGCATGGGGGATTCAAGGACAGAGAGATAAGATACTAATCACATCACCTTCCTGCCTCCTATTGGTATGCTTCAACCACACCAGCCCAGCAAGCCATCCTAATCAGGAGCCACAACCTCAAAACCTCACACAATCCTCAGATTCAGGGAAGAGGCTTCAGGACCATCACTTCCTTTCTATGTCATTTTGGCTGATTTCCCAAATAAATAACAAAATACATGTGGGATTTTCTGTTTTTATTCCATCCCTCACCCACATATACAAATGATGAAAACATATACAAGCATTCTACTACCTATTGTTACAGTCCCTTAGTTTGGGACAGAAAAGTATTTCCTTTTTCTAAATAAAGAAAATTATGCAAAAAATATATGTTAATTCTCCCATAATATTTTAGAAGTGTTTTAAAAATATTCCATCTACAAGATTTGAAAACTGAGATTTCAGAGAGCATCTGGGAAGTCAAAGTACTTACTGGCACTTTTGAAAGAGATATTTTTGCATCTATCTTTTCATCTCTTTTCTAAAACAAATGACACAGATGCTCTGGTAAGATAGACTGTATCCACTGCATGAGAGAAAGTGAAAAACCAAATTAATAAGTGGTATTTTTTAAAATAACCTGCTCACAGACACATTTTTTTCCAGGCTGGTAAACATGCTGAGATCTGAGGGCTTAAGTTACTGATTATTTTTTTGTTTGTTGTTTCCTGTTTAATGTCCTGAGGATATTTGCATTGTCTACATAAACGCCACAGGTTAATTAAGTATTATCTTTAAATATATTTCCTTTTATCAGTTTTAATTGCACAGGCTTTCCATTTCAAAGCAAAGTCCCTTTTGATGAAATCTTCAGAAAGTAAATAGAAGCTTCAGATTTAGCTTCTTATTAATATTCACTATCTTGTATACCTTCATTGTGTCTTTTTTTGTTTTCTAAAATTCATTACTTCATCTCTTTCTTCAGATCAAAATTACTTCATGCTTCTATGTTTTTACCATGTACCTGTTGGCCTCTTCTCATTTATATGTATTGGAGTATAGAGTTAATAAAGTGATGGCACTATATCTTTCCATTTTTTCCGTGTTACACTCTTGCTCTTTGCAGATTACTGTGGAGATTTATAGTGAGCTGTCCAAAGTAGGCTCCAATACTGTACTTCCAACTCCGTGGTCACTTAATAGAGAGGGCTTAATTATATCAATGTCACATCTGGCATTTCAGCTGTTTCCAATTGGACTGTCTCATATGTTACAAAAAGAGTATTATTTATTCGTTGTAGCTTAGAGCCAGCTACTCAAAGTCACCTCTTTTGGAGTCTTTAACCAGTTGTTATCTTACATCTTATTGATCTCCTTTGGTTTTTTTCATGGAAAATAGTTTGGTCAGGACACTGGTAATGAAATAAATGTCATAATCTGTGAAATACATACAGGCAGTTTATATCTGTAGGCATTTCCATGTATTAAGAAAGTGTACGTCTTTGAAGAATATAAAATAATTTAGGTGTAGCACTGTTCAACCATTCAATTACTTTAATCTACTCATTATGAGTAGTCAAATCCAGTTTTTTAAACATTTTATTTCTATCTTTCATTCCTCCAGGTTATAGAAGGCTTCTTGCCACCTTACCAAGTAATCAACATCACCTTCCTAGCCTTTTTAGCCTTTCATTAAGATATTTACGTTTTATTTAATATTTGGCTTTTTTATTTAGCTTTGTGTTCTGATATGCCATTATGTTTTCAGGATGCTTCTTTGTGAGCAGCATCTGTTCCTCCCACAGTTCAGTTGTGATTTTCCTTATCTTGTATGACTGATGTCTTTGGCAGATGTCTTTGTCTGACCTGAATACTCTTTAGCACCTGTCAGCCTTCTCCTGCTCTTGCTTTGTATCATTTCCCTAAATATTGTCAGTTCTCTGGGGTAGCAGTTTTGCCCTGTTAGAAAAAGGAAGAATCACTTTCTGTAGAGGACTTTTTTCTGCAAAACTTCCTACATTTCTAAGCATATTTAAATTCCTTGTGTTAACTTGTGTTTTCCTACTACAATTCTGAGATTCTGAGTACTCATCCTGTGCGACGCGTGTAGGTAAGTTGGTGTACATTTCATGAAACTGTTGCTTAGAGGGGCATCTTTTTCTTTTTAATTTAATTTTGATTTGTAAAAGACTCATTTTCCTTCCCACTGTCAAATTCATAGGTAAAAAGTTCAGAATCTGGCCAGAAGGGTCTCTCAGGTCTTACCAGAACTTTATTGATATCCCAGGAAACAACCCATCTTCACACTTGTGGCACATACCTTTCCAACCATCACCCACCCAGTAAAAGATTTATTCAGACTAATAACTGAATTTCCCACTGACACCTCCACCTCCTGGTGTTAGAGCAGCAATGATATCACCACCAGTTCTACTCTAAACTGCTGACATCATTGAATATTTCCACAGAAAAAAAATTACAATGAATGAGCAAACAAAATGTGTAAATTATTTTTCCAAAGTCTTTCTTTTAGGAAGTTGCAATATATTATCACTGGTATGGTTTGCATTTTTTTTCTTTTTCTTTGTTTTTCCATATAGAAATGATATTTTATTCTCTGAAAACATCACAGACAAGGATCTGAATTTTAAGTGGTAGTGGCACAGTTCTCCATTTACATCCATTTTTCATATTATTTTCCCTTGTGGCAGTTTCCCTCAGGCTAGAGCACAGGCAGCTAATCGTTCCAGGAACAAAACTTTGGATTAAAAGACTTCCAAGTCCATTACAGAAGTCCTAATGAAAGTGTTTACTTTCAAAGTCATATCTAACAATCAAACAGAGTTCCCACTCAGGCCATAGTCAGTCTTAGAAGTAAGCCAAGGGCTGACTTCAGAATATAAAACAAATATTCTGCAAAAGTGTCCTGCACATTGAAACTTCATAGTAGTTTCTCCAGTTGCAAGCCCTAGCTAAAGGCTTGCCAGGTAGCATCTTGCCTCCTCTCACATGTATTTACAGTGACTGTTTGGGAATATCTTTAAACAAGCAGTAAAAATGGGTAAGGAAAGTACTTCTGGACTCAAGAGCACCATTAAAGATAGAATTAACTGGCTTACTATTGCCATAGGTTAGGCTGACATTTTAAATTGTAATTTGGAAAAATGAGGGAAGGGATATTATTGACAGGAAAAAGGATGAAGGGAAATGAAAAAGAAAGAAAAGGGTAAAGTGACACTGAGACAAAAAGACTGTGAAAGGCAAAATGAAGAGATTTCTCACATACCAGTAATCTTCTAAAGTATAAATCATTGGACTGCTTCTCTCCTGTAGAGATAATCCTGAATTTTTCTTTCCTTTGTAAAGGCCATGTAAAGATTCAATAAAAACATCTCTTATATAAACTGAAATTTGTTTTCTTTACAGGACATCTTTTTAAATTTTCAGATTTTGAATCTTTTCAATTTCTCTCAGTTGTAAATAGAAAAAGACCAGACCTTAGCTGTTATAAATATCATAAGCTAAAGAGACATCATCAGTTAAATATAGTTAAAAGAAACTACCCTTGGCTATCCCATAGATGTCATTCATCTGTTCTTGCACTGGTTTTTTGATACTGCAGCAGAGATAAACTTGCCCTATGCATGTTCTGAAAAGCTTAATCCATCACTTCAGAATTAGGTCGTGAGGTTGCAAAGAGCTGAGGACCCTCAGCAGTCCACAAGAACTGAGGGTTTTCGGCATCATGAGGGACTGGCATTTTTAATTATCAAAGCTAGAGTCCTTGGACAACATCATTCCCTAACTCAGAGCATTATTTCCAGCAGTTCTGCTGATGAGGTATAAGCAAACAGCTCTGGAGTCTTCTACACAGTAGGAAATTCAGAAGTAGTTTCACTGCAAATGATTTCATACAAATAAAAGACACCAATAAACACAAAACTGTGATTTTCGATTTTCAGAAATGACCTAATGAACTGAGACAGTGAAGCTAATGTGCTCCAATTATGTCAGAGAAGAGAGAGGGAAGAAAGAAGAAATGAAAAAAGCAAAGAAAGAACATGCATTATAAATGGTTCTGATTTCACCCTTCTGAACACCCCATTTTAATTCACAGTGAACCAGTCAGCAACTGAAAATAGACTGCAATTTTCTGAAGTAGAGTTTTCAAGGTGTGCAGAAGGAGTATGCTTTGAACTCAGCATGGAAGAGCACCACAGCCAGTGCTCCTGGAGGCAGTGTCCTTGGAGCAGGTAAAAAATATAGTTGTGTCATCATCTTCTTCCAGTCTACAGGACACATTTCTTTTGTGAAGGGCCTGCTCTACAATGGCAGACATGTCACTCAATGTAGAACGTAGCTTCAAAGGGGCCACCTCTTCTCTTAGCACTTCCCTGAACTGTGCTCGAGACACACACCCTCAAGAATCTTGACAAAACGCTCCTTTCCATTCCCCTCATGCTCCTTTCCTGCTCTATGGCTTTAAAGACAAATTCTAGTGTTTGTTCAGCTAGAGACATCTTACTTGACAGAGACAAAATGGGGACCTCGTGGCAGACAGACTATGTTATACAGTTTAGTTTGGAATTTCTTGGCTTGTCTTTGACTCTTTTCTACAATCTCCTCCCAGAATCTTCTCCTTTTTTTTTTTTTTCAAATTTTATTTATCTTCTCCCTCATTCCTACTACATTGCCCTTAGCATGCTCAGTCCCCTTCATTTAGCCTCACTTCAGTGTACGCTTCCCCTACATTTTTGTGTTCCATTTCTCTCATCAACACAACCAAAACCTTTCCTAGAAACTGCCAAAAATGAGCATACAGTTTGCCACCTTTCCATTCTCTGCTAAAGCCCTTGCCTCTGTTTCTAGTTTCTTGTGTTTAGGTCACAAATTTAGTGGAGGGGGAACCATTCACATGAAGACAGTACCTAAGACAAAAGTCCTCCTGCTGAGGAATAAAAGTATATTTTTCTCCCTCTTCTTTTTAATACATGTGATGGAATAAGCATTGGAAAACACTTGCTAACAGTAGGATTAACTTTTCTTACCTTTAGGCTCTACTGTAACAAAGGATGTTTACTTCTTATCCCAAAGCATAGACCCATGTCAGAAGAGTTGTGGCCATTGTGCCTTGCCACTCCATAAGAATACAAGCAGAGGAAAATCTGTGATCCTTTCCTGTGTTACCATCCTGAACACAGAGAGGCTCTGAGGCAGCAGACCTCATTTTTCACTATTAAAAATGAGGTTGGTGATTTGAAGAAGTGGTTTGAAATCAATAGGATGCAATTCTGTAAGGACAAGGGAAAGTGCTACACTTAGGCAGAGTAATCAACTGTACAAATAGAAGGTGGAAAATGAGTCTGTAGGAAACAGTTTGTGGTCTGTGGGGGATCACAAGCTGAACAGAAACAAACAGTCTCCCCTCCCTGCAAAAACTATTGCAGAGGTTATCTAGGCAGTATCATGTGTGAGGTTTGTAGTTACTCCAGACTCAGTAAGCAGCTAATGTTCTGTATGCACCTCTAGGGACCCTGCTTGAAAAGAGATGTGAACTCCTTGCAGAAGTCTGGGGAAAGAAACAAGGTGGATTAGAGGACTAGGAAAAAATGATCTGCAGGTAAAGATTGAACAAAACCAGAGCTGCTCAGTTTGGAGAGTGAAACACTTCAGAGGAAATGTCATAACAGACTTGAACAGTACCCTGCTGAGGAATCGGAATCAATTGTTCTCCATGTCCACAGGGATTAGAACAAGAAATAATGGAATGTGGAAACTTTAGACTAGGCATTAGAAAAACTTTCTAACTTGATGAGAGCAAAGCATCGGAACAGATTGCTTGGAAAGACTGCAAAATCCATATCATTGGATTTTTTAAGAATAGGTTCCGGACATGTTTTATCAGATTTTGTGATAACATTTGTAATAATAACACCTTATGCCTTTCTTCTGTGTTTTGTAACAAAGAACCCCAGGGTGCCTCTACCCTCTAAGTAAAACAGACAGGAAAAATTTGCACTCCACTTTTTCAGACAATGAGAAAAATGTCTTGAAGTAGTTAAGTCGCCTGCTTACTGAGCTGTAGGCATGCCCTAAAAAAGGATTGTGCTGGTAATTTGGGGTCTCAGCTCCAAGGTCCCATCAAGCTATAATGACTTCATTGAATCTGAGTCACTTGATCATCCTACAGATGTCTATAAAGTAAACAACTAAAACAACTCATCATAGTGCTCTCCCTTTGTAGTCAATGAAAGGAAGCAAGTGAATCACCTGGCCTCCTAAGGTATACAATATAAGATATATTTCGTTGTTTCCTAGGCTGGGAGTGGATGCACCCGTTAGTAATCTGAGCTTTCTAACTCCTCCCTTTGTAACCCAGGATTTGAAATAAAGTACTTTGAAGATACATATTTGCATATAGAATAGTATGGCTTTAACATGGCCATTCTCAGTACATGGTTGAGGTTACTATGGAGTAAATTCTGTATTTAGGAGCAGAAACAGGAAACATTCCCCTTCTACATTTTAGCATGTTAAGATGATGGCTCAATTGTAAGATGAACGGCCTTACAAATCTTGTATGATAGATAAAGAAGGCCATAGGAATATGACCCCTTCAGCTCTCATGTGATTCTATAATTTACCACATGGTCCATCCTGCATCTATAAAGTGAAAAGGATCTCTCCAGATGTACTAGAAGAAAAGTCAATTCTAGTAACAGCTTTCATATTGCCTTTCCCCCAGAAATCAATCTCCTTTCACACTAGATTTGTTTCGCAAATATGAAAACTTTCTCCTGGTCTGCTTCCCAGTGGTTTTCTTCCTTACTTCAAAAACATCATCTCTTTAGCTTCAAATGTCTCTCTCTTTCCATCTGTTTTTGCCCTCAATCCTAGCATGAGGTCTCACCCTTAATTGTGTCATGAGCTTTTAGAGAGACCTGACAAATCCTGAGAAAGGATGGCTTGTTTAGGTGGCAGAATCAATATTCTCCTTGGGACCACAACACAATTCAGGAGTGTTATTAGCTAGGCACTGTAGCAGGGGTGATCAAAGTGAGGACCTCTGCCCTTGACCTCCTGTGCTACAGGCGAGGGACTTGTTCTGCAGCCATACATTGGAAGGCTGCCAGGTCAGCTGTGGGCACCAGGCAGAGCCGCAGACCAAAGGGAGCTTAGCAAGAATTTGCAGTGCTTGATATGAACTCCAGGCAGGAGCTGAGCCACCACCATTTGCTTCTGAACAACTCCTGCCTTAGGCTGTGCAACACCAAGTGGGCCCCCTGTTAAAGGGGGAGACCCATCCAGCCAGTGCCCCACTGACTTACACACAAGGCTGAGTTACTAATTTGGAAAGCATTTTACTTCCATGGATCATGACATCTGGAGAAGGGGCTGCAGTGTCTATTTTTAATTTTGCCATTGCCCCAGGCTGGGATGGAGTCAGAAAAGTGGGGAAGATTCCCTTTTTTTCATACATTTGATCTATTTAATTGCAGATCCTCCAGGATGTGGATGCTACAAAAGAAAAGGTCTGAACTGGGATCCTGCTGACAGTGCCTCTTATTCTGAAAACACCAGTACAATCACAGTACTCATCTGGCTTTGTTTTACTTCTGTAGTTGGAGAATTGCCACTACAGGTCCCGCTGGCCACTTTCTGCCATCTCTTCCAAAAAAAGCCAAGTAGCTTGGCTGCTCTGAGGGCTAACTTGGCAGCTGTTATCTTCCAGATTACATTTCTTGAGCACTGGCATCTGCAGCAGTGACCGGCCCTTCCTCTGGCCTCTGCCCTGGCTTTGTTCCCAGCAGCACAACAGCCTCAAGTTGGTGCAGGATCAGTCTGCTGCTGGAATCCCTTCACATCCTGGTGGCTGCTCTCCTTTGAGCCCACCTTGAAAACTGAAAATATGCTTCACAGTAGCTGCCACACTTGCAAACAAACCCAATGGGCTGCATCCTCTATTCAAGACAACCACAGGCCTGATATCATTCGAAACACACCTGGACATTTGTTGTTGCCACAACATGGCTGTAAGAGGTGCAAATCACTTGTGTTTGAGCCTTTTCTTCATAAACAAGGCAGAGATTTTATACCTGCCTTATTTTCTGATCCAGTTTTCACAGTTTCTTGTATACAGTCGCACAATTGAATGCAATAAAATTTAATTATCACCCATCGGCAGACGCATAACAACTAACAGACTATGTCAGACTATCCTAAACCTGGATGAATCAATGTAACATAAGAAGGAAGCCCACATTTTTATAAAGCACTAGAAAACTCTCTAAGTCCAGAGTCTGCACTTGAAATAGGAAATGGAAATGAATAGGACACAAATTAATATGAATAAGGATTTGGTAGATAAAGATCATGAAAGCCCAAGAAATCTTGCAAAAGACTGAATTCTACATCAAATGTGCAGCCTATGGAACTTTAAAAATAAATGTTCAAAGCAGGTTCCAGGTCCTTCTTAGATCACTAAGCTAAGTCCTGTCTGAGACCAAAATTTCAAATTAATTAGCCTTAGTATGTTTTTCTAGCAGAAATCTAACTCAAAAAAAACATACATGAGGAAACATGGTAGGAATTGCAACCAGTGAAGCAGGCAGAGTGTATTCTATGTCTATTTCATCTTGATGTAACATTTCATAAACACAAATATAGGGTCAATTTTCTTTGAGGTAAGTTCAAGATGCAAAGTTCATTCAAAGCCTCCCAAGAACTCCCCACTGCCTACAGAGTTACTCTGCACAGGAAGGAATCATGTCAGACACCCAACTTGCAGAGGCTGCAACCCTGCCTCCTGGGACAGTTCCCAGCATTCAAATCCTTTGCCAGAATGCAACATAATAGTCAAGAAGCAGGCAAAGAAGAGGGACAATGACAGACCAAAACAACTGTGTGTCTATCCCCCGCTTTTGTGAAGATTTGATATGCTGTAGGTAAAGTATTACTTCCCATGAGATTTAATTTCCCAGTCAGGAATTGTATTTTTCTGTTCAAGACCCCTCATTGACCATGCAGTGGTCAGATGTGAAGGTTCATTCTCCAGTGTCATGGCCCTGTAGATCACATTGAATTCCTGTAGCAACTCATTGAATCTCACTTGTAGACAAGACAGTGAGCCAGTGAGTGAGTCTGATAAGCTCTTGATCAAATTGGGGATACACAACAGCTGTATTGTCTGATCCATTCTGGGACATTCAAGCTAGACCAAACTTTGCTTCGGAATCACAGCAACCTTGGCCACAGCGGATATCTACTGAACGCAGGTACAAATGAATGAAAATTTACAGAGAAAATTTCTCAGGTGTATAAAGTGTGTTCAGCATTTATTATTAATAATAGTGTCTTTTGCTTAGCAAACTAGAAATTACATGGGCAAGTACAGGATGTTTGGTTTCATTACAGAAGCTGAAAGGATGGCAGAGGCAACTAGGCACCTGATAACTCTTCCATTAAATAGGAAATTTCTAAATAAGATATCACTACATAGCCTCCATTCTGCCCTCTCTTACAGTCCTTGGGGAGTGTGTGTAGCAAGGGAAAAGTTGCAAAAAAATGGCTGCATTTTCTCATGCTGTGGTTCATCTAATGTTCTCAAGAGATTTCAGCTTCAAGCTATTCTAGCTGAATTTCTGGCTTCAGAAAAATCACAGACCCCTGACCCCTCATTTAGGTCTTCACCCATGAGAGTGAGTTCATATGAATCTACTAGCCCTGGCTGTAATAAGGATTTTTTTTTAATCTCCTATACTCTCTACAAAGCATCATATGCATTTTAAATGTAAAGTACTGCTACACTTAATACAGCTCTGCAATCAAACTGTAGTCAGCAGCATCACATCCTTTTCAATTGGTGGATTTATTTCACATGAGGTAAAAGGTGTAGTCACAAAAAAAGGATCCTGATAAGCTACTACAGGCACCACATGCATCATGTCTTTCAGAACTGATCAAAATCCCTATTAATACTAATTAAGGTCTTCATTTAGCTCTCCCAACTGGTCAGATGCTCCAGAATCTACTTCTCAGATTGCTAGAAGAATTCTAGCCTGAATTTGTGTATGGATAATCACAACACATTGATTCTTACAGCAACGTTGTTGTTCAGCTGAAGGAAGTGCTTCTTCTTCCTTTGTACTTACCCCAGGATGTATTAAACAGAGCAGACATAACCCCTTTCTCCTAGGCCTAACAAGCCATGTTTTAGTCTCCCCTCAAAAAAAAAAATAGCCTGGCATTTCCCAGAGTCATTTATTTCTTCCTTGAATATGAGTTACTAGAATTGCACCAAATTTTCCAGATAAAATACCAATAATATAATTTTCCATCTCACTAGAAGTACCTTACCTGACTTGCCTTAGGAACATTTGATCTTTTTCTTTACTAAATCATATTGGGATATGTTGGTCAATATGTGATCATCTGATTCAACCAAGCTTCCTTAGTTCCTTAGTAAATTCCAAAACTTGATTTATCCAGCTTATCAAATAAGTTCTTTTTACAAATTCCTAGATGCAGTGGTTGAGTTCTAAAAATGTTCACTATTCTTCCCCTCTGTTTTTCAAATGAAAAGTTAAGCTCACTCATGGTGTAAGAACTTTCCATAAAGTATGGATAATATGGATTAGACTTCTATTCCATATCTGGGCTGGACTCCCACTCTCTGTCAGGTACTTTACTCATTATTCACATCATCTCAATATCAAGAGGACTCTTTTCTTACCAGAGTGGATAAAACTGCACAAAATACAGTGCAAGAAAAAAAAAGGCAAGTCAGCAAAGAAATTAGAAGAGTTGAATTGCTTCCCACTGTAGTGATGGCTCTTTTATCTCTTATTAAATACACAGTCAAGCTTCATAGTCTCAACAGATACTTTTCAAAGCAATTATGTCTTTTATCTTTAAACAAAGATACAAAGAATCTCATAGATGGGGAAGCCAATGCAGAAAGCCATGAGGAGACTTTGCCCAAGCAGGTAACACTGCTGTCTGCACAACTCACAGCTGTAATCCTCGCTTGGAGGAATGCACAAAGAGACCAGCATTTGCTTCACTGAGACTAAGTTTTCATAATAATAAGATTGGTAAAATAAAAAGCATCATAAAATTAAATTCAGTTTCTGGTTTTGATTTCTGAATCTGAGTTTTGGGGGTTTTGGTGGGTTTGGGTTTTTTTCTGTATGTGTAATGAAGCTATTTGTTCTTTAGTTTATTTTTCATTCAGTTGCTACTCGAACTGCTTCACATTTTCCAGAACTGATGATATGAGCTTATGCTTTGTTGAAAACCCCACCAATACAGAGATGAAGAGAAAAATTCTCCTTTTCATGTGTATTTCTACTTTGATTTAGTTAGGTCAATCTGGGCCAGAGATATATTTTTAGCATTCCTTAACAGGCAATTTCTCTCATTTCCAATAAATATTCTTTTGTCATGCCCCTCTGTAATAACAGCTACAATGCAATCACAATAGACAATTAACTTCTGTCGAATCCCAGACCAGGACATTTATGTCAGAACAAGGTTGAACTATTTACTGTAATCACATAATAGACAAGCTTACCTCCTACCCAGGTCTCTGCCCAAAGTGAATTAAACTCTCCTGAGCTCTCATTCTATGAATACACATAGTTTTTACATATCATACAGCAAATTGCTAATATTCTTGTAGCACCTCAAGGAAAATGAACTTTGAAATAGAAACTTTCATGTCAGAGACACCACTCCACAACTCTTTATTTGAGGAATTTACCTCAGACAAGGGGTTGAGACACTGAGTAACAGAGGTTTATTCTTGAAGTGTTTTTTTTCTCATTATTTTGAAATGCAAATATTACCCACACCAGAACACTGAAAAGTTTACATAAACCCCCCCCACTTTCTTTTTTTTATATCATTCTTGAAGGGTTTTCCTGGTGTTTCATTACTTGGATGGGCGCACTGTTCACTATGTAATAAGGAGACTCAGCCCAAAGAGTGGTGGTGAACGGAGTTAAATCCAGACGGCAGCCAGTCACCAGTGGTGTTACCCAGGGCTCAGTATTGGGACCAGTCTTGTTTAATATCTTTATCAAAGATTTGGGCAAGGGGATTGAGTTTTCCTCCAGACAGTTCGCAGGTGACATCAAGCTGGGCAGGAATATTGATCTGCTGGAAGGCAGGAAGGCTCTGCAAAGTGGTCTGGACAGGCTGGATTGATGTGTCAAGGACTAATGGTCTGACATTCAACAAGGAAACGTTCCAGGTCCTGCTCTTGGGTCACAGCAACCCCATGGAGCACTACAGGCTGGGGGCAGAGTTGCTTAAAAGGCAACTGAGGACCAGTCTATAGCCAGTTGAACATGAGCCAGCAGATGGCCAAAAGGCCAATGTCATCCTGGCTTGTAGCAGAATTAGTGTGGTCAGCAGCACCAAGGCAGTGATCATCCCCCCAGTGATGGCTTGGCCCCAGTGAGGCTGCATCCCATAACCCATGTCGGGTTTTGGGCCCTGCACGACAAGAAAGACACTGAGGTGCTGGAGTGTGTCCAGAGAAGGGCAACAGAGCTGGTGAAGGGTCTGGAACATAAGTATGATGAGGAGCAGCTGAGGGAGCTAGGAGTGTTTCGTCCGGAGAGAAGAAGGCCCAGGGGAAACCTTATCACCGTCTACAACTACCTGAAAGGAGGGTGTAGCCAGGTGGGGGTTGGTCTTCCCAAGTAATGAGGGACAGAACAAGAGGAAATGGCCTTAAATTGGGTCCAGGGAGGTTTATGAAGGATTTTAGTAAAAACTTTTCCACTGAAAGAGTCATCAAGCATTGGAACAGGCTGCCCAAGGAAGTGGCTAAGTCACCATCCCTGGGGGTATATAAAAGATGTAGATTTGACATTTAAAATATGTTTTAGTGGTGGACTTGGCAGTGTCAAGGTAATGGTTGGATGCAATGACCTTAAAGGTCTTTTCTAACCTAAATGATTCTAGAATTCTATAATTTATATATTAGATTGCAGGTCTCAAAACCATGAGTTACATTAAATGATTGAACTTTTACTATCTCAGAGAATTCCTGCTGTGCTATTTTTTCAGAGTTGTTTTTCCTTCCTATACACAGCAGGAAACTAAGAACTGGATCCCCTCACAGAATGGGTGGTGAAGGTTGTGCTGGACAATCACCACTTTCAAGGTTAGAAAAGATTGCAATCCATGTGAAAATGAAAACCAAATCTGCAAGTCCCTTCAGTTTTCTCCCATGGCTCCTTTGGTGTGGATCACAGAGACCACAATGCTTCCAAGGGGCAGCAAGGAAGGGTGGGCCTCTAGAGGGGATCAGCAGGGGTAATATTCAAGAATAAAAGGTTCAGTCACAGAAAACAGTGCAGTAAGGAACAGAGTTCAAGAATTAGGTCATTATTAATCAAATTACAGATCAGTCCCAATAACCACATATTTCCTTAAGCCTGCATTCAACAGCCCTTTTGTAAGATATTCACAGAATAGGATCAATACCTCTCTGGAGGTAAGTGGCATAAATTATGCCTCAACATATACACCACAGGAGCTTTACTGTGTGTTGTATACAGTAATTGCATTTTATAGATGACTGTGGAAGGTTTCAGCTTTCATTGATTTTTATCATAAACTAAAAGGTGGCAAGAAGAAAAGAACAGCAGTTTATATGAAAAAGCCAGTCAGCTGAAGCTGCAAAAGAAAATGAAAATTTGGCAACGTACGTGCGATCAATCTATGTTTCATGCAGAAATGAATGCAGATATTTAAGCCTTTCCACTCAAAGTAGCAAAAATCTTGAGAGTGGCACAGAAATCCCAGTTCATCTAACAGCAGTCAATTGTGCTATCCATCAGCAGGGTTTAAGACTATAAGTCTTTCTAATTACAGCACTTTTAACATTTCTTATATCATGAATGCCATCTGAATCATTTATGAAACAAGGCAACAGGTTGTGTTTTCATTATCACACATAATGTGACTACATTCACATTGTAATTGAGGTGAGGGACATAAATTAAGATCATCATCCTATGCAACATTTGCAACTTTCAAAAGTGTATTTTTAAAACACTTCTTTTTCTGATTTCCTGTTTTTTCATGTCCTTCACAGCAAGCAATTCAGAAGAGATGTTAATGCAGCATAACAACTCTTTACCCTTTTTCAAGGCCAATTTTGCAATATGGGCAAAGTGATTGGAAATGTAGTCCTGAAAAAGCTTAAACCATCTGTCAGGGACTCAGTTAAGAAGATCCACACTGTTTCACAGCCAAAGATGTGGATAAATTGTGCCTGGCTGGAAATGTCCAAGGCATGTGGGTTACCATTCAACCTTATTAGGATGAATTGCAATTTTTTTAATTGTTCATTACCCTGGTAACATAATTTTTTCAAATTATAATATGCAATAAACCATGCAGACTGGAAAGCAAGCAAGTGGTAAACATGGGTACTAATGATTATAAAAGCTCTGTGTCCTATTATGTCAAAAAGCCATGTATGTGTATGCACCCGAAAGCCTATTTGTTTGTCTCTGTTGACATAGCTTTGTCTATGTTTTTGAGCTCCATATATATTTATTTATGTCACTAATCATGTTTAATCACATGCCATAAGCCACTTGTCTATTTTATTTCTGAAATGTATTTCACATTAAAAAAAAAAAACTAATGTGGAGAATGAGAGGTTGGGATTGCTTTTGTGACTGAGGCTAGATAAAAACAATATTAATGTTATGCTGTTATTTTAATATTATTATTGGTTTAATGGACAACTGTTATCCCAACATTTCTAAACAAGGATTTTTCCAAAGTATTTCATAAACACTCTACATCTAAAACCCTTTGAAGACCATAAATACTGTATGAAGCTTTTATCAGAAATATGAAATTGATTATTACTTGAGGGAAGGCCTCTGGACAATATACAAAATAAAAATAAATCAAATTTTCCCATCCAAATTACTGTGCTATGACTTTTAAAACCCCCACAGACACTGTAAATGCCAAAAGGTGTGTGAAGATCTATGCTTATTTTATATGTGAGAGTTATGAGAATTATTTGATAAGCAATAGTCATTTTGTGCATAAAGGCCATAGCTTAGCTATCTGAGATTTTCTTCTCCACAGCTATTAAAAAATTCTTCTCAGTGCTAAAATTCATCCCTTACCTGCTTCAGAAATTATCACTAATTTCACTGGGGAAAGAATAAGACCTGTAAACCAAGCCTGTTCAACTAAATTTAACAAAACCTTTAATATCTTGGCTTTCACATTTATGGGTGCTTTTTCTGATTAGTCTCTTAAGGGTCAAAATAGTCTAATATTTGATTTTCTCACACTACTTTCACTGCCCAGGAATGAAAGATGTTAATATATCTGAGAAAGCCCACTGAGAAGGTGAAAGTAAACAAAAAAAAATTATTTGAAATGCTGATGCAAATAAAAATGTCATACTTTTTCTTTCATCTTACCACAAAAAAAAAAATTGCATATTTGATACCAATCTTTCTTGGGGAAAGGAAGATAAGATTAAGAGAGGCATAGAACGATTGTTCAAGGTGATGGCAGCAATTCAGCTGAGCACCTGCTGTAAAGTGATGCAGTGTACAGGTACCCTTACAAAACCCAGAGTGGATCCCTCATCACCACTCAGAGCATTTAACAGGCCTCATATTTTGTACAGGTGTAATCAACTGAAAATATACAATGATTACCAATTCCAAAAATGGATGCTGTGCAGCCGAATTTCTCCACAAAACCACCTTGGCATCCACACAACCTGAATGGTTTTTTCATATTTTCACTGGATAATAAAAGCGATGTCAAATCCATTAATACAGCAAGAAACAAACAAACAAACAAAACAAAACAAAGCAGCAGCTGGCACATTAGGTGCTCTTCAGGTGCCAACACAGCAGTCTGCAACTAACAAGATTATTTTGTGTTTGTTTTGCTGATTATATTCAGTGGAAAATAGATTGCAAGCAGGAATAGCAGCTTTATCAGTGAGGCTGACTGGAGGCTCCAGGAGGCTTTCTGCAAAAAGTCACCTGAACTGCTTTTTACTCACATCACTTTGGTTTTTGCCTCTGTCTCCATTTTTATACTGGCAAAGCTTGTGTTTCCTCTTACAGTAGCTGAGTATATGACAGTACTGCTAGTCAAGCACATCTAATTTACAGAAGATTGGGCCAAATGACATCTTGGACCAAATATGAACAGATAACCTAGATAATGGAAAATCAAATGACTTTGCAGTACCATGGTAGCTAGGCATGGGTTCGTTTCAGACAGTAGAAAAAAACTAAGGAAAAATATGGTGCCCTTTCCTGATGTCATTTATTTGAGCAAACTTGTGCATTCCTGAAAGGTTATCCTCTTATGTCTTTAAGCTCTCTCCCCCACTATAACAATGAGCCAGTTGAGCTATCATTTATCACAGCAGGCTAAAGTTGTCACAGCCTTTTCCAACTGTTCAGGGAAAGAGAGGAAAGGAAACTCCTGATGAAACCGTAGGTTCTTGCCTGGTTCTGCTCAGAATATAAATTTCTCTGCTGTGAGAAGAGCAAGAAGACTTTTCCCAAGTTATTGGAAAGGGGGAATTAAGAGATGTACAACCCATGTCCAGACTTACCAAGGATGTGAGAAGGAATCTGATCAGTGAAACATGGAGAAGCAACTTATCCTCTACAAAGAAATTGAACGGGGGAGGAATAGAAAGATAAAGATGGAAACCTTACTGGCAACACCCTAACATACATACCAACGTGCACTCCACCATCTTAACCTCAAACTTAGATTGTCCTTTGGCTTATTCCTGCAACAGAGCAAGTACAGCTGTCTTGTTTATTCTCCACCACCCTGTGGCAGATTGCAAAGCCTCAATGTAGAAAAGAAACCCTTTTCTTTTCCTTCTTCACTCGCAGAAGTCTGAATAGTGTATCTGTCAAATTACCAGATATAAGCACTACTGTGAAAGGCCTATAAAATATCTTCTAAAGCATGAGAAAACTGTGTTTGAGGTCCATTAGCTTAGCTCTGTTTATCTGTTATGTAGACAAATTTCATTTGCCCAAAGCTCTGAACTGTACCAGCTGCAAAGCATTTTTTAAAGGAGAGCTTCTTTGAAAAACCCAACACCTGCACTTCTAATATACCTTCTATTCTTCTACTCTCCACTAAATGCTATTTACAGTAGACTTCAGAATTTATTTATGGCATTTAGATTGTTTGTTTTTTAAAAGAGAAATAAAGGATAGATGACAGAACTTCACATTCAGAGATCACCAAATGAAAGACAGAAAACATCCAGTGAGAGAATAATTGTTAGAGGATAAAAAACACAAAGCCCATTTTTGATTTAGCCTTTCATATAGCTGGCAGTATTTAAATGTTGACTCGTTTATGAACTCATGTTTTGAAGTTCAAAACAAATCCTCAATGCTATGCAAATGAGCTCATTATCTCACCTCTCATCTTTATGTATCTAATTTCTTGATGACCTGTTTTACTTTTCCTCTGCCTCAAAAGCAAGAAATAATTCAGAGTAATTCAGAGACAGAGGAATATTTTTACTATTTTTTTATGTCTCTGACCCAGATCTGATTACTAATCACAATGAATAAATCATTCTCAAATGAATACTGGGTAGACACAAATTACTGACTAGTCAGTGTTCTCAAAACAACAAGGTATTTTTATGTAGAATAGAAAAATAAAGTAAACCTGTGGTAAGTTTTGAGATGTTAATAAAGATAAACATCTGTAGAATTAAAATTATGTTTTCTCAGTTCACCTGACAAAATGACAAATGACAAATGTTAATCAAAATAACCTTTTCGTTTAATCTATATAGCAAGTTAGTTAGCAAAATGCTAGTTTTAGGCACTGAATGATGAACTTCAGAAGTCTGTGCCAATGTGGATGGATCAGTCTGCTGCTTTTCATTAAACTCTGTTCACAGTACCCATGTTCATCTCCTCCTTGTGTGGGGATTTACAAATGAAATGCTTCTACTCAAAGCACTTATGTGCTGGCTTTGTCACTAATTGAAGTATGCTAAAGATGAAAGGAGCTGACCATGAAACATCAAAATTGTTGAAGTAGCAACCATGTTGCCGACATCTAAATGTGAGGATCTTGAATTATACACACTTGCAAGCTGTCAGAGGGGAAAAAAAGCTTGAATTCCAAAACAGATTTGGAAAAGCTTGTGAATGTACGTCTACAGTCACTGGCAAATCTTTTCTGCTCCTTTTTCTCTCCCCGTACAATGCACAGGTTGAAGTGAATGCTCAAGTTCACACACTGAGTGGGTAGATTAAATAAAGATCTGCAATAGGTTCTGGGATCTGAAGTTTACATCAGATATTAGTGGCTTTTCACAGAACTATAACGAATTTATATGCCACAAAGGGCTGTGACTTAGCCCACTCAGATTCACTGCTGACCTGCCTGACATTCAACTGTTGTGGATCTTTTCAAAGACAAATACACAGGCATGTCTACATCTTGTTCAAAGCTTTAGGGAAAAGGAAATGTGTGTATACATATATGAAAAAAAAATGCAGAATATACATATTCACAGACATTGTTTGTGGCCAGTTGGAGCAAGAAGGGCTCCTACACAAAACTGAATTCACTGGTATACAGAAGTTCAGCTGCTGTATGTTAGAAACAAGCACCCAGGGAGAAAAGCCCTTTCCTGATGACAAAGAACTCACCTGCAGGTCAGTGAGGTCAAACGCTGCCCTTGAATTATGCAGAAACAGACTTGTAGAATCCTAAATTTTCCCAACCTACACCAGCTAGCAGACTTCACTCACTATGGAAGTATGCTGTACCTCTTCTGCTTGTTCTTACTGGAGGTGTGGGGGACTGTCAGATTCATAAAATATTTCAACAAGGAGAAATGATGATTACATTTCAAAGAGTCCCTTCTCCTGCCCACTCCCTTGTTCCAGCACTCAAATTTGCTTCATATAAGTCAAGGGCTGTTTATGGAGGTAAACCATTAGAAGCATTTCTCTTTAGTTTGTTTTCTTGAAGAATGGGGGAGAGGGTAGATAGGAAACCAGACACAACTTCCTAATTCTTTGCTTTGGCCCTGATGTAGTTCAGAGTAAACCTATATTTGTGGAAGCTTTGCATTACTGCAGTAGAGCTGTATAATCTTATCTAGTTTGAAGTACTAACAAATACAATCTATAATCTCTATGCATAATGAATAACAAAATATATGTAGAGACTTAGACCGTGATTTTCATGGATAAATTAACATTCTGGATTTTAAACAATAGACTAAAGCAGGAAACTAATGTTAGTAAAGAACACTGCTAAAAAGTAGTCTAATACTGAAGATAAATTGAATGCCTTTGGAAATGTATCAGCTGACCTTTTGATATTCAATGTTACAGTTGACATTGTATTCATTGTATACAATGATACAGTTTGGCTCTCTGCACCTTAATTTACCTATAAGTCTCATCTCTGAAAAGCCAGTTAAAGTGATGTTTTATGACATAAGGGATATATTTCAGGGGTCTCTCTGTGGTTTTTCATATCCTAGAAACAACCACACCATCTGGCACAACAACCTCTGCACATGCAGTCAAAGCACACAACTTTGCAGCAGCTGAGCAGAACAGTATGGGAAAGGTTGCCCGACAATTTCTCCAAGCAGAGCTCAAAATAAGAACATTTGTTTCTCACATGCTGGAGCACATCATTAACATGAGTAATTGGAAATGAAATAAAAGGAAAAAACCAAGCTACATGACAACACCACTGCTACAATGTATGAAAATACATTTACTTTTTAATTGGACTTTTACCGTCAATTTGAATTGTGGATATGTGATCCAAAATAGTCACAGCATGCCTTCGTGAATTGCCTAATGAGATGTCCGCTGACTGCTGAGCCCTTCAATTAATCAAATAGCTGAATACATTGAAGGTAGCTAAATATTCTTCTCTCTGCTACTCTATTAAAACTCGGCATTATATCAGACATTTTCACAAGAGACTAAAATCTGAGTTCATGTTGGGATAGCCTTCAAACAAAAAATGACACTCATTTAGTGATTCGAACATCTGCTTAATTATCTTTATTACCCTGCTACTTCTTAGGAGTAATATACCAAGAATTTGACTTACAAAATAAATTACCTTTAAGACAAAGAATGGAAGATTAGTTCTGTGTTAAGACACCTGGGAGAGAAGTGGGTTTAAATCCCAATTCTACCATTCTTTTCTGTTTGACCTTGGCCATGACATTTAGTTTTCTAGCCTCATAGTCTATATGTATTGATGCTACAAGTGATGGTTAGCTCTTCCTTCCCTACAGCAAGTTAGAAGCCATAGAATCCCTGTTAAAAAGGTGCTATACAATGATGAACTAAAAGATATCCAACACTTCAGAAATGCTTAATGAGAAGCTACTGTAAAGAAGCAACTTCTCAATATTCTTACATAAAACTTTCATTTGCATGCAGAGGAACAGTTCAGGGAACTTCCCAGACACTCTGTCTTAAGGACACAGAGTAATATTGAGTATATTGACCTTTTTATATCTCATCGTGTGTTCTTCAGAGACTTATATTCATTTGCCTGTTGAATCCAAGCCTAGTACCACTCTGTGAGTTGTGAGAAAAAGAGACTATGTCCTCACATACCTTCTCTTTTCAGTTCTACTGAGATACCAAACCAGCTTCCAGAAACAACTGCAAATTAGTGGCTACTAACATTACCTTTATAACAGTGATCTCTGCAAATTCTAGTGATCAAAACAGTAAAGGGAAAGTCAGAAGTATGAAGTTTTTCATAAAAGATCCCATTAGCTACACTCATATTCACTCACAGTTTGCTGAATACAACTTCAGCATTTTTCCACCACACAGCTAGGCTTATGCTGTGGTCCATATCCTGGACCATTCTACAATGGGGTCCTTCTGGACACCTCACTTAGGCAAATGAAAATCTTATAGCTGAGAATCTTCTTTTTCCAGCACTAGAGGTTCCTAGTCCCTCTCTTCAGCATTACACACAGTTCAGGAAATGATCTGTTGCAGAATACCCAAACTGGAAAGCTGAACTTAAATATAAGAATATTCAAATAATAGTGCCCAAGTCTCATTCATTATTTATTAACAATTAGAAATTGTGATGGGATGGCCCCATGCAGTAGGCAAGTTTCCACCCAGTCAGTCACTCAGTCTCTCCCCAGAAGGACAAAGGATATAATCAGAAGAGCTAAAGCAAGAAAAACCTTCTGGGTCGCAATAAAGACTTTGTTAATAGAGTAAACCAGGAAAAAAAAAATCAAGTAATGCAAAGGCAATTGCTCACCACCTCCCACAAACAGACCAATCTCCAGCTAGTCTGAACAATGTCTACTTTGGAAAAACTGTCCAGATTCATTGCTGAACATGAACTTTATATGACACTGTACAAGCACTGTTCAGCAATAGCTAAAACTTTAGTGTGTTATCAGCAATGTTTTTATCACAAATCCAAAACGCAGCACCATACAGACTGTTTTAAAGAAAATTAACTCCATCCCAACCATATCAGCAGAGAAATGAAACATTCCCATGGTTTTGGGGAGCCCCACAACAGACACCTCCTATTTTCAGCCATACATGACAACCTCTCCATTATATTCTTCAGCATAATTTCCAAGTGTGGAACATGACTGTTTGCTGAATATTTGAGTAATACCAGAAACTCTTAAAAGTAACAGCTTCTCCTTAGGCACAGTCACAAAAAAACTGTCTTGGTCTCAATGGCAAAACAAATAAACAAGTCTCTGCTACTCCAACACACTTCCAGCAAGAAAACTCAGGATTCCAAAGAGAAAATTTATTCCAGCCTAAAGGCTGAACATATTCCAGGTTCCAATTCTTAAAAATCCTGGAACCACAATAACAATTAGAATTTCTGAAAATCTTACTTTTCTTTTTTGTCGGTTCCTCAGTAAACCTAATTAAGTCATACTGCATAAAGTATACTTCAGCTGGAAAACTGAACTTATCTGATTTTGCCTGCTTCAGCAGCAAGGTGGACATGAAATATCGCTTTTTCTGTTGTGACATCACACCCAAGACAAAGCACCCCAGTTGTTCACCTTGCCTTACAGTCTAGAGAAAATCACCAGAAGACAACAAAACAAGAAACGCATTCCTCTATACAAGCAATGATCAAATTAAGTGGCATAACAAATGCTCACAAAAATCTTTCCTAATGAGGAAATATTGAGCTAAATTTAAGTGTCTACACATAGGTCTGTGCACATGAAACGGGCGTCTAAGACTTTGTTGTGGCTGACAGAGATTTAGTCTACAGGATCATTGGACCCTCAAGAAATTTTTCCCAAACTGAAACAGAATTATTTGGTTAAGCCTAGTTGCTTTAGCCAAACCTCTAGGAGACAGATCCATATTTCTAACTCCATGCAGAAATGTTCTGTTGTAAGAATATTCTAGGCTGCCAAAATGAGAGAAGAGTGTAGGATTTTCCTACTGCTTCCAACCCCTGCCTCCACATGCCAGACATGAGGTAGAACCTCTGTATTTCATGGACCCCTCTGCAACAGTGTAGGAAAGACAAGGGCAATTAACTTTGAAGAATGTTTGGGCAATTGGCTAGTGAAAAGACAGAAATATAAGTTTAGGAATACAACCTGTGGTTCAGCTTAGGTTTATGAGGCAGGCTGCTCTCCTAGTTGGTCTAGTTAATCTATTTTCTATCAGTCCATTTCCTTTGATCTGTTAGTAATATTAAAGTCTTATTCTGCAGTGCTGCTTTTGAACTTGTCCATTTTTCCTTTTAATTCCACTCTGGCAGGAAGGGTTATTGTCTTGATCTTCTTTGAAGATAGATTTGCTTGTTGTCACAGCTGATTTAGAGATTCCCATGACATTCAGTTCCCCTCTTGTTTCCCATATTGCAGATGAGCAAAGCTTTCCCTTTGGAGGCACTGACAGGTAGACCTAATTTGCAGTTCCCAGTAATTGACCATTTCTTAAAGACTAATGATGCAGTTCACACCTAACCAACCTTACAAAAATGCAAGAGAGAAAAGCATTTCAGAAGAATGTATATTTCAAACCTCATTAAAGAGCTTTCATTGGCAATTCTTCCTCAGTCTTGACAAATTTTCAGTCTCTTTTATGTTGATGCTATTTGTAAACCTAAACAATTGGCTCAAGCTAATCCTATTTATTAGATGTTTTAACACAAAATTACTACACTTTCTACGGATTAACTGATGTATATTAACAAAAAAAATTTACTTTGTTAAACAGAATAAAAATTCCAGACCATATCGTGTTCCTTTTCTTATCACTGTAATGTAAGAAATCTATTACTTGTACTCTTGACATATATGGACTCTCATAAAAAATGTATTTAATTGTGTGTTGATTGATTACTATACGTTACTTTTCTGCAATTTCCCGCATTTCTTAAATGAAACCTGGGACAAAAGCTATAGAGAATACAATGGCAGAAGTGAGAAAGCGTGAGTAAAATAAATAGATGGGAAAGGGTTAAGCAGTCACAGAAACCAAGAAAAATACATAGATGTGTAACAAGAACCCTACAAAAAAAAAAGAGAGAGACAATAAACCTTGAACAGAGAAATAGTACCAAAAAAAATTAAATCAGGAGAAAAAGTCTTAGAAAAGAATTCTAGAGGAATAAAAAGAGATTGGAGAAGAAATTAGATAAATTAGCCTAACGGAATATAAAACACTGGTAAAATTCCCTGGAAAAAAAAAAAGTAGTCACATTCCAAATGAAAATGGGTAAAACAAAGAAAGAAAAGAATACTAATAACAGTAAAATGGTTTTTTACTAATTTCTAATCTGTAAAAACTCATGCTATTCATCATGTTTAATCTCACATAAATTCATGAGCATATACATTCTATAGACTATGTCTTTAATTTTGAAATATTGGTCCTACAAGTATCTATAACTACATGCACATCCTTCTGAATGTGCATGTAGTTATAGATATTTGTAGGACCAATATTTCAATCTCCCCCCATATTTAATGGGCCATATTCATGTGGAAGAATCATTTCTGTTGATGCAGATTGTTCGAATAGTTTCTTGTTGAACAGAAAAAAATCAACACCTGTGATCAATCTTACATTGCTGTGATACACACATTCCACCCTAGAATCTCATCAACTCTTGGAAGCCTTCTTGGTGACACACACATCTAAATTACATGGAAAATATTTCATCCAGCTGTATTTATCCAATGTTAGGTAGACAGTCACAACACACAACTTCATCTGCATATAGATTTTGAACTCATTTCAACTAACTTGCAGGCAGCCATTTCAAAATACAGGCACCAAGAGTTTATTTTGCTTAGCAGCTGCACAAGAATATTATTTACTCATTACTACCTTCAGACTGTATATTTCTCTTTTCTTCAAGAAGGAGACAAAAGAAAATTGTTAGTAGAGTTTTCCAATAATTCCAGATCTGGCATGAAGAAAGCATGCTGACTGGGTACATATTATTCATAAAATTATAATTTTAATCAAAATTGTTAATGATGTTGACTTTGGGGATATCAGAGGACGTGGGTTAATATTGAATATGACACCATGGTTTCCCTGATAAAAGAATTTACCTTCTCTATCTGTCAGAAGAGAAACTTCTGAAGTGGAAACTTCTCAGTCATGGGGATCTTACAGAATTAGACACCACCTATCTTTGTGTCAACAGCACTTCAGGTAGCTAAAGTACAAGTTCTCCCCCTCTGATCTACTGATGATTTACACCATGGCCTAAAAGAAGGTATTCACGAGTTAGCAATCTTCTTTACAGAAATTAATATTCCAAGAAAGTTGTTTCAGGCATCTCCTCTCCAGAGGCAAGCAACCAGCAAAAATGCCACAGCAGTTGGACACTGAACACTTGATATTATACCAGCACAGAGTCATCTAAAATAAGTTTTAAAGCATTCTTAAATTAAAAGGCAAATACTTTTGAAAGCAAGCGCACACTGGGTCGTTTAACGCTCCATGATTTATTTATGAGGATTTTCACCATAGTAAGGAAAAAACATCGTTGAGAAATAAATGAAAACCAGCATGACATTAATATGACCAGAGAGAACCTCTTGCTCTTGCCTTTGGGATATGATCAAAGGACTCACTTCTGTGAGTATAGTTCTGAAAAATAATCATGTCTGACAGTCAGCATATGGCCCCAATCCTTAGTTGTACTGGAACAGCATTTGCCATACCATCAGCACAAAGAAAGCCTAAAGACAACACAGCCTTCTCCTGCAGACACTACACAGAATGGGGAACTTCCAGAAACACAAAGGAAAGCACCTTGCTTATCCTCATTGTCTAGATAAAGGAAATGCATGGGAAAAAGACCAGGATAGAAGGTCATCCCTTAACTAAACAACGAAACAATGGCTTTTGTCCATGGTCAGAGACGTCAAAGGAACGTGCAATCTCCAAAACTACAGGAGATTAGTTCTTTGAAACCACTCCCTTTTCTCTCAAAGTTGTGCTGCTCATCCCAGTGACACAGCTGAAAAGCAAGGGCTTCTACCCACAGACTATACACAGGCTGCAATGAATGCTCTCTGTGAAGCAGCCTACACTCCCTGTTCACAACTGCTCCCTTGGGGATCTACCCAAAGCTGATTGAAGTTTCCCCAAAGCTCATGTGACCTTTTTTTCTAGGAAAGTGAAAGCATAGAAATAGAGAGGAAGAGGAAGAATAAAGCTGGTGGGAAAAAAAATAAAAAGTCAGGAAATGCGCAGGTCACGCACACAAATACAGAAGCTGGGGAGTAATTCTTAGATTTTGCAGATTTGATACAGAGTGTACGAGTAGGAAATCATGATATACATTTCATGAATGCTTCAGACCATTCGCCCTTGTTCACTGAATAGTTTTGTCCTTTGCTGCTCCTCCTTGGCAGATCCTCGTATCAATTCTCCCAGCAATCAGGTCAGCATGAAGATATGTGAAAGGAAGGCCTCTGATTCAATGCCCACCATGATACACTCCTCAAAACAGTTGATCACATTCATTGTAGGTGTCTAGAAGGTGCAATTGAAGCCACACATTCAAGCAAAAATCTCTTGCTCTTCTCTTCCAGAGCTCTTCCTCACTATAAACAAGCTCATTCAAAAACCACTTGATCTGAAATAACACCTCACCCTGCCTGTCCCTTTCCATTGCTGCAACAAGAATTGGTCTCCTTCTCACCATGAACAACAAGAAATTGCTGGATTTGGCCCTGAAATTCACATCTCTTTTCAGCACCCTGTGAAAATGCCAGAACTGTGATTTTTTGTCACAGAGGATAAAGACGTACTTATATTATTGAACAATCTAGGTAATTCTGCATTTTACTACTCAAGATCTGTGATTCTTTAACAGAGTTAAATCAATGGAGCATTAATAAGTTTGTCACATCTTCAATAATTTTCATGAAGTGTTTTTACTTTAATTTGTGAAAATATAATTTGGACATGTTATTAAAAAATCAATATTTCACTTCCTAGATCTTTTCACTTGCATACAGAAAGACAGAGGGGGAGAGAGAGAGAAGTTTTTCCACTTCAGCTTCTTCACCTGGGACAATGAAAGGGGAGCAACATTTATTGAGGGAACCAACACAAAAAATTTATAAATTCTTCTACCTGAAGTGAATTTAGTGCATCCATTTCCCACACACATTAGCATAGTTCTGTTTTCACCTCTGTACTCCCACACACATGAATATTGTGATCGCTCAACATGCCCTGATATCAACACATCCTGGTTTCAAGTATAAAGCATTTTTACACATACACTCTTCATGTTTTAAAGTTCTCTTTAATAGCTAGAAGCGAAGGAAGCAAAAATGGATCAAATAACTGCAACTGATACTTATGTTCACAAATGGTGCATGCTGCAAAAATCATCACATCCAATGTTATTCTGTCCACTTTTAGAGTGGCTATAATAATTTTCTGTATTATTTTCAACATAATTTCCAGTACACATCAATAAATGAAAAGAAATGCAAATAAATCCATTTAGAATTTAGAATCTGCATTTAGCATTCCATACTGAAAAGCAAGCTTTTTTTTTCTTATTAAAATAAAAAATTAAAACATAGGGCCATTTTTTATTTACAAGGAGTACTAAAATACCAAAATAGACTATGAAGTTAGGCATCCCTAGAGAGCCTAGATATTAAAAGATACTTAGATAAATTATTTTCATTTCAAAAGCACTAAACGCTTATAAGTATCTGTTGTACAGGAAATTCTGTATTTTCACTGCCTCTTACAACTTGAACTGTTTAAACACAGACTGAAGAATCTCATTTTAGGTTCAATCATGGTGACCAGCTGCTCCTTAGTCTTCTGTTTGGAAGATAAGCACTGACCTTGATTTGTCATTCTGGCCTTCAGATAGTCATTTATGCTCACAGAAAGTGTAATGCTCTAGCGTTTTTGTAATCATTGTTCTGGTCAACAAATGGATGTGTCAGCATTGGTGGAAGTGTAGAAAATTAGGTCCATCTCTTTTAGTGTAATTAAAACTGCATTTCAAATAAACCTATAACATAATGTATGGAAAAAGAAAATTTGAATTCTTTCATTTCATAGGTATATTTTCTATTTTGTACCATTTCCTCTAAGACACGTCATCCTCTGAACATGAAAATATAAAGAGTCACACATACAGTTACACACTGAAACTTCTACATTGACAAAACTGGCTGAAATCTCAATTAGAGCTTTGAAATACAGATACTGTTTTATTTTTAAAAACATTTAAAAATTGAAATGAACTTCATACCTTTAAGAATACACATGGTGGTTTTAGAAATCCCCAGAGACTGTAAATATCATACAGATCTGGTAGATGAACAACATATATCAGAACTAGAAACGGTATGAAAACAGAGTACATAACTTTCTGTCAGGGAATATTCAGCAATACATATTTTATAACTATTTTTAATGAAAAGAAGCTGCCTGAACAGCAAAAGAACAAAGTAAATTAAAATTAAGCCCCAATGAGCTTCTCATTTTTCAGGTGGCCAATCTCAAGTTCAAGTTTGTCATAGAAAATGCTAATTTTTTTAGAGTTTGCCAATTTTATTTTTTCTGAGCTGAACCAGAATATTTCATCTCAGGAGTAGAGGCAGATGTTTTTTAGATAACACACCTGTTCCTTTTAAGTTGGAAAGTATAGCCAAATTGCATTAGATTATCCACCTGCGTGAGAGTATTTCAGCTGCAGAATTGTCTGCAAAGAGTTGATTATAGTTAGCTTGCAGCAGTTCAGATACTTGTTTCTGCTTCAAGGGCTGAATTCAGACATCAGAAGACTCAGTCTCAGTTGCTGCACTCCATCTCAGGGCTGTGGCACAGGAAACCATCTTCCTTCTTCCACCAGTCAGAAGAAATTATTACCATGTGAGGCAAGTTCCCCACTACCCACAGAAGCACACAAGAACAAGGACACAGGTGGGACCAGAGGTCTGTTTTCAACACCAGTGAACAAAAGCTGCTTAGTGCAGAGTACAAGAACACGGTAAGTCTGTAATTCTGTTTCCCCATAATACCCTTCCAGCATCTAACCATTTGTGTCTCAGAGAGTTCCCCGAGCCACAACATATTTTTTCTGGAAATCATCACCCATTACCTCACCTCAAGCAATTTAAGGTCCAGAAAACAAAAAGCTATGTCTATTTCACCAAAAAAAAAAAAAAAAAAAAAAGACGGAAAAAAGGGGAAAAAATTAAAATAATGGGATTCATTTTAGTCCTAAAAACTTCCTTTCCTTTCCACTGGTATAAGCCATCAGTTACTCTACACATGTTGTACCCCTCTAAAATGAGGGCAAATCAGTAAAGGCAAATCAGGCCTAGCTACAAACCTGTCTCAGAGATCATTACAGGGCAAATTGATCCCACCTTCTCTTTTTTCCATTATAGAATTGCCAAAGTTTATGACCAGGTAAGCAGAGGGTTCCTACAAATCTCTCCTTTGCAAACCTTGTACTCCAATCTCTGATTCTCCTTCACAGGACCAGGGACAGCTGAGCAATCCCTCTATGTGAAGAAAACCAATAATGACAGTTATTTTTGTTCCTCACTCCACATAATGGTAGTATTAAAAAATATAATGGACATTGTGTTCCCTGAGTGCACAGAGAATGTGCACTCTTTGTGCTGTAACACAACATATGCACTCTAGAAATCTACAAAAGAAATAACTTGACATTTTAATAATAAAGATACCCAACTATTCCCCTCCAAGCCTCTATGTAGACAGAGGAAATAGTGACTATTGATAAGAGGTAGGTAATTTCCTCTGAATTCCTATTCATAAACTCCTTATGAATGTTGACAATGTAGGTCTTGCATATGATTGAAATTAAGATTTCTGCCTGGCAATACCTGCATTCCTGTAATGCTTGGCCTACAAAGGCTTTCCAATTTTTAAAATTGTTTGCATAGAAGGAGAAGATTCATTTTATTGTGAGCCATGGCAGCTTGGTAGGCAGATAAAGCTTTACCCAAGACTGGTGTGTTAACTCCTTTAGAGTTCTGATCTCCCTGTTCATTTACTTTTTAAATAGCAGACAGAATAGTGGATCAGATAGAAAATGGATGTAACTGCAAATTATGCATCTATCATGCTTACTGCCTAGTGGTAATCTCCCTTTGACTTTCAAAAGAGTGAGATGGGGCTCTTTCAACATTACAAAATGTAGAAAAGTAAAATACAAGTTCTGCTTAGTGATGGCATTGAGAAATTATGATTATTGAAAAACAGTAAATAACAACAACCAAAAGATCCCTACCTAATGAATTGGACTTCCATGAGCCAAAGGTCGAATCCTGGGCAAAACCCACAGAAATATTTCATAGATAAGGGTTAGTGTATTTGTGTGGGTTTTGTCAAAAGAATTATTATAAGATGCACTTTTCAACAGGTATTAAACTTCTCCAGTCAATGGGACCACATGAAAATGAATTATTTTTATGTAATTACTTTCATGTTCTGCAGTGACACCCTGACTGTACAACAATTAAGCCTCAGAATATCACGATGCTATTTTCATCACTCACTTAGGTTTCTCCCCCCAAGGGATACCCATACTATAGTTGGTATGGATAATTGCCCTGTGGCAACTATCCACATTCCTGACCACACTGTACGAGCTCAAACTCCACATCTGACGTGCCCTCAGGCCTTCAGCTGTCCCTCCAGGATTTTCCACATCTTTGACAATTGCATCCTGAGAGCAACCACAACTTAACTGGCCCTGCTGGAGTCCCAGTCTTTGATTATTTTCTAGCCAAAGGAAAAGGACACCAAAGACTGGGCTTGTCTATCAGCCCTTCCCTGGCTATATGTGCACATGGTATCTGGCAGTCCAAAAGGGCCATGTATTAAACAAGTACCTGTTTTGCCAAGGAGCCAGGCCAGAGCACTCCAGAGCTATTATGTCCTGCTTACATCATTTTTCTGGATATAACTCATGCTGCGATGTACTGGAGAATTCTTCCCCCACTGAGAAGATTCCAAGTCATCGGAGGTCACCAAGATTTAGAGATACAGCACACAGGACAGAACACACAACATTGGATGCAATATTCTTGGGTTCACGAGAGGAGGTAGGGAGGTAGTGGGAGAACAGAACCAAGGCCAAGGTTCTCTTCCCAAGTCATACAGACAGCAGATTAGTTACGTGTCAACAAGTCACGCCATTTTTAATCCTCCCAAAATCTTGTTGCTGCTAAAGACTGAAGATTTTCATTCACCTCACTCCACACTTTACTCACTTTACAAAGAATGAATTCTGACAGCCCTGCTTCAAGGAACATCACCCTGAGTGCTTTTCTGTGTTCTTGGTTCATCTGGAAGGCAAGTACATCCCTTTTCACAAAGGACCCTGTCTTTAGCACACCCTGTAATGCTTTGAAGCATTTGAGTTGGATAAGGAGCGACACCTCAGCTGTCAAAGCCCTAAACTGAAAGCTCCATCAAAGACAAGCAATGCTAAGAATCCTCTGCTATATGGACTTCCACGGAAGCAGGCCAAGTCAATAGTCACATACACATACATATATTTATATCTACCAATATGTGTTCATGTATGTCCTCTTTATACTTAACTTTGATCCAGAGAAATATTGATCTTTACTCACAGGAGCCTATGCTCTGTCCCCCCTGGCTTATCTCTGAATCAAAACTTGTTACTACCTGTCCAAGCAATCCTGCATAGTAACCTGGATTAAAAAAAATACAAGGCAGTCCACTTTCTAAGAAGAAAATCCTTGATAAAAGACAGCACAGGAAAACATATTTTTTAAGATATACAGGCTTCCTTACCAGCCTTTGCACTCACCCACCACGTTCTTCGAACACTCAGCACCTGAGACTCACCCTGTGCTTGAGACACCTTAACAGACAGTCCTTTTTCTCACATGCCTGTGCCCAGGAGAGCAACCACCTGATTTGGTAGGATTCTCTTGGATGTCTTGAATTGTGGACGAGGTCTCTCCTCCCTCATACATGAGTGAAAAAGATAAATCTAAGGTGTCACAAAGCACCTACATATGGCTGCATAGAATAGTAACAGATGGTTCTCCAGGAAGAGCAAGCAGGAGAAAGGGTGAGAGAGCAGAACCTCAAACAAGACAGAAGCAAGGCCAAACCAAATATGTGCATACCCAGTAATCTTTCACAGATTATGATCTTGATTTTTTTAATCCCTTCAAATGGCAGATGAATGGCCATAACCCAAGATACTGATTCAAAGAATGTGAAGCAGTAACTGAGACTGGGATAATCACAGAAGCTGAGATGTAACAGCCATCATCACAATGAACTTTCTTAATAACACAGGAAAACTTAATGGCTGGATCAAGTATGCCATGTATTTTTCCAGATGTCACTCTCATTTTGTCTTCTGCATGAGTATTTATGCTAAAGCAAACAGAATAACATGGGACTTTGTACAAATATGCACACATGGAATGTATTCAATCCCTACACAACTGATGCTATGCATCAGGCACAGGATCACCAGCCAGGCAAGGGAGGGGATTTTCCTACTCTGCTCTGCACTGGGGCAGCCTCATCTCAAATGCTCAAGGCAGTTTTGGGCACCACAATATAAGAAAAAGAGATTAAACTGTTGGACAGTGTCCAAAAGAGTGAGACAAGAATGGTAAAAGGCCTTGAGGAAAAACCACTCCTTGAGGAGTGGCTGAGGTCATTTGGTCTGTTCAGCCTGGAGAAGAAGAGACTGAGGGGAGAGCTCATTGCAGTTACAACTTCCTCATGAGGGGAAGAGGAGGGGCAGGCACTGAATTCTCTGCGACAACCAGTGACATGACCAGTGAGGGAATGGCCTGAAGTTGTACCAGGAGAGGTTTAGGTTGGATATAAGAAAAGGGATTTTCATCCAGAGGATGGTTGGGCACTGGAACCCCCAAGGACGTGGTCACAGCATGAAGCCTGACAGAGTTCAAGAAGCATCCAGACCATGCTCTTGGGCACTTGGTGTGACTCTTGGGAATGGTCCTGTGCAGGACAGGAGTTGGACTTGATGATCCTTGTGGATCCCTTCCAACTCAGCATATTCTGTGATTCTGTGATAGGCCTCTATTCAGCAGAGGATGGAAGCAAATATTTATCTATATGAAGAGTCTCACTGCAACCTGTGTTACATATTCAGAGCTTAGAATATGTTTTGTTGTTTCACTTGACTGGCACTAACAGAGTTTCCATATCAGAAAAAAAGTGACATCAAGTAATTCCCCTTTCATTTCCCTTTTCAGTAGTGAAAAATTTACTAACCCGAAAACACTGTCTGGATTTATTTGCAACAATAAAATGGACAAGTGCAAATATCCTTTGGTTTATCTGCTATTATCTTCAAAATAATACAGAAAGCACATAAGTAATGTGTAAAAACTTGCAAGGAGCTCAGTCCAGCTATTCACCTTAGGTGAATACACAGCAAAACATTTTGGCTTCTAAAGATTGTTGCACAGCTCTGCTAATACCAAGAAAAGAGATTGTTTACCATTCTTCTGCAAGGCCTCTCTCATTGACAATGTGCAATGAATAGATTTCTGAGGTATTGGATTTGTTTGGTGCTTTTAAATCCTTTTCTGAATCATATTTCTCTCCTCACGTCCTTTTATTACAGATGAGTTAGTTGCAAAAGCACATAATATCCCAAAACATCAATCTGAGATGGCATAATGAGAGCAGGATTCATGGGGTGTTTTTTGATTTTTTTTTAAATCAATTACTGACAAATCGATATATTTTATACTATTTCTGCCTCCCAGTTTTATTATTTCATAAGGTATGCAACTTCAATTAAAGATTAAATGTGTTGAGTTATCATACCATTAATTGTTCTGAACTGGTGAATTGTTCCTGGTTATATATGAGTGTCCTTGTTTATGACAAATAGGACAATTGCCTCCCGCAGAGGCACTGTAGCCGAAGTGTGATGTCCCACTGAGCATCCAGCATTACTGCTGCCAGGAATGTGTGTGCTCACTGTGACTTGCAGGGAACTGCTTTGCACCTCCAACTTCCCCACCAGTGTCCTCATGGTTAGTCAGACAAGTGATGGAGCTGTTTGGAGATGAGCATCTAAAACTAGCCCGAGATAGGTAGCATTCCACTCCTCTGCACTTCTGATTTACCTTTGTTGTGAAGTTCTTGGTTTGTTTTTTGGATTTTTTGGGGGGTTGGGGGTGGGGGATGGAAGGATTTGAAGTCTTTGTTTGTAGGGGATTTTGGACAATTTAAAAAGCTCTGAAATCTTTTTTGTGGAAAACTTTGTTAAACCTGCCTAGAGGTAGTGCAGAAAAATGTCCAGTTATTTCATTGATGGGCTTTAGATCAGACTACACCCAGCAAATACTATAGGCAAATATTATACTTTTCTTCAAACATTTGCTGCTTTTTATAATATATTGAGAGTACATTTTATAACCCCTAGGGCTCTCTCCTGCTAGTACATTTCCTCAAAAAAGATGGCATAAAAAGGTAAAAGGAAAAATAAATCAACATAAAACCCTGAAGTTTTACTTCTCCAAAACACGTAGTAATCTTGGTTATAGTCAGCACATATTCTTAGATCTCATTGAGCTTAACAGGAGACTTCTTTTAAACACATCCATTCTGAAAAATATTCCCTCTTGGTTAATAAACTAAGGAACCATTTCCTTTAGACTCCCAGGCTTGCTTTCACTTCAAGCTGAGTTTTGCTGTGAATATTACACACTCTGACCTCATATCGCTTTAGCCTAGAAATTTAGCCTAGAAATACCTTTGTAAGCAAAGGTTAAGTAAAGTAGGCAACAGGAGGAAGAACAAGGCAATTTCTGGAGGATAAATCTTTACTCCTGTGCTTCAGTCATAATATTCATCTTGTTCATTTATGCTGAGGCTCAGGATAGAATTCAAAAACGTATCTGTATGGTCAAACACAGAAATTTTCTTTGCCAGCTACCCACCCATGCTAACAATTCACCTAAGAGGAGGGTGTTCTTTCTTTGCTCAAACACTCTGATTTCCTAACTGAGCTGCATATGTTCAGGACTAGGGATACTTCCTGCTCCTGTAGCTCAAAGACAGCCTAGCCAAGCACCTAAGCTGTCTGCACCTGGCTATGCAGTTATAAGTGCCCCAAGTATGTTCTCTACAGTAACTCTTTACAGACATCTACTTCATGAAAGGTACTTAGTTCCCCAGTGCCAGCCATTGGGACAACTCCTTCTGTTCCTAACAAAAGAACCTATATGAAATCCCAACACAGAAACCTAAGAATATATTTGTAAAAATGTAATCCACAGTATCTTCACTTAATACTGCAAGTCATATCTTTTTAGAGATCCATGGATATCTAGGGGGAGTCTGGGAAGTGTGTTCCATCAAATTCTGTTGGTGTAAAGTGTTTGTAGAGTCTAATAGTGGTTAGTTTTTACCGGTTCCTCTCAAATCAATTGAGATAATCTATGGTAGTGTATTCAGTGTGTTCCACAGGATACAGAAACAAAGTTATGGCCAAATCAGTTCACTTAATCTAGTGTCCTGATCCTACCTATGGCCGATACCAGGTATTTCTATGAAGCTCTAAATAACGCAGCACATAAATATTTAAGAAAAATATATTGTTCAGGAAAAAAAACTACTGTTTCTCCTGAGCAAATGCAGAATTAGCTGCATGTAGAAAAGTCTCATGCCAGCTTTAAGCATTTAAGGATTTGTTTCTCTTTCAAAGCCTAACAGTTTACACAGTTTCAGAACAACTGTCAGCTAGCCAAGAGAGGAAGCAACAACAGAAGGTGTGCATAGTCACATATGGCAGATCAGGGGAACCATCCGGACTTAATACCAGCTGAAGCTCTGGCCAAGAAATGTTCCAGATATCCAGAGAGAAGTCTATGGGCACTTGGGCAGTCTGCACTGTGGCAAAAAAACTTCACACTTATCCTAGACCTTCCAGCGTCAAAATTAGAAAAATTCTATTTAATTAAAACTGGTTTTATCCATCCCCACCTCTAAACAGCATGCACAGTAGCTTTTACTTGTTTTCAATTTTAGAAGAATGCAGTTTATGCCAAGCCTGCCACAAAGATGATCTGCGAGAATTGTGTGAGATAAGCACATAAAAGTTTAAATTAAATATATCAGAGAGCCCTTGAACTCCTTTGCTAGTCATTCCTACTATGTTTTATAATATTCAGTCTTGTTACAAGACTGCAATACAAGATGTCCTGGCACTCTAAAATCTTCTCATTTGATACACAGACATTCTGTAAATATATCTGCAATGAAGTCCTTAAGGGTTTATTTCTTACTTTTTAGCAGCTAGGCATAAAATCTTGGGCTACAAAGTGCTTACAAATTAGATCACTGGAAGGGAATGGAATACATTGTTATCTACTGAACCTATGTTGGGTCAAATGACACTTTGAGTTCTTGTGGTGAATATGACTGCGACCTTCACATAGACCATTGAAAGAAAGCAATTTTATTTACATTTTTAAATCCACATAAAGGTGAAAGATGTACCACTACAAAATGAAACATTAAATTTTTTGTCACAAGGCATAACTGAGATCCCCCAAGGGCACATATAGTCTGAAATGAAGCAAGACTTTCTTAATCCTGCTACCAGTATGTTTCACCCAGACCTTGTAGTACTGGTGATCTATTTTTCTTTGCCAGTCAAAAAATCTCCTAATTTTAAGATGGAGAAATAAGAAATAATGAGAGACTGTTTCTTTGTCCCTTAACTGTTCTGCACAAACAGATCATTAATTATGTTTGAGGTATTATAACAAGCTAGTTTCAACTGTACAGATAAAAAGATCTACCCATAAAGAGATGGCAGCTCGAAAAAGCCTTATTCAAAATGAAATATATCACATCCTCTGGGGCCAACAGCACTATAATGTCTATACTTTTAGAACAGAGTCTTTAGGAAATAATTAAAACTGTGTATAATTGGATACAATCTGCATGTTAAAACACTTATAAAACAGCATATTTTTTGTATGTATACCAAATATGCCTGTCACTTTCTTTTTTTTTTAATGTATATTTAAAAGTCTATCCATTACACCACAGTATTCCCTGTGCATTTTCTAAGAACCACATGATGAAAAAGTTACTACTAAAATTCTTGTTTGTAAGCACCATAGAGTGATAGTGTAATAAAGAAATTATAAATATCAACAATAACTGCATTTTTCTAACCATTGTGTTTAACTATGGAGCTACTCCAAAGAACAACATTTAAAAAAGGGCAACAGTTATTCACAGAATAACACCATATTGCAAAGTACTGTCACACAGAGCACCTAGGAGGATACATATGTTTATAAACTATAGATGGTTCTGGTAGTAATGGCTGTGATTAAGGCTGCCTGAAACTTCATGGAACAAGACACTTTTTTCAGTTGCTTGTAAGTTTGCTGAACTTCAACTACTTGGAGCAAAATTTTTCCCTGCAAGGTATCTACCTGAGTATTTATATAGTCTTTGTGGAAAGATTAACACAAAATGGTTTGGAAAACAAGACTACAGGAAAATATCCCTGGCTTTGTAAAATAAACCAAAACCAGTTTTCTTTGAGAAGTCCTAATGCTGCATTTCTGGAGAAGGAAAAAACTTTAAAATGTGTCAGGCATATAATTTTTATGATTCCTTACTGGACTTGTATGTAGCTATGAAGATAATGGAGATTCAGCAAGCAGATAAATTCAGGACTGCCTATGCTTACTGTTAGCAACCTTGGAAGACCCTCCAGGCTTGATCCAGAAGGTGCCTATAATTACTACAGTGAAAAGCTTACTCTCTTTGTCCAAGGGATCTGTTAAAGTTCATAACCTGGAATTAGCTGCCCACATATTTCTGGGAATATGTTGGGAAATATTTCCTGAAAGCAGCATTCATAAAAGCTACTAAACTGTCCAAACTAAGCAATCAGAGAAAGAAAAGGAATTAACTTAAACACCTTCTGACATTTCTGAAGCACAAATGCTCCTAGAATTGGGTACTTTATTTTGCTGTTGCTAGTATGCCCAATGAATAGAATTGGCAAGGCAGCATATCTTCAACTTTCTGGTTCAAAAATTTCTTACACATGATAATAAACTTTTTTTTCTGATATAGGACTCTCAAAATCTGAATTGCTTCCATTATGAGTGAACTCAAATACATAAGGCCAAAGAGCAAGAGAGAGAGACTTAATTACACAAATGTCTCAGAATCTACCTACAATGAGATCCTGTTTCAGATTAAAGCAGCCCCTGACTGTATTAAACCAAGCAGAATAAAATGAACAAGCAAAATCAAGAAAATTCCACCAAAACTATTCCACCAGGCAGTGGTTAAAGTAACTACCTCAATTTGTAAGGTTTGGATTCACATTTTCTGAAGATGTAAAGAAACTGAATCTCTTAAATCCCTAACAGAAGCTTCAGTCACTGGGCTGATGAGAAAAATATGAACAAGAGACAGAGAAAATGAGAGTGGAAAAGTCCTGTGACCCTATCAAATCTTTTGTAAGTTTAGGGTGTTACACACCCAGCTAGAACTGCTTCCTGATGGTCAGCATTCCCTTTTTTGGTTTTGGAGTTTTTGGGAATTTTCTAGGTTTGTGGTTTTTGGGTTTTTTTGGTTGGTTGGGTGGTTATTGTTTGTTTTGGTGGGTTTTTTTTTGTTTTCATGTGCTTATGTGAGTCAACAGAATTAATACTAAAGGAGTTATGGTATTTTAGGCTGAAGTGGTGGCATTTAAGTTAAATAACTCAGAAGTCTATCTCAGCTGATACTAACTCTGTTGTAAGTGATAGCTGAATGTGGAGTGCAGTCATTTATTTGGGAACAAAGCTTTGCAATAGGCTATTAGTTTCTTACAACTGACTAATAGAATGCTTGAAAGTGTGAATGCAGCTGATAGCTGAGCCTGGGATGGTCAGGTCTGACTTATACCAACCATGGAAAAGGTACTGTTCAATGAGGACATGCATACTGAAAAACATCCAAAGAATATATTCAGACTGTCACGAGATAGAGCTTAAGTGCATGGTTGGTGTGAATTAATTATGGAGTAATATAAAGTAGTTAAACAATTAAAGCTAGAAGTTGTGATACAAGAGATGAAAAATAAAAATTATTGCATAGAAGAGTAACTTTCTGCAGTCATTTTGTTGGACATTTGAGAGAGCTTTTTTTTGGTGTACAATGGCAGTAAAATTGCATGAGAAAACAAAAAACCTAGGTGAGAAGTTCAGCCTTGAACCAAGCCTGTGACTGAACTCAGAGTTTCAGGTTTGTGGGTAACATTGACTCAGACACCAACAACAGAATATGTAAACAATTCTTAAGTAGTCAAGAATGAAATAGAGGTCCAGGCTCAGAGATGGAGACAGACACTTGTAAAAACAGACATCAAAGCTAAGCAATTAGGGGAGGATGAATCTTTATTCAGATTCTGGGGGTTTTGAGATTTTTTATTTTGATTTCTAAGAAGGAATTTGTGCTGGGATTGCCTTTTGCTTACTTTACCTATTTCTGTGCAACTACAGTGACTCATTCATATTTTAGAACCAACAATATTCTATTAAAGACCAACCTCCTGTTTCTTCAGGCATGAGAGGTAATAATATGCATTTCCTACCATTCCCAATGAGTCTTCTAGCAAAAGTAGAGGTCACTTTTATGCTGATATTTCTGCTAAGAATTCTCTGCCTAAGCAATGATACATTTAGCATCCTTAAGTAACTTGAAATTACTTTCACTGTCAAAGGGAAGTATCTCAATTAAAAAAAAATAGTTGAGACCATTTTTTGTCAGGCTATCTTTATGACAGCTTTTGTTTCCTAAATACATACTCAGAAGGCATTGGAAACTAGGATAAATTCATCAATGTAATTTCAGTTGTGTAGATTTTCCATCCCCACTGGGCATATTTTTTGGAATCTTACTGTAGATGGTCACATTATTAATAGCAAACAATTTATTTGATTCATTTACCCTATACTTCTGTTCATTAAAAAGCTTCTCCCATTTTGATTTCTGCTTATTTTATTCACAAGCATTTAGTGAATGTTTCCAGCATATTTTAGTCTGGAAAGCTAAAATATTTGTTTGGAAGTTCTTTGCTTCATCTAATCACAATGATTATTTCTTTGCTGGAGATGCTGTGACTTGAAATCTTCAGTTAGTATTGTCTTTGTTCCCCTAACTGACTTTGCCACTGTAAGTGCAGTATCAGGAACACTTCTGACATGAATGGTGAACATCTAGTATATTTGAAGCACTGACTCACCAAGGGATGCACAAATCCACAGGAAAACAACCTTTCCTAAACATCCATCAGACAAAACAAGTTTAAACAGGAGTATGTTGAAAAATGAATAAAAAAACATGAGAATACAGAAAATTGAAATCTTTGGAGAAGCAAGTACCTTTATAGATGGATCCTCACACTATTATCCCAATTTATTTCAAGCCACTCCCTTGTTGTCCTGTGATAAATTTTCCCAGCACAGAATGATGCTTCATTCATTCCAATCACTGATTGATCAGCTCCAGCTAAATCAAGGCCAAAAAGGGCCCATAGGAGTGGTAAGCATTCTATGAAATGAGAATTTTACCACGTAAGAGCAATGAGTTTGCTGTTTTTATAAATGTTATTAGCATAACTCCACTGGAACTAGTTTCCTCTAAACACGCTGAAGACAGAATTGTTCCAAACATCTCTACAGTCTTTGAGAACCTAACAAAAAGGTCACAAAAAATCAATCATGCAAGATAGACCTTGCTCAAAGAGGACTAAATGAGATATCATCTTAGACTGCATCTAATTTCTCCATTATTACACAAAGCTGAGGTGAAAAAAATCTCCCATAGAATCGCCCTAGAACCACCACATTCCCACAGACTAACAACTGTCCGTGATGAATACGTAAGCATATATGCCTCTCATTACCTGAAATGTTTTATAGGTCAAGAGGTTAAAAACTTTTCATCGGCAATGGAAACGTAGGTACAAATTTAAAGAGTGTAAAACACCTGAGCAAAATTGAGTGAGGGACCTGCCCAGGGAGATGAATTTTAGCCTGAATCAAGAGGCTAACGAAGTCACAGCTCCACCTGTTGAGCTAAAGCAAATCATCCACCTGTAGCAGCTGGCAGCACAGGTTTTTTCTTGTGCCAGACATAGATGACTAACACTGTGCTGCTTGTATAAAGTAAAACATCAGAGTTTAGGGACAAACCATGCAGTCATCACTCTAGGTGAAGGAGTACTGCAGTCATGGAGCCATTCTGCCAGAGAACAAAAGGACTGGGATCTAAGGGAAGGGTCTCATGGCAGGCCAAAGACAGAATGACATTCTTCTGGGTAAATTCACTAAAGAATAAAACAATGACAGAAACAATGCTAGAAGCAAAAGTGTATAGAGCCTGCTCAGCTCTTTTTGACTTCACAGAAGACTAAGTTGCTCAGAGCAGAGGCTATGAATGCCACATACTCATACATACATATTCTTTCACAGTCATCAGAAATGCTCATTACTTCTTTTCTGTGTGAGCTATCAATAGCCAGTTCTCACAAAGAAAATCAAGCTAAAATGTAATGAAATATCCCAGCCACCTTATAAAAATGGAAATATTTATCAAGCTAAAGACCCCATTTTACAGCCAAAGAAATCAATGTCAACGTTCTTCTGAGCTGAGTAGTTCTGAATCAACATGCAAGTTTCTTGCAGAAGAATAAATAAAGCTACTTTTTTTTGCTTTACATGGTCATTGTTCCAGTACATTTTTCTTCTGAAAGAAAAAAAAAAAAAAGAATCTGCAATGGTCTGCAAAACATGTACATCAATAGTGCAGTTAGACTTCAACTTTAGACCCCAAATATAGTTCTGCAAAATGGCCATGCGTGGCTTTCTGAGATATGTCACCATTTGCATCTCTTTGTAGCTCTAGACAGTAGTAAGGGTGCTGTCTGAATGCCTCAAATACATATTTACAGGAAGAAAAAAAAGACACATTAATTATCTATTTGAAAATCCTAACTTTAGTTTAATTTCATAGATAAAGATATTTTTGTAGATTATTTGTTCGGAAGCTGGAGCAGTAGTCAGAATGAGTCACAAATCATGACTCAAAAAATTTAAATTAATCCAAAAATAATTATTATCTTGTAATTATAGGAATTTTTGTCATTAATTATTATCCAATAATAATAAAGACAATATTTTTAGGATAAGGGATATTATCAGGTGTACTACTTGGTTATAGAAAAATATTGTAATAGATTCTAAGTAGTCTAGAGGTAAATTCAGCAGATTCTTGGCAAAAACATTATTCTGTAATATTTTTGAAGACATGGATGTGTTATCTTTTCCTCCATGGAAGAAGTTTTATATCCCAAAAAAAGAAATGCAAAAACCATACTGCATTCACTTTCTCCTAGCTCAGTAAAGCACTGAAGCATATGTGACAAGTGTTCTGACTTCAGCTGAGATTGTGTTTTGCTTCTAAAAAGTAGCTGCAAGCTATTGGCCTTCACTCTGAAGTGTCTGCTACAACACTGCAATTTCAGAATATCCTATAAATTGTGGAGAACAAAAGCAGCACCTCCTCTAATGTACTTAGTCATATATTTCCATATTCATTTGAGTTGTGTTACACTGGAAGACTGAACCATATAATTACAATCTGCTAATCCATAGAATAACTTTTCCAATACTCACAGTCTGCTCTAGCTAGCAAATATTCAGCCCATTTAAGAGACAAATACAATCTATATTCCAATACATTTGTAATCCTGTGGGATGGTACCTTACAGCAATGACTTGTGCTAGCACAGAGAGCAGGGCTGCTCACAGAGGAAGGAGACACACACCAAGAGGTCCCACTGAGTCAGCACAGACAGAGACTAAAGAGATAGATGATGATTTACAGATCCCACAGTCTTGTCAAGGACAAGATAACATCCTTTTTTTACCCGTTCTGAGTGACCACTCCCAGATGTGATTCCACTGAAGGTATCCATGCACTTCCCTCTGCTTGCAACACGTACTACACTGCCACCTGCTACAAGAAAGTCAGCTAAGCAAATGTGATGGTTTGTGGAAAAAGGGACAAGAGAAAAGCAGGAATATAAAATGTGGACATTGTCAAGTAATATCCATTGCAGATGAAGGCAGTAGGATGGAGCCCATCTTTTTAAATGGTGAAGGTTTTCATGTGGTATTTATTATGCATATCTTTTATGTCACATTTCTGTAGTCTTTCTTATCTTCCTGATCCTTAAAGATCTGTTCACTCAGCAATTGTCCTCCACAGAGCTACAGTATTATTGCTATGCTTTACCTATCAATATTTTTACAAAATCTTCTCAAGGTGCAAAGCATTCCCCACATAAACATTAAGAAAAATCTCTGTATGTAATACAGAGTAGTTGCAGTAAGTGACAGCAGGAATGAGTCTAAATTAGAGTCAAATTACAAAGTTTCATTCTGATTTTACACACACCAATATTTTACAATACTGTTATTGACAGTGCAATAAGCATGAGGACAGTTTTAACATTATTCCTATTTTAAGTCTATCTCTTCTTTTGCAAGACCTCAAATGCTATGCATGAGAATGTAAATATAAAAAGCAGTCCATTAATTTTATATAAGCAGTTTCATGTACCTGAAGGCCTATGACAACATTTCTTGACAAAATAGCCTAGCAGAAGGACTATTTTTCTAAAGTTCAATCAAGAATAGCCTATAAAAATGACTGTGCAGATAAATATTATGGTACAGGTGGTCTGAACTATCCATAACAGAAATTCCATTAGCTAAAATCTTTTAAGAGCTGCCAATTACACTTTCAATTTGAAGTGGTATCTGAATAGTGACAAGCAATTCCCAGAAACAGAAATGGTCTCCTTCAACATAAACAGAATCCATCCTCCTCACACAAGTAAACAAACCATTGATTTACATGGAATTCTCTCTTGTATTACACTGCAGGATCAGGGCATAGGATTTGCTGCAGGGGAGTCTTTGTTTGTCCACAGTGTTCTCAATACATGGCCAGAATGTTTCTCCTTTTCTATTTTTACTTTTACCCGGCAGCTCACATGCACCTCTAAAACAAGTGCAGGAAATATTGTGCCAGCTGAAAGTTAACTCACACATAATGCAAGGCTGACATAGGGCAGGGGAAGGGGAAAGAGGATCATAAAACACTGGTCACTAATCATTAGTAATCCTACTCCTGTTATTTCAAAACATGTTCCAACTAGGAAGGTAAGAAGCACCTTTTAATTTTCAGCTGAGGATACTGTACTGAATCAATTTAAGTAACTCTCTACTTTTCTTTCTAAATAAATAAATATAATTCTAATGTCTCATATATTACTGTAAAGTTTAATTATTAATTTATATATATATAGTATCTATTATAATTTAATTGCATGCCTTTCCAAGAACTAAGGTTATTAGATCACTTCTTTCCTACTAGTATTTTGGCTCTGCTTCCAAAACAAGTCTGCTGCACAGCAATCACTAAATTTTAGGTAAATATGCAAAGAAATAACATAGACATATTTGACTTATCAGTTTTCAAAAGCCCAGCAAAATAAGAGCATTCACAAGTGCTCCTGTGCACACAATAACCGAGTTACCCACACAAAGAAACAAAGAGGCTCTTTGTTCTTTTGGTTTTTGTGTCAAGTCTGGGTTAGAATATGAAATTTGAGGAAAAGAGGGCGCTAATATCATGGTAAGCCTAATTTCTCTCCCTTCAACAGCCTGCAGATCTGAAAAGAGCAGATCATCTTTGCATGCACTGGTCAATCTGTCATCAAAGTGATCAAACAGATTAACAGGAGAGGTGATAACCCACAGGACACTGGCAAAACTAACTTGTGAACAGACAGGACAGAGACCAACTAGTGGACAAAACATTTTTGAGCAGATACAGGGGGTAAAGAAGAAAATATTACTAAATCTCTCCTCAGAGAGGAAAAGACAAGGCAGCAGGAGAGATGATGCAGTGTTCAAGGCAGATGAACGTCCCTGAGACATTTGTCACCGGCTGGACGGTGAGACATTGACATTAATGAGGGTGGCATTTGGAAGATAAAAGCAGTATCTCTGCAGCAGACAATGCAGTTGTGAGACGCCACGCACAGGGGTATGGTGTAATCAAAAGGGACTGGAGAATGTTCACATCCAGCAAAAGCATCACAATCACTACTGGTATTCATGGGAGAATATGGATCAGGAATAAATGGCTTATGGTTTTGTCTGGAAGGCTGGTGGAGATTGTGGGTTATTTTACCTCTCAGCCCAGTCAATTCCCATCACATTCCTTTATTGAAGGACTCTTCATCAGTCATTCACTTACACCTGCCTTGCCAAAAGTCACTGTTTCATTGACAAGTGCTTTTCAGGCAGTAGAGCTCTAGAGGATAGCTCTGTTGATAGTAAGTGGGATTTACAGGGGTGGAGGCAGTTGCCTGTGATTATCTCCTCGTGAAAGCAAGTGGAGGGCTGGGAGATACCCTGAGCACTGTCTGCCAGGACACAGGCACTCAATTGAAGGGAGCAAGATCTGGCTGCCCCTCACAGGTGCCTCAGAGTGCCACTACCCCCAAAAATGTCATCAACTGTGTCTGAGAGACACTCCTGCCCCGACCCATAGGATTAAAAAAGTCATTGTTAATTAATAAATCCCTGATATCATGTCTCGGTGTCAGCCATGTCTCAGACCTCATTTTTTACTCCAATGCTTTTGGAAATCTCTGGTCTCTCTGCAAGAGGAGAGGATGCCATGGTCCTGGAATAGAATGAAACAAACCTGAGCATCTCAGAACAGCTTTCCTATCCCCAGATTCATTCTACCACCCCTGCTCCACCGCATACTTATGTATTGTCCTTCTGCCCAGCTTTTCCTCAGAAAACAAAGCTACCATTTCACCGCAAAAGACAGTCAGCAGCAACAGTAAACAGATACATCGATCTGCTGGTCCACCCTCTCCTTCTTCCTTCAGGAAAACTGGCACAGAGCGCCAAGCCCCAAGTCCAGAGCCTGTTGAGGATGAGGTCTAAGCAGCAGCAGCCCAGAACCTTGAGCGGCTCGGGATGGGGCGCCTGTGAGCGAGTGGCTGGCCGCGCGGGCCGGGGCCGGGCAGGGCGCTGTCCGTGGTGCTGCCCGGCCCCGGGCGCTCTCCAGGGTGCTGATCCGACCCGGGCTCTCTCCAGGGTTCTGCCCCATCCGGGGGTCTCTCTCTCTCCAGGGTTCTGCCCTATTCCGGGCTCTCTCCAGGGCGCTGCCACACGGTGCTGTCGGCCCTGCCGAGGGGGCAGCGCCAGCCCCGGCCCGGCGCCGAGCGGGATGCTCAGGGCCAGCCCCCTCTCGGCCCCATTGCCAGAGCCTGCCCGCTCTCCCCGCAGCGCCTGCACTCGCCGTCCGCAGCTGGAAACACCCAGCATCTCCGACGGGGGGGGGGAACACACTTTTAAAAAATAAACAAACAAATAAATAAGTAAATAAATAACAGGTAGACTAATCATACTCTGAATAAAGTTTCAGACACGGATCCAGCAACGAAACGGAAATAGGAAGCCAGACTAAACCGATATGTGCTAAGGACAAGCTCTTTCTGCTTCCTCGTTAATGCTTCATGCAAGGACTGCAGTCCACATGTGAAAGCAACCATGTCCCCGTCCTACTGCAGACTTTTAAGAGCCTCCCTATTGTCCTTCAATACCGTCTCTCTGCTTTGATACAAAAAAATTTGAAAGAGTATGGCAAAGCGATAGAAGAAATCTGATTGAATCAATCACAATCAAGCCCAGCAAGACGGATTATGGGAAAAGAAGCTGTACTCTTGAGTAACGACCAGCGTCACAGTAGTTAAAATAGAACAGAAAAGCCTCTCGAAAAGTCAATTCTTATGTAGATGAGGTGACAAGAGAGATTTTCTCTCCCTTCGAGGGCTCACTGAATTCCTAATTTGCCCCTAGAAACCCTAGAGGAATGAGGAAGAAAGGATGGGAATACTGGGATTGCTAGTCCCAACAAATATTACCGTGATGTGGATTGTTGCCTAGAAATGCACTGAAAATTAGGGGATCCAACGCCATTGTTTCAGCCGAGCTATTTGTCTTGACCTTCGGCTTTGTCCATCCAGGCTGAACAAACTTCCTGCAATGAGCGTTGCCCCCGCTGTCTGCCAGCCACACAACTTTGATCTCTCTGGGTCACAGAAAGGGAAAGAGGATGAGAAGCAGTTTCCTTCCTGAAAAAGGGCACTCGCAGAAGTTTATACAACAGCCAGAAAAATGTAGTGTTAAACAATAAACTGGGAAATGTGCTGTCCTGTTAAACAGAGAGTAGTTTGCACAGCATTGAGAACCCGCCAATATATATCATATCAATAAAAAGGAGCTCTTCGAAAGCTTGCATAGTAATTGAGATTGGAGATCTTTTTTGATATGGGTTGGCATTTCCTCATATCAATCTGACAGAGCCAACTCAGGAAATTGCTGGTAATATTCATCTGGGGAGCACTTTCATTAAACGTAATTCATTCGACTTTCACAATAAATTGAGTGACATCCTTACAGCAGAACCTTTTTATCCTTGATGAAGTGCTTGCCAGCCTTTGGTTTTCCACTTTATTGTCACATTCCTTAAAGCAGAATCGTCAACATGTCAATCTGCTGCATGAAAAAAATGCTAAAGCTGTATTTACAAAGCACCCAGGAGGTGGTTTAATGCTGACTTACAAGAAGAGCGAGCTGGGTGTTAAACTATCTGCTAAATCACATTAAAACTTCACCCAAATCCAGTCGGGAGAACAGAAGCCAATCCTAGGGAGACTAGTATGGCTCACACATTCATTTTCTCCAAGTGCTGGCTATTCCGAGCAATTGGTTTCTTAACCTGCTTCACCGCACTTTCCAAGACGATTAGGAAATGGGTTTTTGTTAATTAAAATGGCGGTTTAGAGATGTAGGGAAATATTAAAGAAGTTAAAATGGATACCTCTAGGTACCGTACCGACTTGGAAGATTTGGCTAGTCGAAGAGAGGCAGGAATTTGGATTACATTCAGGTACCTCCTCAGAAGGTGAAATCTATTCCAGATTGCTTTCTCCAACTATATACTAAATTAAAATAGTGTGTACTAAGCACCAGGAAAAAGAAAGTTCAATGCAGGGAAGCCCCTTCTAAAACTAGCACAGGTCTCTGGTGGTTAGAAAGCAGGGAAGCCTGGAAAAGAACACATTATCCTCAGCTTGAAAAAAAAAAAATAAAGAGTGCAGATAAGTTTGTTTCACCTACACGAAGTCGGGGTCCCATTGTTATTCCCGTGTCTTACATTCCGAAAGGGTATTTTTTTCCCCTTACACCACCGCTATAGCATCTCTCAAACTCGTTTAGAAAGAGAGAGCAGGAGCTTCTCAAGGCTACGTAAACTCCCCCGCACAAAAAGCCACTACTGTCCCTGCTCACCAAGCGCTCTCCCCCGCCCTCCCTGCCTCCGACGTCAATTTGTAAATCGAAAGAAAACGCTTATTTGGGGGAAAAAAAGCAATACCCGAATGCATTCACCACCAAATGCCTCTGAGAAAATACTGTGGGTGGTGATTACGATAGGACAATGCCTCCTGTCTCTTTTGTTTTCTGCCTCTAGAGGTGTGGGTTTGTTTGTTGGGCTTTTTTTTTCCTTCCTTGACAAAGTAGGACACAATCAGCAACAATCTTTAAAAAGAAGGAAGAAAAGAAATCAACTTATCTTCGCCGGCACGTGATATTTCCTCACGTTCACCACAGCTTTCATTAACCGGGGTGAAATGACCGCAAACAGTGCGACACGCAGAGAAATTAAATGTACACAAACTCCGGAGCCGCTAACCCCCTGTTTACCCCCTCAGCAAATACCGTACCAAGTGTGCCATCGCTGAGGACAATTTTAAACCTCTGTTATTCACAACAATTTTGCGGGGAAGCTCCTCTTAGCTGTCAGAAGGCCTCCAAGCTACAGTGACGGTGTGAAACAGACCTTAAAATCCCAGCCCAGCGCGGTGGGGAGGTTAGCAGGCTGTTTCCAAAGCCCCTCTGCCAAAACCATCGCCGTGTTTAACAAGGTGCCCCGTGAGCCCCGCAGTTCTACTCCTCTGGCAAAGCGCCGCGCAGAAAAGCTCCCCCCGCGGATCAGCCTTCATCGCGGGGGGCAAAACCACCCCTCCTCTTGCTCTGGCGCTGCTTAAGTTCTGCACAGAGTTCAGCACTCTGCTACCCGGCTCCGGTGCGTATCCTAATTAAACCCACCGGTGAATAAACACTTTGCTGGGAGAAGATGACAAGCCGGGCGGGGGATGAAAGGGGGGGAGGGATCCTTATTTTACCAGCAAGCCACGCAAAATCCCGACTGATTTTAGTTCCATACTCTCTGCTCCGATGTAGGAGCATCTAATTATGAGCCGAAGTCTCTTCGAGCCGGGGTGATCCCGACAGAAGAGGCGCATGTACCCACTCCGTGCTTGTGCGGTGCGGCACGGTCTCCCCAGAGCGGGCGGGAGTCGAGCCCGTGACCGTGGCGGGGGTGAAATCCCGCCGTGAGCCAGCCCTTCGCCGCCCGGGGCTGCGCGGGGCCCGGGAGCGCCGGGACCGGGCGGGACGGGACGGGACGGGGCGGGACGGGACGGGACGGGGCGAGCGCCCGTCGCCGCCGGGAGCTGCCGGGCACAGCCCGCCGGGCCCCGCCGCACGGAGCGGCTCCGCAGCGGCCGGCACGAACACGATCTGCCTCCTCCTTCGAGGGCCTGCTTGACCTGTCCCTCTCAGAAATAGCACTCGGGATCTTTGCCGTCCTTCCTAACAGCCCGCGCGGTCTGTAGCCACTTCTACAGCTTGCTGCTTCCACACAGGGGGGAGAAAAAATAAGGAAGAAATGAAAAGAAACAGCCTGGCCTTTTATTGTCCTGTGGTGTCGGACTGGAAGTTCACCGGCAACTAGGCAGGAGGTACAACGAGAAGGTTTCCCTTAAAGGAATGGTGTAAAATCCCAGCGTCCTTATAAACAGAACTCAATTCTATGAGTCTGCAACTCCGGATGTTATTTTGGGTTTTTTCTTTATTCTTTGCGTTCTTCCTCACTGACGATTTTGAGCTCAGCACAGCGCTGTTAGTTAAGGAAACATCATCCATTAGAATCAGACTAAGATGCTTTTGAAAGAACAGCAATGATGTGGAGTGTCGTGGTAAATGAGACCTAGGGTAGGTGTTGGAACTCTTTCTGCAGCTTTCTAAAAGTAGAGAAAGAAAACAAGTGCAAGACTTTAAAGGTTAACTCTTAATTCTGCCAAATAAGTACTAAGTTACCTATTTAGGCCAAAGGAAATGCACTACCATTGCAAATCAAATATAATATTGTCAATAAACTGCACAGCTCAAAACAAGGAGAAAATGCACCTGGCAATGCACAATAATGTTCTTTTCAATAAACATAATATGGTGAGCCATCTCTACCCCAGCAAAATTCCTACTCATTCAGATCAGCTACGATCTCTATAAATTTCAGGCAATAAGGCTGAATAGCATATGGCTCTATTAAAAGGAGAAGAAAATCAGAAGCACTATTTTTTCTTCCTTAACATTTCTTACAAGGAGGTTCAACAGAGGAGGGGGAAAAAAAGAATAAAAATAAAAAAGAAAGAAAAAGAACAGCAGTTTGCTGAGTGAAGAGAAATTACAAGGCAGACAGTGTCTGTAAATGAGTGACTTCAAGGCAGTCCAGCCTCACTGCAGCTGTTCACTCTCCATGAACACCTCCTAATTCAGGCAAAGGGGAAACAGGCTATTTTCCCTCTCACCTATATTATTAACCCCTCTCAAAAAGGTTTTTTTTTAACAAACTCGATAGGAAGCTGTTTGTGCTGCCATTTCATTTACCCTTCCTAACAGTTTGAGCATTGCAAATTTAATTCCTAATTGAAACTGCTTTTGTCCACGCGGAGCGACGTGCACGTATGGATAGGCACAACAAAGTGCTGCACCTTGCTGCTTTGTGGCGCCGCATTAAAGCTTTAATCAAAACTTCATGCTTCGGTGCTAATAAACAGTTTGTTACCATGTGATGGCCTAATGCAAACTTTCAGAGTCGCTCCTGAAATACAGAGAATAGGGGGAGATTGGCATGAACGTGGAAGTATCGAGTTAGAAAGAAGAATCGTGCTGGGGAAATCCTTTGGATCCTCCCCGAGTGTTTTGGCAGAAGACACAGACCAGCTGAAGGGCGCATTCCCTCCCCCTAGCTCGCCTTTTATTCCCGATTTTTTTTTCTGTATCATATTTCGCGTTGTTTCGAGGGAAACTTGAAAATCATCTACTTCACTCTGCAATGCCAAGTCCTCGGGAAAAAAAAAAAAAAGTATTCAGGTAATGAAGTCTGTAACTAAACGGTAATTGAATCAGCATAATTTGCACACTGAATGGTTTTCAAATGCTCCCAGTTTACAATTAAAGGAGAATTAATGCGCTTGTTGTTCAGACTGCAGCGCATTAGAATAAATCCAGCACTGTTGTTGTAATGAGTCGAGAGCAGTTTAACTGCCAGCAAACACATTTAAAATTTAACACGACGTATCGATCTCGCTCCGGCTTTTTGATGGATTATTTGCCACGCGTTTTTCTTCCCATTTCCCCCCACCCATCCACCCGCAACCCCAGCTATAAAATTCGCAGGGAGGAGAGGCGCCCGCGGCAGACGTGGCACCGCCCGGCGAGGGCAGGACCCCCGATGAGGGAGTCACGTCGGGCGGGCAAGGGAAGGCCCGGGAGGTGCCGGACCGGGCCGGCATTGGGCCCGGATTGGGCCGGCATTGGGCCGGCATTGGGCCGGCATTGGGCCGGCATTGGGCCGGCATTGGGCCGGCATTGGGCCGGATTGGGCCGGGATTGGGCCGGCATTGGGCCGGGATTGGGCCGGCATTGGGCCGGCATTGGGCCGGGATTGGGCCGGGATTGGGCCGGCATTGGGCCGGCATTGGGCCGGCATTGGGCCGGCATTGGGCCGGCATTGGGCCGGGCCGGGCCGGGGCGGGCGCGGGGCGCTGCGCGGGCGCGGTTGGAGCGCGCGCGGCCCCGCCCCCCCCCTCCTCGCCCCCCCGCGCCCCATTGGCTGCCCCGCGCGGGCCGCGCGCGCTGGCCCGCAGCGCCCCCGGGCGGCGCGGCCGCCACAGCGCAGGGAGCGGAGGCGCGGGCAGCGCCCGCAGCCCGGGAGCCGGAGCCGGAGCCCGAGAGCCGGAACCCGAGAGCCAGAACCCGAGCCCGAGCTCGAGAGCCGGAGCCCGAGCCCGGAAGCCGGAGCCCGAGAGCCGGAGCCGGAGCCCGAGAGCCGGAGCCGGGCCGTCGCCGTCACCACCCCCAGCACGGGCTCCGGGGTGCTTCTCTCGGCAGCGCTCCTGGAAAAAGGTCTTTTCCCTCCCCCGTAGCCACGGGGATGAGCTGCCGCCAAGCGTCTGCCTGCTTAACGCATCACAAGAGAGAGAGAATGCGGGCTGCAAAAGGGCAGTCTGCCTGGGTTTTGTTCCTTGCAATCGTAGCGGGAATAAAGTGAGTGTGTGTGTGAAAGGAGATAACGCCGATGTTTACTCGTGTTCCCGCGGTAATCGTAAAGGAGATTTGCTACGAAAGTCAATGACACTTCTCGCGGAACATACTAGCCGTGCTCGCCGCCGCCTGTGCCGCCCCGCCCGTAGTGGCACACCGCGAGGTTCCCTTCCGGAGGGGTTCCCACCCTCAGGAGGGAGCAGAGGGCACGAAGTTGCCTCCATGCCACAGCCTGGCCGGGTGGCCCCGCGGCGGTGCTCTGGTGCCCAGGCAGACACCCAGGGACCGGTCCGGGAGGCAGCACCGGGGGACGCGGCAGGAGACCCCGACCCTGCTCTGGCCCGGCGGAGCACCCCTTCCCTGCGGAGGAGTTACAGGTCTGCGCCCCCACTCCTCGCACCCCGCCGAGATTTCTCGGCCGGGACCCGCACTGCCCCGGCCCCGGGAGGACGGGGCAGGGCTGGCTGCGGCGTGCAAGTAGTTGCCGTGAGTTTGCTCGTTCTCCGCCAGGCTGGCGCCCTCCTCCCCGACGAGCTTCCCCATGCCCGGCCCGTGAGAGGGGCCGGGGACACTCACCAGGTAGAGAGTGGGCTGCAGCAGAAGGACCGCGTACCAGTACACAGCCTGCATCCTCGCCGCTCAAACTTCCCCCGCGCTGCTTTCGCTGCCTCTTTGTTCCTTCCAGAACATAGATCCACCTGACATCCACTTTACAGAACAAGCAGAGCTCTCACCAGCCTAGACAAAAACGAAATTATAGATCCCATGACCACAAGACAAGGTTAGGCTCAGCACAAGGGGGGAAGAGAGGTGTATAGGGAAAGGGGGGGCGCGCGGGGGCCGGCGGCGGGAGAGAAGGAGGAGATGGAGTGTGTGAATGGGGGTGGGCGAAACAAAAAACGATTAAAATCGAATTAATCCATCGTCAAAGCAAAGTGATCGCACGGTCCGAGGTGGCGGCAGACCGCCTACAGGCAGCGCTCCCCGGCGCTCAGTCCTTTCACTGGGCGGGAGAGCCCCGTGGTGTAGACTGGGACGGCCCGGGGGTGCCACTGCCAGCCCTGCCGGTCTGTGTGCCCTCGGCGGGCACCGGGCGGCAGCACCCCGCCGGTTGGCTGCGGAGCCCCGGCAGCGAGCTAGGGAGCGGAGCGGGGAGCAGGCGACAGCGGATGCTGGGGTCGTGGCTCCGGATGCTTGTGGGCGCTTAAAGCCGAGGCAGAGAGCTTCGCCTTCGGGACGCCCGAGCAGGATGTGCTTACCCCGGCAAGCTCCCACCTCCCTCTGCCGCTCCTAAAGGCGCGCCGTGCCCTGCCCCGGGCCGGGACCGCGCCCCGGGGCGCCCCGACGGGCGAGGACCCCCATCCCCGGCCCCAGCCCTTCTCCGCCCCCGCGGCCCGCGGACAGCCCCGCCGCCGCGGGGGGGCCGCGCTGGGGATACGTACGGCGTGGGGGATCCGACGGCGGACGGGGCTCCGCGGGACGCTCCATGGGCGAGCCTAGAGGGGCCGAGTGCCGCGGCGCAGCCCACCACCCCTGCGCATCTCCTGGCCGCGCTCGGCGCCGAGGTGTCCCGCGGCCGCTGTGCATCCAGCGCAGGCACTGTCAGGGCGGCGGGGCGGCTGGCAGGCTCTCCCCCCCTTGCCTCCCCTTCTCCGCACACGGCCGCGCTCTGGATCCGCCGAGCAGGACACTTACGGGAGGAGGGAGCTGCCCGGGCTGCCCGCTCGCCTTCGGCGGGGGGCGCGGGCAGGAGCGGCGGCACCGGCGCTCCGGGGCGTCCAGAGCGATTTGTCTCTATTAAAAATGACTTATTGGCGAGCGAGCGGCGAGCGCCTGCTATTTAACTTCAGATAAAATCTATCTGCAAAGACCTTGGCCGATCATCTTAAAATAAAGCGCTGGAGCCGAGCACTGTCCGAGGCTCACTGCTTGGGGAAAGAGAAAGAGCAGCGCAGGGGGGAGGAGGGGGGGCTTGCTTGGCGAGGGGGGAAGGGAGGAGGGAGGAAGGGGAGTTTAGCGGCGTCCCATCCTCTCCGCTGAACGGGGTGATGAATTAGAGCCCTCCCCGGGCGGCGCGATCTGCCTTGCGCTGCCCGCCCTGCCCACCCTGCCCGCGCTGCTGCCTGCCGTGTGTCCTGCCCTGTCCCTGCTGCCCTGTCCCTGCTGCCTGCCGTGTGTCCTGCCCAGTCCCTGCTGCCTGCCCTACCCGCCCTGCTGCCTAGCTCTGCCCGGGAGCGGCGCTGCCCTCCCTGCCCTCCCTGCTGCCCGCACTGCTGCCTGGGCACAGCCCTTTCCCTCTCTGCCCTCCCGCGGGAGCCGGCTGTCCGCCTTAAAGGAGCATGGCAGAGCACCTTCTTCCTCTTTGTTCCCTTTCATTTTAGTTTTTCCGCCTCCCTCTGCGGTGTCCCGTGCACCGACAGCGCTGCTCCGCCTGGGAAGTCAGCGAGCGCCAGCCAGGCACGGAGGTGGCAGGATCGCGGAGCCCAGATGGGTGACGGCTGCGGGAGCCAGGCTCCAGGATGGAAGGGTTGCTTCTCCCACGCTAGCAGGAACCTGTAGCTGGACAGCCCCTCGGAGTGAAGCTGGAAAACTCACCCCTGTCGGGTGCTGTGGCTTATCCTGCCAGCTGTCATACAAATGGAAAGGTCTCACCGACCTGTTTTTGCTTCTACTTTGAAAAGAATCCTATGGATGTTTTTCATACACTCTTCCATCCCCCTAAACGGTATCGTTACTAGTGTGACATTGGGACAGGGTGAAGGGGAGGATACCAGCAGCACAGAGCAGCCTTACCAGCTGCCCAAGCTCAATAGCAAACCTCAGATTTATCACTTCCCAAAGCCAAAGCAAGAAGCACGCCAGTAAGCTGTACAGAGAGGAAAAGGAGAAAGAAAAGGAAGACTTCAGTTGTCTTGTCAAATCCTTCTCTCAGAGCACAAAGGGGTAACTAATTTCTGTGATCCGGGGCTTCAGGATCAAGCTGTAGAATACTGTTTTCATTTTGGGGTCTGAGTTTGGAACACTATAACAAAAGGGGAGCAGGGGAAGAATGGGGAAGGTACTCTTTGAAAGAGCAGCACCAGAGCCCTCCCCCATAGCCATTTCTGCTCCAAACACCTGGAAGATGGACACCTCCATATGCTTCCAGCACCATCACTCTGCTAGACGTGCAGAATGCTCATGTCACAGCTTTGAACAGAAGTGTGCAGCCTGCGAGGAATCATACTGTCATCCTGCCCCTCCAGACAGCCTCTGCGTTGCAGTGCAGGCTAAAGCTGCCTAGGGACTTCTTGTTTCAAAAGGAGAACAAAAAATTGCAGCCGACTTTTCCCTTGCAACTCCATCCTTCCTATCTCTCCCACTCTCACTTCTCCCTAAGTCCTGGGCTAGAACTACACCTAATAAACAATCTAGAGATGAGAGAGACAGAGAGGGGAGATGGTTAGATAGATATTGCTCTCTTTGCATAGAACAAACTTGCCATAGACTGTGTGGACCACACTGCTGATCATTGCAGTAACTTGCTGTTTAACCCAGCACAGTTACCCTTATTCTACATATGAAATTGCCAGGTTAGTATGGAGCAGAAAAAGCAAAGTCTGCCAGGTTTCAGTAGGTCATGTTCCTGGAGAAGACATAATTTCTTCAGGAAGGAGCAATTCCACTCTATGTATAACTTGATTCAGTTTACCCAAGTTCTGATCACTGCCTTCCTATTAGAGTGACAAGGCAGTAGTCCCAGGAGAATAATCATTCCTTCAACTGCTCAAATAGAAGAAGGTCCTCCTAGTCTTTCTCATCCTGATCCTTATACCTTGTCTAGAGGAACATTGTGGAGGAGTTCCTGGCTCCACTGGAACCACAAGCATGCCTCATCTTTACTTCATCCCATTGAAATGTCCTCACGCTGTGAATTCAGCAAGGTCTCCTATAAACAGCCTGATCTGTGTGGCATCTATTTGAATAGTTGGGAAGACTTTTGAGGCAAATTTCTGAAGGATGGATGAATCTGTTTACTGAAGGTTCAGACTGTCCCAAGGTCTCATTGGCTTAACTGAGGGCTTCTTTCTTTGGCCTTCAGCTGACCTCTTAGCCAGAGGCCACTGGGACAAACTTTCTAACTACAATGGAACTGAGATTTCCTTCAGAAATGCTGCTTGGATTGCTCCTTCTCTCCACTGCCATTCCAGAAGAAAGGAGTAAGGAGTATATAGGAGTCTGGATTAAGCGTTTTTATTATTAAAGAAACAAAATGCAAACTCCAAAGTATTCCACCTGTGAACATGTGATACTTTTTGAAAGGGAATAAAATGATAAAATGCATATGAAAATCTGACATTTAAGATTTTTGGATACAGTCATTTGACTTTCATCTGATCCTGTAATATTGGTGCAGCAGTTTAAGTGGAATATTAGATTTTTACAGTGAATAAGTGAATTTTAATTTCAACCATTTGGATGCAGTTTGCAGTTTTAACAATAAGGTCCTCATCAAAGCAGTATCAGCTAGTGAGGTTTTAAGGAATCACAAGTTCTGGGCTTAGTAATGGACTTTGCAAAAGACCAATTAGAGTTTAGAATATAATTGGACTATTTTTAAAGCTTGGAAATGCATTCTAGCCTTTAGATATCTTCCCTGTTTCTGCAAAGATAGTGTCCTGGCTTGAAGAACTGAAAGGGTCGCAAGCAGAAAATCCAAAGACAATGGCAAGTGATTAATAACTGCTACAGGTTCCAATGGAAGATGGGCACATGGTTTAATTGCTTGAGGCACTGGAAGAAAATACAATGCAGTAATGATAAATATCAAATGATTGTGCTAAACTTACCGCACAATGTAGCTAACCTGTCTAAACCTGGACAGTTATTTATGAAATAGTAAATAGAACTGAATCCCATGGAATCCTATTCATAGAGACCACATCTCTTATTTTGAAATAAACTGCTTGGGGGAAAAAAAGCAAAGCAAAGAAGGCAAAGGTGGGCCAGAGAACAATGAAATCCATTTAAAATATGAAGAAGCAAAGGAATAAGAAGAGAAACTCTGATGAATCAGTGTCTGGCAATATGAAGAATATTTCAGTAAGATTATTTACATGAGTGATAAGGAGTGTCCAGCCTGTAAACTGTATAGTACATATGTAGGGCATGTGCAACTCCACTATCTTATCTATATGCAAGCTGAATTCAGCTGGAGTTGCATATGCACCACAATGACAGATTATGGCCTCCACAGCTTTTCTATATTTGTACCATACAGTGTGTGGGCCAGATGCCTCATATCACTCATGTAAATAATCTTATTGAAATGTTCTTCATATTGCCAACCATTAACTCATCAGACCTTCTCTTCTTATCCCTTCCCCTCTTCACATTTTAAATAGATTTCTTTTGTTTCAAGGAAATCTTCATGTTTGAAGAGAGCATTTTTGTGGTTGGTATAAATACTACAAACAGAGTCCCTTGTCACATTTTATTTCCATTTTCAAGGTCAGAATATGACTGTATGTACTATTGCTATTTCTAAATATAAAAGTATCTCTGTGAGACTTTTATTTTTATTACATTGATTTCTGCCTACTTACAGTCAAAGGCACACCACAAAGTGATGTTTCTCTGTGTCCCATATGGAAAAATACAGGAATACTCCAACCGCTTCAAAAGAAGTGCCTTGTATTCATGGTGTTCTTAACTATTTCTCCTGACACTATACCATGAGGATTCACACCATGCTGGAGTGAGATGTGATGTTCCAGCATCAAAGAAGACTAAAAGGTAATGTAGAAACAGTTGTGTCTGGACCACTCAGTGCTTCTGTGATATAAACATGAGTAAGCCTACAAGCTCCATAAGACTTATTGTAGGTGACACCCAGTGTGCACAAAAAATGCTTGAGATGAGGTAAGACATAAATTAAAATCTATAGGAATAAAATTTACAGCCAAGTTTATCTATGGGATTTTCTCATTAATAATGTCTTTAAATTCAAGGAGGAGGGGAAATCATGAATTTAATAAGTAAAAATCTTTCAAACTTCCATTGCATAGGGAGCTTCTTTTGTAACAATATTTATAAATATATATATATATGTATAGATATAATTATATCAAGAGATTTTTATTTGCATTCCACTTTTATTTTATCCATTACATCTAGATAATTTTCTACAATGGGAATGCAGGAAATAATAGCTATAAGAAGTGGAGAAAAAGAACTTAAAGTAAGAAAAAAAGTCTGTACTAAGTCTGTATATTAGGTCCAGAAAATACCACAACTTGGGTGAGTTTCCAGAAGACATAATTAGATTTCAAAAATAATGTAGGACTAAGTGAATTGCTTAATTAAAATCCAATTATTAGAATATTTCATGATGTCCACTCTAGGGATTATTAGCTGACAGCAACACTTGTTGGAATAATAAAACTTGATAACAAAAGTTTTATTAAAATTTCTATGTCTATGACTATGGGTTTTAATTGCAAAATAACATGATGTATACCATGTCAGCTGGAAAGGCTTTATACAAGAGAGCTAAAATATGAGAGTTAAAATGTCTCGAAGAAGAAACTGATGTAAGGGAGAGTCTGCAAAGCCAGTTTTCTTCCTTTCAGTGATGGTGAGGAAGAGAGCAGGGAAGTCTCTGAAGGCTTCTTGGGCTGCTGGCTGAGCTGAAGGAAGGAGGAATGCGTGGTCAAAGCAGCTGCCCTTGGCTCCTGGGAGCAGTTTGCTTTTCAAGGCTTGAGTCAGAGAGCTGCATAAACCTTGAGCATTCAGAGCAGAAGGACACTCGACAGAGAATGAGAAAGAATGGCAAAATTTTACCCCAAAAGCCTGCCAGGGCAGGACATCCTGGCTCTACATTGTATGTGCCGAAACAACACTCTGAAGCCACACCTTGTGAAGCAGCAATCAACTATTTTCTATTCACTGTATTATAAGCAGGAAGAAAATCTCTGATGCAGTGCTAAGTTCACTGAGGGCAGATCTCTTTAGTATCTTTCCCTCTGCCTCGTTTTTTCTCCTTCATCCTGTATTGACTGCGTACACCCAACAGCAGTGCTGTCCTGAAGCCAGAATTCACTTGTCACTCTATGGAGTGGCTGCAGCTGCAGCCAGGCAGGGCAGGACATCAGGCTGCATGCCCAGTCGGGCTCTTCTTGCTGCTGGAGCCATCACACTGAAGGCTCTGGGGGTAGCTCTTTCCACCCCCTTCTCTACCTCTTGGGGTTTTGGCAGGCACACTGGTGCCAGGCTGACAGGCAGGGGTGCTGGGTGTGCTGCCCTACACTCACCCGCTCACGGGGCCAGGCTGGGGCTACAGCTTTTACACACTGCAGTAAAAGGCTCTGTTGACCTCAGGAAGGGAAGTACAGGTGGTAAATTACTGGAATGGCTATGTCCAAAAGGAACCTTATTCTCTTTTAAGAAAGCATCTGATAAAAGGATAAATGATCTCAGATAGAAGAGACTGAGCTCAGACACGGGACCCTTCATGTCAAATACAGCTACCACTGGCTGTAGCTTGGAAGAAATCAGTTTCTGAGTGAGTGTTTAGTGTGTTTTGTGGAGCTCTGAACCCTTTCACATTGCTTTTGCTTCATGGTGGGTTTGTAAATTACCAACCACACTGATTTTGCCTCTAGCTCAGTGAGTAGCAGAATCTGAGGGGATTTTTTTACCTTTCATAATGAATAATTTAATATTGTTTTACCTATAAGACAAAATGAACTATCAGGAAACTATTCATAAAAACTTTGTCTTTCATGTTTTAGACCTGTAAATTTGGGTGACCACTGTTCATCATCAGATAAATCAAAGTATTGAGACTTCCTTTGAACAAGGTGGAGTTGAGCTTTTGTGAGAAGTCTCCTTTGGATATGTCTTGCAGCAACAAGAACCTGTAAAGACAAATTTTTTCCAAGTCCCGGATCAAGTAAATTATTTCATGTGGTCAGGTCTTAAAACCAACAAGGAATACTCTTTCAACTATTGAAGGCTGTTTACATTTCACTGTCAAGATTGTACATTTTAGCTATAGTACTTAGGACTAAAAAGGCACCAACATGTTTTATTTTCTTCGTTAGCTTGAGGGCATTCTCTCAGTCATAGGTGTAAAAGACAGTCTTCAGTTAGACAATGGCCCACCCAAGTGAACAACATCTTGTTACTTCACTAAAGTACAAAACAGCTTTGATATTTTCACTGTTTAGAGGATCAGAAAGAAATGTGGCAATATGGAAAGGAGCTATATACTTTGCAAAGCCATGCAAAAATATGTCATTTTTCACCTGTAATAGCAATACAGTAAATTAACTGGTTTTGTTTACCCAAGCCTACATCTGGTATTAAAACAAAGTGAGATATTTTGGATGAGACTATTGTGAAATCTACTAGAAGCAGACAAACGTTGGGAGAATTTTCACCTTTAAGGAAAACCTGAAATAGATTTTCAACTTTATAAGGGAAAAGAAAGCTTCAGACAGCATATCAAAGAAATTACAGAGGAAATTAAAATCCCACTTTTGCATTACAGTTGCTGCTGAGGTATGAACAATTCACTACAAAAACAGAGACAGCTGTTCGGAACGCCAGTATTAACGAATACATGTTGGAAAACAAAGGGATGTCAATTTGTCTAGTTGTGCTTTTGCAATAGCTACACTGCACACAGACACATTTCCCTTGCACTCTTGAGAAAACTTCACTAAAAAATTTTTAGTGAATCCAAAATCAGAAGAAAGGAAAAATATCCAGTTCCCTTGGTTTACATCATTTAATACAAAAATTCGTGCTTTCTCTGTCAGAGACGGCGGGGTGATGGTGTTAATTACGCTGGATTATAGCAATCTTCCAGTGCCACCTTGTGGCACAGTGTAATACCGCAAAAGGGCTCTAACATCACCCTCGCCAAGCAAAAGCAGCCAGTTATCCATGCAGCAGTCCATAAACACGACAGAGAGGTGGAGGAGAGTTTTCATCTTGGATATTAAACTTCTGCCCCTGCCACAAGAAAATGTCAGCTTTTGCTGGTAGAGGGTAGCACTCATCAAATATAATGCTGATATTTGGGTGTTGCTCTAAGGATGCACACAAAGCAGAAAGATCCCCAGGGAGGCTTTGCACAGGCCATGTTGTAGTACATAAGCATTGCTCTAGGTTCAGCATGCAATTCAGCACCAAGGATATATCTATATATATAGATATATTTGTTTAAATCACCATTCTTATTTTACAATGTAATGGAATGCACCAACATAAGTAAGCATCACCATGTGTGGATATCTGTTCTAGTCTTGACTACTCTCCCTGTGAAGATTGTTTCTCTCAGGCCACCAGGATTTGTCTTGCTGCAGTCTGAGGCTGTGTTATCACATCACACTCACAGCAATAGAATGACAGCTCCTGAGCAGAGCCCTTCCACGTTGCTACGAGAGCTCCTTGCACACACACACACACGCACACACACACACACACACACACACACAGAGTACCTTGGTGCCATCAACTGATAAGTGGACTTCTTAAAGCTGGAATTTAAGAGACATAAATCAACCAAAATAAAACTGGTTGATTTCATTGACACATAACCCAGAGGACATAATAGTTTTAAACAGGGAGGGATGTGTACAAGGCACAAGGATGTCAGCAGCAGTGGCGGTACACTAGCAAGAGCTGCAGAACAGCTGATACTCAGGCTGGTCCTGTGAGCTGTGATTTGGAGGCAGACAGTCCAGTTCCCTAGGCTGGTGATCCTACTGTGAAACTGTCCTTCTCAGCTGTACAAGTCTTGCAGTAACTACAAGGACATTTGGAGGATATAAAAAAATTAAACCAAGGGGAACCAAGTGGGTCTATTTCCTTGAGTGTGAAAATCCATGAAACCCACAAATGACACATGAATTAAAAAAATCTGCAGGATATTAAGTCAGAGTTTACTAGTAAGACCAATATCAGTCCTGGATAGTTATGCCTCAGATGATCGTGCAGTGCCAGGCAAATATCACCCAGCAGGCTTTAAAATGGGATTCGTGTTTTGGAGAGTCAGCCAATTACCCTACTGACAGATCCCTCTTTTACTTTTCATCCTATACTTCTTACAGATCTATGCTGACAAATCTTTTGCTTCTTGTCATCTGTCTATAGTATATATTATGTTATTTTCAAAGGTGCTGAGCTTATGTAGTGTACTACTCATAAGGTAATAGGATCGTAAAACATAATTGTAAGAAGCACATTTCCAGAAGATTCATCTTCCTCTTGAAGGCATAAGATGTGTCCATGATTTTATTTCTACACATAGATTTAAGGAGACTATCAGATGCTGACAGAAGCCTGATTTAAACAGCAATGGTGTTAAAGTCTAGCAAGGTGGCCATGATCATCCCAGCTCCCCAGGTAAATTGAAGCTTGCAGATCTCATTTTTGTCTTTACAGAGGAGGACAGTTTTAGGAGGAAGAACAATACTCTTCTAAGGCAAGTACATGCTAGCTACATAGGCATCTATGTACACATCAGAACATGGATGTACTATTTTTTAAAAGTTCAGATTGCTTGCAGATTTAGATATATAATATGAAATATATATTCTGCAGAAAGAACAGACTGTTTAGGATATAATCTGCTTTTCTTACCTGACGAGTTTCAAACACTGCAGTAAAATAAGTTCAGTAAATTTGGATTCTAGAGGTCAGCTAGTCTGATGGGGGAATTACATTTAAATTTGAGACAGGTTGGGAATTGTGTAATTCAATTAGATTTTAAGTTCAGCTAATTTAAAACTTTGCCAGCATGGTACAGTGTACTTAGACAAAACAGACATACAGTTTTAGAATTTGTTCAATTTGAGCACCACTCATTAAAATTAAGCGAATCCTTGGGCATGGTAGTTCAAATTCCTAGTTTGAATTAAATCCACAGCTTTAACAATATTAACTGGATTCAGTATAAATCTGGTCTGAAGGAGTGATAAATAGGTTGCTGTTTGGTTTCTATTTGAGTGCTGGGCACTGCAACGGTAGATTAATTACCCTTAATTAACTATCTCCTTTGTAGGAGCTTGGAGCAAACTATCTAATGAGAGCAGAAGGAGAGTGGAAGCCCCTTGATTCAGATAATGCACAGGTATCATCTGTACCATGATCTGCCCCTGAGCAGATGGGCTGTGCTCACAGCAACCCAGCTCCCTGCCCTGGCAAACGGGACAAATGGGAAGAGCTTGGGGAGACAGCAGAGCCCCAGCAATCCACGTGGAGACAGCACAGTCCCAGCTGTGGGCTACAGCACCTGTGCTAATAAACAGTCCTACAGCAGGGCACCACTCATCTGAAAAGGAGCACATTTTTTCCAGTACATGGCTCCCCTTAACCCTAGCATGCCCATATATTCTTTTTCACCAAGGATACTGCTCAGTGGACAAGGAATCTAGCTTTCATTGTAAAAGACATACACTACAGAAAAATTCAATTGTCAAGTACATGGATAATCCAGTTTCCAAAGGCATGGAAACCTGGCCAGTGTTTTGTAGGCCACGTGTAATAGCATTGGACCTCTGAAGGCTTCTAGATAGTTTCTTGTACAACATCAAAGAGGATGTGATAGCTCTGGACCATGACAGTATCAACATCAAAGGGAGAAAATGAAATCTTTTGGGCTAGGCAGTGTACTCTGAAACTGCCACAGAGACAGAGAAAAGATACATTTGAAAAGCAAGGTTATGAAAGCAGTAAAGGCAGACAGGTTAATTTTTGGAACTCTTTGGAATAGCTGAAATTTAGGTAAGGAAGGAAAAACCTAACTAGAACCAACTCATTGATTAATTGAAACAGAGAGAACTTTTAATGTATTTTTTAAAATAAATGAAAGTCAAGGAAAGCCAATACCTATAAAAAAGGTACATACTCTTTCCAACTCAGTAATGTTATACCTCTGTCTCTTTCTATCCAAACAAATAGCATACCTCTTCACCAAGTCCACAGCCCTGCCAAGGCCCCCCGTGTCTGGTATCTGACTTCCATGCTGTTTGAAGGGAAGCTCTCTCCCCTCTGTCCCTCAGAGCACTCATAAATTCTCATTAAGAAAGGCTTATATGCATGACAGCCCCTGGAAATAGAGCTGCCTCACCTCCATGATGAAAATCCAAGGTGATTCAAACACCCAGAGCACCTGTAATTTCCCAGCCCTTTTACAGGCAGCAGATACCCCTGTTCATGACATGAGACCCAGCTCCAGAGCTGACAGCCGAGAACAAACACTGTCTGGTTTCCTGAGAAAGTACCCTGAGATGGGCTGGACAGTGGAGAATTCAAAGCTTTGGGACACTCCTGACAAACACAGCCTGAAAGCACCGTGCTCTTGAGGACTAAGAGAGAGTCTGTTCTTTGTTCACAGCCACAGCTAGGGAAATGAAAAACAAGGATTCCTTCTTAGCAAGGAGTCCCAGGGAATAAATGTTTGGCATTAGATAACAACTTCCTCCTTCTTGGACTAAATACCCCAGGGAAAGACTTCTGCTTCTGAACCTTTGTTTAGTTCAGACATTCCCTCCTTCTGCTGCAAGATACTGGTGGATAAATCAAGCAGGACCCTTTAATCACACAGCATGTGTGACAGAGCAGGTCAGTGAGCTATTAACAGTCTGAAGAAACCTTCCTAGAGGTCCAAGAGTCCCAGGAGCTGCTGTTGGGCAGAAGGTGCCAGAGGCGCCTCCTGTGTCCTCTTGTCAGGGCTGAGGACTGGAGACATTGCCCACTTGTGATTGCATGGTGGAGAGGCCAGCTGTCCATAACAGCTTGGAGGTTCCCCACCAGAGAAAGCTGTTATTGACTCAGGCCCAAGCAGTGGCCTGCTTCAAACTGGCTGCAAAGGAGACATAATATAACCTTATGTTACAGGCACAGTGACTATGCCAATAGGAGCAAAGGAGTTGGAAGCATTCATGTGAAAGGTATTTGACTTCAAAAATATAGAATTCCCCAAAAAAGAGGAAACTAGGAAAGAGGCAAAAGGGCAAAATTTTTTGCATGGTGTGGAAATTGTTTTAAGATGCCCTGTTAGAGGCTGGTTCTAAGCAAGCCAGGAATTACTATCACAAAACTTTTAAAGGAAGAAAATCACAAGTCAGTTAGGGTTAACAGGGTGATGAAAGATTTCAAAAGTAAGAAAGAAAAAACAAAAGTAGTTTCATCCAAGTGAGGAAAAGAGATCATAAAAACTGGAAGGTTTACAGAAAACCACAAAGAAGTCCAAAATATTTTTAGGAGCAATTTACAATTTTATGAAGGCATAAAAATGTTTCATTAAAAAAACTCCTCCTTTTAAACACATCAGAAGTAGGACAGCTGCCAGCTAGTTAGTCAGGCAGATATATGATCAAGATGTAAAAGGAATGCTTATGGAAGATAAGGTTGAAAATGTTTAATGAATTTTTCCACTACTGTTCATGGTGGAGGATCTGAGGGAGGCTCAGGCAGCAGAGAACTTTAAATGGGATAAGAATATGATGATCTGTCTCAAATTGAAATGTAGAAGAAAACAGTACAGAAAAAGCTACAAAATAAGCTGTAACAAATCAGGTTCCAGAACTAAAAAATGTTCACTCAGGACACCTAAAGGAATTCATGTATGAAATTGCTGAAGAGCCAACTCCATTTCATATCTTAAGATACACACCACTATTGGTACCAGGGATGTTAAGTTTGGTGCAATTTTTTTAAATAGTTGTTGACATGAACCTAGTAAATCTGTTTTCCATCTTGGGTAAATTTGTAGAAATGATATTAAAGAACAGAATACATAGACCCAGAAATAAACATGATACATGGGAGAAGGGTTCAGTATGACTTCCATGGTGAAAAGTCATGCTTCATAAATCTACTACATTCCTTTGAAGTGTCAATTAACATATAAACAAGGATACTGCAGTGCAGTAGGAATATGAGAATTTTGTTAAAAGTTTGCTTATATTCTCTCCACAAGGGCTTTAAAAACACTCTGCTTGCCTGGAGGAAGATGGAGGTCTTGTTATGAACTAAAATTTTTCACAACAGAGAGACTGAGCCAGGGGGCTCACAAGGATCCATGTAGGCATTTCTGGTGCTCAACAGCTTGAAAGTCTGAAAGGAGCATTATACTGATGTGCCAAGATTGGCACATCATGATGATTGAAAATTATTCAGGACTGGAAAAAAATTAGGATGGTAGTGAAAAGTTGCAAAGGGACCTCATTTACTAGTGGCTTCCATGTAGAATGGCAACAAACTGTAAAGTGAAGTTCAATATCAGTAAATTAAAACTTTAAACACATGCTCTAAATAAATGTTTTCCTCTTAGGAAAGAGATGTGCGGAAAGTGGAAAGTTTAGCTTAACAGTCTGTGGAAATCATGAAGAAAAAGAGATCTTAATTCTTTAATAAAAAAAAAAAAAAGAGCAAAGAAGTCAGAAAATAGGAGTACAAAAAGCATATTGCTCACAAATGGTTACTACCTCCCCATTGCTGACTGTGCACAGGTCTACTCCTCTATCAGCTAATGGCTTTAACAGAGGTAGAAAAGCTGAAGAGAAAGATAAGATCACCATTGTGTTACAGCTTCCACATGAGGAAAGCCTCTACAAACCACTTTTCTGCTAGTAAAACCAATGGCAAAGGAATAAAATTATGTGAAGAAGGAAAAAAATCCCCTTCAAATGCATCAACTTGTTTGTCCTTGCATTCCAAAAAATGCAGATGCCTGAGAGCCACTGTTAAAAATTCTGATGCTACTTTTGCCTTTCTTTGTTGGAATTTTTGTTTAGGTGCATCTGAGTGACTAGGGCAAGAGAGATGCCAATTTTTGTAAAAGGAAATGGAAGTGCTGTTATTCAACTCTGCTATAAGATCACTAAATCTTAAAACTTGTCTCATAGTGCAGGAGCAGTGAAGCAGGAAATTGCTAACGTAAAGTGTATAAGAGAAGATCCACTACAGCAGGATTCAAGCTTCACCCCAAAAGCCACTCTTGCAAAGAGAAAAAGAATATGTGAGCAGAGGAGAGCACCATGAAAATTAAAGAGCTTTCCAAAACAGAAAAAAAAGAGCCCAAACTAATCCTTTTATTACTACATTCAAAGTTTAAGTGTGTTATTAATTTGTATGTAGTATTTAGTCTTCAGTAATGCAGACTGAAAAAATCTCAGCTCCACAGAACTTAAACTGTATCAGTCCATTTAATGGAGAGCTGGAAAAGTTACATGATTTATTTTAAATTTAATCATAATTTATCTAGGAGATAGTTTGGTAGTAGCACTTTGGTTTTAATGATTTCTAGCTAAAAGTAGCTCCCTGTCCCTATGGTGTTTTTTGTGACCCTGCATGAATTGCTGGTGGGCACTTCTGGGGTGTCTTTGCAGATTCACTCAGGACATGCAATTCTCCAGTGCAACTCTGTGTCAAGAGGTACTTTTTGAGATCCTGTGTAATCTATGGCCTTTAAGCACCTTCTTTAATTCTGCCCACTTAAGCAGTAACCTGCATCAATGGCACTATTAGCACTATTTACACATTTACATGTTTGCAGAGTTATAGCTTGTATATCTGCAGATATGTGTACCAGCTGTGCCTGGCAGGTAGAGTCATGTACAAGTATGTAATGATGCCATGTGGGTTTTGCCTTTTCTCTTTTATGTTTTCTATATTCTTCACACATATATTTGTAACTCTGTCACCCATTGTATTAGGAGCTAGTTTTCCCAGTACTTTTCCATGGCCTTTCCCGAAGCAGAAAGACAAAAGAAATTCCAGAGCTCCAAGTCTCAGGGGGTACAAGGCCCCTGTCCTATCTTGGCTCTTCCTGTATTAGTGCTGAAGGGGAGGCTCCAGAGAAGGGGTTTGCATCACCAATTGATCCTCCTAATTGATGCTTTTTATCAAGTATGCTGATTTCCTAAAACCTCTAAAAATATACTCCCCCCTGGAGCAGGTGGGAATTTGTGCACGTCTTTCCATAACTGCTCCTGAAGGTCTTCAAATAAAGATCTTCTTTTATATTACCTCCTTACTAAAATTATCTCGAGTTTCCAGGCTGGGAAAAAGGCAAGTGTTAGTTGACTGGCAAGTGAAATTATGTGTTTGCAGAAGTCTTCAGTACAAAAAGTCCATGTGCAGATAAATTACATCTTCTCTTCCTGTGGTGATGTAAAACATAAGATTCAAAATCAAAATTGATTTCCCACTGTTTTCTCTACCCAGCTGATGTAGTGTCTGCAGTGAATGTCTTCATCTCTTCATGACATTACACAGACCATTCTGTAAGCCCAAGTGGGAATCTTCCACATCTCAGACTGTTTCTGGTGTCTTCTCACCAAAGGAGGCTGGGCATCCTAGAACCCCACAGACTGGAGAAATGTGCTATGAACAAAAGCCTAACTACATTTTTGATTAAATACAACATAATCTGGGTGGTTTTTATGTTTTTTAAAATTTATTTACCTATTTATGGAAAACATTAAATCCTACACAGAAATGTATTTTTAAAAAACATAACCACCAGACACAACAGACAGTTTTCAGTGTATTTGTATCTGTTATAAGACAGTACCTTAAAAACCTGAAATAGACACCCATATAATGCACAGTGCTTCATTCTGACTGTGTGATGTGTTCATATGTTTCAATACTTACCATGCAAAGAGGTTAAAAAATATAAAACAATTCATTCTCACAACAATAACTGAAGTAGAGAAGTTTGGCTATGCAAGCAAATTGCAAGTTGGAAGATTGATGGGCTTAAACATATTCTAATCACAATAGAAAAGCAAACTGTAGTTTATTCAACCTAAAGCTATACTTGGCTCCAGTCTTAAGGTTAAGCTGTGGTTTGTACTTGTAAACAACTAACCTGATGCACCATTATGCCAAGAGATGCTGCTATGGGTGAAATTTCCCATTTGTTGAGCTTGTGATACAAAGCAAAATGCTTCATATTCTTCACACCCTTCTAACCAGAAACCAGGAGCATTTATTCCCGGGACTGTTCAGCTGGTGCCTCATTCTTAAACAGTATTAGCAGTACAGAGGGCCAAACACAGCAAACAGATGTAGTTTGGGCAGTATTTTCATGTTTATCATTTCTGATAGGGATTCAACAGCTTAAGTGCAACCATCAGCACACTTAGATAGCTGCTTCACTGTCAAAAGAGCAAGGCAGGAAACTCGACAGGGCAATTCATCTTGCATAACTCAGACATGAAGCTTTAGAGCACTTAGAGATTGGATTCGTCATTTTGAAACCAATTAGACACCTGCTTTAGTTAGAGTATATTTTTTTCCAAGAGGCCATATTTCTTCATTGGCTGAGGAAGGGGGCACAAAACAGACCAGACCCTGGCTTTCAGACAGCTAAAGCTGGAGAGAATGAAGCACACCTCCTGTGTCTTTTAACTTGCTGGAATCATTAATTGTGGATTTTAAACTATGGTATGTAGGCAACCCCTTGTCTGACTGCTTCCAGACACATCATCCAGACACTAAAATCCCAACCCTAAAGTGCAAATTACTTAATGATCAAAATCAGAAGCTGTCATGTAAAAAAAAAAAAACTCCTGATAACAATTTGAAATTACTTCAAAGATCACACTACAAAGCCTTTTATTTTTCTCCAATATGAATGTTGAGCAGTGAGCAATTAAGGAATAATGTAAAGCTCTTGCTCAGACACAGGCATCAATGTCATATCACCACATATAGATACAAACTAGCCAGGAGCATTGACTGTCAGGGACAAGCAGCTATTTTCAAACACAGCCAAGGTGCTTTCAGCAGGGAAATTACTCACATGCTGCTTTATGCAAACAAAGAGCTTTTTTATAAACTCCCTGGTTATCTAGTCTGCTGAGAAGTGGACCCCCACCCCCAGTCAAAAATAAATGAATAATATAATGCACAAAGGTTTCTGGGGTACCTTTGACATCCTAATTACAGGCAAAACAATTTCCTATTCAGTGTTTAACACAATAGATTTAAGTGGATGAATAGTCTAGTTTTATGTCTACTCTAGGTGCCACCTTGGACTGTGCCACAAACCAGCACCTGGAAGTGCCCAGCTGTGGGATTTCTGTCTTGGGTCCTTCATCTCTCTCTTAGACTGAGATGTTCTAATAGACATGAAAATAAATAGATGTCATGACAAGGAGTCTGAATATGGCAAAAATCAGGGTGGTGGAGCAGCGACTCAAATTTATGTACCATTTGGCCTCTTCTGGAAGACGAATAGATCAAAAGATTCATAGAATAATATTCCCTATGTAGCTCTCCTGGCAATCTTTTTCACAAGTCAATATCCTTACCTGAGGAAGAGAAGGGACAGGTACCAATTTCTTCACTCTAATAAATCATGACAGGACTTGAGGAAGCAGCATGAGGCTGAGTCAGGGGAGTTTAGGTTGGATATCAGAAAAAGGTTTTTCATCCAGTGAGAGGCTGGGCACTGGGACAGGCTCTCCAGGGAGGGAGTACTGACAAAGCTCAAGAAGTGCTTGGAAAATGCTCTCAGGCACATGGTGTGACTCATGGGGATGGTCCTGTGCAGGCTAAGAATTGGGCTAGTGATCCTTTTGGGTCCTTTCTAACTCAGGATATTCTGTGATTTCATTATTTTACTGCTGCCAGTGAGCAATCTGTGTGACCTGTGACCTGTGTACCATTTGGCTGAGTTATATGCTGCCTGCTTCACTCATCCATTGTACTCATTAGCAAAGGCCTGAAGAAAAATTACTTCATTTGTATCTATTTCTTATTCAGAATTCCCACTGGATGCTCAGCTGTCAGAACATCTCTGTGTTTGAAGGTATTCGAGCATTTCTGAACTAAGATTTGAGTTTTCTCCTGTATTAATTACAGGAACATGCTGAGCTGCTCTTCAATCAGAAATCTCATTTTTGCCACACAAGAATGTGCGACATACAGCTTACAACAAAGGAAAAGAAGTCACAGCTGTATTTAACACTTAAATGAAATTGAACTTGATGTTTCAGAGACCATTGCAAAATAATTTGAAAGAATCTCGCAGGATCAAATAACATAATTATAATCTGTAGCAGTAGCATGATGTTGGCTGAGGTTCACTTGTCCTAACTTTATGCTTTCTTCCACAGGGAGAAATGTCAAAATTCTGAATTTCCCAGTTAGCAAATCTGCCAACAACACAAAGCATTTTGCTTTGTATCACAAGCTCAACAAATTGGTTGATGTGCTGGAGGGAAGGGATGAGAGGCTTGGGAGGTGGGTCTGTGAAAACCTCATGAAGTTCAAGAAAGTCAAGTGCAAGGTCCTGCAACTGGGTTGGGGTGATTCCAAGCATGAATACAAACTGAGCAGAGAATGGAGTGAGAGCAGCACTGCTGAGAAGGACGTGGGGGTGCTGGTGGGCGACCCAGCAACGTGCGCTTATAGCCCAGAAAGCCAAATGTGTCCTGGGCTGCATCTACAGCAGTGTGGCCAGCAGGGCCAGGGAGGGGATTCTGCCCCTCTCCTCTCCTCTGCTCTGCTGTGCTCTGTTCAAACCCCATCCACAGTGCTGCATCCAGCTCTGGGGTGCCTAACACGACACAGATGTGGATTTGTTGTAGTCCAGAGAAGGGCTACAAAGATGATCACAGGACTGGAGTACCTCTCTAGGGTGAGAAAGCTGATGTAGTTCAGCCTGGAGACAAGAAAGATCTGGGAAGACACTAGAGCACCTTCCAGAACATAGAGGGGGCTACAAGAGAGACAGAGAGGGACTTGTAACAAGGACACGTAGTGACAGGACAAGGGGTCATGGCTGCAAACTGAAAGAGGACAGGTTTAGATTAGATATAAGGAAGAAATTCTTTACTGTGAGGATGGTGAGGCACTGGAACAGGATGCCCAGAGAAGCTGTGAATGCCCCATCCATGGAATTGCTCAAGGCCAGGCTGGATCAAGCTCTGAGCAACCTGGTGTAGAGGAGAGCACCCTGGCTCATGCCAGGGGAGTTGGAACTAGATGAACTTTAAGGTTCCTTGTAACCCAAACCATTCTATGATTTTGTATTTTTATGATCACACCCTCTGTGAAGGGGTGAAAGGAAAAGAAAAAAGAGACATAAGCCCAGGTCTAAATAAAGAGATAACAACACAGAAGTGAGATGTGATGTGACACTGTCCTTGCAAGGGAAGAGAACAGAGATGGACAAGGCAAGTGAGATGAAAGCAAGAAGTGGTTTATGTTTGTAAACAGGCTCATTGTAAAGGGAAGTGAAAGGGTCACTGGACTGGAATCAGTGACTGACAAAGATGAAAGAGAATATTGTGTGATGAAAGGATTCCTATTATTTATAGAAACAGGTTTTTGAAAATGGAAATAGTGTGTAACTGTGTATCTGCTGATGCTAGATGAGCGGCTAGTGACTGCATTAAAGTGACACTACCCAAGGAGAAAAAAGGAAAAAAGAGTGAATGAAAAGATTAGAAAACTTATGGAATTTCTGCTAAATTGCTTAATGAACTAGTGAGTGGTAGGAAAGTGTTTGTGACTGTATGTCCTTATAAAAGTGTTACATCTGTTCATCAGAGCCCACTGCAAAAGCAGCCATCAAGAAAGAGCTGCAGGAAATCAAGAACTGCCAGAAAACAAATGGCAAATGTTTGTACAATGTTCCCACCACTACTAATAGGCCAGCCTGTGAGGAGGTGTTTATGACTCAACAAAAGATGTGGCTGAGTGTGTAGTATGTCCCCAGAGATGGAGGTAGTGAGAAGAGAGGTCAGTTTGGGGTCAGTCATCCTGCAAAACCACAGAAAAAAGGTAATCCAGGCTACTGAAGAAAGACTCATGGAATTTATAGGTAATTTCATGGGTGTAGATGTAATCAAAAACATTTTTACAGGGTTTTCTACTCAACTGTCTACTCGAATTTCACTTCAATTCTAAACAAAGAGAAGCGAAAGAGTAGTGAGCAGTAGGAGAGTAAGAGTAAGAAAGTAAGAAATAATATAAAAAAGCAGTGCCTAGTAAGAGAAAACATCTTAAAATATCTGTAAATATCTTCAGAATAAGCAGTGCAGTGCAAATGGCACAGTACTATGTATTGCCTCCTAAACAGCTCTGTGGTAAAAACGTGAAGCACTGGCAGGTAAGCTCAATCAAGCAGCAGTGTGAGTAGTTGAGTGAGGAAGGAGCACAGGAGAGAACTGCGGGAGAGAACACCCAGACTGCCTAGGGAAGTCTGCAGATTGCCCTCCTGCCTGCCCCTACTCATACAACAGACCTGCAAAGTGTGAATGGAACAGCCCCCTCTCCTTTTTCATTCCACAGGAGGGGCTGCTAGAACAGCAAGTGTTTCAACGTGCACAGGTCCTGTTGGCCCTCTCACTTAGTCTTGTAGTTCTTCCTGAGTCTAAGTTTGCCTGCCCACATAAAACAGGGGAGTCAGACTTCAGTGACAGTCTTCTGTCTCAGCTAAGCTACAGGAACAAGAGATGTGTGCTGAAACAATGCCTGAAGGTACAGTGAGATTAGTTCATAATGCTGAGCCTCAGCTGGACTCTCTGGAAGCTGCAGCTGCTGGGTAGTGGGGCTCTGAATAATAATAGGAAGAAAATGCAGAAGTGTCACTAGTATTTTCACCTTATAAAAAATGTATTAATTGTGTCATCCAGCTACTTCTGTGCTGTACTGAAAGGGTGGTGAGATGGTCTCTTAGCTTACCATGGTGTTTCTGATCGAGAAATTATCTGAAATACTCTTGGTGATCTTTGCACAGAGGTAAGATGTTCTGTCCTGAAAACACTGACTGTGCCTCTGCTGACTATTTTCCCTTTGGGCCCAGGCTACCACATCACAGCATCTCTCCATGTTACATCTTCTGAAAATTGTATCTGTTTGGCTTCCTTGAGCAGGTGTGTGATTGCCTAGAACAACTAAGTTGTGACCTATAAAACTCTTAAATAAGCTAATATTTGATCAATACGCTTCCAAAGACCTGTTTTAGAAGAAATTCTTAGTTATCTCAAGTAGATGACACCCATTTGAAATGACATCTCAGGTCATCTATAGTCCTATTTTAACTTTATTAATTTTTTATTGATCTTAAACAAAAATTTCTTTTGCCTTTGCAGTACTCCTTTCTTCATTCTTCATTCTTCATTGAGCATATAGCAAAATACACATGGCTATAAACTCTTCATTTGTTAAGTACCATAATGATTTCAGGATGATTGATTGTGATAAATTCAAGATTCTCTTTGCTATTGGCAGTCCTGAGAAAACTGTATGTCTCGAACTGTCCACCATTTTAAACATGGTAATATCTCTGCTTCAAGGACACATCTCTGTTCCTTCCCTTCAGAGAATTATAGAAGATGCTGAGTAGGAAGGGGACCCATCAGAGTCATCAAGTCCAACTCCTGGCCCTGCACAGGACATCCCCAAGAGTCACACCATGTGCTTGAGAGTGTTGTCTAAATGCTTCTTGAACTGTCAGGCTTGGTGCTGTGACCACTCCCCTGGAGAGCTGTTCCAGTGCCCATCCACCCTCTGCATGAAGAACCTTTTCTTGATATTTTACCCTAAACGCACACCCCCTCCACACCCCCATCACCACCCTAGTTCAGCCTCATGCCATTTCCTGGAGTCCTGTCACTGCCCACCACAGAGAAGAGATCATTGTCTGCCCCTCCTCTTCCTCTCATGAGGAAATTGTAACTGCAATGAGGCCTCCCCTCAGTCTCCTCTTCTCCAGGCTGAACAGACCAAGTGACCTCAGCCACCCCTGATATGGCTTCCCCTCAAAGCCCTTCATCATCTTTGTTGCCCTCCTCTGGACACTCTCTAACAGCTTAATGTTTTGGTTTTTTATATTTTGGGCCCTTCAACTGCCCCCACAACTCAGGGTGAGGCCACCCCAGTGCAGAGCAGAGGGGACAATCCCCTCCCTTGCCCAGCTGGTGATGCTGTGCCTGGTGCCCCCAGGACACGGGTGGCCCTCCTGGCTGCCAGGGCGCTGCTGGCTCATGTCCAACCTGACATCAACCAGGACCCCCAGGTGCCTTTCTGCAGCTGCAGCCTCTCATTCCCTAGTTTATATTCACAAACAGGGCTGCCCTCCCCCTGGTGCAGAATCTTTGCAGAAATTACCAGAACCATTCTTTTTCTTCCCCTTCTGGCACATCTCCTTCTGCTACTCCCTTTGTAGGTAGGGAGAAGGCCTTCAATGCTGACCACTGAAAGGCAAGCTGGCCATTGCTTCTCCCAGTTCTGCTGCTTTGCTGGGATGAGGCTGGTTCCAGCCCTCCCCAGCTTCTGTTGCTGCAGGACTGACCGTGGGTTAGGGCAGTGGACAGCTCAGCTGGGGCGCTGCTGCTGTAGCTTCCAGCTGAATGAATGTTTCTCCACAGCACAGAGACTGACTTGGTCAACACCTTTGTGGTGTTGGATCCCAATGGTTTTCACCAGTTAATGGATATCTCAGTTCCCATTCTTTTTAACCAGGAAATTAATAATACTGGCTCTTCTCTACATAACTGAGAAACCAGTACCTTTTGAAATCCCTGCAGTTGTCAGTGTTGTTGTCCTCTTTAAACTGAAGAACATTTGACAGCTTTGTGCCCTAGCAACACAAAGCAAGGCAGACTATGCTGTTCAAAATAATTTCCTCTTGCTGGGAATGTGTAGAAACCACTTGTGATATAACACATGCTTTCTCATCATAGTTCTCCACAGCCCCACAGACTTCCTAACCTATGACAAACATCCTAGGGAGGTTTGGAAATAGCTTGGGAGCTATAACCTGGCATGGGAGGCATGAAAATCACCTGTAAAAAGCACAGCTTGGGTTTACCAGGGAAGTCAGAAATAAATGCATGATCTATGGAAGAAGTGTGCAGAAGAGGTTGTTCAAGCTCTAAACATGGCTATTGTGGTTCCTGATGAATTGTTTACAGAAAAAGACACTTGGTTTCCTTTCAAATGTAAAGAAAAGGTAGAAAAGAGAGTTTCCACAAGTGGTTTTCATCCTTCTTTTTATGCGTTGCTTTAACCACTTACTGAAGGACTACACTACCCAAAGCTAAAGAAGTCACTCACAAATCCAGTGGAAGAAAAGGATACAGCAATACAAATCAGAATAAAACATACTAGCATACAAAAATACATCTAGAGTGCAAACCTGATTTTCTTGCAAACGCATATGACAGTTAGAGGGGCAGAGTTTCTTTGGGTCACATCCCATTGCCACCAGTCTGACCCTCCTCATCAAACCCCTCCTCTGCTTATGGCTGCAGCCATTTCTCCCTTTAACCACACCAAGTATTTGCTCAGTGGCCACAGCCTCACAGGGGCTCTCAAAAAGACAAACACAGCATGAACACAGCAAATGTTTCCTTCCTTCTTTCCTTCCTTCCTTCCTTCCTTCCTTCCTTCCTTCCTTCCTTCCTTCCTTCCTTCCTTCCTTCCTTCCTTCCTTCCTTCCTTCCTTCCTTCCTTCCTTCCTTCCTTCCTTCCTTCCTTCCTTCCTTCCACATCAGTCACAACTATGCATTTTTGTCCCCATTGCTGGTGCTTTTCCTTTTCCTCACACCCTCAAGCCACTTCAGAGCTGTAAAGTGCAATCCTCATTTCTTCATTCTCAGCTGGGACCTCAAGTACAAAAGCTCATTCCCAGAGAGACAAAATTATCCAAATGATGCTAAGACATCTAAACATTTCCAGTCATACAGAACTATGGATAAGCAAGCAGATACAGGTTGAGATACTCTAGGGAACAGGAATAAACATTTTTGGAAGATAACCTTTCCTCTGGTGTTTTCTGCACTGGCACTTTCAAACATCTGCTGCATCCTTCCACCTTTTACTGCAATACTGTCATAACTTATCAGTGATGGCCAGGTGGTATTTGCATTGCAAAAATCTAGGGAATATCTGGATTCCTCAGGAAGGTAAAATCTTATTTTACCCTCTAACATGAATTCTCAGATTGTTATTGCAGGACGATGTAAAGAGCACCGACCTGCAGAGAGGATTTTGTCTTCCAGATAAGACATAAAGTGAGAGTCTGCTACTGCAGTCACTAAAGATACTGTGACACTTTTGTTTAAGGTGTATTATTTCCTCTACTCTGGTGAAATCCCAGCTGTGAACTTTACATTTCTCCTATCTCCTTTCTCCTTAAAATTAAATTGGATAGGATGGTTTTCATTTCCTGTCCCCTCACATCTTGTGTGTGTGGCTACAGGCAGTTAAAAAACCACGGTGTTTCACCCTGGAGGTGCCTGTATCTCAGTAAAAGGTGAAATAATCTTTTATGAAAAGATTTACCTGTCTCACAGGAATTTTTTGAAGTTTAAGCCTTTTCTTTTCTTTTTTTTTTAAGAGGATTGAGATAAAAAACACCAGGACTATACAGATGACCTGCATATTTACAAGGAATTGACAGATTTTGAATTCAATTAGGATCATCATTTTCTGAGATTTCAGTATCCTTCATCATTTTTTGAGAGGAAAAATCAAAATAAAAGTAGTTGAAAGGTAATCCAGACAGGAAAGGAAAAGCAACCACAGTGCTTTTCTTTAAAGGAAGTAGCTCTCTCTGCCAGGCATGATCTCTACAGGATGTATAAAAGCTATTGTGAAGGATGGCTGTCATATTAATGCATTTTCGGGTCTTTTCCTGCAGCCCCTTTGAAGACATGTGACTCAGCTCTATTTCTTTCTATTCAGCAAAGCTAGTGCTTGCTTTGAATACCAAAGGGTTAGGGAAAAAGGAACACAGAGAAATCTCTGTCAGCAGTCACACAGTCAGTGCAATTTCTGATGAAAATGATGGCAGATGCCTAGGTTACCTTGGTACCTTGCACTTTCATCTCTATTTCACTGAGTTTTGCAGATCTGGAGGCTTGACATCCAAGAAACATTAACCCCTTGAAGTGAAACAAGAACATGTGATTAAAATCAGTGTTAAAATTGTTTTCAACAAATTTGGCAAAGGTGGGGCATGGTTAGATGTTATTCCATGCAGTCCTGGCAGAGGGAGACATCAGAAACATCTCTAGTTATTACACTGGAGGTTCATCTGCCTTGGAAGGATAACAGCTACTATTAATCCTGGTTTCACCAGCATCCAGCATGACTGAGAGACTTTCAAGTACCAACAAAGATCAGTCCTTAACCTTATAGTCTGGAACTAAATTCAGTGTCAGAGGTAAAGGGGAAGTAGTAAAATGTACAGAGTGCTCCTTTGAATGGTCTGAACTAGACACTGTAAATCAACCAGGCAGTCTTATAAGTAGGGATGACCTTGAGAATCCTCCAGTCTATTTTAGTCATACAGTGCTTGTAGAAACTGACTGCTTCATTCTTGATGAGTTTTGTCAAGTACCTTCTGTGAAAGTAGGCATACACACTGTAGGAAGAAAATTAAGAGCAGTCTATTCTCATTTATTTTCAGGAGAATTTTCCAACTTGCAGTTTAGTGAGACTTCACAGAATAACTCCAAATTCTTCCTGTTTAAACCTCATTTTAAAGTCTTAACTTCTTTTCTTTTTTAATAATTTTTCCAACAGCAAATACACTAACTACATGTTGGCTTCAAACTCTACAAATGTTTTATCTTAACCAGGTGTTTGTTTTGTTTGCATTATCTCACCCACTTCTTCCATGGATATTTGACGATTAGCATATGTTGTGGACAAGATCAAAGCAATCAACTTACAGTTTGTGAGCTTTATAAGGGAATTATTTGATTTTTGCAAACACAACACAGCTGTTGTGCATGAAAAAATCTACTTAATGTTATGTAAAGAAAAGATTTCTATAAACGCTTTTGTTTGACGAATTCACTTCTCCATCTCATACAAAAATCAATTAAGATGAAAATGCAACTGGACTGTGTATGTGTAATTTTTTTTTTTTTAATCAGGAGAGCTCCATGTCTCCAGATTCTATTGAAGTAGGTTTTCAAAGCCCTTTTGTTCTCACCTGCCTATGAAAAATCATTTGCAGCATCCTGGATCTGAGCTCACAGTGACTGCCTGGATCCAAAAGGTAAAGCAGCCCATCCCCATGGAGGAGGCCAGCTGTCTCATTGAGTCTGCAAGGCTCTTGGCTGGCGCTGAAGCAGCACTGGCATCATTTCCAGAGAGAGGTGTATAATGAGGTAGCACCATGTTAACTATTAGCAGGGAGAAGTCAAACATCTGGTCTGGAGGAAAAGAGGAGTCCAGAGCTGAACTATCAGCATCAAAGCATGCATTTGTCAGGGACTGTATGCCAGAATTCGATACCTAGAAGCAAAAGCTTTGGGGATGAAAAGGAATGCAAAAACAATAGTAAAAATAATAGGAAGAAAGCTCCTTGTTCAATATATTTATTTTCTAGGAACTATATTCTTGATTATGTAAAACCAGCACTATTACAATTCTTCTACTGTGGTGAAAGAGAGGATACTCAGAATAATCTTCATTTTGTACAAATGCACAGTTATTTTCTCAACATGACTTTTTAAATCTGTCTGTCTCTTTGTCTTTCACAGAACAAGCTGCCAGCTTGATGCAATTCCACTAAAGCCCCAGCCCAGTGCAGCATTTTCTATCCTTTCTGGGTTGCAATTCTACAGCAGCAGTTTATGAATGCCATGAAGCCCCGTCTGTGAGTTGGGAGCAATTGTCTCATGGACTTGTCCAACACTTTGGAGGGATGAGAATATAAAGAGTGAAAATTATTTAGCAGCACTTGGTGGAGATGAAGGGGAGTGTTTTAAAAACAGAGGCAGAGGGTGAGAAAAGGACAGAAGTCATCCTAGGCAGCCCTTGCTGGCAGGTACATTCACACCGGGTACTGGCTCTGTTCTCCACTGATTGTAGCAGCAGGACACTGGCAGTTTCTGCAGTGCTGTAGAAATTTCTGGGTGTATTTCACCTTTATTTTTGTTGGGTTGACACTTTTTAAAAAATTTTGGGTTCTACCAACAAAAAAAAAAAAAGGAGAGAAGTGTCTTCCTGTAATGTATAAGGGATAAAGCAATTGCTGCATCAGAGTGCAGCTTTCTCTTTGGCTGAAGTGTCACATACCCAAGTGAGTGTATGGCACATTCACAGTCCTCTCATCATCATTCTGGACATGCTTCTTGCTGAACAAAGTTGCCTCCTAGAGAACTGATCCTAAGGACACTGGTCAAGTACTTGTGATGCCAAGTCCTGGTGGCAGGACATTTCATTTCACAATGAAATTCACTGTTCTTTTCTACAGTCATGGGGGAAGGTGACTCTGACCTACAATCTGCTGTTTGTTTTGACAGGGTCAGGATTCCCAGTATTGCCCAGTCTCGTGACTGATTTAGAATTAAGTGTCTGACTAACGCATCTTGTTAGTTGTGTACCAAGACTTTGATCTTTTTGTCTGTTCATGCCTGAGCTGTGATCTTTGCAAAGTGTTATGAAATTGATTGCTATTTTCTTACAGTGCTAAATATGGAATAGTTAAATCTGCCAGGGACTTTTTAAACAGTATCTCTACCAACTTTCCTGCATTCCCATCTGGATGTTCATAGTATGGATTTGCTATGACATGCTATTTGCTATGCTTTAGTTGATACAGCAAAGAAAAGCATTTTTGGAACATAAGACTCCCACAACCTCTCTCAGTCCTAATTAGGACTCCCCTAAAGTCCCTTATTTCACATTGCAAGGAGTCAGATGCACAACAGTAAGTTATCAGCTCCTAAACCAGAATATTAATCTGTCATCCTCACCCATTTCCTCCTCTTCTACTCACAAACTGCTCCAGGTAGTTTTCTACCCTGAACTGTCCATTGCTTTTTCTCTACTCCCCCATATGCCTACTCAGAGCAATACATCATCTCCTTTCCTAATCATCTTTCCTTATCCTAGTTTTTAATGTCAAAATATTCTGTGCCTTTGGGGATTTACTAGTCCATCTTTTTTTTTTTCCTGCTCACTGACTCTTTCTGGTCCTCCCTTCTTTGAAAATACCAGAAACACTGAGGGCTGTAACATATATGCTATATATGTATTCCCCAATATAGTGCTACAAGTCTATATTTGCATTTCTGGGGATGTGAAGCCTGTGAAACATCTCACTCCCTGGCTGTTCAAACTTCTGGACCTCTTGGTGTAAACTGTGTCCCCCCTTTCAGTCAGCACAAATGAATATATTTTTTGGCATAAATGAAGGGAGGTGATGCTCCTCAGTTTTACCTCTGGAAGAAGGTGGAACATTGCTGGCGTGTGCCTCCATAGCCAGAAGCTGCAAAATCCCAAATCCCAAGGTACAGATGAAGCCAGGGAAAAAAAAAAAAAAAAAAAAGCCCCATTGCATTTAGAACAGGCCATATAAAAAGGTTCTTTACAGATCCATCTATATAAATGTAAGTGGTTGATGCATTTATCTAAAACAATTCTGGTGTCAGTCACGTGACAAGTTACTGGGGGGTCAGAAATAACATGCCATCAAAATAAGCTCCTTGAGTATTTCCATTTTGGTGCACAGAACATCTGATAAAAAGAGGCACTTGTCATCACTTCCTTAAACATAGTCTTCTGCCTCTTTTGTTCAAACCACTAAAAGCTAGATAGCATATGCACAGGGACTAAATTCTTCACAGGCGGGCATCTGGATCAGTATATTGAAATTGAGTCTATTTTTAGGCCACTGATGCTAGCTTCCCCATGAAACTGCATATTTGTAGTTTTCAGGCTTTCTGAAGTGGATTCCTGCCATAAATTGATTGTAAATCATTTTGAGTGCATGGGAGGAAGGGCCTGCTCCAAAGTCTATTGAAAATACATTAGAGTCTTTCTATTGATTTGAAAAGCTGAAGATCCAGCCAGCAAGAATTCATTCTGTCCATGTAAAATATGTGCAATTTGCATTAGAAATGCAACATAAATGTATTTCTTATGCAAAACTCAGCTGAACAACACACTTCACTGCATATCTAGCAAATTCCACAGCTGGAAATATTGTTCTCTCTTTTATACCCTTATTCTTCTTATCCAAGTAGCTAAGGAGATATTTGGGGTTTTCTCAATTGTTTCGTTAGGGGGATAAATTAATGAGAGAGCTTTTGATTGCTCTGGTACAACCATTTTCTTTACAAGGAGCAAGAATAAATCTCAGATACAGCAGGAAGAGCAATAGAATGTCTTTTTTTTTTTTCTTTTCTTTAAGCATTTTAAATCTGTCTTTTTAACAATCATTCTGCCCCAAAAGCTGTTTTTATCCCCTTTGGCTTTCCTTCCATCATGCCACACATATTTCTCTGTTACCTATTTTTCTGGTCCTTTCTGTGTTTTTTTTCATGACTGCTGATTCTCTGCTCTATGTATGATATCCTTAGGCTCTGAGACTGCTTTGCAGAAATTTGCAGCTACTGGGATCTTCTGATAGTGCTCATAGTAGCAATTCCACTGTGTCAGCTGCTGCTTAACACCTACTATCACTTAACTGTCCTCATTTATCTTAAAAGAGAGTGATTGTCATGCCCAAGAACTTCAGTGAGATCTCTGATTGTTTCCAAATCAAAAAGCTCAGACCTACAACCAAGTTACAACCTATAAGCAGTTACCTAACTCTAGATGATCCACAATAAGGGCTCAAATATCCATCCTTTCAGGCCACATCAAATACATAGGAAATCCATTTAGCTAAGTCCCCAAAGAGCATCATCCAAATCAAAATACGTTTTGTATTAGCTCCCTTGATGTTCTCAAACCACTGAGGCTCAGAGAAGGCTTTATATAAATCAATAGGTTCATATGGGGTCAAACAAGAGGAGCAGGTGGTTTTCAATCTCTTCAGGAAAAATTTGAGGTACCAATCAAGCTATTCCTCATTCTGTGAACTTGTATTACCTTGACTGATCACCAACTGTGAAGCAGTAGATATTTATTAAGTTATTACCTTTTGGGGACAATGTAGCTTGCCTAAGCCACACACTGCTAGAATAAGAGAAATTCAGTATTAAATGCAATTCTGTTACATTATTTTTTCTATCAAGCTCAAATATTTTTATTTAAAGTTTAATTTTAAAATTTTGAAAAATAAAATTTTAAAGTTTTGAAACACATGCAAAGTCAAGATGAATTCATATAACATATGTTCTATGAATACAAGTGTTTGTGGTGTTTGGCCAGGAAGGGAATACCATTTCCTGGTGTTTATTCTAGAGTCAATCTCCAAATTATGTAGAGTTTTGAAACATCTTCATATTTTAATTTTAGATCTTGTGTGATGGCCTGGAGAATATTTTTAAGTAGACTTATGAATTCTCATTAATTTATGTACTCTGTTTTTGACTTATTTTCAACATGGAATAAATATACAGAAAAAGAGACCCTGTCTGTGAGACAGAAATGTCTCAGCGCCATGTATGGCTTCTCCCCAGGAAAAAAGTGGAAGTCACCGCCTGAGACATCTACTCTTAACTATTTTTAGCCTCAAATTAAAGAAAGGATGGAGAACAGAAACAACACAGAGAAAAGGTAGAAGGACAAGATATTTAAAAATGGATTTTACAAGCAACATTCTAATAGAAATGGCAAAAACCTCCCCAAATCATAGAACAGGAAAGAAGGTATGGCAGAAAAAATCCAAAAGTCCAAGAAACCTTAACCACGATATTAATGATCCTTTAGAAAATCCTAAAGGGTGTTTTTTATTGTTTTTACATCTACAATTCTTTGGTTTCCATTTCTTCCATTATTGGTATGCTTAAAGTCTTTTACAAAGGCTGAATGTGTTTAGCTTCAGCTGTCACAGAGCTCTGCAGAGTTAAATAGCCTGTCAGAGCTACCTCAGGAGGGCCTTGATGAAACCAAAACTATTTCAGCTGAGTGTACGTGAGCACAGTAACATTCTAATGTTTCTGGAGTTATATTAGTACAAAAAGTATTGCTTTTGTGTCTCTTACTGCTGAATAAAAAAGCCTATTTACACCAAAAGTAATAAATTGTGACATTGCATTCATTGAAAAACTACTGAAATTAATGACAAAAAAACTACAGCATGTTCAGTCTTCTATATGAATATTACTTTCTGACTTATTTTGTGTCTTTGCTCTTCTTTATCAAGACAAAAATGTATAAACACCTCTATAATCTGTTTACCCAGTTCTTCTGCTTTCTGATGGAACACTTTCATCTCCCAGCCACTATGTAAGAGACGGGTGCTTATTGTTCTCCCTAGCCTTTCTCTGTACCTTCAAAGAAGAAAAGCATGTAATTATCTGTTCTAATGAGTTGACATGGAGGCATAAAGAAAAAGGAATCCCTTTCTCAGGGTCTTAAAATTCCCCATACATTAGGCATCTAAGTCAGATTTGTCAACTCCATTCCCAGAGCCAATCCAGCTTCACAACTGAACCCAACCATATGTGCAAAGCTGGGTATATTTCACCAAGGTCACGCTGAAATTTGGGAAGGAGTGAGGGATTGAAATTCTTTCCTTCAAATGGCTTGTTCCCTTCTAGTGCATCTGGAACAGCACTGAAGATTAAAGCACTAGCTATTCATATAATGAATAGCCCTTCCATTAAAAACTGCTCCAGGCAGTTGGCAGCCCCAACAAGGATAAGTGGGAGGACCAAGGTAGATGATAACACTTGGTAAACTATTAACCAGCCCACACATGGGCTTGAAAGGTTTGTACGTGTATATCTTAATCTTTTGTGTAAACACACAGAGGACAATTATGGACACAGTGGCTTAAACTGCAAGTGTTAAAGAGATTGCTGACCCAGCACAATTACTGCTGCACAACTCCCTCAGACACCTGTCCTTTATGCTGAGAAGGACATCCTAGTTGGGAGTGCTTCTGTATGTACATATGTATAAAATGGCACTTGGTTCACACTGGGAGATAGAAAAGATACCACAGAAAAGCTCTTTGTGACACCTAATAGAGATCATCTTGATGAGTTTGTGACTTGTCCTTACTTGAATCCAGTAACTCCGCAAGGAGAATGCAGAGAGGCTGCAATTTTTGGCAATGGCTGCAACAGGAGCTTTACAGCCCTGCTCAGTGGCCCTGACGTTAAAAAGTAGGTTTGTCCTCCACAGACCATTCATATTCCATCCTCCTAAAGCCCAAACACTGAAATCATAAAAGCAGAGCAGCTCTCAGTGAGGGTGTGTAAGTATGAAAACCCCCTGAACACAGACAGGTATTGATGTCTCTATTTGAGTACATGTCCTGTCTGTTCTGGAAGCCCCAAGATCCCAGGAAAACTACTACACCCTGCTCCAGTTTCTCTGGCCATTCTGTTTTAATGGCTGTGTGATATTGCTGGTTGCTTTGACAAAGGTCTCTGTTTCGCCCCACGAGTACACACATACAAACTCTGAAAAAAATAATTCCTCTTTACATCATAACATCTGGCTTCCTTTTGCAATAAAAGGTGCCATATAAAGCAAGATATGACAATCTGAGCAATAAAATTAGAAATTCTAATCTCTCCATGCTGGGCACAGAAAGAAGTTCATTGAGGCATTGGTTTACTGTAGTATGTTATCGAATTGTGATAATGCAGATAAAAAGGGAATGGAAATGGCAAAGTTATTAAACTAACGGTATCTGCAAGGATATTAATTTGATTTATCTCACTTATTATTATTGCCATCAAGCTCAAATGCAAATCCTAAAGTTTGAGTTAAATCGATGACTGAATTTAGTTAGGAGGAAGGAAAATGAAGGATTAACAGTTATAAATGCTACTCCCTTACATGAATTTGGAAAAGAAAATCTTTCTTGTCAGTTATTTTTTATCTCCTTCTTGTTTTCTAATCTTCTTGTTAGTAATTTTTAATGCTCCAATTTTAAAGGAACTAATAAAGACATCTAGTGTGTACAATTTTGCTTTTGTGGACATTAATATGTTTGCCTGATACTAAACTAATTGTCTGGTGTTTCAGTGGATGCTCAGAGGCTGCTCAGAAGCATATGGAAATCAGAAGACCTAGTGCCCTCAGAAACATGAACTGTTATTCTCTGCCTACAAGTAAACAATGTGCTCTAATAAGTTTTAAAGTCTGTATTATGTTATTGCAGTGCTAGCAGATCCAAAAATAATTTAAATGTGAAATATATGATTTCTAGTTTATGCTTCCACTTCAGTGTATGGTATTCCTTATTTACATATCACCTTTCTATAAGGAAGCAGTTAGGGTTCTGTTAGGTTTCTTATATTGTATATATTTGAAAGCTCACATCCAGGGCCTAGCACAATAAACCAATGTATTCTGATACACTAAAAGTGAAATTTGGTCTTATTTTGAAGAAATAGCAAAAGTCCAGAATGACACCTAAGGTGTATATTAAGGTATATACCTAAGGTATAAATACTGGAGTCACACAGATAATCCTCATCCTGATTTAGAATATATCTATAATATTTACAGCAGCTTCAACTCAATTGCTGAAGGTAATTTAACATTAGAAAGACCATTTTATTAGGATGATTGTGATGCTTTTGGTTCCCAAGTAGGCCTCCTCAGAGCAGTGTTCTCCAAAGACATCGGGGTTTTATAACAATACACAATGCTTTGGTATAGGATGTATACCCAATCACTGCATCAGGATTAAATCATTCATTCTTAAGGTAATGTATTTGAGATGGAATACATGCTTAAAAGACTCGTTAAATTGCAGTCATACTCTGTGATGAAAGTTAGGATTCAGATCTTATGAATTTAAAATAAAAGTTAAGCCAAGGATAGCCAAGGTTCATTATTATACCTGTGTGCAGCATGGTAATCAAACCTGTGGAAGTGTCTGCAGCGTCTGTACCCACAACATCCCTTCTGAAATGGTTCTGTCACTAAGCTGAGATCTTGAACTAAGTAGATTGTTGCCTACCATTCAATGTACACAGAAAAAAAAAAAGACAAAAAAAAACAACCAAAGGATAGACAGCAAAATATAATTTTGGCCGCCATCTCCCTAAGTTAATAATCTTTGTAGAAGCACATGTTCAGTTTTGGTATTAAAACAAAGGGTTTCATATTATAGATTATGGGGAGACTCATGTGAACAAAGTGACAGATACAGACAATCAAAGTGTCTATTGAGGCATGGAGTTGCAATGCAAAAGCAATCAGTGCAGAAAGCAAGGCAGAGACAATACAATTTTAAATCCATTTGATAGACAAACTGTATCAGTTGAAGCTTCTTAGGCTGAATGAATATAAAACTCATTATCAGTATTGCAGCATGCCCCATGACACCACTTTATTTATTTGGATGAAGATTGGAGAGTGTGAGTAAATAAAGCAACCCTGCTCTCTACAATTTCTTTGCAGGTAAATCCTTTGCCTATATTGTTCTTTGTTTTTTTGTACTTCCCACGAGTCTGTCATGCGAGCTCCCTGCCCACCAAAGGAAAACAACCCTAATAGAAAGTACAGGGCATGAGAAGGAAGTGTATTTACCTTTTAGAATGGTCAGTGCACACACACAAGTCATAGCGATACTGAAAGTACTGAGTCCTTAATCTTGACTTTTATCATATAATGATCATGGTTGACTATCTCAGATGTCTGTGAAGCATTACAGACTATTCAGTCATGTCTTTAAATGGTGAGAGTTGTTTGGCTGACAGAGCCCATTCAGTCAAACTGTGTGGTAACTTTTGGACACAAATATTTGGGGTTTTATAAGTACTTTCCACATTCCAATTTTCCCACATGCACTATGGATCCCAAGTAGTGTGCAGCCCATTTCACTCATATCAACAGCCAGCACCTTGAGTCCTAGTGTGGGAGATCTATTCTTCTCCTCTCATTTGAATACAAAGAAGTCTTATTAAAAAAAATTCCCAAAATATTTCAAAAGCACATGATCAACCACATTTGTACATCTTTCAAGATGAGAAAACTTTTAAAGATCCCATTGTCAGTGTTTACCAATGGTTTAGACAGTTATTTTTTACCCCAAATCCAGAACTAACCCTGATTTGATAGTGTCTGAAGCCTGAATAATCTCATATGTAGGGATCCATGCTTTTCAGTGAATTTTGAATCACTCACATACAATAATTATTATTTTCCCTGCTTTGTGGTGGAAAACTAGTTCAGTTTCACACTTCCTTTTCTTTTTTTTTCCCTCATCCTTTTTGTAATATCTGTAATTGTGACAATAACTGTGAGTAATTTGATTTGAAAGCAACTCCTAGTCTCAGTTTCAGCAATCTTAGCGAAGAGGTGAAAGAGAGGTCGTTCAAAACATAGAGATTATCAAAAAGGTTTAAATAACAGAATCATTAAGATTCCATAACTGCCTTTGCATGAAAAAGATGGTAATGAAAAGAGGAAATAGCACACCATGCAATGGATTCATTGGGAAAATAACTGTAATGAAACTTAAGCCCAGGAAATAATACAAATGTAGCCTATTCTCATTATATTCTAAAGATAGACAACAGTGTATTCCTTTCTTCCTATCATTGTTACTCTTTTAAAAATCAAACCATACTTTCATCTTAAAAGTCACATTTTTCTCAACATTCAATACAAATGTGTTACAGAAAATTGTAAAACCAGTCAAATGGTCAGGGTATTTCTTTGCAGTTCATACAAATTGGGAAACAAATCTTATACTTGAATCTATAGGCAATATTTTTCAATCAATTACAAATATATTGAGATTTATGGGATATAGAAGAGCTCTTGGAAATATGAGGAAAGGAAGTCAATCATGAACCAGTCATCACCTGGTGAGACACAAAGTGAAATCACAAGTTTTCCTTAAGAGACTAATGTGCAGATGATTACTCCATGAATCCTCAATATTCATGGACTTACTTGACAGCTGCAATGCAAAATTAGTAAGATGTTGTCAGTACTTCCACTCTCCTTGGTGGCCTTGATCTCAACCCTTTCAATCTCCTACGGCCACAGATACAGAAGGGAGACTGGTGTAATGGGGCCCAGTACTCCTTACCTCATAAAATCTGCTATTAACTCAGTACAGTGAGGCACACTGTATGCAAATTTTCCATAATCTTCATTTAAAAATCTATTAAATGAAAAACAGGCATGCGTTACCAAAGGATTTCTTGTGCAGATGCACTAGTATACTGGAAGAAGATGCTACTTTTATTCTTTAGACTCACCTGCGATGATGTGACACTTGACAGGTGTGGATTTTTTTTTTCTCTTCCCATCTGTCTTGCTTCCTTTAAGCAGAATTCCAGCACTCAGTGCCTGGTGTCCCCTGCATCAATAAACACCCCTAGGTTTCTAGTGTTACATTTTCACCTGACATAAAAACAAATGAAAAGTGTTCTTCTGTATATCCAGCTCTGTTTCACATAGCTTTGGCAACTGCCAGCTGGAATAGGAAGAGACACTCTGATTTCGATAGTTGACAGAAATGATACGCAGAGAAAGCCAGCCAGTGACAACTGAAAAGGAACAGGACATTACAGAAAACCTGCATGTTAATACCAGAGTCCAAGGTCCAAGAGAGCAGATTCAAAACTCACCCTTTCCTTGCCCCAGCTGTCACCAGGCATCAGACCTCAACAATTCTCAAGCTCATGGTTTTGATAGTGACTCATACTAAGTGCCCCCATACATAGGTAGTGCAGCTGCTGTCAAGCACAGATCACATTGAATACATTGTAGAAAGAGAGGAGCAAAATGACTACAACTCAGCCCCCATGTCTTTCTGGAGACCAAACTATATGCAAACTTGGGAACAACTCCACAGGCAATCTGGGGTACCTCCTGTACCACACACTGGGGACTTGGAATCCTGCATAGAGCCAAAGATCCCAGCCAACCTATACACACCAGCTTTGTCAAGCACTGCCCTCCCTCAACAAGGACCTGTTAGAAGAAGACAGGAGTCTGAATCCAGGAGTGTGAATCAAGTGAAAAGACCCAGATATTCTTCATGGCTTCAGCTGTTCGTCCTTTCTTCTATCCCAGTGATGACATCTGCTGCCAGTGAAGAAGGGGAAGAAACGAGAAAGGCATAAAACAAAAGTTTGGGAGCTGCTAATAGAGCATATAGTGGGCACACTGTATAATATTTTTCTAATGTAAAGCCTCTTTTTATATTCGAATAGTGCTTTTTTCTCATGACCACAACTGCATGTGTGCATCTCTCTTTAAAATCTGCAGACGTCCCCTTGTGGGTACATCTAAAGATTTGGAGAGCCAAGGAAAGAGCAGAGAATTTGTCATGAACATTTTTTCTACCAAAGCCAAACATTTTGATCTGAGTTACAAAAAAAGGCTCTGTGACTATGGTAAAAATAGAGGTTTTGCTTAGATTTCACTTCCATTAATTCCTCATTCCCTAAAATTTTAATATAGCAAACTCCAATGCAAGCTTTCTAGAGACTTCTAATATGTTCAGAAACTTCTTTCCAACACTTCATATGATATTTCCAGGCACGTGACAAACTCTGGATGGAGCATTTATGACACCTGACATCTACAGCATTCATGTGCCTTTTCAATGACAGCTGCTGAGAAGAAATAGCATCCTCCAGCTGCACAACTTTTTTTCCTTCCCTTACTTGTGAATTGAGATGTTTGGCTTTAAAGTGGCTCTCTGTACTGTACTCTTAAAACTGCAATTGTCACTTGATGAAAGGAAGCCAAATGCACCATCAACAACATCTCACAGCAAATAAAAATCTCTTTCCTAAGGGCATAATGGGCAGGATGCAGCCATATCACTCTTTCATCTTATTAAATCACACCACCCTTGGGATTAGCTATCAGGCACTAGACACATGGGCTCCACAAAAATATACAAAGCAGAAGCAGGGTACAAAAGGCAAGAACATGCTCCTCCTCAAAACTGAGCACTATGATATTCCATGAAAAAATAATGTGATTATTCCTCCAAAGAAATACCAAGGAAAACATCTGGCACAAATGCAAGGCCAGGTACTCCATCACCTTAAGCCTGGCCTTCACTGTGGGATAAAACCATGGGGGAAGAAAGAAACATCAGTTTCTCACTATCTGTAGTTTCTTACTTGCAGGATAAATTTTAAAGAACACAAGCATATGCACAATAATTGCCAGATAGTTAAACAAGGGTGAAAAACAGGATCAGATGAAACAAAACTCTGAGTATGCTCATTCTTTCTTCTCACAGCTGCTGTCCAGCCGCAGTCTCCTTCTCAAGTCTAATTAGCAGCCCAAATTAAGCCTTCATGTTACTCTGTTCAATGGAGTTTGCAAGTGGCATACATTTGCACTGATGTGCTGGGGTAGAGATTTTCTTAAGCAACTCTCTGCTAATATTTAGATGTTGAGGAATCTGATTTCAGAAAGGGCTGTGTCTTGACACACAGATTCTCCGTATGAGGACTAAAATGCCAAAGACAATCCAGAGTGAATCAACTAGCTGTATTTCTGGAGGCACCAGATCCACCCTAGTTCCCATATCAGACCCAGCAACCACACACACCCTACAGCATCTTCAGTGATGCAAGACATCAGTAGTTAAGAACTTGAAATGTGCCCCACAAGCCAAACAAGGAGATTTTTGGCTTTTATGTGTGCTGTATCCAGACACAATGACCCTAAATTATTTATCACACTTCTTCAGCGTAATATACAGAAAATAACACTGCTAATAAAATCAGGTTAAATATTGGTAATCGTTTTTTGGGGTTTTTTTACTTTTTTTTCCTTTATTTAGTCCTATGATTTTGTTTGGAAGTCACAGTTCAGTTCCAAAAGGCCCACATAGGACTAGCAAAAAGATGCCCTCTTGACCACAAACAACTGCAAGGCCAAGGACAGACCTCCCTTCTACTACCACAGGGTAGAAGAGGAGGAAGATCTCCACTGTACACAGAATCTTAATCACATACTCTCCACGTCCCTGTTACATCCTCCCCAGAGAAAAGCTTACCATATCTCCTCTTCACCACAAGCAAGAAAACACAAGGGTCAGCAGAATCCTTTTGCTTTTATCTATTCTCATTTAGAAGCATAGGAGGAAGGGGTTCTCACTGTGAAACCTCCCTCCTTTTATTTCATGATATGGCTTGATTCCCTAAGACACAACACTTCTGCTTCTCTCTTGCACAAAGGAAGGCCAAAATCTGTCTTGCATGGGATACATAAAGAATTGGTTTGGGCTCTCCCAAGCAGATATCTGGTGCAGACCTCAGCTGAGAAGTGTCTTGCATAAGAAGGACTTAGATGCAGAAAGGAGAGGGTGCACATCAGTGCACTTATCTCTGACTGCACAGCGAGCCCAGACCCTGGTGCTCCAGTCAAAAGCTCCATACAAATTACCTTAACTGACCCCAGTTTATTCACAGAGCATTTTATTCTAGAACATGCATCCTGTGAATCCCCTTAGCAACTAGCTAACAGCCAGCAAAATATTCCCTGCCAAATGCCCATTAAACTTCACATAACGTTCCTACACCAAAGAGGCTTTATCTCTAGTTTGTAGTCTCATTTTTTTAAACATCCTGCAGTACCAGATAAGCTTTTAAAAAAGGTATTCATTATTTGATGTTTCTTTTGTTCAGATAAAAATGACAACAAATAAATTCAGAAAAAAAACTCAAAACTAGACACCACTTTCATATTTTCAGTGATGCTATTCACATGACAAAGATACATTTTTAACACTTCTGCCCAGAATATTAAAGTCCTGCATTTTTCCTGAGAGATAATTTGGGTATAGAGAGCTTCATTATCAAAGGTCTCAGCACTTCTTCTTGTCTGTATCTTCCCCAACAGCATCTTGGATGTCACAATCATTTTCTGGGAAGCAATTTGGATCTTCCACAGAAAGCTATTAAAAGTGACCTGGATCTTATAGATACAGCACTTTAACTTGAGAATTTTAAATAAGCAATAGCCCTTCTAAATTATTTAATAGAGATTTAGCATCAGGTATTAGCTCCTGGACAGAGCTGTATGTCAAGTATATGTCGTATAATTTGTTACTGAAGGATAACATTAATGTCTGTTGCCACCTTAGAAGACAGGCTCGACCTGGGCAATACTTTACTAATAGTTTGCAGGGTGGGAGGACTTTGAATTTCCATCATTTTTAATGGTTCATTTGTGTTTTAGTGGGGAGCCAGGTTCACTTCACATCCTTGGGCCATTAAAGACATTTTAGCCCCCTTAGTTAATTCTGTGTTCATTCCCCAAAATGAATATTCATACCATTCAAATGCAATTTTTAATTAACAGCACCAGCAGCATTATCATTATTACACCTGAAAGATTCAAAGCCAGATCAGAGAAACGTTGCCACAATAGAATTCACTAAATTCTGCTCACATTCCCTTCTAAGGCTGATCACCTTAAAAGTAACAAGAATAAACTGTGGGATAATGTAAGACAGATCTAATTAAGATAATGAACTGGGGATTATGAACATTGCTACTCCATGTCTGAAGAATTTTAATATATTAGTCTAACAGAAGGTTAAGGATTTACAAAAGGAATGATAGTGAAATATACAATGTGGGCTTTTTGGACAAAGCTTGAGATTCAGCACCTAAAATGTAAAAATAAGTGGGATAAAAAGAAATCGAGGAGGATATTTCAGGAAACACACATCATAATTTCTTCTAATTAATTTACCTAATACTTCCATAGAACATACAATGAAAGAATTCTCCCTACAAAGCAAAAGCAGGCAGGAAAACACTATGGGAAGCTGAGAGGCACTTATAAGGCTATACTCTGGAGAGTTTTATCCTAGCTTCCATCTGATATGCTACTATGGCCTTGGATGAATTTTTCTTGAGGGAGCAGCCTAATTAGCTTGCCAACAGCAGCATGGAAAGGAGAGGGAGGGAGGCAGGCAGAGAGGAAAGAGGTAAATGAGCTGTTAGGTAAAATACAGTTGATATCAATAAGACCCACTGTTCAGTTTCTGAGAACCTTCATCTTCCAAAACAAGGTAACAGAGAGACGAATGTTTGAGGATGAAACTAGAACTAAACAATTTTCTGTAATCAATAGCAGATTGTCAGAAATCATCCTTCTCACATTTGCAGAGGTACATTCTTCAAAGCAAGGGCCTGGGAACTGCTGCCTTGGAATCGTACCCCCAGATAATTCACTGTAATTATTCTGCTACAGGTAAAGTTTCACTCCAGAAAGAATCATTATTATCCTTCTAGAACGGAAACATCAGGTTACTAGAATATTTGTTGAGGAGTGAGTACAATTAGGTCAGGCTGTGCTGGTTCAGTGCGGCACTGCAGGCCTCCTCTGGAAAGAGGGGACACTGGAAAAACAGAAGTCTTGGGGGGTAAGTCAACACAGAGGCACGACTGCAGCTCAGGTAAGCTTAACCTGCCCATCACTGGCAACAACAGGAGCATGTCTGCAGCAGCACAGCTTCCATCAGACTGCGCTGGCTTGCCTAAAACCACAGGTAAGTGCTGAGCTGTGAAGCCTCAGCTGTCACAGAGGGATTGTTGCTCCTGCCCATACTGGACAGAGCAACACCCGGCCCCTGTGAGCCAGGAGCCCTCATGTGTGAGGGTGACACAGCTCCTGGACATGATTTGCTCTGTGCTGCACGCTGCTGCTGTGCAGGTCCTTGATGTGCCCCAGTACCTGTGGAAGTATAAACATGTCAAAATGTCCACAGTGCTATTCTGACTCATCACAGACTCCTGCACAGGAGTGAGCCAGCATCGCTCAAGGGAACAGGAGGCACCAGACCCGGCACTCAGGGGAGAGCACAGCCCTGAACGGAGGCTGGTCACTGGACACAATGGGGGAAGCAGCTTTATGATAGCCAGCTCAGAATCAGCCATTTCATGTTGTGTTGCCATAGCAATACGTTATAAGGAAAATAGAATAAAATTTTCCCTGATTAAAGACAAGGTTTAGCTTAGAAAATATCCTTTGACAGAAAGAAGTATCTGAGAATAAAAAGAAAGTAATGTCATTCTGGTTCACTTCTATTGCTCCAAACAGGATGCCACAGACAATTCATAATGGCTCCAACGTTCATTTCCAAAAGGATAATCCTCACTGGTGCCACCTGTCAAATTTTCATCTTGTTCCAGACACAGAGGTTGTACTATAGATAAGCCTAATTGTCATTGTCCTCACTGAAATAGCAGCGCTATTTCTCTGTATTTAGAAGCACCAACTTTCCTCAGAAAAACAGACATCTATGGCTCTGGAGACAGAGAAATTCAATTTTTTAGCTTCCCTTCATATTATTCTAGTAAAAAAAACACAACAAACCAAACAAACAACAGCTTTTTCTCCCTAAAGCAGCAGAAATAGAATATCCATAACACAATCTCTACAAAGAGTAAAGCCCTTTAAGCAGACAGGTTCTGGAAGCTTGCTCAGTGCTTGGGCTAAGCAAGGAAATAGGGACATAACAACACTCACTATTTATACACTGAACAACAAGATCATTTCTTTTACCCTCGATTCGCTCTTATTAGCACAGTATTTAAAGTAATTCCAAAGGAAAATATTCAGCTGGGCACACTCATCCCCCTGAGGAGAGGGTGAGAGCATAAACATACACCAGCTGTTCCTCATGCTGCTCCGTGCTCTTTCGCATGTCACTCTGGTGCTTTGGTCACGAGCTCAATACAAAACCCCAAAAGAATAAACTGGAAATGAAGAGTGTCCTAGTATCTCTGAGAAAAGCCTGAAAAAATCAGAATGAGAGCACTGAAGCAGTTCCTCACAGGCCTGCCAGCTGTCTACTATACACCAGCTCCTGGGAGAGGACAAATTAAATGAGAAGTCATCTTCAGTCCTTGAATTTTAAAACAGATTCTTAGGGTATGATTTGAAAAAAAATCAGTAGACTGTAGAGGTGGCAAAGCCTCTTTAGAGCTAAAAGATCTAAAGATCTTTTAGAAAAATCTGGTTCATCTGAATGATTTGTGTTGATCAAATTGACAATGCACTGCCATAAACTGTTAAAACCGCCCTGGTTTGTACACATTTAATTTGGCATTTGACATGAGACACTTCCACTGTGATGGGAAGGAGTATTGCAACAATATGCAACAATGAGCAAGGCAGACAGTCAGTGAGAGGACAAGGCACCTCTTTGTAAATCCTTGGGAGACAGCAGGAGGCTCTCTAGCCATAGACTCCTTCAGACTGCCAGTGAGCCAACACATTTTCCTCCATGAGAAAGGAGATGAAGGAAAGGAAAAGGCAGCTGGAAATATGTAGGTATGTTTAAGCAGATATTGGCTGGTGGGGTTGATGGTTGGCCTGCCTGCTTTTAGGAAACCAAAGCATTATTTCAGGGATACTAAGTGACTTGTTTTAAAACCTTTTTCTCTAACTGCTACATTAGCTTGGATTAGAAGGATCTAGCCACTAAATCCAGGCTAGTCACTGTCCAGTGGAGACAAGGACTTCGTCAAAGTGCAGAAGGGTCACTTGATTTCACACCAAGAATTAAATGTACAAAAGCTAAAACATGAGATTTGATAAAGGAGAAACATTAATAAAGCTTGCCTTCCAAATCATTACAATCTAGCGAAAAATTTTTGTGAAGAAAGATGCAAAATAATTTTATTTTCCTGTATGATAATTCTGATAGTTTTTCAGACAGGTAACATAACTGCAGTTTGATAATTTTTAGATAATTTTTACCTTATAATCATCATGGAGAAATGAGACAGCACTTGTCATCTCTGATTTGCAGAGCTGAAATATTTCTCCCTGTATTTACAGATTCTCCCATTCTGACTAGGATTTTCTAGGCTTAAAAAGAAAAATGAAATCCAAAATTGTTCACATAGATACTAAATAACTCTTGATTTTTCTCTTTTCTTAGGGAAAAACAGAAAATTCATTCAGAGATGGAGAACCAAGACCTGCCTGCAATGTCACTTAAGAAAGTTATTTCTTCTGATTTAAGAAGAAATTAATGAAATTTTTTGTTGCAAGATCACAATCTGAACTCCCAAACTGATGTTCTTTTGCTATCAATGTTTATTGTTTTTTGACAACATTGGATTTCCCTAATACTTTTGTTTATAAATATTTTCCTTCCACAATATTCAAATCAATGGGTTCAAAAATTCTTTTACTCTCCATTATCCTTCCAATTTTTGTTGGCCTCAAGACCATATTTCTATCCCATGCATATGCACAGAGATGAAAAGCTCAAAAGACACAAACTCACTTAAATCTCATCATCTGTCTTCTATCCAATGTACTGTACATTAATGGAGCATAAAAGTTTTTGAATTAAATAAAAACACAAAATTCAGTCGTGACCATAAAGGCTGCTATCATCCAGCAATCACCACCTTAACTGCTGCATGAACACATGAGTAGGACATATGACTTGAATAACAATGAGAATATTGACAAATATTGAGTAGCTGTGTGAAAGTGTAACATTTAGTGTGGTAGATGTATCACTGTCAAAAAGTGAAGGGGAACAGACATATCATCAGGTCAAGGACAAAGCTCAACTTCCACACTACCTGTATACTGAGCTTTAATTAGTTCTCTTACAAGAAAACTCCAGGTACTAAAGCGTATCACTTTAAAAAAGTTTTAAAGACCTTTGATATTGGGCTGTTCTGTTTAAAATAAGTCAACTTAAGGAATAGTCAGTTGGTAAAAAGACCAAAAAGTCTCCCAAAGAGAGGAAGCTACCTCTTACCACTCTAACTCAGCAGCTGCCAAGATGACCTGCATCAAAATTACCAGGTCAAGGAGATGCATCTCCAGCTTGATATGAGGAGTATGAGAAGGGAAGCATTACCACCCTGACAAGAGTTCCTAAAAAGAATTTTCCAAGAGTCTGGACTTACATTGTCATTGTGGTAACCTTTCTGGAAGGTGTCCTCACAACTAAAACTCACCCTAGCAAATAGAACTCATCTCCTGGCCCATTGACCTTTCCACTCCCTAGAAGTAAAATGACCTATTGAAAAGTCATGTATTGTAGTTTTGACCTGTCCTAATCGAATTATTCTCCAGCATTGCAGAAAACCACAGGGAAAAATTGGCACCCTTTCTGCTAGGCCAAAAACATGGAATAAATTCCAAACCCAACTCAAAATCCAACCCCAACACAAAGAGACTATGATTTAGGGACAAGCTTCAGGTATCTTATACCTAAGACCTAGAGAGATTAAACAGAAAATCCTCATCATCACTGTTTTCCATGCAAAAGCAACGTGGCGGCCTAAAGGGGCCCTAAAAGCCCTTCACACTGAGTAAGGTTTCTTTAGAAGTGGCACTATGAAAGAACCCAATAAGCTTTGTTCCTAACATCCTTTCTCAAGGTCTGGTGAAAGGAGCATGCTACAGCTTGGAGTGGGGACAAAAGAAACAGTATTACGGATATTCCAGCCATGACATTTCTATTTCATGCAATCCTATTTCACATTCCCGTAGGACACTGAAGAAGAACCATAGTTTGAACTGAACAGATTACACTAGAGCATTCACCAGACCCTAGGGCAATTCAAGGTTAAAGGAGCTCAGAAGTATCTTGAAGCTACTTTTGCTTCTCTTCCTACTGGGCCATGATTTCTGTGCTTCTACTCTAGGGACAGAACACAGAATTTCACTGTGATTTGCTCAAAGTTGTCAGTTCCAGAACTATTTCAGACGTCAGGAGCTCTCAGTTTGCCTTCTTTATGCTGTTCTTGAGCATGGGGGCTGCCTAGCCTGGAGAAGAGATAGCTCACTGGGATGTTATCACTGTGCATAAATGCCTGATAGGAATGAGTAAAGACTCCTCTCTAGCACCCAGTGACAGGGTAAGAGCAAATGGGGCACAAACTGAAATACAAGAGATTGCACTTTTAACACAAGCAAAACTTTTTTTTTTTTTATGGTAAGAACTGTTGAATATTGGAATAGAGAGGTTGGGAAGTCTCCATCCTTGGAGATACTCAAAACCCAGCTGGACACAGCCTCAGCAACCTGCTCCAGCTGACCCTGCTGACCCTGCTGTGAGCAGTGACTTGGACAAGACAGAGTTCCTCACAGACTCAGCCACTCTGAGGTCAGGAATATTTCTAGACAATAATTTGATGGCTATTTCCCTGTGAGCAACTGAAAGTTATCATAATCTGTGATGCTTGCCTCAAAATATTTTCCTTCTCTGAAGGAAGGCAGAATGTGCTAACATGGATGTGCAAACGCAGAATACAGCACTGAATGAATTTCTTCCAAGTTAGTATTTCTGCTTGTTCTTTGCTTGATTTGCAAGGGTCCCTTAGTGGAAGAAATGCTGCAGAAACTTGGGACTAGAGAACTTCCATATGTTCCTCAGTCTTTAGTGATGCCCCAGTTTTCTGCTTAGTTACATACAGACTTTCTCAGGAAATTGACCTCAAGAGACGCTTTTCACTGAGGTGTGGGTGGGGTGGGCATGACTTGGTGGTGAGGTTTTCAAGGGCATCTGAGGGATTTAGGAAACTTACACTAGAAAGTGAGAACTGGGACATCCTTTTCTTTGGCTGGTGATGGACATGCTTCCCACCATATTTATTCCTTGTTGTGTATGATTACTTGCAATGAGAACTTCAGCTTCAGTGATGTGACACCACATTAGCCTCACAGGCTACACAATTCTGGAAAAACAATAATCTGCTGTGGTTCTTGTCACTCCAGATGCTTTAGAGTAGCTCTCCATTTCAGGAGACACAGACATAGAGGATCACAGTATGTATCAGGTAGCAAACAGAAATTCTTGGCCAGGAAATAATAACAAGGTTTTCAAGTTCCCTAAAATGATATAGTTCTGCAATGTCAGATGATTAACCTATTGGGATTTTGCACAGCACCAAAAGAGCTGACTTTCTCCTTACCTTTTTTCACAGTATCTATAGCATCAATCACTACCACTACCATTCCCTCAACTTTGCAAGCTGTCACAGAAAAGTACACAAATTAGGAACTATATGAAGGGCCACGAATTTTGCATCTAGAAATATATTCAAATATTCACACTGGCTTGCCTGAATCCTAACAAACAAACAAACAAACAAAAAATCACCTTTCACTTTCATCTCAGAATCCCTGACAGGAAAATAGGAATTACCTGTAGTAGGCACATCGTGGACTTCTGAGCCCTAGAAGAGCAGGACTTGTGAGACCACTTACTAAGTACCACACTATCCTGACACTGGGATCTAAGAACATCAAATAGAAGATGAGGCAGGAATAAAAACAGAAAAAACAATGTCTGTCAGGTCTGCCTGTCACAGATAGGAGCTTCTTTGACTCTGATGTAGGGCTAACAAACAGAAGGGACATTCATGGCATGCACACCCTTAGCCTGCCCCCTCCCTCCTTGCCTCTCTTTGAAAAGCCAGAGCTCTTTGCATCTCTACTGCATCTCTAGTTTCAATGATGCTCAGTTTCTTTGCTTCCACATTGATATTTCACAGATTCTTAATGGCTCCTTATTAAACCAAAAAGTACGTTTTCATACATGCTAATGAGAAGAGCATAATGTCAGCTCAGGGAGTGGGAAGTACAGCTCCACAATGGAGCACTTTGCCAAAATACCTCAGTATTCACATGGGCAGGTGAAAAATATACTTGAGAACAGAGCAATAACAAAGTCATATTCACACACAAGGACATCTGAGCATACATGGCATATAATGAATTTGTGTTTAAACATCTGAATGTAGTGCCTCTGCATAAAATGCTGTGAAGGGATTAAGCCAAAAGAGTCATGTGGCAGTGACTCAATAAGAAAGATAAAGCACAGTCATTTAGGCCCCAGTTTCCCCCAAACCTTAGTGTCAGCTGCTCAGGCTTCATTAACATTACCACATCTTGTGCTTCAGCTATTAACAGCATACTACATTGTGACTGGCCTTTTGTGGGGACACAAAAAGAATGAGTGGTCACAAGGAAACCTTTGTGCCTCTTCCACAGTTGCATAGGAGAGCCAGTCCTTGCAGCCCACAGCTGTATAGGGAGTTTCAGAGTTAATAATGCCAGCAGCAGAACACTTTTCAAAGGAAAGTGGAGCAGAAGGGAGGGCAGTTAAAGCTTTGCTCTCTTTCTCTCACATTAGCTACCAAACTAAACAGAGGGAGTTTATGCTATACCCCCACAAAGGAGACGTACAAACTACTTGTCATTGAAGAAATCCTTCCCATGACACTGAGACTTTCTGCCTGCCCTTGAGAGCTGACAGGCGCAACACTTTCAGGAATTACCAGCGCTGCAGTGCACCTGCAGTTCCCCCATGATTTTGCTGTGCCCTTGGTAGTGTCAGGAGACTAGACATCATACAGTATTTATGCATGTCCTATTGCTGGATTTATTCATGGATTTTTAAGCACTGGCCATATGCATGGTGCTTAGTAAGACACTAGCACTGCCTGGAAGAGATTATTTGTTACATATTTTTTTCATTCTCTGCCTCAAAAAATTCCCAAAGTGTATTTTAGAAGTTACATAAATTGCCTTATTAACTCTCAAAACACCAAATCCATCAGCATGCCTAGCTAGCCAATTAGCACCACTGAATTTGTCTTAAATGTCAAACTTTATGAATAAGCAATCTGGGTAGGAAGAATTGGAAGCTTGTTTTTACTAAGGACATGCTTACAGTCTGCAATATCAGCTGCAAGCTCTATATAAAAATTGTTCACAACCTTCAGAAAGAAAAGAATAAGATAAGAAATAGGTGATGATACTAGAAAAACAAAATTCTCCTAATGCAGAAGGAATTAGGCTATTTTAAGGCTATTTTAAATAAAGTTGGACGTGTCTCGAATGCAGAAAATCCATTTGTGTCTGAACAAAAGAAGCCAGCAGGTGTCAGCCTTGCTTTATCCAACCAGCCTCTTCCTGGCTCGGAAGCAAATTTTTACAAATTTATTTGCTCTGATTTTTGACCATAATTTTTTTCTCAGGAGTAATAGTTAACTGTGTTAGCACAAGTTAACTGTGTTATCACAGAATTCTATATTGAGCAATATTTATATAGGTTAAAATGTTGAAACAGCTGCTACCATAGCAACTGCTGCATCAGATGGATTATCACCAGGTGAACAAGGAGACTGGAACAACTTCCTGATGAGAAATTCAATTAATATGTCCCTGTTTGTATGCAGAAGCCAAACAGCAATTTGTCTGAGTTGGCAATCACATTTCACATGTGATGCTTTTTTCCACAAGGGAAATGATGACCATAATACCTTTATGCTTCCCTCACATTTTTACGAATGCCTGCTTTCAAGGCCTGAGACACACTTATTTCCTTTATACAAAATTCTAACTCCTGAAATGATGTGCGGCTCTTGCTCAATACACATATCGCACAGGGAGTGTTTTGTAATGCCAGTGATCACTCTGCTGTGTACCAACACACAAACAAAGTACTGTTTCCTTTATTAAAAAATGCATATAATATCACTTTTAATCTAAAATTTTATAAAGACAAAGTGCTGTAGGTTAAGGGCAAAAAAAGGCCAGAAGCCCAGTCCTTGTGCAATTCAGATTTTGAAAGGCTCCTTATCTCCTACTACACTGCAATTTCCAGTAATCTGAATTCCCAGGGATGCTGTCAGTCACTGTGATGGGTGCAGCACCCAACGCTGTTTATTTCTGATGATCTTTTAAACTCACTCCCCCCACCCCATTACAGTGTAACCCGCAGGAAGCATCTCTAATGAACAGTGCAAAATTGTGTCTGTGGAAGACTCCCGACTCTTCATTTTCGTATCTACTTAAAGTTGTGCCATAATTTGATGTAGGGACTTGTAGTCATTTCTTCTGAGATCCTCAAATCATTTCTTTGCTGTATACTCATGGGAAAGTGCCCTTCAGGTCTCTTACTTTAAAACACTTTGATCTGTTTCAATCACAAAAACCTTCAAATGTTAGTTGATACCAAAGTCATCTTGTTTCCATTTGAAAAAGAAATTTAAAACATTACTTCGATTATTTCCAGTTTCCAAAGTTTTAGACTAACAACTTTTTTATTTAAAAACTCATACAAAGAACATGCACAAATTTCTCAGAAGCCGACATGAAGGTTTTCCCGCTCATAAATTTCAAGTCTGGATTTCCACCTGATCGTATGCTCAAAATAAGCTTCCCTCTCTCTCATAGGACTTCCACCAGGACTACATTCACAGTTCTCTAGTTATTTTTACTTTCCAATTCCTATTTATCTTTAGGCAGACACCAAACTGATGTATCAGTCTGAATTTGTGGTCAATTTTGAGGCAAGTCCTTTCAGCTACCCAGATAAAAATCTACTTGGGCTTTTTCCAGCTTAACATTGGCTTTTACTGCTATGTTTATTATTAGAATGAGGGAAATTCCATGGCTTCCTCATTTAGAATAAAGCAGAGATAATGTAGTAATACATACCAAACAATACTTCTGAGGTCAGCCAAACAGCCCCACCATCAAGAAGAACAAAACCCTGTCACACAGGATATGGTCGAAGTGGAAGTTCATAGTAAGCTTATACTCAACATGAAGTTTGATACTCTCATGAGTAAATCAGTGTCAGCATATGACTTCTGAAAAATGTGGTTTCCTTTGAGGCTTCATATCAGTGCCTCCTTATTACCCCAGTTCTGTGAATATGAAAGGCTTCCTGTGCAACCACAAGTAAAACAAATAGCCTTTAAAACTGATCTGTGAAATTTCAGTCGGTGGCTTCTGCAGTTAAGTGAGATCCAAAGGTATGTGAGAGACAGATTAGACTAACAAGCAAGCCACTGGATGGAGACGTAGATGTTCAAGGCTCAGAAGACTTGCCTTCTGTTTTCATCCTTTTCACTTACATATGATGGGGCCACAGATAAGGCACTTCTTCTCACTGTAACTCTTTTTTTCTGCTGTCCTTTTTCTGTATTCCTTGCAAGGGTTATTTAGAGACAAAGATTTATTTCCATTTTATTTACAAAGCAGAGATTACAGTGATTACACAGCAGAGACCACATATTGTCAGGATGTCTGAGTGCTCAAAGAATGCAGTTATCCTGCATTAAACAACATTATTAATAAATCATAGATACCAGGGCAAATGTCAACTCACTGAAAATAACTTTACAATTCTGGTCACATAAGTAAGGCTACCCATCATATTCTTTATTGATAGTTTAATTTTTTTCTTACAATGTTACATTAAATATTTCCTGAAATCAGACTTTTGTCCAAATTTCCTTTTCAGTTCCATTTGTGTACTGAAAGAATCTGGTATAGAAAGTGTTTAATTTGTAAATAAATAATTTCAAAATCTAATCCTAAGGGGATTTTATGCAGGTAATTCCTATTTGTACATCAGAATGCAATAAAGGAGTTAATTAATTGTATTATTTAAACAATGCAGTTTCATCACATCTAAATTTCTGGACACTAGAAGTGAAAGATGTTGATTTCACTGACAATAAAACATTTGTGCATTTTTTATTATGTGGGTTATTACAGACATCTGTCACTTGATTTGGATTTGTACATGATATAAGATCAGAATTAAAGGAAGTTGAATCAAATCAAATAAGCAATTTTGGTGAAGATGGAGTATTTTTCTGTCATGTTGGCAGCCATACTAATGAATTAGAAGACAAATGCACAAATTCTAATTTTCACCTGCAGTCTGAAGACACTAAACTCAAAGCAGCATAGCTAAGTTCAAGGGAAACAGAACAGTATCAAGATGCTGCCTCTGTCTTGTCTTCTTTTATTAGTTTGGAAGCAAGGCCATGCCGACAGCATGACAGCACAGTCAGACAGCAACAAATAACTCTCAGCTTGGTGCATTATACAGACATTGCACAGAAGCACAGGCCAGCACCACACTGGCCACTTCTAGTAAGCCACATTCTGTTTGCTAGACATATTCAAAGAAAATGGTTTTGTCGAGTTGGTGGCATGGAGTATCAGCTTAACCAATACAAACTGACAATTACTAGCACTTCCTACTGTTAATCAAAAGCAAAATCAAAGTTGCCATCTCATACTTGCTGGTTCTTATCAGCTGAAAATGTTCATCATAAGTGAACACAGAAGGTTTGGTGAAATTCAGGCACTTGCTGATAGGCCTCTTCAAGCAGCTCCTCACAGATTTCTGCTACATCATTTCAGGCCAAAGATATTTTATAATCTGCTGCCATTTCCTATCTGTAATTGTGAATCATATATCTCAACACAATCTACTGTTCCAGATCTCTTATCACTCTTTTTTTTTTAATATTTAATTAGAGTTTTTTTTGAGGTTTAGTTTGCAGAAATATGCCAGTATCTATGGACGACGTTTTTCAGCTTGTGTAAAGTTACATAGGTATAGGGCTTTTTCAGTGGCTTAGTTGGAGAAAGCCTTAGATCTGTCCTGTGAGTTAACTGTCCTTTGTGCCTTTGAAAATATCCTGTGGGGCCCCATATTTACTTTTCTAATTATTTAAAACAGTTTGGATCTGAGCCAATAAGGTTCATTAAGAGGCACTCAACCAGGTTCTGCATGTAAATTTCTAACATCTTTACAAACACGTGGCCAGCAAAGCAAAGAATGTTAAGAAACCAGTTTTCCTTTGTATAGGTCACAATCTCCTCTGAATCAAAAAAAATCCAACCATAAATGGAACAAGGATAATTAATTTCATAACTGTAATGGGTACCTCTTCTCCCATGATCCAGATAAATTGGCAGGTGGTGTGAGGAAAGGGCATGGGGAAATCAGCAAACATCAGGAGGCTGTTATACAAGCCACAGAAATAGCCCTCGCTGCAGTGGGTGTGCATCTGCTCACACACAGCCTCTCAAGGAGCCCGCTCTAGAATTACAGGGGATTCAGAGAAGAATGGAAGCAAAAAAAAAAAGGGAGGAGGAGTTTTACAAAGGGAGACTTAAAATATTGATATTGCTTTTCTTAGAAAAGAAATGAGATACAGCAAAGGCACTTCAATCCTACCTCTTAGTAATCCTTACCATGTCTATATACTAGTGATATGAGGGTTGTAATGGCCAATATGAGTAACAAACAGGCAGAAATAAGAAAACTTCATGGTTATGATCTTAAATTCAGGGATTAGGCTGAGATTTATATCTGACTGCAACTAGCTCCTGTATAGGTCTTTGCATCTTCCCCTAGTGTTGGCTGTGGTTTGACACAGGACAGCACACAGGTCTCACACAGCAGTGCAATTTCTTTGCTCCTTTAGCCAATGGGCACAGTCCATGAAAACATGAAAATGGGCATATTCCCAAGGCTATAAACTGGAGTCATTAAAACAAGGAAATTGCAGTTGCAACACTACTCAACTAGCTTTCTAACTCTCATTCCTGAAAAAAAGAACTTAAAAATCATTCATAATGCATCCTGCTTCCCTGTTCAGTACAGTCATTCCTTCCAGCTCTTTATCTCCAAAATTCCTTGGATAAAACCTGCAGGAACTAAAAATAACAGCATTAGCTCATCATCACACTCTGGTCAATGACTTGAGTAATGTAGACCTTATAAAAATGTACGTTTAGAGCTCTTGCAGATAAGCTGTATTACACAAGCCATTAAACACAAATTTATTGATCTAATTTCATTATTTTCAGCAGACTGGAGTTTAGAAATTATGAGTTGCACAAATGAATACCAACCCCAGGGAAAAATGGCTCTAATTGATTAAATCTTAGTTGAAAACACCTAAGATGAGATGATTGTCATTATACATAAAGGTTTACTACAATGTAAGTCTATGTTCATGCAAAATACTCAAAGTTTAGTTTTGTTCAAAAAGACAATATGCAGAAAATTGAATCATTCTTTAACTCTGATATGTTACTGCTTTCTAGGGATAGGGCCAGAGAATAGTATCTTTCTGGAAAAGTATACAAGATAAAATGTTAAAAATGGTGATAACATTAAGCTCATATTTCTATGCTGAAATGGAAAAAAGCACTTTTATATGTTGCAATTAAATAAGCCTTTTCTTTTTTTCAGAGAGGTGGAGAGAATTAGACATACAAAATTATTTCCTCACCACAAAACACTTCTATTTCTTCTTGGTAACAAGGCCCTTCCTCAGCCAGAGAAGCTAATTTTAAAAAAAATTAAAACTCGTGTTACAAGGATATGCTGGTTGTAACTGCCACAACAGAGTGCCTAATCTTGCCTCCCATTCACATCAAATATCAGGACTGCTTTCAGTTAGTTCCTACTGAACTTGAGTATAAGCTTTATAAAAGAAAGACCCACTGCTCTTATTGTGATTCTCCACAAAACAGTCACATTTGCTTGATAGATTAAAGATCAGTGAATGTTTTTCAATTATTTTGGTGTTTGATTATTCTAGCTTCATAACTCAAATTCTGACTTCAGTTAGAAACATATACCTGAAACAATTAAGTCCATTCACTTCACATCTGTAGTAATGTAACAGAGGAATTTCACATTGATGTGATGAAAGAGGGAGCAAGTAGCAGTGTTTACACACTTGTACAACACAGAAATGTATGTAATTATATGCTAAAGCTTGTTCTGTGTTTTTCCATTTTAGGATGCATTATGTGGTAGGTGTTCTGCTTTGTATGTTGAGTGCCAGACAGGGCATTCTGTTGTTCAGAGATTTGAACAATGACAATCATTTATCATGTCACAGATTAATAGTTCTATTAAACAGGAATAATGTTCCAATACTTAAAGTACTTCATCATAATTAAGTCATACTGCAGAAGAGATGATAAACCTTTCCTGTATAATATCTGTCCTGAGGTAAGCCTAAGTATGTGCTTGTACTCTTAAGACACATATATTTAGCAGCACATCAACCTCTTTGTCCAGTTTTTCAAAATACCCCTATACAGCAGCTTTGCCCTCAAATGTATCATCTGTTTTCTCCAATTTAGTGGCAGCCATGAACTTGCTGAGGGTGTTTCAACCCATCATCCAGGTTATAAACTAAGACATTAAACAAGTTAGCCCATAAACAACTGCAGAAGAACTACACTAGAGGCTACCTGAACTTCAAACCAGTGACTCTTTGAGCCTAGCAATTAAGCCAGTTTTCCAGTCACCTTGTAATCCATCCATATCTAATTTGGCTTATAAGGATGCTATGGCAGACTTTAACATAAGCCTATTAAAGTAAAAGCATACAACATCCCTTGCCCTATCTCAGTTACTAACACGGACAGCTATTTAATCACAGAGAACTATCAAATTGCTCAGGGATGACTTATCCCTGGCAAATCCATACTGGTTGCTCCTAATTGTGTTATTTGCCTTTCAGAGCATGGAAATGGCCTCCAGAAGGATTTTCTCTGTGATCATCCTAGAGACTGAGGCCAGGCAGAGCAGGCTGCCCCTCCCTGGTCACCTTTATGGATGGCCCTTCATAAACACAGGCTTAATGTTTGCCTTTTCCCAGCCATCAGAAATATCCCCTTGTCATCACAACTTCTCCATGACACCAGGCAGCATCCCAGCCTGTCCAGTGAACCAGGGCATGTTCAGCATGCCTAAAAATGGTCCTTAACCAAGCTCCTCTCTACCGTGGATAGCACTTCCTTCACTGGGATTCTGCCACAAAGAACAGACACTTGGGAGGCCTGCAAACAGATCTTGCCAACAATTACCAAGAGATACTTATGATTTTACACATTCTTCTGAGCTCACAAAAAAGCTTTATAAAGGTAGATATAAAACCAATAGGAAAGAAAAAGATTTTCAATTGCTTCTTTGTTTGTTTGGTTTTTTTTTTGATTGCCCATGTTCTGTAGTGTGTGTTTGCTATGGCTGAATAGCTCAATGTCTTCAGCTTTATTCAGATTAAATATTTGGTTATGCATTGTTTTTACTGGCTTGAAAGAGACATTTAGATCTGGGAGATGATGATCCAGACATCATAAATGCATCTTGATTTGGTCAAAGTTAGAATATTAGTTTGTTTTACACTGCTTATATTGCATTTATTTCAGTTTTAAACAGTTCATGAAAAAAAACATAGCTCAAGAACAGAACTGAGCTCAATAAACCTAAAATTCTAAAACCACATAAACAGAAGAAGTACAACATCTTGAACCAGCAGTCACTGAAGCCATTAAGACTTTAGATTGAACTCGTAGTTTAAGGGACTCAAATGCTTTTTTTTTTTTCTTAGCCACAATGAATACATGCAGTGAAATTTTGCACTGTTATTACTTGTTCATTCCTACAACACATATCATCAAACATAAAAAGATAGCTAGCTGGCCAAAAATTTTTAAATTGCATTTTCAAAAAGGAAAGATAACATTGTGTGCCTCTATTAGGGCAGCTAGGTGTGTCAAAGGTCTGCCTTTGTACTAATGAACAAGTTACTTAAATCTTGTATTCTAGCACACAGAAGTAGCAAACAAAATACTTTTCACTGCACAGGTTCATTGGGAAGGGGAATACGTTGAGTTTTCTCTTCTTTATGCTCCTTAGGAACCACCTCTTATAAAGGAAGTTAAAATGAGCTGGTCTAGACCAGCAGGAAGACTGTACTACACCAGAAGAGAGTGTCTCAAAGGCACAGTGTCTTCAAGCTGCACAGATTGCACACCATTCATGGATCAAGGCTGTGCTGAAAGGAACAGTCTAGCCCTGAATATTTTATTTTCCAGAATTCAGTCTAATGAATTCTTGTGCTGTAGAGGCAATAGATAAGAAGTAGAGCTGTGAGAAAACAACGTATTTTGCATTTCCAAATGTTAACGCAACGAAAACTACCAATAATATGTGTTATAAGCCAAATTTTATCCTGGTGAGAATTGAAATGAATGAATTAGGATCCTCTCCAAAAAAAAGGATGTGATAATGGAAAAGCTGACAGATCTTTCACTAAAGCAGCTCAGGACAAAAATCTACTGTGGTACAAATCCCTGGCTTTAACAGCAAATTTTAAAAACCAGCAAATTTTAAAACTTGCTTTAACAGCAAATTTTAGCAGTATTAAGATGATCCATGTTGTCAATAACTCAAAATGACAAATAATCTATCTACTATGCTTTCACAATAAACAAAATATGATTTCTCAAAAATTACAGAACATTTAAGTATTCATACTAACAGTATCTATGGAATTTGAGAGCCTTTTTCAAACCCTGCCTTAGAGAGAAGTTGAAGCTCAAGACATTAATTTTAGTGTATATTCCAAGTAAATGTTTATCTCTCTTCAGCAGAAATTAGCTGAGCACATCAACCTAGTGAGCAAATCGGTTTATTGCCCACAACAGTTTCACGTTTGTTAAATGTTCTGTAGATATCAGAACACTTCTCATAGAACCAGAACGAAAACAATCTCATGGCAACATGCAGGAAGTATGCACATCTTTTTAGTTCTGTGGAATATACATACATAGGATGGGGAAAAAACAACAGCAGAAACAGAAAGCAATGAATCTCAGTGAGGGTATCTTATCTCCTGGGACAAATGATTCATGCTGTTCATAAAAGAGGAAGGGAAAAGTCATGGCTGAATGAGAGATGCAGCAGTATTTTGATGAATAATTTTTCTATTTAAAACAATACTTCTATAATTTTTTTTCTCTGTTCAGATCAATAATTTAATTTATGATGAGGTAGGGTGTTTTTTCAATGGAATAGTATGAAAAGAGTTGGAAAAATCAAGTTTTCAGTAAAAATTTATATTTTCCATCACTTAAAAAATTGCACTTTAGAAAATTAAGTGGCTTGTTTTTCAAATGCAAACATGTACTGAAGTTGGACTAAGCCGTATTTTCAGAATAGTAGCCTTCATGATTCCTGTTGGCACAACTGAAAAAAATAGATTGTTAAAAGGTATATCTTTTTCAGATAAGAAATCTCTGCATATTAGAAGATTAAACTCCACCAATGTTCAGTTTCTCAAGCAATGCCACCATTTTTTCTATTAAATGGCAAAAATAACATAAAGTCCATGTGTCATAAGGAACTGAAAAGTATCTTCTATCTCAAAACAATTATCTTGGGACAGCCTGTTCATACTGCCTTGAAGGGCAAAGAGATTATACAGCACTGGAACATCTGATTCAAGCCGTTGAAATCTCAGAGATTATTTAAATCACAATGCTCAGTTTTAGGACCATCTTATCACTAAGAGCTCTGGCACATGTTTCAAAGGTTTAATGAGCACAACAGCTTCATTATCATTTCTTTTCAAGCAAATGTCAAAAAAATTTTACAAACCCAAATATTAACATGTTTTGGGGGGAAAAAATCAAGTTTTTTAATTTATCCACAGATGGATTGTTCAGATTTTCAATATCTCAAAATCAATATTCAAATTTGTACCAAGCCATAGTATTGCTTGCTAAGTATTAAAAGTCATACATTCACAAAATTCAGTAAGTATATATCTTATGAAAAAAGTGTTTATGTGATACATGAGGGGTTGAAAGTAAAACAAACTCTGTAGTTGCTTGCAATAGTTATTGTGCTGCAAATTTATTTTCTGATGTAGTGGAATTCTTCTCACACATTTGAGAATTAGCAATATCTACAGTACACAGGATAACAGCTGCCAGATTCTTTTTTAGTAGACTTACACTCCTAACATACGAAACATCTCCAGGAGAGCTTTAAAAATTAGGTGACTCATATTCTTAATGGGCCAGAATATTTTAATGACTGACTCAAAATGTTTGTCTTCATATGGAACAGCTCTTATGAATGCATCAAAGAGAGCATGCTAACATCTGGGAGCCCCAGCCTGTATTTACAATATTATTGTCTTCTAAAGAAACGAACTTAATAGAAAATGCATTCATATTGCCACTATGAAAATATCTTAAATGAAGAGTTGTTTTATTGATATACCATCCTTCAAAGAAGTTCTATTTATTAAACATGGTTTATGTCAGTACCCTGCTCCTTTCTCATTCCCAAACCTGTGGAAAAAGCAAGCCCATCTTATGAATCTCTAGCCTTTGAAAACATTGGAAGATGGGATAGCTAAAGGCAGTGGTAAATCTGGCAGTGGCCAGTTCTGTCATCAGTTTTTGCTGACAAATAATTTTATCCATGTCTCAATTTCTCATTTACAAAGCAAAACCAGTGATTCTTACTGTCTCTCTCCCATTCTGCATTTTCTTTCAGAATGTAAGCCTCTTTGGGAAAGAAGTTTGGGGATTATTCAATAATACCGTTGCAGACTATAATAAAATAAATTCATCGTTTACTGCAGGGATCGGATTGCTTATGCAAGTCCGCAGTAGATAAGGATAATCTCAGTTCAAGTACATTTGCATTTCAGAATACAACCCATGACTGCAGGTTGTCTGTGTCCACATAAATATTTCCAAGTAAATACTTAAGAAGAATGTTTTTAAAATGTCATTGTTCTCAGATGAAAATCGGTGCAAATTGCCACCATGCCCATTCTCCTCTCCCTACGGTCTACTTGTCTTATTAAGGATAAACCTGGCTCTTGAATGCCTTGCTAATTCTCTGGTGAATTCTGCAAATACCAGCTCCATCTAAACAACAGATTAACTAACACAGTTCTTTTGATTCAAAATGTCAGGTATGAAAAATAGATAGTCACTCCACATGCTCCATGCCTGTCATTCAAATGAAAAGTATTTGACAGGAAAGAATATCCTGTGTGCTGTTTGCAAGAGTATCCAGGGAGCTGGATAATGACAATAAAGGAGACAAATAGTGGAGGATAGTGGAAGAATGTACAAAAATGTTCAGTGCAAACCAGACAAGAGGAAAGAAGAGTATTGTACAGCTCACTGACCAGGAATTGCCAAAAAGAGTATACGAACCAGCATTTGGACAGCAATATGAAATTTGGACTTCAGACAGTATCTAAAAGTGAACACAAACCTGCATGAAGAAAAATCCAGGCAAGCCCTTCCACTCAGGAATGTTTTAATTTTAAGAATTAAAAGAGGAAAGAACCATAGGAAAGTAATGATGACTGGTCATCATGAAAGCCACAATTACAGGCTGAGTCCTATTTGGCAGTTTTGGTCCTACCTTGATGGTCAGAGAAGCTGGCACCACTTCAACCTGGAGCCCTCTACACTTGGCTGTCATTGAAGGGCCTCCACTAATATAGAAGATATCAGGGGCAACAGGCACAAACTGAAACACAGGAAGTCCCATAATAACATGAGGGAAAACTTCACTTTGAGAGTGACCAAACATCTGAACAGGTCCATGGAGAGGTTCTGGAGTCTCCTTCTCTGGACATACTGAAAATCCATCTGCACACAATCCTGTGCAACATGCTCTAGGGGAGTATGCTTTAGCAGCAGGGGCTGGACCAGATTATCCCAGAGATCTCTTCCAATCCCAACCTAAATTATCCTGTGATTCTGTATTTTCCAGCTTATGATAGGAGAAATAAATGACTAATTAAGTAAATCTCTGAAGCTGACAATAGGCCAAAGATTTTCAGCTGATCACTAAGCTGGAATAGTCACACAAACAATACAAGTTACATGCCTTGCAAAGCTAAATTATAGAAACCATAAAAATAAATGCAAAACAGCAGAAAACAAACACCTTTAAACTAGACACGTTTTTGCTAAGAAATTTGAAAACAAACAGCAATGTGGCAGGAAAATTAAAAGAACAGCAGTTAGAAAAGAGAGGACGAAAAAGACTGAAAATATTCATACGAGGGACTTGAGGAAGTTTAAGGGAATCATTTCCCTCATCTTGATTTCTAAGTTTTGAGCAGAAACTCAAGCAAGCAGTGACTGTGTCCTTCAAACAAAACATTAAAAGACTGTACTTCCTTATGTGGAAAAGCAACAGAGGGCAAATGACATGAGAGGATTTAAAACCATCTTAATGTGTGAAAGTTTAAATAATAACAATAATAATAATAATAATAATGTTACTGTCCAGGGAAGATGAGAAACCTTCAATGCTGTTTCTAGGATACCTAATGCTATTCAAGTTTCTGAAGTTACTAATTCCCAGATACATATAACTGGGGGACAGAATAACAGCACATTAAGAAACCTTAAGGAAATAATATATACAAATTGGGAAATGTAATTTCTATTGCTTCAACTGAAAAACAGGCCACTACTACTGGGCTTCCAAAATCTTTGAATTTCTAGTTTCTCTCTGAATCTCTAGTTTCTCTTTGAATTTCTAGTTTACTCTCTCTTTATGGTTTCCATTTCCTTATTTGAAATTCAATCTTATTACTTAAGGAATATAATAAGCCAAAAACCACCACACACATTTTTAGGATTATTTTATATAGACAGCACAGAACACCTGAGAACGTATCAATTTAAATGACAAGGACAGCATATCCCATAGTATGCTATAGTGGCCATGTGGTACAGTAAACACAATTGGATGGTGCGTCTCACTGAGTCAACATGGGATTCCGATCTTTATTTGTCTTTTAAAAAAATTAAATGTAGCTGGAGCAAAGTGCAACACAAAGCTCAGATGCAAAAAGGAGTTTACAAGATGAGGGCTAAAACAAATTGCTGCCTCAGTCTTTCAAAAGCTTTGGCTTTGTGTGATTGAGGGCTTGGAAAGTCATTTCTCTACCATAAAAAGTGATGTTTTCAACTGTGACATGATCAGTAGTTCCACCTCAGAGGGCTGTACTTCATCTTTACTTGCACCTTATGGCAATTTTAATGATGTCACCCAAAGAATCTCAGTTTCTGAGAGGATGGGGTGTTCTATGGAACAGCAGAAATGAACTTTTTTAAGGTCAGGGAACCAACTGTTTAGTTAATTTAAGTAACTTAACTTTGATGCTCAAATGGGGAAAAATTGTTAGTAGCAGAAAATATGAAGCACCATGCTTCAAGGTGTTTCATGCATCCAGTCAGCTTTATCAAAGAACTAACCTTGTGAAAAGTAGAAAGTACACCTTATTTCAAATATCATTTACAATAACCGTTTTAGTTACATTTCTGTATTTCTGCTGCCCTAAAAATATCTCCAAGGGAGATAAGAGAGGTGCTAGAACAACCAGATGGCACTTGCTTATATTTATAACATTTACATCTGGTGATAAACTACATGAAACATGAGAAAAAATTAAGAAATGCCTTCCCTTCAGGGAGGAATAAACTTTTAAAATTAATTTTTTTATGTTATATAGTAATCTCAGCTAATGGTTTGAGACATTAAGATGGACATTAAAGTTGTCTGTAATTTGCAGGATGTAGTCCTAAAGTACATGAGAAATGAGCTAGCCTAAGTCCTGATTTTTGGTATATTCACATACATACATAAATATTGGCATAAAAATAGTTCCATGATCACAAAAGTACAGTGTTCTGCAGAATCAAGGTTTATTCAGGTTTATTTTCCCTCTTCCTTATCGTGGAGCTACTAAGAAAAGTAATACTTGCAAATTTACCAAAAAAACCCCATCTTTTTGTCTTGGTTCTGCTCCTGCAATGGCTAAAGTAATTCCTTACATCCTGTGAGATTTTCTTTTTACACCTTCCTCTAGAAGATTTGCACATGTAAATACTACTAAAAGACACAACAGATTCTTCATGTTCACTGAGAAACTAAAAGCTATCAAATCCTAACACCAGATGTGGCTGTAGAGGTCCCAGATCTTCATCCACTGCAGAGAAACCTTGTGTCACTTTCTAGCACCGCTTCCCTTTGGCAAAGGAAGAACTCTATGAACAATTTTTCTCTCAAAACCAGTAATACCTCAAATTTATTTGACTAATGGGGCAATATGTCTAATGCAAGTATTTACACTTCAGCCTGTTACTCTTTCAGTTATGGGAACCCCTGTCCAGAAAATGATTAATCTCACTGGAAACTAAAATAAACCAGATAACCACACCCTAAAATGCATTTTTAAATTTTTGTTCTAAATAGAGCTCTAGAATAAAAAGGTAGCTGAAGGGTGTTTACAGTATAACATCCAAAAGTAAATGAGATATTTTACACCAGGTTTCCTGTATTCCAAGCTTTCAGCTGTGTCATACCCTTTTCTGCAAGATGAAGGATGCCATTAAGAGATTTGTCTCGCATGAAAATATTTTCTTGATGTTACTTTGCTTTAACACAAAACCTATCCTGTTATGGTTTCTGTAGTTCTGGGAAACAATCTTGTATTTCTTGCCATAAAACCATTCTTGTTTGTCAACACACAGTCTGTGCTACATACACCATGCTTGGGGGTATGACCTGCTGTTAGTGGTCACACTAACGCCAAACAGGGAAACCAAAAAGCTCCCAAATGATACCTGAAACTCCTCACATTATATAGTGTTAAATTATCCCAGTTGATTTCTTCAGAGCTCGGGGATAGCATGCCTAGCTCTTTACCCATTAGGACCCCAAGTCTTTTTCACAGACACTGTCTCACAGCACAGTCCCTGTTGTTGAAAACATCTTCACCTTTACTCTTAGATCTGTGACTTCCAGCGAAATAGATCAGCTGTGCCTCACAGGAACATGGAGACACTGACACGAGTGCTTGGGACCTCTGCAAGGTTCAGAAGATGATGCCTCACTACCACTCTTCTCCTCTCTTCATTTTCCACAGCTTCCTCCTGTCCACTCTTCCTCAACCCTTTTCTGGGGCCCTATTAACCCAACCTCTTCTCCATTCCTGCTTTCGTGCCCTGCGGTGTGCTTACGCCTCTGCTTTCTCACACCGGTAAGTTAACACTGCCCCATTTAAGTGGGATCGTTTTTCACACGATACCGCTGCTCTCCGTTTCTCCTTTTACTTCATTTTCAAACGCCATCTGTGAACTCTTCCACCCGTTCCAAGCTCTGAAATCAGCTTCAAACCCACCTCCTTTACTCAAAAAGCTCTCACACAACACCAATGACCCAATTCCGACATGAGCTCAAAACCAACGCTCTCCTGACCCTCTCCCCCGTCACTGCCACCTGCCTGCGACGTTAACGGGCCTTTTCCTCCAAGTTTCCACTATTTATGACAGCTAATTATGACAACGAAAACATTTTAGTATTTCCTTGCTGCTCCTCGCGGGACACCTGCCGTCCCCAGCAGGCTGGGGCGGAGGCACGGGGCTTAGGGCTTTGTTGAGGCGGTGATCAGGGCCCCAACCGGGTGACCCTCCCGCCCCTTCCCTCACAGCGCTGCAGGAAAAGCAGCAGGAAACGCCTCCCTGCCCTGACCGCGACCGGGCAGCGGCCGCCCCGAGCTCCGCGGACCTGGCGGCCGCGCCCTCCGGGCTCGGGGGCCGGGCTGGGCCGGGCCGGGCGGCGGCTCCGCCCCGCTGCGGGGGGCGCCCGCGCCGGCACAGGCGGCTCCGCTGGCCGCGCTGACGCCGGCGGCGCTAGAACACCTGGAGGGGCGGCGGCGCCTGCGGCTCGGCCCTTCCCTCCCCTTCCCTCCGCAAGGTGAGTGCGGGAAGGGGGGGCTCGCCGGTCTCCGTGCTGGGGCCGGGCGGGGAGAGCCGGTGCCGCGGGTACCAGCACGGGTTGGGCGCCGCCTCCCCCGCGGGCAGCCCGCTGGGGGTGAGGGGAGGCGGCGCGGCCGCCAGGCCTGCGGAGCTGGTGCCCGTCAGCGCGGTATCCACGGGCGGACCTGTTCAGAGCGAAATTTCCGAGGCTCAAGATGGCATCTGTTCCTCCTTTTGCCTTGTGTTCCCCTCCTGCCGTGCGGTTGTCTCGCCATGATTATTGCATTTATCCGTTTGTGCCTCCCGTACATCCTCGCTGGCGCTGTGCCCGCTGGAAGCGGGGAGGGAAACGGCCGGCTCTCCGCGGCGGTTTCCGGCTCGGCTGCCGGGCTCCGGCGCAGGTTGCCCGGCTGCGCTCCGAACCCTCCCGGGATCAGCCGGTGGAGAGGGGTGGCAGGGCATCCTCTGGTCAGGTAGTGTCAGATCTCGAACCGGCACCGAGGCAGTGACAGCTGGTGAAATGGCAATTCAATAACCCCGCATTTACGGTTTAAAGCTTATAATTTGTGAAAGGTTCATCCTGGTAATCAGGTTTATTTTGCGTCCATCCACCTGACTCATGAAAGCTGCTATAGTCTTTTAGAAGAAAATAGATAAATCGGATATTACTTGAAAAATAGGTCAGTTTTTAGTAGCAGAAAGGGGTGAAGGGCAGTGTGTTACTTGTCAATATCATTATGTATTTGTTCAGTGCCATATGTAAATAAGTCTTCTGTTTCACACTGTTTTGCGTAAAGCTGATAGCCTCAAGGATCTGTGTGACCCCTCTTAAAGCAGTTATTCAGGCTTGCCTTAGTTCAGAGGTGTAAATGTGAAATTGATTCTGGCAATCTCACGGTTACATCCTTTAAGTCCCTACCACCAAGTTACATTGTGGTATAATTTTGGAAGCTCGGCATTGGAGTTGTTCTTCTGTTTGGTTGTTTGTGGTGTTTTCTCCCTGCCAACAAGCCTTGCTTTAAACCAAGAAGACCTTTTATTTCCGTTAAACACCTGTTAGTTTTCTTTTGTTCTTCCCATGTTTAATTGTGTTACCTTCTTTCTTTTGGTTTCTGGATAGATTTTATTTAATTTGTGTCTCTGAAAGCAGCTGTGGCCCTTGTTTCAGAGTAGACTTCTTGGAAATAAACTGTTCTTGTGTTCTGCTCTTGTAAGGACAAAACTGTTTGATCACTTTTCCAAACTGTTGGACAGAGAAAACGGTGGGCTAGATTTTGGTGTCTGCAGTGCAGGTGGCATTTGGTTGTGGTCTTTTATCTGATTTTTTGATAATCCGCTCTTTCCACTTTGTCTATCCAGTGTTCTCAAATAGAGAGTGGAAGAACCCCTTGACAGTGCTGTCTGGCACAGATCTAGAAGTTGCAGTTCTTACTGGTACTTAGCATGACGACCAGCAACATCTCATTTAGACTTTATCAGGTTTTTTTTAACTGCTGTTTGAACAACCTGTTGGTTTAAACTTAGTAATTTAATAGTTTGAGATTAATGTTAATACCACTGAAGGAGGAATTTAGTGTGAAGCCACAGAGATCTTTTGAGTAGTGAACTGCCATAACTGGTATAACCAGTCACATTTTACACCGACACACTCTACTGGAAGATAATGTGGTGGTTAAATAGTGCCAAACCTCAGTCTAAATGAGTTTTAAAAGTTTCTTTACCGTCAGAATGTCATGCATGAAACGTTGTTTCCAGAAAGGTTCTAGCACTTTACTCAAGAATCTAGATGCTGGTCAGTGGAATTTGCTTTCTTTTCAGTTGAGAAAAAAAATTAAATGCATTTTAGATAATGGTACTTTCTTCTATTGTGTTTGTTGGAGTTGAGATTCAAATATAAACTACAGATTTGCAGATTCAAGAAGACCAGTTATGAGTTTATGGAAGGGGGAGGTTTCATTAACATTTTTCTTCTAGAAGTTTATGTTAGTGGATGAAGGGGATCACATAGTGCAAAGTAAAATTCCTGTTGAACCCTACTACAGAGTTTGGGGGTTTTGTCCTGGCTCAGACAAGTTTCTAGCCCAACCATCTTGCCAGTTTCTCTCTGGTATCCGTACTTTACACAGTTGTTAAATTGTTCTGATGATTTCTCACATCATCTTTTCTTGAAGAAATTAATAATAACAGCTCTTTTCAGTCTTCAAGTAGTGTTGAAAGCTGTTGGTACAAGTTGGCAGAAAAAAAACGTGCTAATATCTCAAATAAACAAGAAGACAAAAAATGCTCTCAAAGACTTTTTAATACTTTTCTTTTCAAAATCACCTCCAAGAGTATTGCTCTGTAGTTTATTATTCAAGATGTTTTGCTGCTTCTCATCCATAAAATCACTCTGGAGACAAAATTACGCCACGATGCAGAAACATTAAAAATACAAAATCCCAGAGAGTGAAGTTTGTTAGAACCAAACAGTCAAGAACAAGAAATTTGACCTTTTAAGTGTTGTTAGTAATAGCAGTCTCACAGTACTTTTTCCTGTGGCTATTGTTAGCCACAGCAAACTGAGGGCATTTTGACCGGTTATGCAATTGTTTGCGTCAACTTTGAGAACTGTCTGTACCAAGTCACTCAAACAGTACTTGGGTACATCTTGCAAGTAGCTTTATAGGGATCACCGCTGCTCTAGGAGCAGTCAGCTGGTGTGCCAGGATATTACTGAGAGCAGTAATACAAAAGTTGAGTGGACTCTGGGTCTGCTGAGAATATGTAGCCTGCACTGATGGTGTTTACTCAAAGGGCGGTGCAAGATCACCCTGTATTGTTGCTGTGCATGCTGAGGCTGTTTTGTTAATCGAATCTCTTATCCACAAATGTGAAATAATCTCTCAGGGAATCTGGAGAAAATTATTTTCTTGTGTTCCCTCCTCCAGCATTGTTTCCCCTTGGGTATAAATGGCATTGCCTTCTGACTTCTGAATGGATGAAAAGGCAGGAGGGAGGCAGAAATGTGAGAAGGTTGACTGTGCCAGCAAATAGGGTATCTAAATAAGAGAGCCATTAGTTTGAAGTTCTGAAGCCTTATGTGGTTGTATGTAATATACTGTACATGTAAGAGTTTCATGATTTCTTTTTGTCCATTCACTTCTTTTCCCATAGTTTCGCAAGAGGAAAGTTTCCCAATATTAAGACTCTACACTGACTACAAGTAGAGTGCATCAGAAAAACAGTCTTGTCTCTTATAATCTATGTACAGTGCATCTTCCATATGATATTTTGTTTAATAATATTCAGCTCTTAAGTTTACAAATAGCGGTTCTTAAATGAAGAGAATGAATGTGTTACAAAACAATTTGATAGTCATTTTAAAGAAAGAAAGCAAGTCTGAATTTAGAAAAAGATTAAATACTGCACAGTAAATATCCCCAGTTTTGCTCATTTGCAGTGAGCTTAGACCTGCCATTCAATGACTTACACTCAAATCATTCTTCGATAAAATGCATGTAGTACTTGCAGTATCACTGTTCTCCACAAATATAAATGGAACACTTTACTAGTGAAGTAAACGATGTTATCTGAGGGGAAACTGATACTATGTACTGTCCCTACATTATTCCACAATAAGCAGATGAAAAATCAGTATAATCTGAAAAAGGAATTTAAAATTAAATTTTTGTGTGATTAAATATTTCTGTGTGAATGATGAAGTCCTGTGTGCAAATGAGCTTATCTAGAAAGTGCTGTTGTCTGCTCATGAATCTTGCAGTCTAACAGCATTTATTTGAAATATTTTGTTCTGAGACTACATGCACTGTACATGTACGTGTTGTGACTTCATGTGCCATTCTTATCGGTGTTTCTGAGAATCCTCTGGGTTTAGGATTTTTTTGTTCTCAAATGTTAAAAAAAACCAAGAAAACCCCCAACCCAGTTCCAAGTATAATTTCAATGCATTTATGCTCTAGAAAGAAGATGACTTATGCCTGTAAGTTTGACCTGATAGTTTTTGGAATAATATGACAGATATATAGTACCAAAAGAGACACAAAATTATTTTTTAGAGAGGAATGCTAACTCTTGAGTTGGTCCTTGCACTTTGTGGGGGCAAAAATAAGTTTTAACAAACATGTTGACAGTGCCAAATTCCTGCTTTTTCAGGTTGGCTAAAAATTACTTGTAACCATTCAAGTACTGAAAACCAGAGTGAGTGGTTCAGACAGATTGATACTCTTTAGTTCTTGGTATAAGGGAGCAATAAACAAACTGTAAATTTTTAGTTTGTCTGGCAAGTGTACATATCAGAGTTGGGAATAGAAAAATAAAGACTAAATGACAGCATAAGAAACATGGCCTCAGATATCATCCTTTCTTTAGACTACACCAGGAACTTAAGTAGAATAATTTCCCACATTAATTGTGTGTTCTGAAATTAGAAGTACAACAATTGTGTTTTGGAAGAAAGTAACTCTTGACAGTACTCTCTGCAATAGATGTGACCATACATGCCCTACATGGAGTATTAGATAGAGTCAGTGTAAAATTGAGTGAAAGACAGGTGTCAATAGTACTGCTGCTCATTTGGTTGGATGTACTGTGTGCAGATAAGTGACTAGGTAGTGCTACAAAATGACAGAAAGAGGACCCAAAACATTCAGATTTCTTCATGCCTTGTACATGATTTCTTACAGTGCAAGTCTCTAATCACACAATCTTAGTCATTTAAGATACCTCCTGGTATTATTGTGGTTTGTTCTCCACACAGTTTACTAGCTTGAAAAACAAAGGTGTGTTGTGTTGGGTCGAACTACCTCCTTGGAGAACAGACTCCAATTTCTCTGACACTTCTGTTGTTTTAAGTATGTGCTTGGGATTTTTCTGCGCGTCAAATTTGGCAGGGGTAGCAGGCTCGGTAGAGTAGGTTAATTCTTTGGGGGGGGTTAAATTATTTGAAAGATCGAGACAAATGAATAAATGAAATTTAATAAATGTGTAGTTTTCTGGGATGTCTCATAGGCCTTGGTAGATAGGAGAAGGAAATGGCAGTAACTGTGGCAGAAATGTTAGTTCCAGAAGTGTTTGTAGTGAAAGAGAAAATTGATTCCAGGGAACTTAACAGCCAAGTCCCAAGGATGGTGTTACTCAGTATGCTGCTGACTTTTTTTTTTTTTTTTTCCAGTAATTCAACAGACCACCATGAAATGCTAGCTCTAAAAGTAGGGGAATAGAGCAATGCTCTCACAGCAGGATTTATCTTTGTAGTTCAGCTGCCTAATGCAAAAAGCATAGTATCTGTGTGCACAGAGCACAGTGGTGGGGCTTTGGTTGAGGTGCTCAGCTTTGCTCTTTGGAGGTTGTATTCACTATCTGTACAGGGACTTAGTCTTGAGAGGCTTGTATGGTAATTTAGGCACTAAAGTTAGATAATTGCAGTCAAACAGGATTTTTTCCCCCTCTCAGCACCTCTCAGGTGTATGAACATAGCAGGAGCCTTCACTGTATAATAGATGCCATTAATCCTGTGCTTCTTTTTAAGGATGTATGAAATTCTTTCTAGGTGTCAATCCTTGAAATAGATTGAAAGAGTAATTCTGTTGATACTGCAGTCTTGTATTTCTTCTCCTGAGAACTTGTGGGTAATCTCCCAGATAGACACTTTCAAGGATAAGTAAGCAAAGCTGTGAATCAGTCTGAGACAAAGGATTAGACAAAAAGTTGTAATGGGTGGAAGGAACTGCTAATGCAGCACTTACAGACCAATTTGCGAACTTTTTGAATAAATAAACAAGCACATCAGTGAGTAGTCTAACAGAACAAAAAGACTCCTGGATTTAAAGCTACACATGGATGATTCTGCAGGATTAGAGCATCAATATTGAGAATTAAGACCTTTAGAGGAAAAATTAAATCTTGTCATTTGTCATAGATATAGCTTGAACTCTAGATTCATTTTAGCTGAATTAGAGTGGTAGCTATTCTTGTATTTAAGAGTAGGAATGTTTCTAAGTCTGTAAGTCTCTGTCTGTGTGTAATCTTGATGCTTGAAAGACCCAGACTTCAGCTTTCACTCTTTTCCTGCATTGATAACATGGATAGTTCAGATCTGCATGCTGTTACATCCTCTTTTGCTTGGGAAAGGCAAAGTCAAACACCATTTGAAGCTTCTGGTCTCTGTGTTTGTAGACACACCAGAGAAGATAAAACTGTACCCTGTCTAGTCTTCATCTTGCAGTAAGACTGCATCTTGTTTTGCAGACCCATTTACTTGGTTCAGTTTGATCACAGCTTCCAGGGAGCAGAGTGGAGGAGATAGGTTGTCAGCCAGGAGCTGTTGGAGGCCCAGATGGCGTTGATTCCCTCACCTAGGCACATTTTCTTCCCTTCAAAGTATTTTACATAAATGAAATTATTAGTCTTAACTTTTATATATAATATTCCTGCTTTTTTTTTTGTTGTTACTTAGCACCACTGTACTATTACTGTATTAAAAGTTTCTTGGAAGATCATCCATTTTAATAAAACTGTTGACATAAGTAAGTCAACTGCAATGCATGATTCTGCCGTATTTGAAAGTTATAAATTGGAAGGATTTTTGGATGTGGAGAATGTTAGGATTTGAGGAGCCACAGAACATATTCTCTGCTTTGAAGGAGCAGTAGGCTCAGAGGACAGTTCTGTCAGTGAACGTGCAGACTCTTCTGTGTGTTTTGATGAACATATGGCCTTCACGTAAGGGTTGTTGGATTTTGCTATGCTGTTTGTTCAGTTCCCTTTCCTTGTTTCTGGGTGTATCTCAAAAGAATGTATTGTTCAATCTACTGCCTTCCTACATAGCTGCTAGGTGATCTTCGGGTGTTAGATTTACTCTGTACATCAGCATTTATAATGTTTTTGCAAGGATTTCAGCTCATCTCTTTGTTCTGAGAAGCTATGATTAGATCAACAGTTTGTTTTACATACAGTCTTCAGACTTGAAAAGATTCCTGTTTGATGCCTCTGCATGCTGATATTTTTCTATGTAATCAGTTGTCTGAGCTAAGAGCACAGTAAGAGCTAGGTAATCAATATTCAGGCAAGAAGAGATACTTGAATTAGGGGTGTTTTGTTTGTTGGGCTGGGTTTTAAACTGATTTCCTCATAACCTAGGAGAGTATTAAGATTTGAACTTTACCATGCCATGTGACACTTACTACATTTAGGCTCACTGATAAAGAGAAGTAATGTGAGTGACTCTGATATACAGACTTGTTTATTATCAATGTAGCTGCTGGAGAGAAGGCACTCATACCATCTTTTTCTTATACGAGTAGAATCTAAAGATTATTCATAAAGCTGTTTAGCTCTTGGGAAACCAGACAACTTATGCTGCAACAAAATGTACTAAAGCTAAAAAAGAGAAGCAAGCTTGTACAAATGTAGTACAGAGCATGAGCTGGAGGGTAATCCTAGCATATACTGCAGTTCAAATCACACAAAACACCATGAAAGCATTTTCCTATTTGCACAGAAAAATTTACATGTTTATTCAAGTGGTCTTGGGGAATATAGAGAATCAGAAGATTCTCCATAGGAATAGAAATGCCACTTGCTAATGACGAATGTCCTCCATCAAGTTTTGTTTCAGTGTCACAGCTAATAAAATTTCTTAGTAGGATGATGAATATGGCAGAAATAACATGAAGTTCTGTGTGCATTCCAGCTGTTATGGCTTCCTTTGGAAATAATTTGTGTGTAAATAGTCTACCACCCAGAGAAACTCTGCCATGGTTTGCTGTTTGCAGGACCATCTTGGTTTTGGCATTTCTTGTTGTCTGTGGCCGAGCACTGCCTGTATTCAGCTGTATTGCACCTGAAGCCAGGCATAGTCTAGAACTTCTGCAGTTCTGATGTATTGCAGTGTCCAGGCTGTTCCACTTTGTGCAAAGTGATGCTGAGGCTTCTTGGTGCCTCAAAAACACATGCTAAGGATTTTCAAGGTTTTGGCAGGGCTTGTGGGCCCACCGGTTCTGTATGGGAATGAGTCTTTCAGCTCTGTGGCTCCTTGTGTTCCAAGCAGACTTGTTATGAATAGAGCCAGCTCAGGTTTAATGCTTAAACTGAGGTAGCATTAGTCTCTCTCAAAACACTGAGAAGCACTTGCAAAATTACTGGAACCCTGAATGGACTTCTTCAGGAAGCCTCAGATCCATCACTGTGCAGTATTAAACATGGGTTTGTGTACAGTCGTGTGTAATGGGGCACTGCTTTCTCTGGTGTGAGTAAAGCAGGTGTGCTTGCTTCTGGCACCCACCCCCTCATCTACAGTATCCCTCCCTTTTGTTTGTCAAGGTAAAGTCTGTTGTGGAGATCACAAGTGTTGTTTAACTCTTTATTGTCAAATATCATGGAAACTTTCCAATACAAATGCTCTCCTATAGGGAGGTGATTTTTTTTTTCTTTTGTTAATCATTGTCAGGATAATACTGTTTATTGAAACTTTTATCTTCTTTTGTTTGTTTGTTTTAATACACTGAGAAGAAAAACAAGCAAAAAAATGTCCCTTACATCAACTCCTTCTGGCAAGTAAAGCTTATTTTTATATCTAAAACTGTGTGATAACATAGGTTAATTTTAAATTTGACTGCAATTTTTGGAGAGAGTATTGGTAGATTCAAGTTAGTGTCATGTGCTTCTATTGTAGTCAGTTTTGGCAAAGACCAACTGCCTGGTTACTTCTGTTTGGGACATTTGTCTTGTTCTTCGAAAGCATAAGAGTTCCAAACTTGAAGTAATAAGAGGTTATGTGCTCATTCTTGATCTCTCTCTGCAGCCTCAGGGCCAGCATTTTGTGACGGTAGGGATTCTTTTTTACGTGGCTGTTAAATGTTCCTCTAATTCTTGGATACTTCCCTGGGCTGTTTCCAGTCCCCTCTTATTAGTATCTCTCACTTTTTGAGACTAGACTTAGATTTTGGTATTTCTTTTTAAAAAATCTTACTGTTTTCAGCAATGCTTTTAATAGTGTCCTTTGTTAGAGCTGAACCATATCTTAACCTTTTTTGGTTCCTGGACTTGGAACAGAGTAACGACACATGAAGTAAGAGATTATATAAATAAATTAAGGCCCTGTTAAATTACTGCAGAGACAATTTACTGCACTTTTTTTTAGCAACTACATTTCTGTATTTTCAATGCTAGTACTTACGAAGCCGTCTTTGCAAACTGAATTCTCATTTAGGACCAAAAGTCAGCTCCATACTGGAAATAAAACGGGCACAGGGATTGAGTTTGTGTCCTGGGCTGCTGCTTGTTGCTACTGCTTAATTACAGCCATCTGCTTTGCATGCTTTTTATCTAAACTATCTAGAACTCCCTGGGACCTTTGTCCCTCCTGTCCAGTTTTGGGTGATATCGCATGCCAGGAGCCATTTCCAGCAGGCAGTGTAGGTAAGGCTCCATTTCTGTTTCCTTCCACCCTGATTGGCCATAGGACACCATCCCAGCAGGTCTTGTAGCCTCAAATGCCATACCATCACACAGCAGAACAGAGAATACATGCCCTTCTTTTCATACCATGAAAATATTGTCCATTTTGAATGTAAAAACTCCCACAAAGAATATCTTCAGGGCATAGGGGTGCTATGTAGGACCTGGAAGAGTATACCTAGGAAGATTTCAGAGTCAAAAGGTGAGGTTAGATGTTTAGGAAGAAAGAGCATGAGCTGTACTTGCAAATGACAACTGTTTCACCATGACCCTATTTATTTTTTGTAGGGACAGTGGTTTCCAGAAGAAGCAGGTGGATGTGTACAGTGAATAAGGTCAGTGCCTGCACCTTTTCCCCATGCTGGTTGCTTATACTTCATTCCATGTAATGTACGTGTTAGTCCACCTAGACAGGCTGTTCTTTGCTTTCTGTCAAACCAAGTGTGCTGCTGAGTAACTGAGTCATGGACAAGCTTGTGTACACAAGCTAAATCCTGTGGTCTTATCTCACTCACACACCCCCCCAGTTGACTTAAGGAGGACCAGTGTGAAAACAGTGAAGTCAAGATTATAAAGATATTAGAAAATGAGTTAGTAGTGCCTGTGCCTATGGCCCTAGAAAGAACAGCAAAGCAGTCCATTCTGTATCTTGTCTGACTCAGTGGTTCTGTAACACAACAATCTGAAAAGATTCTTTCTTCTTCCTTTTTTCGCGGTTGACCCTTACATTTGAACTCTGGTCTGAAGACAGAGTTACTAATTTTCTTGTGGTCTCTCCTGCAGTGCTTAAGAACATTTCACAAAAATTCCAATTCAGGCAAAATTCCTGCTCTGATATAATCTTTCAGTATCTCCTGGATCTTTGCCAGCAAGTTTCACAGGTACTGACAGCAGAGAGGTTAGGCTCAGAAATCTGAGATTTGGCTCCATTCAGCTCCAAATGGAAGTGCATGTGCTTTATGCTTGCAGGAAGCATCCAGGTTGTTTGCATTGCCTTGTTTGGGTTCCTGCAATCTGTTCCAGTCCCTTTGCCTCTCCAGTGCTAACCACGCTGTCTGTATGCAATACTGTGCTAGTTTCCAACATGCTGATGACTCCCCTTTGTAGCCCCTTTTCTTTCTTAATTGGATTAGAGCCAAAGTTCAGTTTCAGCACTGTTACCTCCCTAGCTCCTTTTTCCATTACTGTTTTCTCAGTCAATCAGCTTGATACCTTAGTGGAGCCTGTTGGTGTGTTCATTCTGTGCCTCTACTTGCTGAAGTCCATTCCCCAGCAGCACCACCCATCTCACTGGCTTCATTTTGGTCTCACCCAGGTCCCGCTGCAGTGCTTCTATTCCCATGTTAACCATGTGCCAGTCCTCTCTGAAAGCAGCAGGGGAGAAGCCTGGTGCTTGTTGTTTATGAGTATCTGGCTTGGCTGTTAAATTTGGCCTGGAAGGAGCATGCTCAGGTTCTGGTGGGAAATTACGTGCATGCCATCTGGCCAGCTCAAAGTGAAGAGGGAAACTTGAGTATCCAAGCTGGAGATGGTAACTTAAAAAATCTAAAGTTCTAATGCCTACAAATCATATTCTATCCTCAGGATCTGCAGTGTCCCTCATAGAAAAACCATCTGGTCGTTAAATTTCACATCTCTGACTCAAGACATGATGTAACTAGTGTTTTAGAAAAATAGGTCAGTGGGATATAGGCAAAAAAAAAAGTTAAAAAGTAATTGAATTTTGTTGTGGCTAAAATTTGTAGGAAAAAAAATTCACTGAGGGTGATGCCTAGCATGGGCAATTTTGGCATGCCTCATCAAAAGTCACTGAATTTATGCCTGGTAAATTTGCCTTTGGTTGAAAAACTTGCGAACTATAGAAGGATTGGCAGCACTGAAATCCATTTGTAATGGGTTTTTGTGAGAATTGTGGTACACAAGGAAGTAATTTGGCTCACAGATTGAGTTTTCTGTTTTAATATGGTAAACAAGATGCTACGGCATAGTAATTTTTTGAGGGAAAAGATACAGGATTTCTAGTGTTTTATCTAAACAATACAAATACTTGTATTAACTGATCATTTCTTATTTAGGTGTCTGAAGAAAACAGGAATCATGGAAGGTCATAAATAGTAAGCATATTGATAATTTTTTTTATTCTAAAGAGCTAATAGTGTTTGTATGTTGATTTGTTCAGTTCATTTATCAGTTTCATAATTCAGGAATCTGTATTAATCCCAGCACTTTTTCTAATCTTTTTGTGACCTTCTATTAGTAGCTGGTTAACATCAAATGAGTTATGGTGTTTTCTTCACTTGATTAATGAAATGAGATCTCAGTTATTTTCACTGCTGTAGCAGAAGTCAAAGCACACAATTAGCCAGGCAGCTAAGGTCTTTATAGTACCTTGTGAGAAGTTTGATGGGTATTTTTAATTATTATTAAAGTAATGCTATTTTTATTAAACTCTCATATTATGTTTTCTCATAATACAGGAGGGCTTTTTTATTCATTAAAGGCAGTAAATTTTGTATTTTTAAGATGCAGCATGTATCAGGTCAATATAATATTCACCCAGCTTGCTAGGCTGTCTGTTGTCAGTATGTGTAATGGCTTGTTTGTACAGAGCTCCAAATAAAATGTAGTATGTTTTGTACATGTTTTTTATTTTCTGCTGTAGCACCAAAAGACCATTTTGATTTTAATTAATAAATTAAACTCTTGGAACTAATATTTGCGTAGAATTGAATGGGTTAATATCTTTGCCTTTCAAGTTTGGTAAAGAAGCCATGAAAAAGCACTCTGTATAAGTGCTTTTTAAAATTTTATCTCTGCTCACTTCCAGTTTAATTTCTTACCATCTCTTTGGTAATTAAGGTACTGTCACATAACTCACTGATTAAAAGTAACTAAACCAAGTAATGTAACCCTGTGAAAACAATTTCCATTTCAGGTTAAGCTGTGTCACTAGTGACTATGTAGGGTAGATGTGGTACCCTTTTGGGGAGTGTGTACCAATGGCTTGTTTTTTCAGAATGGCTGTATTGCTTCACAGCAATGTATATGTATATCTATATGATACATATAATCAGAGGGTCATAGGATGATTGAGTGACTTGGGTTGGAAGGGACCTCACAGATGATCTGGTTCTAACCCCCCTGCCATGGGCAGGGACACATGTCTCCATACATGACTTGATGTGTATGTTGGGTCTGAAGACCTCTTGCGGTAGCATCTCTGAGCAATCTGTGTGTTGTGAACAGAACTAGGGGTCAATATCTCATAATGAACCCCAGTTTGTCACTCCAGGTGTAAGGTGTCTTCTCAAAATAAACTCAACCTATTTCAGTTTTGTGAAGTATCCAATATAGCAGTGTTTAGCAACCATGTACTTCTAAAAAGCTGAAAGAGTACCACAGCTTTTTATATATGTACATAGGGGGAAATGTGTGTTCTTTTGCACAAATTAATAATGGAATAACACTTCCTGAAAGACACTGAGATTTCATGATAAGGCTGTATTTTCTATTAAGCTGTCTGAGTATGGCTTAAATATTGTGGAATATGGAATTTATATATTGCACTTTTTATTAGGTCTGCTGCAGGAATGCAGACTTATTTGTCAGTGAAAATTAATCCTTGAAAGAAAAGGTTACCTGTTATACACCCACAGTTGTCATGTAGCCAATTGTATAGAGAGATGTGAGATATCAGTCTTTCACATAGCACGGTCAAAAAAGATGAGTGTTCTTCTAATTCTTTTTTTTTTATTCAATTACAAAAAAGGAGGGCAAGAAGTAGTCTAATCCCATTCATAAAATGAGCTGTGTCAAATCCCAACAGTGCTGAAATGGCATGAAAATTGCTACCTGCTTAAGCAACTTTGCTAGTTCACTTGGAACTCTTCTATTAATTATACAAAATAAAAAGTTAATTCCATGGGCTATAAATCCTTTCTTAATGTATTGGGAAGAATTCTTTGAGGCTCTTTATTAGGCAGTACTGCATGGTTAAGATATTCAAGTTGAAACCAGTGTATTATTTTTCAGAGTAGGAGGGGAAATACAGTAATTTAGTTGCTTTGTTATTAATGCATAATGAGGAACTGCATGTTAGAATATATGTGTTGGCATGCAAATGCAATATTCTTAATGGAAATGTATTAATTGAGTGCATTGGAATTATTTTTAAAGCATGCAATTGAAGTTTTAAATTTTGTTTGTTAATATTCTAGCAACTATCCAAGAGAATTTTATGATCAATATGCTCAAAGCCAAGAAAAATCTGTGGTCAATAAAATGCAACAGAAATACTGGAAAACAAAACAAACCCTTATAAAAGTTACAGGAAAAAAGGAAGATGAGCATGTTGTTGCTTCAGATGCAGATCTGGATGCAAAACTAGAGGTTTGTAATGTTTACATAATGTCTGTTCTCTACTTCTAAAATTTTAAAGTGTTTTCATTTCCACCAACCCTTTAATATGTGTGCACATAGGATATAATAACATACATACATTTTTATAATTTTCATGTAATATCTCTTCCAGATTCTGACAAAAGTATCTATGTAAATTCAGGGAATATGGGGAATTTTGTAACACAAAACCCTATGTCCCTCTAACTTTATTTGGAACTTAACATATCTCAGATTTATTTTCATATTTTAGGGACAGATTTTCTCCTTTTGTTAGCAGGGGAGTCAGGAGCTTATCCTTTGCCTATGTCACTTTAGGGTGATTTGCTTTGGTTTTTTTCCTAAAAGTATTTTATTGAGCATACAAATGACATTTTTTTATACAAGTATGAAATACCACATATACCAGAAAAACATGCAATATGCTCAGGAGCAAGGTGCACAGTGCGTTCTACTCTGAAGGTTTCAAGCAGATTGGTGGGTTCTGACATGTCAAAAGAAGCTTCTGAAAGTCTTTAAAATAAAACCAAGAGAACGATTCCTCCTGTGTGACAAATACAGTCCTACTGTCAGTATCCTCAACCCTACTGAGGTAAAAAGAATAGGTTAAAGTTCTACAGAATGAAGACCTAGAATGTCTTTTAGACAAAGCAAAAAATTGAGGGTGTACTATGGAAGTGTAATAAGCCAGTTAATGTCCATGTAAGTTCTGTTTGTGTTGTTTTCTTACATGGTGGTAAATGTTTTGCTTTACTGGCTTTCTTGTAATTTCCTTAAAAAATATTGCTTTAGGAGTCTCAGTTTATTTAGGCTTTAGCTGAAATACAGGAGGCTGTAGTACAACACACACAAGAAGAGCAATAACTTATCACCTGGTGGTTCTACTTACAGAGTCTTCACAATGGGTTATAAATCCAGGAGTATTGATGTAAAACAAGCTGGAAGTATGGAACAATATTTTATAAATACATACCTGAGTTTTTACCATGTCTGCTGTTTTGCAGACTCATCAGGAAGGATGCTTTGATAGCTCAAGTGGGGTTGGAAATAGGGAAACTTGTGTTCACACAAGCGGAATAAGCGTGTTTTGAACAAATTCTCACTTGTAAGTCATACTTCCAGTTGAAAAGACAAGACCTGTGTAAATTTATAGTCAAGCAGCCTTGAAAGAAAGCACTGACTGTGCCAGTGGTCTATTTTACTTCTAGCTGTGTAATGACTCATATGGTAGAGTTTAGATTTAAGTTGCATGCTGGAGGTTTTAGATGGACAGACAGAGAGAGTAGTAATTTTTCTATTTCCTAGAAATAATCTCAAAATATAGTCATGACTGACTTTTTTTTTTTACCTCTACTTCTTTGAAAGCTGCTACTTTAGAAATTTGTTTCCAATATGCCAATAAAACTTTCAGTTTAAATCAACAACCTTCTGTGTTGGCCATAGCTATGCAAGTTTGTTCTACTAGACTTCACAGTGTCTATGAAAAATTCAGTATGCATATTCCCACATGTGAGAATGATTGATTGATAAATATTTTGATAACTCTGTTCTACCATGAGGTTTTTAGAAGCAGATTTGTACGTCTTCATATCTATACAAAGATATCACCTAAAAAACCCACACCCAACACAAGTAATTTGGTAACTACCAACTGTTTGTTGGAGACCTGTTTCCAAAGTTAGTTTTTCTTTATTTTCCTTCTGTAAAGTTGTGATTGGTCACTCTTTAGTTTCAGTAAAAAACTTAATTGAAAGAAGAGCACAATTGATAAGGGAAATACCAGAAATATTGCTCATTGTTCAAGAAGAAAAGAATGTTCCCTAATAATTTCTATGAAAAATTAAGGTCTTTCTTGTATTTTATTCCTCAGTGTTTCTTGCATACGCTTGACAAATTTTTCTGTATTTCGTTTCAATATCAGCTGTTCCATTCTATTCAGAGAACGTGTATGGAGTTGCTGAAAGCAATTGAACTGTATCAAAAAAGGATTTGTTGTAAGTATGATCAAACACAGTAGTTAAAATGATAAGAAGGTCTGCATTATGGAATCATTGAACAAGTGAAAAGGTAAAAATGAAAGCGGGGAACTACTAGTTTCATCCTATTTAAAAGTAAAGATGGTTATTTGTTTGAAGATTTCCCAGTTCTGATGTTTTATATATTGATATAATGCAGTGATAGCAATAATGACTGGAGAAAGCTTTCTTTAATTTTTTTTCCCATTGCTTGCTTGACAAATTCAAAAGTGTCTTGTCTAGGAATCATCACCACTTTCTAAACAGTTTTAGTGTTTTGCTTTTTTTAATCAGGATTGCTGATGAAGAGTTTTTGTCTTATTACTAGTTTTATAATTTAGTAATCTATGCTATTATGATGAATTTGATAATGCTGACTTGATTGTAAAAATTATGCAGTAATTAGTGATAGTCATTAGTGAGACATGGGGGACCTAATTTGGAAAGTTTCAAACAGCAAATTGTATTAAATGTCCTCTAAAGGTTCTCTGCAGTCCATATTGTTTGATTTCTGACCTGAAGGAGAGACTCCAGCTATGAAATCAGTAAATCTTCCAATCGCGTTTTCTCGAGGCTTTCATTTTTCTTTATCCAAAGAAAGTCAGAGAGAATGTTTCAGAATCAGGAGGTAAAATTGAAATACAGAATAGTAGTGTATCAAGTTAAAGAATTGGCAGGTGAAATCTGATGGAAGATTTGCATCAGATGCAGATGTGCATCTTCTACCAAAGAGTGCTGAGTCTGCATTGGAATTGACTGTTGCCATTTTGGAAAACGGCAAGAGGACTTCAGGACATCTTCTTTCATTGTTTTAGGCCATTCTCTCTCTTAGTCGATTGACATTGGTAGTATAAGAGATAGCCACTTTAAAAGACAAAGAGATGAGAGCATCATTAAATGTTTTTGTAAGGTTCTCTGTGGTCTATGGTCCCAGTTTAGAAGCAGTCAACAATTCAGTGTAAAATCACTTCATTTTCCTGTTTAAAAAATTATCAGTTTCTTTGAGGTAGATGTGTTTCAGGTAGTCGAAATACAGTGTTTGAATTTTAGAATGTTCAAGTTGTCAAGTAATCTTGCCAAATAATTTGAAAGTAAATGTTCTTTAAAATGACGTACTAGACTGGTCATGTGAAATTTTATGTAGTCAAGCATGAAGAATGGCGAGTAAGAGAAAAGCCAGTAAATGAGTTTTGCTTAGTACAACTTGGAATTAGCTTCAATAAAAGTATGCTATCACCTGAGGCAGTCCAAGTGGTAAAAAAGAACTAAAAACCAACCTACCAAACCAGACAGAACCCAAAAACCCAACTCTGAAAGTTAACTGCAATCAAGATGTAATATAACCACCTCAGTTTTTTTTTAAGAAAGAAATAGCACATTTTTCCTGTTGTCCCATTGTGCTCGTGGAATTTTGTGGTTCTTGTTAAATATATCAGTAAATGTCTCAAATGAATCAGATCTTCTGTTTACTAAATACAGGAATTCTGTGAAATTATTTATTTTTGCTTTGCTGCTTAGACCTAAAGTGACTTAAACTGTTTGATGTTAGGCCGGTTTTTAAGCTGTTAGGAACCAATTAAATAACATATTTGACAACTCATTTATTTTTTGTTAGTTCTGTCTCAGGAAGAAAATGAATTGGGGAAATTTCTTCGATCACAGGGTTCTCAGGATAAAACAAGAGCAGGAAAAATGATGCAGGCTACAGGAAAGGCCCTCTGCTTTTCTTCTCAGCAAAGGTATATGGGTCAACATTTGTGTCTGATTTGCATAGTACGTGTGATAATGGTAGTTGATTCACCAATGTCATCATTCATTTGGCCATTTGAAATGTTTTAGGAACCAATTGATAGGAAAATTGTTGACAAAATCTGCTGTAATATTGGCAATATTAGTGACTTCTTGAATTTTTCCTGATGCTGCTTTTTGTCCATAACCTGCTATGTCTATCTTCAGATCCCCTGCCTGTTCAGCTCAGTAGCTCTAAGACTGTCCTGTAGCATCTCCATAGCTTCTCCAGCAGTAGGGTTGTAAAGGAGCTGATGTCAGATCCTCTCCTGCTTGGTAGCAGTTCTCACTCTGCAGAGAAGTGCTGCAGCAAGCTCACTGTGGAGGTGTCTGCAAGGGAGGGAATGAGTAAGGGAATACTTTTTTCTGGGCCATCGAGTCTCATACCTCAGCTAGATAGAGGAGAAGGGAGGAGTCTGAATGCCATCTTCTGCTTGAACTTTAGTGTAAAGTTCCTCTGAGACAAGATCCTAGATCCCTACAGAGCTCTTGTAGGTTGTGCAGGGGCAAGTAAAAGGTGAGGAATCCAGATGGACACACAAGCACACTAAGACCTGCTGTTAACCAGAGTCCTTCATGTGTCACTGACCCAGTGTTTGCTCTAGGAGTTTAAAAGTAACATTACCTGATGTCATGGTAAGTATTGTGATGCTCTTTTTCACAGCATTAGGAGTATGAAAGGATCAAATTCACCATCACTCACAAAGGAAAATTTTATTTCATTATGTTTTACAGGATTTTGGAGGGCTTTTAACTACTATGATACTTTCTGACTTTATCTTAACAGTGCAGTTGTTTGGCTCAAAATGAAGCATAGCATACAGAGCACTGAGAATTTCATGTGTTTATCTTGGGCTAGAGTTTGGTCATTAGCACCTCCAGTAACAATCATGCCTGGGATCATTAAGGCACTTGTAAGGCACCTTTGATCAAAAGTGCTGATGACTTGCTCCTTTATGAGGCTTAACTGTTAATAGAAATCTTAGTGCATATCTACATAAACTAAACTTTCTTTTAGATATCTTGGTAAGAATTTGTGGAATGAGAAAAAACATCATGGAAAATGGAAAAAAACCAAGTCATATTAAATTCACATATTATAGCTCTTGCCTAGTACATTTTTAAGGCATCTTTTTAAATAAATTCACATTAAAAATAAAAACAAACACTTGTCTTTCTTCTTTTGAGCTGTCCTCAAACTCTTGTTGAAGTTGGGACTGCTTTTATTTATGTTTCATGCTCATAGCTAGCTCATTAGCTGGAGATCAAGACAACATATCTTGGGGTTCTGCAGCCAAAATGAGAAATTCTCTTATGCCAAGAGACTTCCTTGCACATTAAACTGTCTTCTGGTGTGGAGCTGATTGAACCCATTCCAGTGGGGTGCTGCTGGAAACCAAGAGGGAAGCAGAAGCAGCAGGAGGAAGCAAAGCAAAAGGAGTAATACTGTCTGGTGTTGACATCCCATTAGGAGCTGAAGTGATGGCATAGGGAGGACAACAGTGTCCCCTACTGCCTTTCCAAAGTGTGGTTGTCAGAAGAAACATTTAGATAAATGTCTGAATCTTCCAAAAGAAAAGGTAATGTCCTTCAAAGAAATTGTTCCAGTTACCAAAAAAAAAGAACAAAAAAAAAACCCAAATAAAAACTCAGATAATTATCTACCTGACAGATGACTTATTTACATTTGCATTTGAAGACTGAAAAGGCTAATGGAAGTACTTTTTGTGATGTGTTTAGCATGATATTCCTGATACATCTGTAATACTTTTCCAGTAATAAATTACCTTAGGTATATTTTTATAGTTGCTAAATGAAACTTGTGAACAGGAATGGTAATAACATACAAGTGGTCAAACTAAAATACATAGGCACAGTAGAAGTGGTTTCTTTTCCACTCACATGTATAATTGAAGAGTTGCTATTTGAACAGAAGAGTTGCAAACAATATTCATTCAAAATTACTGTGTTTCATGTGTACCTCCAACCATGTGGTAGAATCATCTGAATGTACACTGGCACTTAAGTGAACTGTATTGGCTGTATATGTGTTTTTTTTTGAGTGCTAGTAAACTGTCAGTAATGCTTTGTGGAACAACATTTTAACATGTTCCTCTCCTTCCTCTCTTTCCTTCATGCCCTCTGCCAGGTTAGCACTCCGTGCTCCTCTCAGTAGGTTGTATCAAGAAGTGGAGACTTTCAGATACAGGGCTATCTCAGACACGTGGCTGACAGTGAACAGGATGGAGCAGTATCGGACTGAATACAGAGGAGCTCTGCTCTGGATGAAAGATGTGTCTCAGGAGCTGGATCCAGATCTTTATAAGCAGATGGAAAAGTTCAGGAAGGTATGAAGTTTCCTAGAAGGGATTGCCTAATGAATGACAATGAGGCATGGTTTTGATTCTTCCAAGAAGGGCATAATTAAGAAGCAATAAGGATGCCATTTATCTTAACCTCTTCTGTGTGAACTGTAAGGAAAGGCGTTTTTTAGTAGTTTATTCAACTTCAGCATATATCTTTGTAATTTAAATAATATAACTTTTTGAAGAAGGTTATCAAATTTTGAATACTTAGTGGTGATGCCTGAATGACTAATAGAGGAAGACATGTCTGCTGTCAGAGGGGGAAGGAGATACTAATTTTTGCAACTAAAAAACAATAACAGAAGTGCGCTACCTAATTTATCTGCTGCTAAATTTTGAGGGCAGTTAAAGACCAACATTTTCAAAATTCGCTATTGTTGGATTTTTGGGGAGGAATTGCAAATCTGGAATTTATTTTTAGGTTCCTGATGCAGTTCAGTGTGATTCTTTGGCAACTGCTGAACACTAAAACTGCTAAGGAGGCATTCTCCATAAATAGCCTTCATTCAGTGTCGCTCAAGTTTGCTAAACTCCTCCCCTCCCAAAAGACTTGCTAAATCATATGTCCTAGGTGGTAGGCTGCAATTTTGCTACCAGCTGAGAGTATAGAATTTATTTAGGCTGATCCTGTCCCAGTACAGGAGTGAGACATTTTCTAGTGAGACATTTTCTAGTGAGGCCCTAGAGCCAAGTTTGTTACAAGTCTATAATGTTCACAGTTGGCTGTTTATAGATGCTGCGTATCAGGAAGACTTAGGATCTTAGGTATAACCAAGTGGCTCATGCTTTGAGTAAAGGCAGTAAAAAAATTTACAGAAATTGTCATAATGGAAAGCAGAGGTCTAATAACAGAAACTGTATTAAAGTGTACATGTATATATGTATGTGGCTTAGAGATAGGTAATGTATAAAAGAGAAAATCCTGTTAATTGATGGCTTAAGCAGTCTGTAACTGAAAGTCCTGGAAGATAAAAGGTATATAATTGTGGATTTTAAAAGCTTGACTAAACCATCCTAACAGGAAAGGACTGGCATGCATCTAACTATGCTATTTTTTGTAAACCAAAGTGGTGACAATAGCAATTAAGAAAGGGATGGAACAAATAGTGCCCCAGTTAGTCATCTAATCTTTATTTAATGCTTCAGTACAGGGCATTCCTGTAAGTCTTGTGGCATCAGACATATATTTTATTATGCCCTATGGGAAATGTTTGTAATGGCAAGTTCTTGCAGGTAAAATAATTGGTATGGTCTTGGCCTCAGCTGATTGCTTATGTACATTGTTTGATTTATTAGGAAAACACTTAAAAATGGAATGTTAGAATGAATAAAGCAGTACTGGTAATAGAAAACTGATTTATAGCTTTCTTGCTAAACAAGTGCCGTGAAAAGCATAAATTATATAAATGGCAAAGTAATTAAAATAACATATGGTTTGTGCAGTGAGCTGCTGTAGATAAAAACCTAGATGGGAAATTTCGGACATCTTGAGTTGCTGTGCTTCAAGGTCAGCAAAAAGAAGATTTTTTTAAAGTTCTTACAAAATTTAGTAGCAAAAATGTGGAAATACTAAGTATTTTTAAGTATTTCTAGATCTGAAATAAATTGCATTCTGAGATAAAAAAATAAAAGTAGATTCTAAAATTCTGTAGCATGACCTCAAATAGTTAAAAAAACCAAACTTGAAAGTCTTCTGAACATTTCTCTTGTCCAACTGGCTGTCGACTGAAAACCTTTCAGTTCACATTGTAATGCAGGGAACAAAAAGCTCTACATTTTGTAGCCAACAAAGCAAAGAAATGCCCCTGGTATCCACTTTCCCACATTTCCCATCTGTGCAACAGGCATATCAAGCTAATCCTTGAAGGTTTGATACTTGCAGAAAGTAAACCTTTTGGTTTTTAATCGGGGGGGAAAAAAAATACTGAAATAAAATCCACAAGCATAATGTTCCTAGGTAGCTATTGCTGAGTAAGATCTAAGTTTCTTTTTAGTGATTTACAAAAATTAATGGCGGATTCTGTAGTTCTAAATAATTAGAGGAGTTTTTATTGGGTTTTTTTTTCTATTTTTGCTTGCAGATCTTAATTGTGCCATAGTGTGGCAGTGTAATGCTGAGGTTTTAGGGCTTATTTTGGATCTGTAACAATTTAAGAAGTCATGCTAGTTTTGTGTTGAGAAAGATGTTATAATTACTCACGTAAAGTTTTTGGTTCTTAAATATACCATTGCCAGAGAGAAGCTTTTTGAGCTGGACCTGCATATTGAATGATACATCACCAAGTAGTTAGGGAAGGTAATCCTGTCAGAGCACTTGGAAGACAGTTTTCTTCAGACTTCTGATTGTAAAAATCCAAAGTATTACTTAAGTAAATGTTTTTTGGTGTTTTTTTTTTTTTATTTCTAGTAAACAGTGCTTGTTTAATGATATTTAATGCACCTAGTACATCAGCAGTATTTATATCATTTCGTTAAAGGACTGTTTTTCAAGTATGTAGCCTTTTATAAAGTAATCCTTAATGTATCATTATGTATACAGATATGGTACTTGTTTTTGGAGACCAAAGCTAAATCAATCCAGATGGGGTTTTCATACCTTCCCTCAGAATAGCTCAGGCTAAAAGATCAATAGTTGAGTCAGTATTTTCAGAGCTGATAAAATCTGAGTTAAAACACTGACATTTTTGTAGCTCTCTTTCAAAACAGTGAGGTACTTGAAAGAATTTTCTAATGCTGTTCTTAAGGCGTCAGTCTAAGTATGCAAGACCCAGCAACACTACCCCTTTCAGAGTGTCTCAGAGCACTGCAGAGCAGCCTTTTTACATTGTTGTTTGAAGATAGCTATGTAATTGTAGCTACTTGAGTCAAACTAAGGAAATAGGTATTTACTTTTCCCTGCAGAGTTCTATAAATGCTATGCAACTTTTTTTTTTTTTTCCCTATTAGCAGTTTTTATGAACAGTCCAGTGCTGCTCTGGTTACAGAGGTCTTCCATCCCAAGTTCAGAGTTTGAAGTGTTCCTTGAGAGCATCTAAACAGTGCTGTGATATATAGAAGAATGTTAATGAGCTAATATCCTTTTACCAAATTCTTCACACTGATCAGGTTTTTAAAATTCTTAAATCTGGTCTCTTTTTTCTGTCTGAAGTGACTGTACACTATAACATGAACTGTGCTGTGAGGTAAAAATATAGACCAAGTGGCCCAAGTGCTGGTGTCCTTCTTCCAGCTCTGAAAAGGTTAAGCTTTTCCATTCATTTTTCTGAGCAGTAGTGCAACAGTGTGTAGGGATAAACTGAGACCAGGCAGCAGCCTTCCACATACAGCCTACAGGACACAGGACAGTGCTGTTCAATTTACTTGGCTGTGCTATCTCATGTACAGTTCAATACAGACTTTTGTCGTCGGTTGGACACAAGGTTTTCGGGGTGAAGGAAGAGACGAGATGGGCTCCATGATCAGAAGGTTTGATTTATTATGTTATGATATAAACATCTATTTTAACTATACTAAATAGAAAAAGAAAGGGAAAGTTTCTAGAAGCTGCTAACTACTTAAGAATAGAAAGTAAAGAATGAATAACAAACTTTGCTCTCTCGGACTGTGTCTGAGAGAGCTCAGTTCCGGATTGGCTATTACTTCCAAACACTCAATCTGGGCTAATCTAGAACTGACTTGCTGCATTCCACAGAAGCAGATAACCTATTGTTTATGTCTGGTTGCTGAACTTCTCAGCTTCAGCAGGAAAATCTTGAGAGGATTTTTCATAAAAGAAATGTCTGTGACAGACTTTCTCATCAAATCTGTACATTTCAGTGCCATCCCTAACAAATAAACAGTGAGAGCTGGAAAAAATTGTCATGCTGACCTTAAAGGTAGCTATGAGAAAATGACATCTGTGACATGATAGGTTGTTTATCATGCTACATTGATAAAGCAGATTAATCCTTTCTGTATTTGTTTTTTGCTTCCTTTGTTCTCATACTCCTCTGCTTTCCCTTCATTCTGAGGCTTGAACCAAAGCTGGAGTATCTTTGTAAGTACCCAGTGGCTGTGCTGGGCTCCCTGAGACAGGCTGCACTGCACCTCACCACCCAGCTCTTGGTTTGCATGCAGATGTTGAGAACTTGCAAGCTCGAAGCTGAATTGTTTGGATACATTTTATCTCCAGTTCTTTCTAGTTATAGTCCTTTATATTCTTGAAACAAAATGAATGCCTTTAAATGTAATTTTAAAGACAAATCTGTCAAGAGAAAAGTAAAGTAGGAAGAAGGAAGGTTCAACAAGAAGAGCTCAAAATGACATAACAATAACTTAAACTGCTGTTGTTATAAATGTACCGATATAGGGAGTGGCTGACCTGTGCAAGCTTTCCTAGAATATATTTTATTTCTTGAAAGTTAAAACTTTTGTGGATAGATGGGAAATAATGAAGATATAAATAAATGTATTGATTAAAAGGTCAAAAGGGAATCACTGTATGTATTCATTGTAAAGGTCTCAGGAAGTACGGCTCAGATACCTCTGCTGCAGCCTGTCAGGAAGGCTCAGGACCTGCAACTCTATTCCCCTGCTGTTGCCTTGCCTGTTAGCACTGCTGGGCACGAGGGCATTCTGGCTTGTGTGATGATAAAGGTGCTGTACCATGTTACAGCATCATCTGCTGCTCCCCTATCCATTAACATCAGCTGCTAACAGCCCAGCAAACCTAAAGGCACTGTGGAAATGTACTGGAGTATTGTTTTAATTTTTTTTTTAATTCTCTGTTACTTTTGAAAACTCTTGGAGAGTTCAGAAAATGCAAGAAGCCTACTGAAGGAGAAAAACCAAATATGAAGCTGTTCTTTGATGTAAGGACAGACTTGGCAGTTGCCATCCTTGGGAACTAAATTTCAGAGCTGGAGAGCAAGTAAAAACAGAGGTTTATAAATAACATTACATGATGGTGTTTTTTATATTTTTGCATTTTTAGTCAAATTGTTCTTTTAATGGAAAACAAATTGCAAATCTGTGTTGTTGCAGTTCCTTATGAGTGATTACTGGAAAAGTGAATTTAACTTTACTAGAAAAATAAGAGCTCTCAGGAGCTGAGAGTTGAGAATATTGGCCAAAGAACACTAAACAAAGTTTCAGAGGATCATAGAATTTAAAGATGGCAAACAACTTAGAGATCAACTAAACTCTCTTCCTGACAGAACAAAATCTGTACATCTGTAATATATTTTCCAAGTATTTTTCTATATCTAATAAAACAATTGATTTGAGGGTGACCCTCTTGGAAATTTTGTGGTGCTGTTTGTTGGTCATGTTCTAGTTGAATTATTAAAAGCCAACCAAGAGAAAATCTGCTAGTGCTATTTGCATCTGCAGATGATATTAAGCTGGAAAGTCTTTTGGTTTTCCAACAGCAAAGTACACCAGGATCTTAAAGAAAAATATCTTTGGCCATGGCAGTCACAATGGTGTAAATAAAAGACTCTATGTTGTCATAGTTACAAGTAGCAGTATAATTGATGGATGTTTAGAGCCAGCTAGGGTAGTCACTGTTGGCCAGCCTTGGGTTTTAAAAATTAACAAAAACAACTCTAAAAAAAAGTTTTAGACAGTAGTCTTCTGTTTGATTTTAGGTGATACTTTCCATTTAAATTCCAACTCCATCTGAAAAACTTTAAGCACTTTTATCTTGAGGTGACAATAATATAGGCCCCTGCATGTGAGAGAGCACATGTTGGTGTTTGTGCTCTGGAGGTGTCAGAAAAGTCTGAGTTCCTTCAGTAGACTGTATGCTGGATATGAGATGTGTGGCACTGCAATGTGAAAAAAGAATGGTGGCTTTCTTAATACCTGCTAGGAATCTGGGATAGTAAAGCCTCTCACATGAATAGATATGATTTTTATCAGTCTTGATTCAAAATCTTCCTTTAAAAATACAAAACAACCCCCCACCTATTCTCTTCAGTGATTTGGATTGCTGCTGCTGCTTTCTAGAAGAATAGGTGAACTTCCAGGAGATGCAATAATACTCTCTGCAAGGTAGCTGTGTCTCCTCTAAAATTAGTAAGATGGTGTCAAACTGCGCTCTGAGATCCACATGTTAGTGTAGCAATGTGATAGCAGAGATAGAGATGACAGCCCACTCTTACGATATGATGATAAGCAACACCCACACACATCTCTTCTTGTGGCATGCCTGTGCCATCAAGAGTAGGTTTGGTTTCATTCTGGTAGGGAATAGCAGTCAGAGTAGGGATTTTGAAATCAGGTTGTTAAATATGAAAATATTGGAAATGCTAAATTTAGTGATTTACTGAGAAATTAGGGTAGTGAAAGATAAAGCACATAAAAAGTACTCTTCACTCAAAATTGTAGTTGTTGCTTTGTGATGATTGCATCTCCTTGTAAAATTAGATGGAGTTCCAGTGCTGAGTATGTTTTCTTTGAGGAGTTTCTGCTATAATGTTCTTTCCAGCTTCTCCAATATCGTATTTAGTAACATTAAGCAGAGAAACCAAAACATTACGAGACATCTCACATGCAAAATGCCCAACCATTTTTAGGCAGTTAGGAAAGATATACCTCTTTTGAAAACATAACCTTTAGGAGAAATGTTCTTCACAGTAAAAGCATTTTATAGTCTTACAACTTTAAATTACCATTTCAAGTACCATTTGTAAGACTCAGAGTACATAATTGTACAAAATCAATAATTTTCTGAAGCCATTTAATGTATATTAAATATTACTGATGATTGTTACTGAGTTAAAAGCAAAGTAACAATATGTGATGGAGATGCCCTTTTAAAAGCATAATAACAGTATGCCACTTAAAAATAGAAGCAGACTTCTTGGAACAGATTACATCATCTTTAGAGGTATTGCTTGTAGAATATGGTTGCTTCCAGAGATTAATGCTTACCCTTGAGAAATGGTTCATCATCTGTTCAGTTATTTTTACAAAAGAAGACTTTGAGGTGAGGCTCTGAAAAATGGCGTTAAAGTAAAATAAAATTAGTCTGCTAATTAGTCTTCTAGACTACAGATACAGTATAGTTTTTTAACAACTTTGTTTCATGTAACCTTGCTGAAATCAAAAAAGGTAGATTTGGGTTATTTGTACATTTTCAGACTTTATGTTGATAAAAGGTAGGCAGGCACATCCTAAAAGTTTCTGTTCACCTAAAGAATAGAATAAAAAATGTTTCAACAGAGTACAATAAATCTTCCAAAAAAAATCAGTGATGTAAATCAATAGCCTTAACTTTTATGTAATAATTGGTTTTATTCCCAGTATTAAAAAGACTTTCTCAAACATGGTGTGATAAAATTTAAACTCCAGAAATTTTCTCATGCCTAATAATTATAGGAACGTGTAAATATTGAATTTAATATTGGATTAAAAAAATACAGGAACGGAACAAAATTACCTGAAATATTATTCTGAAAATGGGAAAGAAAAGATGATTGCCTAGACAATATCTGTTGCTCACATCAAAACTCAAACCCTGCAAGCTGGTCTATGTGGGCAAAGCTTCTTACCCATGTGGATAATTTTGTGAATTCAGAACCTAAATGAAGTGTAAAAAATATGACCAGAGTAGGCTGTGAAAAGAGAAATGAGATTTGGAAAATTCCCTCAGCCTTAATAATCTGAAAAGGCTAGGAGGATAGCTAAAGAAATATTTTTTAAAAATAAATGAAATACAGATGTGACTGAACTGAGAGAATTCTGCAGAAGTGAAGAATAAACAGGAAGGGGAATACAGCTGTTGGGGAAAACATTGTTTACACAAGAGAACCAGGCTTTTCTATAGTCGCCACTGCCCAGGAATTCTTCTTATACTTTCCTAAAATGCTTGGGCACATGCATAATGTAGTCCATCTGCTTTGACTTCATAAGGCCTTAGCTGTTCAGTTGTATGTTGCATAGGCTCTGAATGATTAAAAAGATTCTGTGTTTGATTTTTCTCCTTCACATAATGAAACCGAATTAGATAGGATTAAAAAAAAAAAACAACAAACAAAAAGGTACTGTTCAAACCAAAAAAAATGGCAAATATACCACCATCTCTGATTCAGGGTTCTGCCTGAACCCTGCTTAGATTTCAAATTTATTTCATCTGTAATAGCACACTGTGAAGTCTGAAGAGCACCACAAAAAGATTTGTCTTTTTTATAAATTTGTGCTCTTTCAGAGTTTGTGTCTTGACAAAATATAATTAAATTGTTTTGATGGAAACAAGCCATGCTAATTGATATATTAAATGCCAGCCAGGAATAGCAATAACAATGCATGGGATTATTTACAACAGACTTTGTGTTACAAATGAATCGTGATTATTTGTGGGTGCCATTTTATATTCTGTGCTGAAAGGTTAAACAGAAAATGAAACACAAAACCTTGACTTCCAGGACTTCTGCATTAGCACTGCAAACAGGGTGGCTTTGCACTCAGGACAGTGAGAGCATCTGGAGACTGAATATTAAAGGAACTTGGTAATCATGTTGATTTTGTTAAAGATATCTTTCTTAATGTTGTTGTCACACCTAGCTAGGATTTGCAACATGTGTCAGTATCATTCCTTGGCAGTTTGTGCGTCTGTTTATCCCACTGCCCTTTGCAATGGCTAAGGGGATCATACAGGCCAGCTCACTGTTTTACAGTGAGCTTTCACTGGGGATATTGTTACTGCACCTGAATTTGAGCTTTTCAAGTCCCTTTACATAATTCCAGTGTGTTCACTCCTCCCATCTGCCTCCTCAGAGGCAGATTCAAGTAACAATCTTGCTCAGGCCTTGAAGAATTTAATTTGAATGCAAAGAAATTAAAAATATGAATTATATTTTTTCCCTATGAGGACGATGTACCTGAAGGAGTCAAAAAGACCTCCAGATTATCTGCATTATCTAAGATAAACTGAACTGTATAAGTACTAGATTAATACAGTCATGAATATAGTAGACATGTTAGTTTTATGCTATATTACAATATTCTTTACATCACCTCTGGTCTTCAGTGTTCAAAAGCAGTAATTACCTGTCTCAGTTTCCTGCAGGAGCTGACCGTTTAATTGCTCTCCACTTGCCAGCATTCCCCCTGTACCATGTGTGGCAACCATCTTCTGCTCTCAGTTTGTCTAATGTGATTAACACAAGTGAGTTATGATAAGCTCAGCAATTCTCAGTACATTTAACAGTCAGTCCAGGTTATGCCTGCTTTAGAACTGTATGTGATCTTTCAAACCTGAAAGACCATATTATTTCTTCGTTTTTGCAATTTATCTTGGTCGGTCTGCTTCTTGCTACAAATCTTTACAATAATTTTTAGCAACTCATAGACTTGGATCATATCAATAAGACATGACTCTGTTTTCAGACTATACATAGTTATTTGCATCCATGCAAAGAACTGTTGGCTTTTTATGAACTCCCTTAGAGTCATATCAGGAGAGGAGAGTTCAGTAGTTTTCAGGACCATATTCTTCCCTGAAGAGGATGTTTGTCCATGCATGAAAATATGCACCTGTTTGTAAACTGGGAGGGTGCATCCAAGCACACTGTGGTGGTAATGACTCATGTCTGCAGAGTGACAGATACATGTTCCCTACTGGAATTGCATTTGGGGCTCATAATGTAAAGTCTATCCCCAAACTCTGAAATAATGCTGTTTAGATGAATGTCATTCTGTATTCAATTTAAGAGTTTGCTGATCATTAATATTTTCCTTTGTATGTCCTTACTTCAAGGTCCCTGTCAGTGTCAACAAGTGTTTTTCGGTCTTTTTTTTCTTTCAGCCTGGTAAACCACACATTCTGGGTTTGACCAGTACTGAAACTCGTTACCAACAGAAAGCTGAAGCATGTATTTAAAAGACTTCATAAAGTAGAAGAAAAGCAGATGTTTTAACAAGGCTAGAAGTTCATATTTATTGTCTTCCTTTAATTTAAATTATCATTTCATGTTTTGTTGCCTTTTAAAAATAATTTGCACATTGATCTTTGCTGTAAAAATGAATACAATGGCTGTGAGTAAGACATCCATATTAATAGTTTCAGGGGCATGACGTGTTCTCTGCTCACTGGTAATCTGAGAGCAGCCAGGAGGTACAAGCTCTGAGAGGTGGAGCTGCTTTCATACACTGCAATGACCCTGTGTGAATGGGCTGGGAGGAGATGCTGTATGCACTCCAGCTCTCAGCTGTCACATATCTCACTGCATTAAAACTCCCTCCTTTGGTACAGTTTGAAGTTAAACATATTGACCATAAGTAGTTTGTCTCTATACTGGATAAAATAGGAGGAGAGGCCTCGTGCAGCCAGCAGTAATGTCAGCTGGGTTGCTGCTGCTGGCTGTATCCCTTTATTTCCCCATGAACCTTTCTTGGGAACACAAACTACAGCTTTTTGGATCACAGCTGCTGAGGCCAGGTTCTGTCCTGCATGAAGTGTGGACACATTCATTTGGAGTTGATCTATTTCTGCATAGGCAGGAGATAGAGAAGTTGCTTAGCAACATGTAAGGAGTATGGGGCTATGTATTTGAAGAGTAAGGGAAGATTTTTTGAAGGGCAAAGACAGGAGTATATATGACCTGTTTTCTGGGGAAAACATACGGCTGTGCAGAGATGCTGTTTTTCTGAAAGGTGATGCCTAGATGAAGCTGACCCGGTGCAGAACTCTGTGTAATCACTCACTGTGTTTTCAACATAGCATCTATCTATTTAGCTTAAAAATGTATTTTCTCAAACTTAAATTCAAGTCAACCACTCCTAATTTGAAATAAGTCTTGTGTAAACACACTTAGCATCTGTTTAATTCAAAATTTTTGTTAAAACAGCTTAGCTAACTTGTAGAAAAGTTGCATATCTCTATTTCTTGGGGTGTGAGCTCAAAAGGTCTTGAATGTTTTAAAATGGGGCAACTCAGGAATGGTTTTTTGCTTTGCCTGAATTTTTGTGTTGTGATGTGATCATAATTTCTATAATGACTCTGAATGTGGTTCTGAAAAACTGAAGACTGTTGTTGTTTTCACCTTCTTAACTTTAACAGACTGTCCTTCATTTTACAGTAAATAGTGGTTGGAATTCCAGAAGCAGTCTGGATCATCATGGATTTGAGAGTCAGTTGCATGCTGTATTTGATAGAATTTTTTTAAGCTGATGTATTTTCTGTGAATATTTCTTTGTAATTGCTTTATTTTAAGGAGTTGGATTCATAATCTGTGTCTGCACTATGTGTTCTATTTGTGAAAGCTGTTGTGAGTCTTTAAGCTAAAGACTCTGATTTTTGGCTGGATGAACTTGCTGGACTGTGGATGTAATTTTGATCAGGGCTGTGTCCAGCTGCTGGATAAGTGGAAGGATTCTGTAGAGGCGTTGCTCTCCCCAGATTACACGCTGTGTCTGCTTCTCCTTGGCCATGCTAGGGGGGCAAAAATCAGGGAGGAGGAGGAAAATACCACCTTAATTCCTGGTAATTCCTTAGGAAAAAAACTTCAAAAAAACTTGGTTTTCTTCCTATGAAGGGACTAAATTACTTTTTAATAATGGAGGAGGAAGTATATGTCTATTGCTTTAGGGCAGCTGTTCAGAATGTTGTTATTTAGTACAGAGCACTGTATTGCTTACCACAAATAATTTTCATGTCTCAGAGAAATTAAATTTGGATATAACAAAACTTTGCTGCTTCTAAGAGGTGTTTGGATCCATGTCTTTGCCCTACTATAATAGTGAGAGTAGGGAAGAAAGTATGCCAAACTTGCATCAAAAAAGGTTAAAACAAGCAAGGAAAAAACACATTCTCTTAAGACTTCTAAAATTAGAATATCTTGTTGATTGAATAGCAGAGCATCTTTTTTAATATAAATTTAGAGAACATGTAGTTAATGGGCCTGTTCTGTTGAAATGCCTAATCCAAAGGCAGGGCTGTTTCAACAGCATTTATTTTTAGCAAACTACCCTCTAAAAAATAGAGCAAAAAATTAGTTAGATACTCATTTCCTGCAGGTTTCATGTAGACAATAGCACTGTTTAGTATTCCAGCCCCCACCTAAATACCATGAGTAACCATTTCACTTGGCAGACAACCCTCTGAAAAGAAGAGAGGAGATTTGTGGTGGATGTTGAAAGATAAGCTAGGCCTGTCCAGGTAAATCCTGTAGGTTTTGGCAATTAATTTCCAAAATTCAAACCTCAAGTCTTAATGTATATGTAGATTTTTTCAAGGGATTACAAAATTCTTTTGAAGGATCTGATCTTCTCTCCATACTGTGGTTGTAATTGTAGAAATGTTGGAGCGCCTCAAAATTGCCCCCACCCCTTCTCCTGGTGAATCTATGTGAATGTAAGGCTTACATTCTGTCATACAGTTACATTGTGTGAAGCATTTCCATGGGATTTGTGTTACCTAAACATGTTTGGGCATAAGCAGTGCTCGAATGTGCTCTGGCACCTCTTAACAGCTACAAAATTCTGTAACTCGTGATTTTGAATTTTTGTAGTAGAAAATCTGCAGTTACACAGGTGTTATGTTGGAAAAGCTAATTTGAAGTATCTGTGCTATCTTAGACCACAGAACAGAGAGTTCTTCTGGCATAAGAGGATGCTGTGCTGGTCTGAATCCAGCAGAGCAAATTCTCAAACTCCCCTTCACCTGTGAATGTGCCTCAGGGTTACTTTATTCTTCAGACAAAAATCCACTGTCTGTGCATCATCTTTCTTCACTGGTGTCCAATGGTAGCAGCTAGGGAGCTGCATAGAGCAAATACACAGTGGTGTTTTCTTTTAGTACTGTGGCCAGTGGAGACATCACAGGACATAGGGTTTGTTTTCCTGTAGAATTGTCCAGTTGCCTTTTGAACCAAGATAAATTCTGGCCATCCCCAATGCATGGCTGTGATCAAAGAGCTGCCCTGCAGACACAGATGTTGTGTAAAGATCACCTCGCCTCATTGTGTGTTCAGATGGCTTGTTCAGTATAATGCCCTCTGGTTCCTGTGTTGGCTGAAGTCTCATCTTTTACAAGTTTTGTATCTGTGGTATGATGGCCTTCCATCATACTCCTCCTTACTCATTTTTTTTTCTGGCCTGACAAACCCTCATCTATCGTTCTTTTTACATAAACTAATTTACATATTTGGTCAAAAACGTATCGTTGCTTGCCTTTTTTTTCCCTATTGCTAAGCCTGAACTGATCTGTGTTTACAGATCCAACTTGGCTTTCAGTTGAAGAAAAATGCAGAGTGAAAAGTCATGTCCCTGTGTAATATTTATGGAATCACATGCATAAAGTGTGAGGAGGTTCTCATTTTTCCCTATCCTTAAAGAGACACAAGAGACTTGAAAAAGGTACATTATAAAACAGCAGGAATAAACACATGGCTGGGAAGTAAGTGAGGCAGTAGGAAAAAAAGATAAAGGAGTAAGATAAATGTCTATGTGTTTGCATAAAGGAGAGAGGGAGAGCTATTCAATTTCTGTGATAGCCATCATTGAATATATCAGAAGATGGCACAACCAACCTTTGTTTTTTGGAGGGGAAAAAAGGAAGAATATTCAAGCCAGCCATAACCTTATATCCTCACAGGGTTCAGAGAATTGCTCACATCTGCTTTCAGTGGTTGTGAAGTAAGCAGTTCTGGCCATGGTTTACTCATTACTGCCAGGCTGGAGTTGCATGGTGTGTGAGCCAACAGGCTGAAGGCAGTAAAATTTTTACAGGCCAAATACTGAAAAACTGAAGAGGGAAATGTGGCATAAATGTGACACAAAGACCAAATTTCATATACTCCTGAAAAAAAAATATCCACGGAGATCCTGGTGTATATCCATGGTCGGGCACTTCAGTAGATGTTTTTATATCTTTTAGAAAAAATCCTTTGTTGGGATTTAAAAGTAGTAGTAGTTAATTCAGTGTACCTAACAACATATTTTCCTAGCTTAGGTTTTTCTGTTGCTGTTAAAGTAGAAATTGCAACAAAGCCCATTAAGCACATTGCTCCTTAACATGACATTCTCCTTGACCCTGATTATTGACATGAATTTCAAACAGGAAGAAAAACACATGCCTCTGGCCCAAAGTAATGAGAGGATAATAACAGAGCTAAAAATTAGGGCAAAGTTACATAGGCAGGAGAAAATAAAAGCATGAGGCTCTATGGTCAAAGAAGAGAACAGAGAATGGTAGTTGTACTTCATCTGTGATATATTTGTATCCTGAGTACAACAGCCTCATCTTCAGTAACTGGAGATGCAAACAACAAAACAGTGTATGTTTGAAGTGCTAGATTAAAGAGTTCTTTTGTATATTTCATCACAATTTCATCTCTTTTGTATATTTAATTCTTTTCTCCCAGCAGCAAACTGCTAATTGCAGCTCTACAACTACAGTTGAAAGCTTTTATCAAGAGGTTTTTGTGAAGATCTTATGTAAAGATGGAGCTTAGCTGTAAGCCAGTGGTGTCTCTTGGTGCAGTTTGAGCAAGCATAGATCATAGTCCACATCTCTGGATTGGAAACCTGGAAATGAGAGTATCAAAAGTATGTGATACAGAGACTCGGGGAAGCTACTTAAGATGAGGTATTTCTAAGTCAATCTGTCTCATTTAACAAGACAAGATGAAAATTGGTTAGACCATGATACGTAAGCTGCTGAGGCTCCTCAGTCTTTTCATCAGGAGTTTTTCAAGAATCATGGCTTGTAAGCTTATACTGGATGAATTAAAAGGGTAAATAAGGCACACATTCAAATACTTACAGTTATTATTAGCAACAAAGGAAATAATTTTCTGGATGTTATTTAAGTTAGGATTTATCAACCATAACTTCAAACATGTGCTCTGTAGATGTCTACACCTAAATTGATCAATGAGAGTTCCCTTTATAGTCCACTAGAGAGAAACAGGGTAGTATGAAGTGAATTCTAGTGTCAGTTGTTTGTGTTTGCTAGATCTCCATCCACTAACACAGGCACAAGGTAGTGAGGTGGATATCAAGGTCTGAGCTAGGCACACCTAGCATACTTTCGTGGGTGGAAGATGTGCCTGAGGGCAAGTGCAAGAGTAGTATTTTGTGATGTTCATCTGCTGGTTTGTACTGCCTTTAACCTCTCTGATGAAATGCATAGCAGCTCTCCAGCAAGGCTTTTCTGGAAGACCTGTGGAGCTTCCCAGAGCTGGCTTAGGTATGAGTGACCAAGGGGATAGGTGTGTGCACAGGGACAAATTCTGGCAAAACCTGAGCCAAAGTAGTGATGACAATTTTGATGAGTCATAATGGCTCTCCTCAAGAACTGCCATAGACCATATTCTAATAGGACATTTGAAAATCACAAAATTGGAGAAAATATGACGCCTTTTGGTGCTTCTTGGAGTTTAAAATTTTGACATCCACAGATACAAAATTTTTCTAATGTTTTTAACTGACAAAAAAAAGTAAATTAAGTAAATTGTAGCAGTTTTGAATGACAGAGTTTGCATTAAAGCTGCTGGGTTTAGGAATAACATTTTGGTTACTTTTTGACTATTTTTTTTCTCTAGCTTTCTTCATTGTATCATAAGGAGAGCAGAATACAGGTTTAAGTCATGGAGATTTGATGGTTCTGACTAGAATCAAAAATGTCAGCATTAAATGAGAAAAGCCTTTTAATCAACTTATACTGAGTTTATGGTCATTCTGTTTGTAGACAGTTGATGTTTCATACTGAGTTTTCTGGCAGAGAAACATGATCTGGTCCCAGTAAATAGAGGGAAGTACTGCTACTATTATATTAATCCATGTTAAGATGCATTTGTCTGTATTCTGCTATGCAGCAATATAGCATTGCTTCTGCCTTTTTTCCTTTTTTGTCCTTCATTTTCTTTTGTCTACTTTAGCACTCTTCTTCTGTTGCTTACACTGAGTTCCAGGACTGTCATGAACAATTAAATCTAAAAGCTCTGAGTAATTATGGCAGATAATACTCTAGTAGGTATTTGCAGTTATTTCAGTTGGCATTGATTTCATTGGATTATGTTGGCTATCACTGTATTTTAGTGCAATATTTTAATTGTTTCTCACCATGAATGCTTCAGCCATTAGAAAAATGGTCTTTGGTGGCTTAAAAGATTTTGTGTTGTCTTTTATCTTGGAATAGACTTGCATTGTTCAAGTCTGTATATAATGGGAGATTTCTACCCCTTCAAGACATCAGAAAGTTGGATCATCTTCCTTTTCAGAATCTGTTTCTTGCAGTGCAACTGACCTAATACATCTTTAATTCAGCTTTCACTTACTGGCTGTCTTTCCACACGAATTTGCCAATATATTTAAGGTTCCTCAAAACACAAACATAAGTGCTTTCTCAAAGCTGACATGCCACTTGTTCTTTTGTGGCAGAAAGGCAGACAGTACTTTTTGCAGAATCATAGAGTGGTTTGGTTGGAAGGGACCTTAAAGATCATCTAGTTCCAACTCCTCTGCTATGGGCAGGGACCCCTTCCATAGAAGGTGTTTTGTTGGTTTCCAGAGTGAGACGGGCAGACATGCAGTGGTAATTAGGTCCTTTATATGTGTTGCAACATGACTGCAAATTTTCTTAATCAAGCCTAATAGAGTGAGATGCATAGGGCTTTTGCACAAGCACAGACAATCATCTTTAAGTCCAAAATGGCAAATTTAAGAAATGTATTATCAGAAGTTGGTCTGGACTAAAATTATCTTAATTTAAATGTCAAGAACAGTTTTGTTTCTTGAACAAATGTGATGTACATCTGCTCAGCTTCAGACCTGAGGATATCATTTGGATC